>NC_092126.1:45988172-46623172 GCF_043159975.1 Macaca nemestrina
ATGGTAATTGTATTTTTACCTTTATAATACACTGCTAAAGTGATTTACAGATTGGCTACATTATTTTAGATTCCCACCAGCAATGTATTCTCTCTAAGTGTGTACTTTTGTATTTTCATTCTCTGAATAGTGTCTTTGGCAAAGTAAAGTATTTTCATGATTTTTTCTTTTATGGATGATGCTCTTCATATAATATCTAACAATCCTTTGCCTAATTCAAGGTCATAAATATTTTCTCTTATGTTTTTTCTAGAAGTTTTATAGTTTTATGTTTTGATCTGTGATCCAGTTTTAGTCAATTTCTTTGTAAGTTCTGAGGTTTAAGTCAAGGTTCATTTTTTGGCCTATGGATATTGTATTAGGTTTCTATTGCTGTATATCACACTACCAAGCCTTAGCAGCATAAAACACCTATTAGCTCACAGTTCTGTAGGTCTGATCTCTGGCATAATGTGACTGGATTTTCTGATTAGGATATCACAAGGCTGAAATGAAGGTACTGGCTGGGCTAGATTCTTGTCTGGAGGCTCTGGAGAAAAATTTTTCTAATCTCATTCTTGTTGTGGGCAGAATTCATTTCCTTGAAGTTGTAAACTATGACTCCCTTTTCCTTTCTGGCTGTCAGCCAGGAATTATTCCCAGTTCCCAGAGGCTTCCAAAATTCCTTGCCATGTAGCTACTTCCATCTTTATGCCATGATGGTGCATCAAATCCTCCTGAATGTATGAGTTCCTCTTCAAAGACTTGCCAGAGAAAACGCTCTTCTTATAAAGAGGTTCATGTGATTAAGTCAGTCCCACAAGGTAATCTTCCTATTTCAAAGTCTACTGTGCCATATTAAGATAATCCATCATATTTGCAGTTCCAAGGATTATGCAAGGCATGTATATCAGGGTGGCGAGGGGCAGAAAATGTTGCGAGTCATCTTAGAACTCTACCTACCACAGATAGACACTTATTCTAATACCATTTGCTGAAAATACTCTCCCTATGCCATTGAATTGTTTGTTAACCTTTACAAAAATCAATAAGCCATAGTTGTGTGGGTCTATTTATGGATTTTTCTTCTGTTTAATTTATATGTCTATCCCTTTGCCAATATCACATTTTTTGGTTACAGAAATGTTAAAGTGAGTCTTAAAATCAAGCAATCTGAGTTTTCCAACTTTATTCTTTTTGAAAATTGTTTTAGCTATTCTAGTTACTTTGCGTTTCTTTCTAAATTTAAAAATCAGTTTGCCTGTATCTACAAAATGTCCTGCTGGGATTTTGATTAGAATTGTATGAACTCTCTGGATCAATTCACAGAAAATTGATGTCTTAACTATATTTAGTCTTTTAATTCATAAACACAGCATGCCTCTCCATTATTTTAGTTCTTTCTTGGTTTCTGTTACTGGTATTTTGTTTTCAATACACAGATCCTGCATGTGGTTTGTTATGTTATTCCCAAGTATTTACATTTTTTGGGACTATTAGAAGTGGTATTGACTTTATTAGTTTCTGTTTCCAATTGTTCATTTCTAGTAGTTAGATATGCATTTGATTTTTGAGTACTGACCATGTATCGTAAAACCTAAAATCACTTATTTCTAGAAGTTTTTTTTGGTAGGTTTCTTTGTTCTATATAAACAATTATAAAAGCTGAAAATTGGGCTTTTATTTCTCTCTTTCTATGCTGTATGTATCTTATTTATTTTTCTTGTTTTATTGCACTGGCTAAGATTACCAGGACAATATTGAATTAGAGTTTCTTCCTAAAATTAGGAATATTTGTCTCATTCTTAATATTAGGAAGAAAGCATTTGGCCTTTCACTATTAAATATGATGTTAGGTGTAAGTTTTTTTAGATGTATTTTATTAGTTTAAGGAAGTTTTCTCTTATTCCTGGCTTGCTAAGAGTTTTTTAAAATCATGAATAAAAATTAATTTTTATTAAATGCTTTTTCTGTATCTATTGATATGATCATGTTTTTCTTTTATCTGCTAATATACATTTCAGTGATTGATATTTACCTACTAAACCAGACTTGTATTCCTGGGATCAGTCCCATTTAGTTGTGCTGTGTAGCCTTTTTAAGTATTGCTGGACTTGATATTCTAGTATTCTGTGCAAGATTTTTGCATCTATGTTTATAAAAGAGGTTGAACTGTAGTTTTACTCTATTGTGATGATGTTTTACTTTTGTATTAGGGTAATTCTGGCCTCTTAAAATGAGTTGGAAGATATTGCTTTTGCTTCTGTTTCTTGGAAAAGATTGTTTAGAATTAGTGTTGTATCTTCTTTCAAAGAATTTGCCAGTGAAACCATCTGGGCTTGTAGTTTCTTTTTTGGAAGGTTTTACACTCTAAATTCTATTTCTTTTTGTTTTTTCTTTTCTTTTCTTTTGAGACAGAGTCTCATTCTGTTGCCCAGGCTGGAGTGCAGTGGCACAATATCAGCTCACTGCAACCTCTGCCTCCCAGGTTCAAGTGATTCTCCTGCCTCAGCCTCCTGAGTAGCTGGGATTATAGACACCCACCACCACACCCGACTAATTTTTGTATTGTTAGTAGAGACGGAGTTCACCATCTTGGCCAGGCTGGTCTTGAACTCCTGACCTCGTGATCCACCCACCTTGGCCTCCCAAAGTGCTGGGATTATAGGCGTGAGCCACCACGCCTGGCCAATTCTGTATCTTTAATAGATACAGGATGATTCAGTTTATATATTTCTTCTTGAAAGGGTTTTGGTAGTTTGTCAAGAATTGTTACATTTAATCTATTTTGTTGAACATATGTGCAGAGAAAATTGTTTGTAGGATTCCCTTATCATCATTTTAATATGACATTTTAATATGACATTAAACAGATTTTAAAATCTGTCATGATAATCTCCTTTCTTGCTCTGTTGCCAAGGCTGGAGTGCAGTGGTGTGATCATGGGTAACACCGTACGTTATCATTTCTCTTAAATTAGAAAAGGTTTTATGACCTATGCTATTGGTTATTTTGCTGTAATTGTAAGCACTTGAAAAGAATGTGTATTATGCTGCTGTTGGGTAGAGTGTTCTATAAATGTCAATTAAATGTAGTTGGTTATTAGAATAGTTCTTCTGTCTCCTTGCAGATTTTCTGTCTACTTGTTATATTAGTTGCTCAGGGACAAGTACTGAAGTTTGCAACTATAAGTGTTAATTTGTCTCTCTCCCCTTTCAGATTTATCAGTTTTTGCTTTATGTATTTTAAGGCTATATTCTTAGGTGCATACACATATTATATAGTTCTGTCTTCTTGGTAAATAAACTCTTTTATCATTACATAATTCCCTCCTTAATCCCTGGAAAATTTTCTTGCTCTCAAGACTATTTGATTTAATATAGCCACTCCAGCTTCATTTTGATTGGTATTTGCATGGCACATATTTTTTCATTCTTTTACATTTAACCTATCTATATCATTATATTAAAGTATGTTTCTTATAGACAGCATATAGCTGGGTCTTGTTTTTAATCTGCCTTGACAATCTCTTTTAACTGATGTCTTTAGGCAATTTAGATTTAGTGTAATTATTGTTATATTTGTATTTAGATCTACCATTTTATTACCGGATTCCGGTTTGTTTTCTCTATTTTCCCCCCCTATTTTCCTCTCCTGCCTTCCTTGAAGTTATTTTAATTGATTTGTTTTCCATTTTAATTTACCTATTGAACTTTTGACTATATCTCATTGTGTATGTGTTTTAGTGGTTGATCTAGAAATTACAGTATAAGTATATAATTTTTTACAATATATTTTGAATTAATAGTTTACCACTTCAAGTGGAATGTAGAAAACTTACCACTTACAGGTCCCTCTATTCATTTTCCTTTTTGAGAACCCCATAAGACAATGTTAAATTTTTTCCTTCAACAACCATATATATTTTTAAAACCTTAAGAAAATATATTAAACAGATATTTACTATTTCTATTGCTCCTCCTTCATTCCTGCTGTTCCAAGATTCCCTCTAATATCATTTTCCTTTCATATGAATACATTCCTTTGTCATTCTTTTTTTAAAGAGCAGATCTGTTGGTGAAAAATGTCATACTTTTGTTCAGATTAGATAATTTCTTATAATCTTCAAGTTCACAGAATCTTTCATCTATCATCCTTTATTTTGTTTTTAAGCTAATTAAATGAATATTTTGTTTTGGTCATTGCATTTTCCATTCCAAATTATTTATTTATTTATGTATCTTCTATTTCTCTCCAGTTTTTTGTTTTCATTTTTCCATTTGTTTCCATCGTGTATGCTCTTACTTCTTGGGGCATGGTTATAATAGCTGCTTTAAAGTCTTGATTCATTAATTCCAATATATGTGTCCATATTGGGTTAGCATCTTGTGAAATATTAAAATTTTTCCTGGATCTTGTGAGATATTAAGATTTTTCTGGGTATTCATATGCTAAAAATTCTAGAAATTTGGATATTATGTTAGATAACTCTGGATCTGGGATGTTAAGTGACATAGGATTTTCCTAGGGAGAATGTTGAGATTTTGTTTTATCAGGCAATCAAACCAGATTTGGTCCAGAACGCAAGTTCTTATCTGCCTTCTGTTGCCTGTTGTTCCAATGTCAGTTAAGTTTGAAAGTCTATGCAGTTGCCTTTAGATTTTTCCTGCATATGTGACACCCAGTGTCCAGTTGGGGAGCTGGCTAATGTTCTGACTTATAGTTCATTTCTCAGTGTCTTTGGTGTGTGCTGTTTAGGCTCAGACACATGCATATACAGCCTGATTTTGTGCTTGAAAATTTATAGACAACTTTATAGTGTCGCTTTCTCAAGCTCCCTTCTCTCTACAATCTTCTCTACATTTTCTAGCATCCCAAAGCCCCTTTTCCTGGTCCTCTGGCTAAAATCTCAGGGTTTTAATTTTCCCACACTGCTGCATATTTTCTATGATTTTCCCATAATATTGCACCTGCTTCCAAGGCTAATTGGTGAGAGGATTAAGAGAAAAAAAATACAATGGGAATTCTTCCCCATGATCTTAGGACCAAAGTTCCTCTGATTGACATTTTAGTTGCCTTTGTAAATGTTGCTACCATCGTCACCTGCCACCTTATGATTGCTAGGATTGGGGAAAAGGGAATGAAGAAAACAATAACAAATCCAAGGCATATGTCCACTCTTCTGACCCACAAATGTCCCTTTTCCTTTATCTTGTTCCAGAAACAAAGAATTTCTCTTCCAGCTCTCTCTCTCTTTCTTATTTTATAATTCTGGTCTCTAAATTGTCTTTGAGTCCAGGCCAGGAGATTCCAGAGAGGAAACAAAATGAAAACTCACCACCAGTTCAATAGTACTCTGAATTCTGGTTTATTCCCTGAATATGTCTGCTACCATTTACTTTTTAGAATCCTCATATAACTGTTACATGCATTCTGTTCAGTGTTTTTCAGCTGCATTCAGAGGAAGAGAAAGTGGGTGGAGTAAGTATGCTTACTCCATTTTGACCAGAACTGGTACCCTTCTCCATAGTTTTTGAATAACAAGTCCCACCTACTGCATTCAAAATCACTTTTTTGTTTTTTCAAATGTTGGCTGTTACCTGAAGTACAAATACATCTATTACTTAAAGTAAGGACACCATATTGGACAATGCTTTAAGATAACAGGCTAGTAAATCTCCTTTAATAGACCAGAATGTCCATTGTTTGGTAAACTTAGTAAATGAGAGAAGCTTATTGATACTGATATTCTCAAGAGCACCTTCAGAGAAGATGACTAAGAACATGGCTTGTGGAGGATAGCTGGCAGTTGTGGAGATAAAGACTGTTATCTCTGGAACTGAGACAATTTGGCATGCAGAAAGAAAGCGTATTAAGGAACCCAGATGGCACTGAAAGCAAATTTAGGAACTGCTAATTCATAACAATTGTTATAAACCTAGAATATTTTTAGGTTAACAATAGGTTACTACAGTTATCCAATATCTTTAATGTAACAAGTCAAACTAGATCGATTTAAGCAATAAATATTTAGATTTATGAAATGTAGAAGAACCTAAAGAAAACAGAACATAATTTTAAAAGGCAGTACCAGGTATGGAATATGCAGTATAAATCTATATTCAAATGAGTAAACTGGTTTTCCATGTTTCGTGGGAGAGCATATTTCTCAAGTCTGTCGATTGATATAAATTGATACGAAGTATACAAATTTGTACAAAATCACTACAAAATATAATACAATCAATACAGCTTGATGAAATGTTATAAATTAAATATCTAAAAAGTTCCCAAGCAAAGATTATTATGTTAAGAAGGAGATAGAAGCATGTTTTAGAAAGAATCTTTCTGAGCTGTTGGGTAATATAATCCTTTTTGTTAGCATTTTTCTTTATGGCGTTTATCATTTTGAATGCAGAAATAGGAGTTGCCTGTAAAATTGGTGAGTCTCGTTACTAAGGAAAATGGACTAAACTTTCCAGAGACTATTTCTATTTTCCATGTATACCATGCTTTCATAAATATAATTAATTAATAATAGTTTATATGTGCATGGGTTTCAGGGGGACAATTATACAGTATTTGGGTAAGAAAAGGCTCATAGGTATCTTTTGGGTACTGTTATAACAATATTTGTTGAGCACTTACTGTGTGCCCCTAAATTCTGTACACACAGAATACTTAAACCTTATAACGTTCTAAAGTGGTAGATATCCTTATTTCGATTTTACAGATTAAGAAATTTGAGGCATAAAGACATCACATTTATTGCTCAAAGTCCTACAGCTTTAAGAGAGGGAGGCAGGGTTAGGACCTGCTCAGTCTAACTCCAGACTATGTGTGTGTATTGATAGACTACATTAATACAACAACGAAGCAAACTGTTAAACCCGCATGAAACTTTGAATGCTAGAAAGGAAACCAAACAGAACACAGTTAATATTAAGATAACTTAATGATATATATTCCTCCATCATATTAAATTAACATTTCCTCACCTCAATAATAAAGGAAGTCTGTATGTAAGCAGATATATTTAACTCTGCTATCATTTAAGACTTAAAAATATTACTAAGGACAGTTCTCTTTTTATCTTTATATACATATTTGTGATGGCTGTTATCTTAAAAATTTGTAGCCAATGGGTATAAATGATAAATAAATCACTTGAGAATGGCTTTTCGTCATAAACTAAAAATTGAATTTAAATATTTAACTAAAATATTGACAGTGGGCTTGCGTGGTGGCTCATGCCTATAATGCCAGCACTTTGGAAGTCTGGGGTGGGAGGACTGCTTGAGCTCAGGAGTTTAAGATCAGCTTGGTCAATGTAATGAGACCTCATCTCAGCTAAAAGTAATTTTAAAAAGATTAGCTGGGCATGGTGGTGCACACCTGTAGTCTCAAATACTCGAGAGGCTGAGGCAGGAGGATCGCTTGAGACCAGGAGATCAAGGCTGTGGGGAGCTATGATTGAGCCACTGCACTCCACCCTGGGTGACAGAGCTAGACACTCTCAAAAAAAAAATTAATAGTAGAAGCATTGCACTATCTAAAAGTTGCTCACTCTGCAATAGACGTAAGTCAATGTATGCAACCAAATTTTTTGGTTGATTTGGGGAAGAGGCTGATGGCAGAATAGTTTGGGATCCTGAATAGGATTGGGAGATGAGCGTGAGGGTAACAAATTCCTATAAGTCCTGTAATTCTAAATTCCTGTAATTGAGGAAGACAATCTTCTCCACTTGGCTATGTTGGACTAATCTCATTTTATTTACCTATAACTGTCCCAGGTCAAAAAGAAAACCTGCACTGAAGAATTTCTGTGTTGTATGAGCCAGTCAGCCCAATCACTTGTGATGGATGAAGATTTCCTGTGTTTGTTTTTAACAGCCCTGTCATGGTTTAAAAAGCATATCTCTTTCTTCAAAGGATTTGTTAATCAGGGTCGATTGCAGGCATTGACAATAAGCTCATTTATCAGGGTGCCAGAAGAATGCACTAGTTGGGTGTGTAGGCTCTAGGCTTAGGCTCGCTGGATTGGATCCTGGTTCTGCAGCCTGATGGTGGTGTAACCGTGGGCCATAGTGGCAGCTACTATCATCATCCGCTAGGAAGCGGCTGCTATCATCATCCCCATGTTATAGATTAGAAGCTGAGTCACAAGGAGGTTATACGCTTTGCATTTTATTATCTGATATCTGGCACAGAGTAAGCACTCATTACAAGTCAGTTATTATTGTTAGAGTGTTTAGAGGTCAAAATTTGAAGCTGTAAAGGTTATCTTGTTGAGGATACTTCTCTAATGTCAGCTAGGAGACAAGGTCTGTGTTACTCTGGCATTCAAGGCCTTCCACACTGTGATTCAGATATTGTGAAGAGATGGGCCCTACATTCTCATTTGGGGAGCCCAGGAAAGGTTTGCACTGTGGTATAGGCTCCTTTCTCATGAGCTATTTGCTGAAAGTTTGTTAGCTCCATGTGGTGCCCTACCCTAAGCTCCATGTAGTGCTCTACCCGAACCCCATTCTTGGCTTAGAGAATGGGGTTACCATCTCGAAGCTTATTATCTGGTGCCACTGCCAGAGAGCTCTGCCCTGTGGTCTTTAATGTTAATTTGTAAGCATGTGCAACCATTTGGTCGATAATCTTGTTTACTGGCTTTTGTAGGGCAAAGCCTAACACCTTTGGTCTTTTTTGTTTCCTGGCTAACAGCAGAGCTAGTCCTTGGAGACTCCTGTTGGGTTTTCCTCACCACCAGTATTAATGTATTCTACAGAAGGGAGGAGATCCGGATTTTAATCGAGAAACCATTCTACTTTATTTTACATGAAAACCTCCAAAACAATGCTGGAGGAGTCTTTTCCTTTTCTCCAGAATTTTAAAAAGCAAAGGTCTGATTTATTTTCAACGCTGCATTACAAACATTTTATGATTATTTTTAAAAAGAAAATACAACAGCCCCGGGACAAGAAATTTGAATGGTGCTTAGGACAAGACTCAATCAATGGAAAATTTGTTTCACATATAAAGATCATTATTTGTTTCTCTAAACATAGGATCATTGCTGTTTTAAAGTCAGTTCCATCAAAGTGCAATTCATATTAATACTATCAATTTTTGCCTTATATAAAACATTTTCTTCGCATCCTCCTGTGGTAGTTTGCGGCTGAATGGCAAATTTTATGGGGATAAAAAAACTAATTCAAGTACATATCAAATAATTTCAGAGAAAAAATATAGACTCAAGAAGGGAAGGCCATGTAAAGTAGATAAACAAATCACATTCCAATTGAGGGTATTTGGGTTCATTCAGTGTTACATTTGTCTTTGCGTCTCTTGCATTTCTCCATTTATGTCATTTTATTAAAGCTCCAATTTACCTACTTCATGGTGTGTTTGGGGAAAAGTCTGACAGGTAAGTTGGTTAATGAGACGTAGCTCTGTAAACAAGCAAGGCCTTGCTAAATGGAGTCTAAACGATGGGTGACTAGGAGTTTAAAGCCATAATGGAATTGATAATTTCTTTGACATTATAAACCATGGTAGGAAAGTGGAGCATATGATGGTGTCACTACAAGTTACTGTGTATTTGTATACACACAGTGACATAGTTTTATTCTTTATGTTTATTCTATTACGTCCTATTTCCCGCCCACTGATCAGGGCACAGTGACTCTTCCTCTTTAAGTGAGCCCCTCCTCCCTTTAGTATAGGTGCTAAGGAATCTACACTGCAGGCTCAGGTGTGCCTGGCCCTTGGCAACCGCAGCCACATCCGACAGTATCAATATTAGCCCCATCTCCACTAGGGGTAGGAAGTCTAAACCAGCAGTTCTCAAAGTGTGGCCCTGGGACCAGCAACACAGGCACTTCCTGGATGTGGTAGAAATACAGGTTCTCAGGCCTTGACCAAGACCTACTGGATGAGAAACTTGGGCTGGGGCTTAGTAATCTGGGTTTTAATGAGCCCTCTAGGTGGTTCTGATGTTCATTCAAGTTTTTTTTTTTTTTTGAGACAGAGTCTTGCTCTGCCGCCCAGGCTGGGGTGCAGTGGCCAGATTTCAGCTCACTGCAAGCTCCGCCTCCCGGGTTCACGCCTTTCTCCTGCCTCAGCCTCCCGAGTAGCTGGGACTACAGGCGCCCGCCACCTCACCCGGCTACTTTTTTTTGTATTTTTTAGTAGAGACGGGGTTTCACCGTGTTCGCCAGGATGGTCTCGATCTCCTGACCTCGTGATCCGCCCGTCTCGGCCTCCCAAAGTGCTGGGATTACAGGTTTGAGCCACCGCGCCCGGCCCCATTCAAGTTTAAGAGCCAAATTGGTCTTAACTTATTCTGCCCTGTATCTATCTGTCTGGGTTTACTTCCTGGGTACCCGGAAATCTAGGAACTTCAGTTTTTCCCCATTAGTTTTCTCATGAATGGGTCTCTGGTCTCTCTGACTGGGTTTCTGCCCTGATGTCAGATTTATACTCTAGTTTCCAGCTGAGATCATCACCTTGCTCACTAGACTAGAACCCTGTCAGCTCAATTCCCTAAACACATCACAGTCCTGCCTTTACCCATCTCCCTCCTGGCTGGTGGCCAAGTCTGGCACTGAATTGGTTGGGCCATTTGGAGCCAGTTCCCACTGGGGCATCTTCATGACCTGGCCGCCCCATGCTGTGCCCCCTGGCAGGCTGCCATAACACTGGCCGGGCTGACTACCAGGCACTTCACCCCTGGACACCATGGTTCACATTAGTATCTTTCCTTTCTTACTAGGCCTTGTCCTATAATCTGGATAACTATCCTAACCTGTTTAAAGCCCCACTATAATACTCCCCTCTCCCTGCTGAACCAGATATTAAGGGGCTGCATAAGTTATGACACCTATTTGACGTCAGTGGATGCTTTTGGAAAACACTAGAAGAGAGCTAGGTAAATACTTTAGGATAAAACATGTTACTGATTTGGGGACAACTTCTTTTAGGGTAAAAAAAGAAATAGTAGAAAACAAATTATATTTTATTGCTTTAAGGAAATCCTGATATCACTACTTTATGTTCTGAATATTTTAACTCACCTGATAGGGTATTTAGTACTTGTATTTTGTGGGGACCAGCATCCTCTAACTTGGTTTCCAAGCCCTAATATTTCCATGCAAGGATCTACCTACTGAATTTTATTTTCCAGAAACCTAAACACACCACTGTCTTACTAACAGTTCACAGGAGACCCAGTGCTATAGAGTTTAATGCAATCTGTGTACTCATCCATGGGAGCCTACAGGTAACAACCACTGTGAAAGAAATTGCAAGTCACATTTATATGCTTAGGAAGTAATTCAAGAAGCATTTCAAAACACTCTCTATTCACCTTTAGTCAAAGCCTTTTTTTGTGTTTAGCAATATTCACAGTACTTCAAGAAGCCCTTTTTTCTCAGAATTTGATTTAATGCATAGACAGTTGGCCTGGTTTGAGCATAAGTTTTCCTATACTAAACTTGTGAGACCTGCAGTAAATAGTGATTGAAAGTGTTTACATTTGCGGTTGTATTCATTTAACTTTTCATGAATTATGTATTCAATCCTACTGTGTGCCAGGCACTATACTAGGCGCTGTAATAACAGACTCTTGACTGTAAGAATCTTCTTGGAAGTCCTTTTCCAGTCAGATGGATCTTTACGTGTTGAATGTAGTAGGTATAAATTTGTCTTATAGACAATGGGTAGGAACCAGGAAGTGATTGCATGATCATCAAAAATGTATAGATTTGAGAAAAAAAAGTGATTTGCCTAAAGCACTGTTGTTACCTTCTGGAATATGAAAATGAGGACCCAGGTCACAAGAACATTAAATAAAGACAGCCACACTTTAAAACAGATTTACCCATTTTCACAATTGACACCAGCGACCCATTTTTGTCAAAACGTCTGCTCCTCCCATACTTCAGGTTTATAGTAATCATCTTCCAGAACTGCTTACTGGAGGGCCACTGACTGAAGCCTTTACCCTCTTTTCCTGTATGAAAGTGTCTAACTTGCATCTATAGCATCCCTCTGGCTAAGCATATGGCTCACTAAGCAAGTATGTTTAAGCATTTCCTATGTCCCTGTTGTAAGTGCTGTAAGGAATTAAAAAACAATAAATTCACTTTATCCTTCATATTATAGCTTTTTCTATATCAGTCCAACTGGATTGTATCTTGAGGACAAGACCTGTGTCTTATTTTTGTAAACTCCATAGTATACCGAATTGTACTGAATACAGATTGTTGAATGGAATAATTGATAGATGAATAAATAAATTTCTAGGGACAGACTATAAACAGACATCATCCTAGGATTTGGAAGCTTTCTGGAAAAGTCAGTGTGGTTGGTACTATGTCATTCTGTTTCACCCGATGGGTGAAGGTCAACTTGACTGCCGGGAAAGTTAGGTTAGGACCTGCCATTGTACTATTGACTAAGCCAGCAATACCAGAAATTGAACAGCGCAGTCATGCCTCGTAACGATTTCCTTTGCTAGACGTTGTCACTCACCTGATCTGAAGCCAAGTCAGCATGGGGGTTGTTCCTCCTCCAAATACCCAGACAGTGAAGAACACGAGGAGCAGTGTGGTGGTAAACATCATTTGTTTGGGCTGAGATTCTGTGTTCCGAATAGCTAAGGCAAATGCGATCGCTCCTCGCAAACCTTGCAGGAAAAACCAAAGGAGAAAATAAATACCTTGCAAGTGTCTTTTTCATTTCAATGGATTCATCCTTACAATTTGCTGACACAATTTTTTAATTAATCTTTTTATTTTGAGATAATTATAGATTCATAAAGAGTTGTAAGAAATAATACAGAAAGACACTGTGTACTCTTTCTTCAGTTTCTATCAGTTTCAATGATATCATGCAAAACTATATAGCTCAATATCTCAACCAGAATATTGACATTGAGCCAGTCAAGATAAAGAACATTTCTGGCTGGGTGCAGTGGCTCACACTTGTAATCTCAGCACTTTGGGAAGCTGAAGTGGGAAAATCACATGAAGTCAGGCATTTGAGATCAGCCTGGGCAACAAAGCAAGACCCTGTCTCTACAAAAAAAATTTTTTAAAAATTAGCCAGGCATGGTGGCATGTGTCTTTAGACCCAGCTACTCGAAAGGATCACTTAAGCCCAGGAGTTCAAGGCTGTAATGAGCTAGGATTATGCCATCAGTCTGGGTGACAGAGCAAGACCCTGGCTCTAAAGAGACAGAGAGAGAAAAAAAAAAAAACATTTCCATCACCACAAGGATCCTTCACATTGCCCTTTTATAACCACACCTACTTCCCTCCCACACACTCACTCCTTAATTCCTAACCACCAATAATCTATTCTCTGTTAAGATGATTTTGTCATTTCAAGAAAGTTATATAAATGGAACCATGCAGTATATAGTCTCTTGGAACTGCCTTTTTTTTAACCCAGCATAATTTGCTGGATAATCATTCAGGTTGCTGAATTATTGGTAGTTGTTCCTTTTTATTACTGAGCAATATTCCACAGTCTAGATGTTCCACAGTTTATTTTACCACCTGTCTGTTGAAGGATATCTGAGTTGTTTTCAGTTTTTGGCTATTACAGCAAAGGATGCTAAAATTTACGTACAGATTATTGTGTGAACGTAAGTTTTCATTTCCCTGAGATATATGCCCAGGAGTACAATCACTAGGTAGTATAGTATTTCCATATTTAGGTTTTTAAGAAATTACTCAATTGTTTTCCAGAGTGGTTGTAACATTTTACATTCCTACCAGCAATATATAAGTCATCCAATTTCTCTGCCTCCTTGGCAGATTTGGTGTTGTCACTATTTTTCATTTTAGTCATTCTGATAAGTATGTGGTGATGGTTTGTTGTGGTTTTAATTTGCATTTTCCTAACAGTAAAATGGTCTTGAGCATTTTGAAATGTATTTGTTTGTTATCCATATACCCTCTTGGGTGAAATGGCCCTTCATGTCTTTAACTCATTTTAAAAAATTGGATTGTTGAGTGTTTATTGTTGAGTTTTGAGAGTTCTTAACAATTCTATATAATAGTCCTTTGTTGGATGCATGGTTTGCAAATATTTTCTCCCACTCTGTGGCTTCTCTTTTCATCATCTCAAGAGTCCTTTGCAGAGAAAAAGTTTTTAATTTTGATGAGGTCTAATTTGTTGATTTTGCTTTTTATAAATTGTGCTTTTGGAGTCATGTCTAAAAACTCTGTGCTTAGCCCTAGATCTCAAAGGTTTTTCCCTATTTTTTTTTCTGAAAGTGTTACAGTTGTACATTTAGGTCCATGATCACTTTGATCGAATTTCTGTATAAGGTGAGAGGTTTAGGTTGAGGTTCATTTTTTCACCTATGGATATTTAATTGCTTCATTGAATTGCTTTTGGAACTCCATCAAAAACCAGCTGGGTATATTTTTGTGGGTCTATTTCTCAGTTCTCTACTTTGTTCCATTGATCTATGTGTCTGTCCTTCTTCTAACAGCACACTGTCTTAATTATTGTAGCTATATAATAAGTCTTAACATTGGGTAGAGTGATTCTGCCCACCTTAATTTTGTTTTCAAAATTGTTTTAGCTATTCTAGTTATTTTGCCTTTCCATAACATTTTAGAATAATATTGACTGTATATACAAAAGAAACTTTCTGGGAACAATTACTTTTTAAGAATCAAATGTGTCAGACAACAAAGAAAACTAAGCTTATGGACCACTGAAAATTAACTACTTAAATGGCATTTAAAATTACTCTAGAATGATTACATAGTTTTACAAAATCTATAAACTAGTATATTAAAACCTGATTTTTCTTCTTCTTTTACTTTTTATTTTGTAATAATATGCTAATTGCATTTTTATGAATCCATATTAAATATATTTGCAAGAGGTATTAAAGATGAAGGGCTGGGCATGGTGGCTCACGCCATAATCCCAGCACTTTGGGAGGCTGAGGTGGGCAAATCATGGGGTCAGGAGTTTGACACCAGCCTGGCCAACATGGTGAAACCCCATCTCTACTAAAAATACAAAAATTAGCTGGGTATGGGGGTGCACACCTGTAGTCCCAGCTACTCGGGAGGCTGAAGCAGGGGAATTGGTTGAAGTTGGCAGGTGGAGGTTGCAGTGAGCCAAGATTGTGCCATTGTACTGCAGCCTGGGTGACAGAGTGAGACTTCATCTCAAAAAAAAAAAAAAAAAAAAAAAAAAGAAATACTAGAACTTGAAGTTGAAGTGTGATGACACTAAAAAAAAGAGAAATTTAGACTTGGAAGAAGAGTAAATAAAAGCACAACTAGTAAAGGAAAGGAGCTAAAATGGAAGGTCTCTCTTGGGCAACACACGATGTGCAAGACATTTATAGTCCCTGTTATATTGTGTAATAGGACAAATAAAGATTTATAATGATAGCGAGTATAACCCAAAGAGGTAGTGATTTGGTTATTTTTATTGAAAGCTTTAAATCATACATATACAATTTCAATGATCTACTTTTTATAATATTTATTATAGCATTTAGGTTTCTAAATTTCTAAATCTGTATTCGTACATTAAAGGAATTTTAAAAAGTAGATACAGGGCAGGATGAGAAAAACTATAACCATACTGGTTTTTGTTTCTAGGTTCTCAGCTTAGAATATAATGCTCCTTTCTTATCTCCATGCTGAGACTATTCAAGAGACAAGTGGCATAACACAAGATCCACAGGATTCGACTAGAGAGACTTAATACATTTTGCCTGAAACAAGGAAATCTCCGAAAGAGAGAAGAACATGCACTCTGATTATAAAATACCTTCAAGGAACAAAATGTAATGGAGAAAGGAAATTATTCTAAATCTCCGTGTAGACATGGAAATGGCCTATAGAAAAGGAAGATACCATTTGAAGTAGATATTAATTAAAAAGTTCTTACACATCAGAAATTCTGAACACTTGAGATGGTTGTACTCCAGAAGAAAAGGCCCCCCCAGAAGTACGAGTGCATTCACACCCAGCTGGGGATAAGAGTGGGGATATTAATAACCCTTAATACTGGCAACTATTTTAATAGTGTTCTCACCAGGAAATACAAATGGGATCATGAGGGAATGAGAACTCAAGGAAACAGTCTTACAATAGACTTCTGTATCTGAGGAGAGAATTTATAGGTCAAGGTAAAGCTCCTAGCAGTGTTTAGTCACAGTATAAGATTAGAGCTAGAAAGTGAACTTTCCAGCTGGGGGAGGGGGTGGCTCACACCTGTAATCTCAGCACTTTGGGAGGCTGAGGGAGGTGGATTACCTGAGGTCAGGAGTTTAAGACCAGCCTGGCCAACACAGTAAAACCCCGTCTCTACTAAAAATACAAAAAGTTATCTGGGTGTGGTGATGGATGCCTGTAATTCCAGCTACTATGGAGGCTGAGGCAGGAGAATCACTTAAACCTAGGAGGTGGAGGTTGCAGTGAGCTGAGATCGTGCCATTGCACTCCAGCCTGGGCAACAAAAAAAAAAAAAAAAAAAAAAAAAAGAAAAGTGAACTTTCCAATTTCTCCTTTCCTCAAGCTCATAGTGATAGGTCCATAAAGCAGCACCATGGCAAAGTACATAATGTCAGAGGTATTAGACAATGAGTGGCTAAGTATTAATAGTTCTCATTGATAGAAATATTTGTAGTTTTTTAACTTTGTGTCTTTGTGACAAAAATGAGAAACTAGAATAAAAATTAAAAGTTACAATAACATGCCTACTATAAACTCTTTCATGCTGGATATTAAGGGCAAAGAGGTAAGCAATCATTAATCTTACTAAGAATGTTTAATAATGTATTGTTATTATGTTAAACTAGGGTAACTATGCTCTTAAATCTAAATTATCTATACATGAGCAATTCTTGGTTTAAAATTATACTCAAATATATGTTATGCTGACTTCTGAAACAACCTATATCTATATATAGAATACCCTATATTTACAGGAGATGCAATGTAGAGATTTCAGAAACAAATGGAAAAGTACAGCCACTGTCTTGTGGCAGGTTGAGAAACATTGTTAATTGGGGCCAAACCCCAAGATGTTGAAAAGAGGATGCCTTCTCAATGTTATAACCACCTAAAAAAACATAGATACAGGGTGGTTTTAGAGATGGGATCATCTGTCCATAGCCCTGGTAACATGTGGCATGCATGGCACTGTGGCACTGGAAGCACGGGGATGGACATGAGAATGGTGAGGCTGCCAGGTGGACAAAGTGAAGCTAATGTAGAACTCCAGATGAGGTGGACTATTGTCTATGTCCTACTCATTCTTTATGACTCTGAAGTTGCTTATCACACATTTGGAGCCTAGATAAATGTAAAACCAATGCATTCATTGGTTCATTTAATGTACATGTATTGATTACCTCCTATGTGGAGACTCTGGGCATACTGATCCTATCTTCTTTATGCTATGGTTTTGGGCAATAGAGGATTTTAGGATTGAAATAGATTATTAGGGTACCAGCAAAATACTAAAAGTGAAAAATGAATATTGACTTAGGATTTTCTTTTTAGTCAAACATTATTTCCAAAAAACACAATCCATTTCTTTTAAAAACTCAAGAAATCTAGAACTTGTCAAAACTTGTATTTTGTATTGTTTTATGGATACTTTGAGTTTGAGTCTTTAGGTTTTACCTTGCTTTTTCTCTTTGTTTTGGCCAACTAATCAAAATAATTTTATACGTTTGAGGGTTGATAGACTATACCATTTCATTTTAAATGGCTTTACTTTGCAGAGATTTTGTCATATTTCATATGCCCAGTTGGAAATTTAGCATCACCTTGGGGAATAAAGGAATTACCTGCAATTAAATGTGGTTTCATTTAAAATTGGCCTCTAAGGGATTCTTATGTTAATTATGTTGATGTTCTATTCATAACAATAGGAAACTATTGAGCCAAGGAAAGCTATCTGGCAGGCACTCCTGCTCAGAAAATGTGTAGCTTCCTGTTTATCTTTAAAGGGCAAAAGTGAAGCTTTTAATCAATTACAAACTTGCAAATGTGTTCTGAATAGGTGAAGGTCAGACATAGCTAAACTTAAATCACAGGAATAGAAATATTTCTTAGGGCATCTTTATTTAAGGTGCAAAGCAATAAACTAAAAGCATTTCCTGAGCACTCACTACATGCTAAGCTTTATCCCAGACACAGTGCGAGGATGACAGAGTTTGGCTGCTCTGCTCCAGTGTTCATGGTCCTACAAACATGACTCTTTTAAAAGGTAAACTGTAAGAAGGTGTATTAGAGATGCAAAAGAGGATACTTTGAAAGTACATTTTGATGAGGAAAAAGATTGCTATACCTCATGAGGCCCAAATCGTGACCATTGTCATGAACTGATGTGCAGCATTTAAGGCACTGAAATAAATGGTGAGGCAAAAGAGACCTTTGCGCATATAATTTTCTATGCCCAAATCTTTTTTACTCATCTAAATTTTCTCTAGTTCTATCTCCTGTAACCCTCACCAAAACTTCACCGAATTCCAACTGGTCTTCAGAGCTCAAATGAGACACTGTTTTCTCCAGAAAGCCTCCTCTGACATCTGGGTCTGGGTTAGGCTGGGTTATATTCCTAACACAATCCATGTTTGCCCTATCAGAGCCCTTATTACTGTACATTGCAATTGGCCAGTTCTGTTTAGCTATGACATCTACAGCAATACTAAGCATACAGTAGGCATTCAATAAAGATTTTTCCAACAAATCAATGAATGGACGAATTTTCTGATTCTTCAGTAATGTCAGGTTACATACATAGATTAATGCAATGGTTTCGGAATAGTTTCTGCAAGTTCAGTTTCAGCCTTTTTATTATTTATTGAGATCCTTTAAAATCTTATTTTGAGAGTCAAGAGTTCTGGTATCTGCCGTCAGGCCTGCCCCACAGGCTGCATGACCATAAGCAGGTTACCTCATTTAGATTTCTGTTACCTCATCTCCAAATGGAGGTTTACAACTAGACTTGTTTTTTTTTTTTTTTCACTAGAAGTGCACATCAGAATCACGTGGAACTTAAAAATATATGTAGTCACTCATGCCAGCATCCCAACTAGAGATTCTGATGCAGCAGAGGATGAGGTATATGAGAGCCCAGCTCCTCTCATTTCCCACTGCACCACCTTGGCCCAAGACCCATCTCACAACCTGCCTGTGCCCCGAACCACTCTCTGGTCTTGGCCTCAAGCCTCTATTCTCTTCTTCTTCCAGTCCATCCTGCTGATGTTCCTCAGAACAGCTTCCTCAAAACCTAGCTTTATGAGGTCACGATTCAACTCAGCAAGCACAACCCAATAGCTTCCCATAGCCCAGAGATACCTTTCACTCAGAACCCCACCCTACTTTTCCTGTATACTTCCTCTTCTCCACTGAGAACTTCCATAAGCAAGACAGGTTTCTCTCCTCCCATAAACTACTGTTATCCCCACCTCTGTGCCATGGTGTCACCATCAATTCGTCGCTTTAGTGCTGGGTTTCTGCCTTTCCTTTGTACTTCTCCAAACTTCACCCATTTGAACGATCATTCTTCCCTCAACCCACTCCTATGAAGTTTTCCTGGAATACTCTAGTCCACTTTGTTCTCTCTTTCTTAGAAATCTAATGAAACATACTGCCCATGACACTTGTATTATTAAATCATTGTCTGAAATGAATCAATACTTTAATGTGGTCTTTTTCTCCAACTCCCAGTTTTTTAAAAGTTTGGAGTTATATCTTCCTTACATAGTTCTTAGGTTTTGCATAATACCCAGAACACAAAACTCAGTAAATGTTTTCAAATTGAACTATTGCAGTGGTTTCAGGCCCTCTAGATATGGGATGGTGATATTCACATATTCATTCACTGATTAATTCATTCAGGTGGCAAATAAGACCTTAATTTAAAGGTGCTTCTAGATTATGTCAGGTGGTATGAAGAAAACCAAAGTAGGGTAAGGGGATAGAGACTATTTACATGTGAGGGGAGAGATGTTAGCATGGTTAGGAAAGCCTTTCTGGTTAGGTGACATTTGAGCAGAGAACCTAATAGAGGGAGAAGCCATCTGGGTATCTGGAGGAAAAGCGTTCTAGGCTTCGGGAATAGTAGGTACAAAATCCTGAGGCAGGCCTATGACTGGTGTGCTTAAGCTGTGGCAAGGAGGCTGGTGTGACGGGAGTAGGATACACAGGGTGGAGCTGGGAGGCAGTAGAAGGAGATAATGCCAGAGAGGTGACATAGCCAAATCATACTGGGCTTTTGAATCGCAAGGCTTTTGAATTTTATTTTGAGACAGAAAACTTTGGGAAGGTTTTCATGCTAGAGAGTGATAGGATCTGTTCTATGCTTAAAAACTCTGACTCTGATAGGAAAACAGGCTGGTGATAGGAGGCCAGTGAGGAGGCTGCCTTTTTAGTCCAGGCAAGAAGTGAATGCAGATCAGACCACTGACGACAGCATGGTAGGTGCTGAAGGTCTGTCAGAGGCTGATGTTTGTTGATGGGTCAGATGAGGGGGATGAGGGGAGAACTCAGCACTGGAAGAATTGGGGAACCTAGCAGAAGAGCATGTTTGGGTGTATAAGGGCGATCAAGGGTTACGTTCCCACCATATTACATCCGAGCTGCCTATTAGTCTTCCAAGCAGAGAGGCTGAGTGAGTAGATATGAGTGCGGAGTTCAGGGGAAAGGTTAGGATCTTTTACTGAAGAGAGTGGAAAGATATGAGGATAGCTGGAAGAATGAAAAATGTAGGAATTGAAAAATGTACGAAGATGAAGTTTATTTTGAACCAGATTTCTTCTTGCCTTGAGGCCTCTGTACTTACAGCTTCTCCCACCCGCAGTGCTCCCCTGAGTCATCCCTTGGCTGTGCCCATCATCTCAGTCCTCAGAAGGGCTGCCCTGACCATTAGATCTAAATGCTCTCACCTTCACCCAGGTTTTTTTTTTTTTTTTAGACAGAGTCTTGCTCTGTTGCCCAGGCTGGAGTGCAGTGGCACAATCTTGGCTCACTACAACCTCCGCCTCCTGGGTTCAAGTGATTCCCTTGCCTCAGCCTCCCGAGTAGCTGGGACTACAGGTACACACTACCACTCCTGGTTATTATTATTATTATTGTTTTGTATTTTAGTAGAGACAGGGTTTCACCATGTTGGCCAAGATGGTTTTGATCTCCTGACCTTGTGATCCGCCCACCTCGGCCTCCCAAAGTGCTGGGATTACAGGCGTGAGCCACTGCGTCTGGCCGTTTGTTTTTTATTGCACTGATCACCATTGGACATGATCTTGTTTATATTCTAGTCTTTAAGATCTGTCTCTCTATCCTGGAAAGTACGCTTGGTGAGAGCTGACCTCTGGTTTGCTGCCTCTGCTGTGGCATTTCCAGAGCTAGATGGCCCCTCTCATAGCGTAGGTGCTCTGCAAGCATTGGATGAATGCATAAGTGAATGGATAAGAGGAGGTCATTTTTTTTGTTTAAAAGCACAATTGGAACCCAAAAGAAAATGAGCAGTAGATGGACAGGGATGCAGAACTATCCCTGATAAATGGATCTATCTTTTAAAAGAAAAGTCCTTTAGATGCATTATTTTGCTGCCTGTCTTTCCATTTGGGACACGATCCATTGCAATTCCTTTTTTTCCCTTTCACTTCAAATACTCTGAATAAGTTGATTGAAAAGATTTAATACAGTCTTATTATTAATCAAACCCTGGTTTGGGTCTAGAATTGAATTACATTTCATTTTTACCCTTACTGGAATCCTGTGACCTTGCAAAGGTACCTACTTTCAGCAAAAATGTCAATCTGATTTCAAAATGTTCCAGGATAATGCAATCTTGCTATGTGGTTCCATTTTCAGTTCGACATCATTTTATCACATGGAAGTGAAGCCAACAGATTGTTTTCAGTGGGAAAATCTTCTGCATTCAAAAATAAATTGAGTTTTTCTGGAAACTAAGCCTGTGTTAGACAAGTAGAGCTTTCCCTCGTCTCTCTTCCTAAACTTGAATCATTTAAACTTAAGGCTACTAAGAAGAAATGTGATATAACTTCTGTGTATTTTTACATAAAGAGAAGTTTGTTTTTAGAAGCCCTGGGTAGCCAGAAAGGGGAATTGTAAATAGGATTAGCTCTCTCACAACTCTGAAGTCAACAAGCACAGATGCCTCTGGCTTTGGAAGTTTGTTTTTATGTGGATAAGGCGGATGTGATAGTAAACTGTGGAATCATCAGAATAATCCTCATTACTAGCAGAGAGTTTCAAGAGAAAGGCTAACATAGATCAGAAGAAAGTCAACATTCTGGGAGTACCCAACTTATGGGCAGCTTGTATTCTGAAGATCAATTTATCAATTTTCTGTTGAGGCCAGTGGTTTTTTTAACTGGAGTGATTTTGACCCCTTGGGAACATATGGCACTGTCTGGAGATAGTTCTCATTGTCCACAAAGTGGGAGGGAAGAGTGGGGAGGCAAAGGTGCTACTATTATCCAGTTGGTAGAAGCCAGGGATGCTATTAAACATTCTGCAATATACAAGACAGTCTCCACAACAAATAATTATCTGCCCCAAATGTCCATAGTTGCTGGGGTTGAGGAAACCTAGCATAGGTTTCCAATTTGGATCTGGAATTGCTTTTTCCCATGTGACATTATAAATAATGACAATATTCCTACTGCAGAGGGCTATTTTGGCAAATATGGCTATCTATCCACCGAAATCTATTTTTATATGGTCCATGATGTGCTGTTATAACTGCATAAACTATATTTTCTAGCAGCTCTTGCAGCTAGGTACAGTCACGTGACTGGTTCTCACCAGTAAAATGAGAGCAAAAATGATGTGAGTCACTTCTGGTCCAAGGCTTTTAAGCAGCAGCTTCTTATCCTCGGCTTTCTTTCTCCTTTCACTAGCCGCATATAAATCGTGAAGTGGTTCCCAAATATTAGCTGTATCAGAATCACCTGAAGGGCTTGTTCAATGCCTGCCCTTGCCCCAGATTGCAGGGCTCTATTCTGAGAGTATCTGACTCAGGAGGTTCATGGTAGGTCTGAGAAGCTGCATTTCTGACAAGCTGCCAGGTGATGCCAAGACTGCTGCTCCATGGACCACACTTCTAGAATCCTTGCCTTAGGGAGTTCTGAAGTCATAAGATGGAAGCAGCCTTGTTATATCTGAATCACCATCTGGAGAAGAGGCATCCCCCCGACCCCACCCAGTTCCATGTTAATATCAACCCTGGCCTGTGACATCAACCAGAGAGCAATGGCTACTGTGATTAAACTGTTGAATTTTGGGAATCTGTGTGTCACAGAAGCTTACATTATCCTATGGTTCTGTGTCTACCTATGCTATGTGTCTCTGTAGAATCACAGAATATTTTTTAACAGCTGAGGAAGTAGGTGCTGGTAGAGCACCTATTCCAGGTTATCCCTACTGACTCACCTATGACAAAGCTCAAAAATCAAAGAGTAAGAATGTGAGTTCTAAGGACAGTGGAAGAAAATCTCCTTCTGCTTCCCTAAGAAAAGGGTCAATCCCAGGCAGTGTGCTCAGCGGGTGTTCAGCCTCTTGCCCACTCCTTAACTTTCTGTGTCTTTCTCTTGCTCTAGCTCTGCCCCTTTCTCCAGCATCACTGGCACTTGGGGCTTTCATTTGGCTCCAAGTTCTCCCCAAGCCACCCTAATCTAAAGTGATGTTTTTGACTCTCCAGTGGAAACTTCCAGCTCCTTGGGCAGCCAGAATGAGCTTCATGCCAGGAAGAAAGCAATTGGAAGAAATCTGTTAAGGAAGGATAGCTCACAATCCTTCCTGAGAGGAGTGCATTTTGAATACTTGTTAACACACATGCTTTCACTTTGACTTGTGGAATTTAAAACAGCTTCAAGAAAGTGCAGTGAAATGTTTCAGCCACTGTAGGAAAAGTGGTGCGAGTGACCAGGCTCCTCTAAGAGGAGGGGAAGCCTGTGAATGACAGACAGGGCATCCACTTGCCCTGGGGTCTCCTCCTTCCCTCACATGGAACCCCCAGTCCTCGAAGGTGCTTCTGGAGCAGTCTTCCAGGCTGAGTCAGCAGGAGGCTGGGAGGCGGGGCCGAGATCCTGCTCTACTCCACAGAGGCTGGGAAGGACTTGGCTGACAAAGCAGCATTTGAACCTCTCCAATATATCAGAAATAATGCTGAAAATTCTTAAATTCCTGAACGACCCTATGGATGGATACTTAGTACAAGGCATTTGAAAGTGTAACTGCTTCTTGCTCATTTGCACATATAATTTATTTGAGTCAATTTTACTGACTTCTTTTGAACTCTGTCCACAAAACCTGAGGGCAGAATTAGAGGGATTTGTGCCTGGCACAGATAGACTAATTTTTTGAACAAGGTTTGCTTGCGTTAATAGTTTTCTAAGGTTTTGTCTACCCAATGCCAACACAAGCAAGCAATTAATAAATAAATTCAGGCAGAATACAGGGAAAATAATGTAGTCCATTTGTTTGCCTCTGGGGACATGTTAATTTGGTTAAAACTCTCAGATATTTGTGGTATCTGTGACACCATGGATATCCTAAAAATCTAAATGTACACAGAAGGCTCCTAAACACAGGGAGAGGTGACACACATTCTGGACTGTCTCCTTTTATTACTCAGTTCTCTCAGAGGCTGGCACGTTCCTGTTGTCTGCACCACCTCAATACATAGGAGAGTCTATGATTATCCACAAGATATTGCTACTGTCTCACACTCAATAAATGTCTAAGTAGATTGTGACAATTTATATGTGTGAACTAGTCGGGAATGGGGGGGGACAATATATTTTACTCACAGTAACTGGTATTTTGAGTCACAACATTTTTTATTTTTTATTTTATTATTTAGAGACAGGGTCCCTCACTCTTGCCCAGGCTGGAGTGCGGCAGTGTGATCATAGTTCACTGCAGCCTCCCACTCCTGGGCTCAAGTGGTCTTCCCACCTCAGCCTCCTGAGTAGCTGGGACTACAGGTGAGCACCACCTCCCCTGCCTAATTAAAAAAATTTTTTTTTTTTGTAGAGATGGGGTCTTGTTATGTTGCCTAGGCTGATCTCAAACTCCTGGCCTTGAGCGATCCTCCTGCTTTAGCCTCCTGAAATGCTGGGATTATAGGTGTCAGCTACCATGCCGGGCTTGAGTTACACGTTTTGTTTCATGTATTAATGCCAAAAGTGAGTCACTGCTGGAACTAAAAGTGAAATACCAATGATTGTCCTTAAATGGAGGGAGGAGAGCAGGAGCCATGGGCCTCTGTCTTCTACAGGGACGTCATGAGCCCGTAGCTGTTACCTTAGACTGTCCTCAGCAGTGATTTGACAGTCAAACCTTCTTTGGAATAAAACCCTCAGTCTCTGATAGAACGTTTTTCCTGACACCAGGTGTGAGATTGAGTCCTATCTCTATGAAAGCACTAAAGGTCGTCTTGTCATCTCTGGTGGTTAAAGAAAGTAAAAGAAACTCCCATTCTGAGTGTCTCCTAGGTAGCAGTTCCTGTGCCAGGCATATTTTAAATACAGATTCTAGTTTGGTTTTCAACACTGATCATTTAAGGTAAGTATTAATATCCCCATTTTACAGCCTAGGCCACTGAGGTTTGAACAGGATTCATCACACAGTTCCAGGTGGCTGAGCCAGCTTCAAAGCCTGAATTCACTGAACTTCATCAAAACAGTAGTTCCCATCTAAAAAATATTATGGTATGCCAAATAGCAAAACCTAACTGGCTGGTTAAAAATGCAAGAGCAGGTAATTTTTATTGTAAATTTATTTTGGAGCACAGTGAAGAATGATGATGCTTGGACTTAATAATGGGAGAAAACAAGTGTATGGGGCAGGCCACAGTTCTAAGCTATTTCTCAGATATTCTGAATTCATCATAATCACATAACCTTTTCTCAGCATTGGAAACTATGAGGACTTAATGGGATTTGCAATTCATATGGGTCTACTATAGCTGTCTGCTTCGTCACAGCAATGCTGCTTGTGGTTATTCATTATCCAAGATGACTTTTCCTTGTGATTGCTTGACACAGTTGTTAAAACATTTTTTGTGGCTCATTTCCTGCATAAGCTGGTTAACCCTATCCCATCTGGAGACCTCAGAAGACCTACTCCCATTGCTTTGCTCACTAATGCCTGCTCCAAGCTGCATGGGGCACCACCTGGGAGAGATGGAGGCTTGGGGGGAAGTTCATCTTCTCAAATGGAGAAAGTCCTGACCCTCCGCCCCATTAGTTTGTTAGTGGCCTTGTACTGGTGAGAAAGAGGCAGTGGCATAATTAAAGACACAAATATGCCTAGGGTAGGAAGGAAATGTAGCATGGGAAGGTAAGAGAACACTGGACTCTAGGCAAAGGGGCTGCAAAGAGGAAAGCTTGGACAAAGGATTCCTGACAGCATGATGGTGTCAAATAGGCTAAATCAAGGGAGGGAAGGAAAGAAAAGTCCAGCTTTTAGAGGGTCCCAGACTCTCAGCTAACTCTTGTAGCTACAGTTAAAGAAATCTTTTTTCCTAAGCTGAAGTTGAGGTTAGCCTGATTCTTGACTGAATGAAATGTATAATTTTAGTTAGGTATATCATTCATTCACCTATTTATATACCAAATATTTGTAGACACCTACTCACCTTCAAGTAGCATGCAGGGTGCTAAGGTGTAGAGATAAGCATTTTGTCTTCACTAAGCTTTCAGTCTAGAGGGAATACAGGCAGGCAAACCAAAAATCATGGTACAGTGTGATGACTACTAGGGGAGGAGAAGTATTGGGAGCTATGGAAACAGATGAAAGTGACACAAACCCAGACCAGAGAAGTTACAAAGGCTTCTTATCAGAAGTGATGTCTAAACTGAGATCCAAAGAATAAAACAAACAAAGCGAGTGAGGGTGGGTGCATGTGGAAAGGGTTCCAGGCATAAGGACAGCCTGAGTGAATAGGGAGGAAGACCTTAGCATGCTGAAGGAACCACAAGAAATTCAATAACTAGATAAGCAGCATTATGCTGATCAGATGGCAAATGGAAGAACAAGAGGCGAGGTTGGCATCTAAGTGGGTCTAAAGCCAAACAGAATGAGATGGGAGAAATGTATTGAAGAGAGAGGTTCGGAAGAAAAACCATGAATTGTAACTGTGTTCTGAAACATGCTTCTCAAACTTCCATGTGCACATGAATTACCTGAAGATCTTGTTACAATGCAGATTTGGATTCAGTGCTTTTAATAAGCTTCTAAGGGATGCCAAAGCTGTTGGCCTAAGGACCACACTTTTGGATATCAAGGATCAAGACAGCATGGAAGCATCGCCTTTACATCGGGACTGGTAATTGCTGTGGGACGGTCCTGGTAGCTTAATGGAGTTCCATTAGCCTGGATAGCCATAGACATGGATTCTTATTTCTAGGCACTGCTGAAACAATGACCTTGGTTCTTCACTTTCATGAGTTTCACTTATGTTTCCTTTCTGGCTGTCATTGATGTCAGCTGGATAAGGTCCTTTGGGGTCAATGTCTCAAATTGGATTCTCACCATGGCTTGATCAGTTGGTCACCCAAAAGACACTGGGAAAGGTGGTCTACACCTTGACAGGGGCTCTTAAAAACTGCTTCCATAGAACACTGGGGTTCCATGAGCTGCAGAACAGTGCTCCACAAAACTTGAGTAGCAATGGCAGCCTTTTCACAATTGAGAAGGGAACAAGTACATGTTCATGAAAACATTTTCTGAATTTAAAGTTTGTCTTCCATGCCTTTTTCTTAATCCTTTGGTGTCAGCAGTTATTTGAATGTGAATGAGTGATAATGCACAACAAAATGAGTCAGGAACATTAGTAGCAAAGCCTGGCAATAGTTGGTGCTGTTGTTTTATGGCTATGTGAGCTCATGGATGAAGTTTTGTATAAATCCATGTACTGTGGTCACATTTTGCTGGTTAAAACTTTTCGTAGTTTTTGTGATAGGACATTTTGGGGTTTCAATGCCTTCTCAAAAGTGCCTTCTCAAAAATAGAAGTCAACGAATTTGAGAAGCAGTGTTCGCTGACCTATCATCTGGCTCCTACAACCTTCCCAGGTGCTTTCCTAAACTCCCTCCTGGTTAGATAAGCTCAGCAGCTCTGCACCGTGGCTCTTTAGCCCAGTAGTTCACAGTACCCAAGTCACAGTGGTTTCAGGAAGGCTGCCAGGGCTAAGTTGGGCTTGGCCTTTTCCCTCCTTCCAGCAACTCCTGGTTCTTATTTAGTTTTAAATTAAATAAAAATTGCAGCACATAGATTTGAATTAAAACAAGTGGACTGATCTTTGTAATATGCACCACATCAATAGGGAAGCTAATTTGTGCAAAGCACATCTCCTCCTTTAATTTAAACAACAGAGTGCTGCCTCTTTGGTTTCAAGGGAACTGAGAGCTGAGGCGGGGCTATTCACTCGTGGCATTAACTAGGGTTATGCTCAAGAGCAACAGGAACAGTTTCAGGGGAGCTTAGCATTCCTCTTAAGCTCTTTGTGCTGGGTGTCGCACGATACAGCAGAGCAGTTATGGCCTCCTGGCCTTGAATTTAAAGAGGGTCTTAAAAATGTCTCAGGGTAAGCTCTCCTAATCGACTCTTAACTGCATTGGAGATACCAAGATCAGAATTTGCATTATTAAAAACTTCTCAAGACAGAGGAGACAGATTTCTGACCTTGACACCCATGTGGCATTTTCACGTTCCAAGGCGTCATGTGTGTAGATGATTAGTCTACAGACAATAAATCAGGTGGGATTCATGCTAGGTGAGTTTCATTGGCTCTAGAGGTAATGGGGTGGAGGTGGGGGTGGAGAGTAGCAGTAGAGTCATCCACCAACAACGTGAGCTTTACTCAAAAACATTACTGAACTGGAGTCATCTACACAGCTTCAAGCCCTTGCTTCAATGCTCACCAAAGGCCTTTCTCACCACCAGGAGATGAGTCAGAAGTAGCTAAATCTTTCTTTTTTCTTTCCTTTTTTTTTTTTTTGAGACGGAGTCTCGCTCAGTCGCCCAGGCTGGAGTGCCGTGGTGCGATCTTGGCTCACAGCAAGCTCCGCCTCCCGGGTTTAGGCCATTCTCCTGCCTCAGCCTCCCGAGTAGCTGGGACTACAGGCGCCCGCCGCCACGCCCGGCTAATTTTTTGCATTTTTTTTAAGTAGAGACAGGGTTTCACTGTGTTAGCCAGGATGGTCTCGATCTCCTGACCTCGTGATCCGCCCACCTCGGCCTCCTAAAGTGCTGGGATTACATGGCGTAACGCCCGGCCAGCTAAATCTTTCTTAAACTTTTACATCCAGGTGCATCCAGATTTGGACGCAGGTCTGCCTCAGGTTTTGTGGGGCCTGAAGCTTATAAATTTTGAGGCCTACTTTAAGAAAAATAGTACAAAATATCTTACTTATGCAAACTTTCTATGCTCATCAGAACACACTGGTAGGGCCCCTCTCAGGATCTCGGAAAGGGCCATGTGAAAGGGATCCTAAAGCTGAAGTTTATTAAGTTCACAGAGAATCCACTTCTGCTTGGAAAGCTTCTCTGCCCAGTGCCGAAAGGCATTAAGAAGTTGAGGGTAAAGATAATGGACAAGCATTTATCATATGGTAAGAGTCACTGACTAAGACAGAAATTTTAGGTTCTTATTTGGTCTTTGAACCCCTGAGGTGTGCTGCCTTACTGAATCAAACTGGAGCCAAGCCCAGCTTTCTCTTAAGGGCAGGGCCCTCATCTTTGTCTTGTTCACACAAATACCTACCCAAGAGAGTGCATCAATCAATGTCTGCTGAATGAATGACTATCTGGATAACTGTGAATGAGGAAATAAAGAAATAAATTCACACTCCTTTTTTAGATTGAGTGTCATTGTTTACCTTCTCCAAAGAACTCTTTGCAAAATGTTTTGAGCTATGTGAAGAAAGGCTTCATCTACACTTATTCATGAAGCAGGCCAACTAGATTGTGTCAGAGGGTTACTAAAGTCATTCTCTTATTGGATGAAAAAAATACTCTAGTCATAGTTAAGAAACATTAAACTATATTTACAATCAAATACTCTTTAAGGGGATTGGCTTTTTCTTCTGGGTTGAGCGGGTTTTGCTCTCACACACCTAGAAAAGGCTAGACAGTGTGTTGCTTGATCTATTTTGTTAACCTTCTCCTCTCGTTTATGTTACCTTAAGTTGACCTTTCAAGTGCTTTGTTTTCTGGCAAATATATTTAAAACTTTAGGACCTAAGTAATGTATAGCTATCAGAATTCATGCAGAAAATCAAAGCTGAGTCTGCAGCATTCTCTTTTGAAGAAAAATACCACCCTGCATGTGATGACCTCACCTGATACATCACCCGATACCTGATGGGGATCAGTGGGTGCAGTGTAGATCCTGAGCCTAGGGCTGGGAGCGGGTGTTGTCCACATATTGGCTTTGTTATGAACTGGATGGGGGTCAGGTTTGCATGAGGGACATGTTAGACATGCTGGGGTTGGCCTGGATTAGAAAGGACGTGATTTTGATTTATCTTTTGTTCTCATGACTTTGAAAGTAAATCTGAGGTTGTGTTATGTAGAAGAGAAGTTTCTAAGTTCAAAATCGAGAGGCCTGGGTTCAACTCAGGGTTAAGAGATTGTGAGCAAGATACCCAAACTCCCCTTGTCTCATTGTTATTATTTTTTAATCTGTAAGAAGAGACCAATAATAGGATGTTGGGAACAGGGCAGAGTAGGAAGTACTAGAAATTTGTTTCCCCACCTAGACAACTATTATACTGGCAGAATCTGCATAATGTAACTATTTTGGAATTCTGGAGTATATTGAAGGATTGCAACTTCTAGGAGAAGGCTTGGGAAGTAATTGTGGTTAATTTTGGTCAATTATAGTTCTTAGCACAGTAGCAAGTATTCCAACCCTCGCCCTTCAGCCCTGTGGCAGGCAACTGTGCCAAGTGTTCCTGGAGCAACTTGTAAACAGTTTGCAGGAGCCAGGGTGAGCAAAAAGGACTCTGTTCTCCAAATATCAAAAATCTGTGCTCTGATCACTGATGCTGGTTCTGATCAAAGAGATGTAGACAAAATCGCTGCCATTGTTATTGCACCTCCCCTTATTGGGAAGCTCCTCCCCTCAGCTGAAGTGACCGTCAGGAGATTTAAAGGGCCAACACCCTTTTAATTTTTTCACCTTTGATTTTCTTTTTCTCCTTTTGGGGGCCTGACATTAAAGATTAGGTCATTAAAAAGTAACTACATATACAGAGAAATTAGGAAGTGACTTTGCAAGCCCAAGGAAAGGCATGGGCTTAGAAAGGACCTGAGGAGACCTTATGTTTATATCTCAGGCTGATTCCCAGAACAGAGACAGTCTATAACAACAAAATCAACAACAACAAACAAACAAACACCCAAATCCAGCAAACCCTGGGAAAGGGGAAATGTGATTTCCAGAGTTACCAAATATTAGACTCAAATGTCAAGTTTTTAACAAAAAATAACAAGTTATACAGAGAAACAGGAAAGTATGGCCATTCAAAGTAAAAAAAAAAAATAAAAGAAACTATCCCTGAAAAAGACCTGATGGCAGATGTACTAGACAAAGACTTTTAAGCACACTTCAAAACAACTATCTTAAAGATGCTTGAAGAACTAAAACGAAAATGTGGAGAAAGTAAAAAAAAAAAAAGATATATAAGCAAAAAGGAAATACCAATAAAGAGATAGACATGAATAGAAACACCCAAGAAGCTTCACAAACTCCAAGCAGATGAACTCAAAGAGATGCGGACCGAAACACTTTCAAACTTTTTAAAGAATGTTGAAAGCACCAAGAGAGAAGGTACTCACACATATAAGGGATCCTTAACAAGATTATCAGCAGATTTCTCAACAGAAACTTTGGAGGTCAGAAGGCAGTAGGCCGATATAGTCAAAGCACTAAAATAAAAAAAATAAAAAAACAAAACAAAAACAAAAACCACTTGTCAACCAAGATTTCTATATGTGGCAAAACTAACTGTTCTTCAAAAGTAAGGGAGAAATTAAGGCATTCCCAAGTAAACAAAAGCTGGGGAGGTTTCATTATCATTGAACCTATCCTTCGAGAAATCCCTCAAGAGAGTCCTGCGGGGTGAAATTAAAGAATACTAAGTAGTAATTTGAGCCATATGAAGAAACAGAGAACTCAGTAAAGGTAAATTCATGGACAATTAAAAAGCTAGTATTATTACATGGTTTGTAACTTCACTTTTTCTTTTCTATGTGATTTAAGAGATGAATACATTAAAAAAATTGTCAGTATAAGAGCTAATATTATTATAACTTTGGTTTATAACTCCACAGTTTGTTTTCTACATAATTTAAGAGACTAATGCATATTAAAGAATTATTAGTTTGTATTTTTGGTAACACATTGTATAAAGATACAGTTCTGTAACATTGACAGACAAAAGGGGTGGGGACAGAGTTGTAAAGGAGGCAGAGTTTTTGTATGTTTTTCATGTTAAACTGATGTAAATTTAAATTAGAATGTTGTAGCTTCAGGATCTTAAGTGTAAACTCCATGGTAACCACAAAGAAAATAGCTATAGAATATACACAAAAGAAAGTGAGAAAGGAATTTAAACATTTCCCTACAAAGAATCAACTAAACACAAAAGGCAGTAGTGCAGTAAATGAGGGACAAGAATGCTGTAAGGTGTATAGAAAATATATTTCAAAATGACAGAACCTCTTTCTTACCAGTAATTACTTTAAATGTAAATGTATTAAACACTCTAACCAAAAGACAGGTTTGGCAGAATGGATGAAAACATATGATCCAGCTATATGCTGTCTAAAGAGACTGATTTTAGGTCCAATGACACAAACAGATGAGAAGAAAAGGCTAGGAAAAGATATTCCCAGCACATACTGACCAAAAAACAGAAGGTAGTAGCTATACTAATATCAGACAAAGTAGATTTTAAGTCAAAAACATTTACAAAAGACAAAGATTAATGAAAGTTTCAATACTGCAAGAAGATAAAACAATTATAAACAAGTATAAACTTTTACATACCTAATGACAGACCACCATAATATATGAAGGAAAAACTGACAAAATGGAATGGAGAAATAGACAATTCTACAATAATAGTTGGAGACTTAAATTCTCAATGATGAACATAATAGCCAGATAGAATATAAGTAAGGGGATCGAAAACATAAACAGGACGATAAACCAACTAGATCTAACAGACATATACAGGACAATCTACCCAATGACAACAACATACACATTCTTCTCAAGTGCATATGAGACATTTTCCAGGATAGACCATAGGTTAGACCACACATTAAGACTCCCTAATAGATTTTTTAAAAATAGGACCACAGTGGAAGTTAGAAATCAACAACAGATGTAAAACTGGAAAATTCATGCATTTATGGAAATTAAATAACATACTTTTAAATAATCAATGGATCACGAATAAAATCAGAAGAAAAATTAGAAAACACTAAGAGGTGAATGAAAAGAAAACACAACATACCCAAACTTATAAGACATAGTGAAAACAGTGCTAAGACTTACTTTAAATACTTACATTAAAAAACAAGAACGATTTCAAATCAACAACCCAACAACCTAACTTCACGACTTAAATAAACAAGAAAAAGAAAAACAAATTAAACTCAGAGGTAGAAGAAAGGAAATAATAAAGATTAGAGATAAATAAAATAGAGAAAATAAAAATAATGGAAAAAATAAATGAAACAAAAAAATGGTTCTTTGGAAAGACCAATAAAATTGACAAACCTTTAATTAGATGGACTAAGAAAAAAGAGAGAAGACTCAAGTTACTAAAATTAGAAATAATACTGGTGATTTTACTACCAATTCTAGAGAAATAACAAGAATTAGAGAATAACAAGAATAAGAGAGCACTATGAATAATTTTATGCTAACAAATTGAATAATCTAGATGAAATGGATACCTTCCTAGAAATACAAAGCTTACCTAGATAAAAGCATGAAGAAATGAAAAATCTGAATTAGACCTACAACTAATAAGAAGATTCAATCAGTAATCAAAAATCTCCTCACAAAGAAAAGCTCTGGATTTCATGGTTTCACAGGTGATTTCTACAAAACATTTAAAGAAAAACTAATACCCATCCTTCACAAACTTTTCCAAAAACTTGAAGAGGAGGAAGCGCTTCTTATCTCATTTCATAAAGCCAACATTACTGTGATATCAAAGTCAGAGAAAGATACAATAAGAAAACCACAGACTGCTATTCCTTATGAACATAAATGCAAAGTTCTCGACAAAATGCTAGCAAATTGAATTCAGTAGCATATTAAAAGAACCATACACGATGACCAAGTGAGATTTGTTCCTGGAATGCCATGTTGTGTACAACATGCAAAAATCAATGAGTGTAATACACCCCACTAACAGCATGAAGAAGAAAAGTACGTGATCATCTCAATTGATACAGAAATATCATTTGATAAAATTTAACATTTTATGATAAAAAAAACCAACCAACTAGGAATAGAAGGAAACTATCTTAACATAATAAACGCTGTATATAAAAAATAGCAAATATCATACTCAATGATGAATGACTAAAGTCTTTTACTCTAAGGTCAGGAATAAGACAAAAATGCCCACTTTGACCACTTCTATTTAACATCATATTAGAAATTCTAGCCAGAGAAATTAATCATGAGAAAGAAATAAAGGTATTCAAATGGAAAAAGAAGGAAAATTATCTCTGTTTATAGATAATATAATTTTATATGTAGAATTTCCTAAAGATTTCACAAAAAACCTGTTAAAACTAATAAATGAATTAAGCAAAGTAGCAAGATATAAAGTCAACATGCAAAAATCAATTGCATTGTTATACCCTCACAATGAACAATCTAAAATTAAAATTATGAAAATAATTCCAATCACAATAGCATCAGAAATAATAAAATACTTAGGAATTAACTTAACCAAGGAGGTGAAAGACTTGTACAGTGAAAACTACAAAACATTACCGAAATAAATTAAAGAAGAAATAAATAAAGGGAAACATCTTATGCTTATGGATTAGGAGACTTAATATTGTTGTTAATACAACCCAAAGTAATTTACAGATTCAATGCAGTCCCTATCAAAATCCCAATGGCATTTTTAAAGAAATAGTAAAACCTATCCTCAAATTAATACAGAATTTCAAGAGGCCCCAAATAACCAAAACAATCTTGAAAAAGTACAAAGCAGAAAGACCTGTACTTCCAAATTTCAAAACTTACTATAAAGCTACGGTAATCAAAGCAATGTCATATATAAAAATTAACTCAAATGGATCAAAAACTTAAATGTAAGGCCTAAAACTGTAAAACTCTCAGAAAAAAAATAGGACAAAAATGTCACAACATTGGATTTGGCAATCATTTCTTAGCTAAGACTCTAAAAGCACAGGCAACAAAAGAAAAAATAGACAAATTAAATTTCACAAAAATTTAAAAAATATTGGGCATCGAAATACAATGTAAACAGAGTAAAAAAGGCAGCTCATGGAATGGAAGAAGAAATTTGCAAATCATATGTCTGATAAAGGATCAGTATTCAGGAAATAGAAAACTCCTAAAACTCAATGACAAAAGACCCCATTTATAAAATAGCTTAAGACTTGAACAGAAGTTTCTCCAAAGAAAATACACAAATGGACTTCTTTTGGAGGGGCGCGCCCAAGATGGCTGAATAGGAACAGCTCCAGCCTCCAGCTCCTAGCATGAGTGACACAGAAGATGGGTGATTTCTGCATTTTCAACTGAGGCACCAGGTTCATCTCACTGGGGAGTGCCGGACAATCAGTGCTGGTCAGCTGGTGCAGCCCCACCAGCGAGAGCTGAAGCAGGGCGAGGCATCACATCACCTGGGAAGCACAAGGGGGAAGGGAATTCCTTTTCCTAGCCAAGGGAAACTGAGACACACAACACCTGGAAAATTGGGTAACTCCCACCCTAATACTGTGCTTTTTTTACCAAGGGTCTTAGCAAATGGCACACCAGGAGATTATATCCCACACCTGGCCCAGAGGGTCCCATGCCCATGAAGCCTCCCTCGTTGCTAGCACAGAGTCTGAGATCTAACTGCAAGGTGGAAGTGAGGCTGGGGGAGGGGCGCCCGCCATTGCTGAGGCTTAAGTGGGTAAACAAAGCCATCTGGAAGCTCAAATTGGGTGGAGCCCACCACAGCTCAAGGAGGCCTGCCTGCCTCTGTAGGCTCCTCCTCTGGGGACAGGGTATAGCTAAACAAAAAGCAGCAGAAACCTCGGCAGAGGTAAATACCCCTGTCTGATAGCTTTGAAGAGAGCAGTGGATCTCCCAGCATGGAGGTTGAGATCTGAGAACGGACAGACTGTCTGCTCAAGTGGGTCCCTGACCCCTGAGTAGCCTAACTGGGAGATATCGCCCACTAGGTGCAGACCGACACCTCACACCCCACACTGCGGGGTACACCCCTGAGATGAAGCTTCCAGAGCAAGAATCAGACAGCAACACTTGCTATTCAGCAATATTCTATCTTCTGCAGCCTCTGCTGCTGATAGCCAGGAAAACAGGGTCTGGAGTGGACCTCAAGCAAACTCCAATAGATCTACAGCTGAGGGTCCTGAATGTTAGAAGGAAAACTAACAAACAGAAAGGACACCCACACCAAAACCCCACCAGTATGTCACTATCATCAAAGACCAAAGGCAGATAAAACCACAAAGATGGGGAAAAAGCAGAACGGAAAAGCTGGAAATTCAAAAAATCAGAGCGCATCACCCCCTCCAAAGGAACACAGCTCATCACCAGCAATGGAACAAAGCTAGAAGAAGAATGACTTCAACGAGTTGAGAGAAGAAGTCTTCAGTCGATCAAACTTCTCAGAGCTAAAGGAGGAACTATGTAACCAGCGCAAAGAAACTAAAAACCTTGAAAAAAGAATGGATGAATGGATAACTAGAATAATCAATGCAGAGAAGACCTTAAAAGAACGGATAGAGATGAAAACCATAACACGAGAAATACATGACAAATGCACAAGCTTCAGTAACCAACTCAATCAATGGAAGAAAGAGTATCAGTGATTGAAAATCAAATGAATGAAATGAAGCAAGAAGAGAAGTGTGGAGAAAAAAGAGTGAAAAGAAATGAACAAAGCCTCCAAGAAATATGGGATTATGTGAAAAGACCAAATCTACGTCTGATGGGTGTGCCTGAAAGTGACAGGGAAAATGGAACCAAGTTGGAAAACACTCTGCAGGATATCATCCAGGAGAACTTCCCCAACCTAGTAAGGCAGGCCAACATTCAAATTCAGGAAATACACAAAGATACTCCTCGAGAAGAGCAACTCCAAGACACATAATTGTCAGATTCACCAAAGTTGAAATGAAGGAAAAAATGTTAAGGACAGCTAGAGAAAAAGGTTGGGTTACACACAAAGGGAAGCCCATCAGAGTAACAGCAGATCTCTCAGCAGAAACTCTACAAGCCAGAAGAGAGTGGGGGCCAATATTCAACATTCTTAAAGAAAAGAATTTTCAACCCAGATTTTCATATCCAGCCAAACTAAGTTTCATAAGTGAAGGAGAAATAAAATCCTTTACAGACAAGCAAATGCTTAGAGATTTTGTCACCACCAGGCCTGCCCTACAAAAGATCTTGAAGGAAGATCTTTTGAAGGAAGCACTAAATATGGAAAGGAACAACAGGTACCAGCCATTGCAAAAACATGTTAAAATGTAAAGTCCCTCGATGCTAGGAAGAAACTGCATCAACTAGCAAGCAAAATAACCAGCTAATATCAGAATGACAGGATCAAGTTCACACATAACAATATTAACCTTAAATGTAAATGGACTAAATGGTCCAATTAAAAGACACAGACAGGCAAATTGGGTAAAGAGTCAAGATCCATCAGTTTGCTGTATTCAGAAGACCCATCTCACATGCAGAGACACACATAGGCTCAAAATAAAGGGATGGAGGAAGATCTACCAAGCAAATGGAAAACAAAAAAAAGCAGGGGTTGCAATCCTAGTCTCTGATAAAACAGACTTAAACCATCAAAAATCAGAAGAGACAAAAAAGGCCATTACATAATGGTAAAGGGATCAATTCATCAGTAAGAGCTAACTATCCTAAATATGTATGCACCCAATACAGGAGCACCCAGATTCATAAAGCAAGTCCTTAGAGACTTACAAAGAGACTTAGACTCCCATACAATAATAATGGGAGACTTTAACACCCCACTGTCAACATTAGACAGATCAACGAGACAGAAAGTTAACAAGGATATCCAGGAATTGAACTCAACTCTGCACCAAGAGGACCTAATAGACATCTACAGAACTCTCCACCCTAAATCAACAGAATATACATTCTTCTCAGCACCACATGGCACTTATTCCAAAATTGACCACATAGTTGGAAGTAAAGCACCCCTCAGCAAATGTAAAAGAACAGAAATTATAACAAACTGTCTTTCAGATCACAGTGAAATTAAACTAGAACTCAGGACTAAAAAACTCAATCAAAACTGCTCAACTACATGGAAACTGAACAACCTGCTCCTGAATGACTACTGGGTACATAATGAAATGAAGGCAGAAATAAAGATGTTCTTTGAAACCAATGAGAACAAAGATACAACATACCAGAATCTCTGGGACACATTTAAAGCAGTGTGTAGAGGGAAATTTATAGCACTAAACGCCCAGAAGAGAAAGCAGGAAAGATCTAAAATTGACACCCTAACATCACAATTAAAAGAACTAGAGAAGCAATAGCAAACACATTCAAAAGCTAGCAGAAGGCAAGAAATAACTAAGATCAGAGCAGAACTGAAGGAGATAGAAACACAAAAAACCATCCAAAAAATCAATGAATCCAGGAGCTGGTTTTCTGAAAAGATCAACAAAATTGATAGACCGCTAGCAAGACTAATAAAGAAGAAAAGAGAGAAGAATCAAATAGATGCAATAAAAAATGATAAAGGGGATATCACCGCCGACCCCATAGAAATACAAACTACCATCAGAGAATACTATAAACGGCTCTATGCAAATAAACTAGGAAACCTAGAAGAAATGGATAATTTCCTGGACACTTACACTCTCCCAAGACTAAACCAGGAAGAAGTTGAATCCCTGAATAGACCAATAGCAGGCTCTGAAATTGAGGCAATAATTAATAGCCTACCAACCAAAAAAAGTCCAAGACCAGATGGATTCACAGCCAAATTCTACCAGAAGTACAAGGAGGAGCTGGTACCATTCCTTCTGAAACTATTCCAATCAATAGAAAAAGAGGGAATCCTCCCTAACTCATTTTATGAGGCCAACATCATCCTGATACCAAAGCCTGACAGAGATACAACAAAAAAAGAGAATTTTAGACCAATACCCCTGATGAACATCGATGCAAAAATCCTCAATAAAATACTGACAAACCGAATCCAGTAGCGCATCAAAAAGCTTATCCAACATGATCAAGTGGGCTTCATCCCTGGGATGCAAGGCTGGTTCAACATACGCAAATCAATAAACGTAATCCAGCATATAAACAGAACCAAAGACAAAACCCACATGATTATCTCAATAGATGCAGAAAAGGCCTTTGACAAAATTCAACAGCCCTTCATGCTAAAAACTCTCAATAAATTCGGTATTGATGGAACGTTTCTCAAAATAATAAGAGCTATTTATGACAAACCCACAGCCATATCATACTGAATGGGCAAAAACTGGAAGCATTCCCTTTGAAAACTGGCACAAGACAGGGATGCCCTCTCTCACCACTCCTATTCAACATAGTGTTGGAAGTTCTGGCTAGGGCAATCAGGCAAGAGAAAGAAATCAAGGGTATTCAGTTAGGAAAAGAAGAAGTCAAATTGTCCCTGTTTGCAGATGACATGATTGTATATTTAGAAAACCCCATTATCTCAGCCCAAAATCTCCTTAAGCTGATAAGCAACTTCAGCAAAGTCTCAGGATACAAAATCAATGTGCAAAAATCGCAAGCATTCTTATACACCAGTAACAGACAAACAGAGAGCCAAATCATGAATGAACTCCCATTTACAATAGCTTCAAAGAGAATAAAATACCTAGGAATCCAACTTACAAGGGATGTAAAGGACCTCTTCAAGGAGAACTACAAATCACTGCTCGGTGAAATAAAAGATGACACAAACAAATGGAAGAACATACCATGCTCATGAATAGGAATAATCAATATTGTGAAAATGGCCATACTGCCCAAGGTAATTTATTGATTCAATGCCATCCCCATTAAGCTACCAATGACTTTCTTCACAGAACTGGAAAAAACTGTTTTAAAGTTCATATGGAACCAAAAAAGAGCCCGAAATTGCCAAGACAATCCTAAGCCAAAAGAACAAAGCTGGAGGCATCACGCTACCTGACTTCCAACTATACTACAGGGCTACAGTAACCAAAACAGCATGGTACTGGTACCAAAACAGAGACATAGACCAATGGAACAGAACAGAGCCCTCAGAAATAATACCACACATCTACAACCATCTGATCTTTGACAAACGTGACAAAAACAAGAAATGGGGAATGGATTCCCTATTTAATAAATGGTGCTGGGAAAATTGGCTATCCATAAGTAGAAAGCTGAAATTGAATCCTTTCCTTACTCCTTGTATGAAAATTAATTCAAAATGGATTAGAGACTTAAATGTTAGACCTAAAACCATAAAAACCCTAGAAGAAAACCTAGATAATACCATTCAGGACATAGGCATGGGTAAGGACTTCATGTCTAAAACACCAAAAGCAATGGCAAGAAAAGCCAAAATTGACAAATGGGATCTAATTAAACTAAAGAGCTTCTGCACAGCAAAAGAAACTACCATCAGAGTGAACAGGCAACCTACAGAATGGGAGAACATTTTTGCAATCTACTCATCTGACAAAGGGCTAATATCCAGAACCTATAAAGAAGTCAATCAAATTTACAAGAAAAAAACAAACAACCCCATCAAAAAGTGGGCAAAGGATATGAACAGACACTTCTCAAAAGAAGACATTCATGCAGCAAACAGACACATGAAAAAATGCTCATCATCACTTGCCATCAGAGAAATGCAAATCAAAAGCACAATGAGATACCATCTCACACCAGTTAGAATGGCAATCATTAAAAAATCAGGAAACAACAGGTGCTGGAGAGGATGTGGAGAAATAGGAACACTTTTACACTGTTGGTGGGACTGTAAACTAGTTCAACCATTGTGGAAAACAGTGTGGCGATTCCTCAAGGATCTAGAAATAGAAATACCATTTGACCCAGCCATCCCATTACTGGGGATATATCCAAAGGATTATAAGTCACGCTGCTGTAAAAACACATGCACACGTATGTTTATTGCAGCACTATTCACAATAGCAAAGACTTGGAATCAACCCAAATGTCCATCAGTGACAGACTGGATTAAGAAAATGTGGCATATATACACCATGGAATACTATGCAGCCATCAAAAAGGATGAGTTTGTGTCCTTTGTAGGGACATGGTTGCAGCTGGAAACCATCATTCTCAGCAAACTACTGCAAGAACAGAATACCAAATGCCGCATGTTCTCACTCATAGGTGGGAATTGAACAATGAGATCACTTGGACACAGGAAGGGGAGCATCACACACCAGGTCCTATTGTGGGGAGGGAGTAGGGGGGAGGGATAGCATTAGGAGATATACCTAATGTAAATGATGAGTTAATGGGTGCAGCACACCAACATGGCACATGTTGTAACAAACCTGCACGTTGTGTACATGTTCCCTAGAACTTAAAGTATAATAATAATAAAAAAGAAAATGCACACATGGCTAGTAAGCTCATGAAAAAAATGCTTAGCATCACTATTAATGAAGGAAATGCAAATCAAAAGAACAATGAGCTATTACATCATACCCATTAGGATGACTACCATAAGCAAAACAAAAAAACAAAAAAACAGAAAATAATTTTTGGCCAGAATGTACAGAAATAAGAACATTTGGGCACTGTTGGTAGACATATAAAATGGTAAAGTTACGTTAAAACACAGTATGGCAGCTTCTCAAAACATTCAAAATAGAATTACTATATGATCCAGCAATTCTACTTCTGAGTATATATTGAAAAGAATTCACAGCCAGGTTGTGAAGAGATGTCTGTGTACCCATGTTTACAGCAGCATTGTTCAGAATAGCTAACATGTGGAAGGAACCCAAGTGTCCATTGATAGATGAATAGATAAATAAAACATGATATATACATGCAATGAATATTATTCAGCCGTTTTAAAAGGGAGGAAATTTTATAATATGCCATAATATGGATGACCCTTGAGGATGTCATGCTAAGTGAAATAAACCAATCACAAAAAGACAAATACTATATGACTCCACTTATATGAGGATCCTAAAGAAGTCAAAATCATAGAGACAGAAAGAATGGTGGCTGCCAGGAACTGGGAGGAGGGGGAATGAACTGTTTAATGTGTATAGAGTTTCAGTTTTACATCATGAAAAGAATCATGGAGGTAGACAGTGGTGATGGTTGCACATTTTGAATGTATTTAATAACACTGAACTGTATTCTTAAAATGGTTAGGATGGGAAATTTTATGTTATGTGTATTTTACCACAATAAAAAAAATGAAAAAAAAGAGAGCATAATGGCTATCCTATCTCACTGTAGCTACGAGTCTCAAAGCAGTGCCAATGAAAGCATTTAGGAAGGTATAAAGTGACTTTTGAGCATGGCATCAATGATTCCATTACATGTATATATAACATTACTATCTCTTCATTTGAAAGCTAAGAAGACAGCTTTTTAGTGCAAAATCCAATGTTATTTCTACCATGTAAAAGAGTACTATCAATTTTAACTTTTAATAAAACTGACATTAGAAATATAAAGAAGAAACTCAATCTCTTTGATGTTCAGATTCATTTCAATGTGAAAAGTGTACAAAACAAAAATCCAATCAAATACATAAAAGAAGTGTACCTTGGCCCAAGATGATTGTGCCCTTGAGTTCAAGCTGCTAAGTTCTAACTAACAGTGCTGATGCCAGCAGGTGATATGGATGCTCAATATGGAAGACAATGGGTGGCATTCTCTGGACATCAGAGCCATATGTATGTAGCTGTCCTGAAAATTTGGCATGTTGTCTTTTTAATGATGGGAACTGGCTGATTGGCATTCTCATGAATTAAACTAATAACTACAACCCCATTAATATGATAGGGTTATTTTTTTTCTCCCAGAGGGTAAGGATACTTCAGAACAGGGCCAGACAGTAATATTTTAGGTTTTATGAACCACATGATTACATATGGTTCACAACTCTGCCACTGTATTGCAAAAACAGCCATAGACAATAAGTAAACAAATGGGTTGGGCTGAGTTCCAACTTAATAATGTTAACCAAATAGCCATGGACCAGATTTGATTCAAGAGCCATAGTTTTCTGACTCCTGGCTTTAGAATACCATAAAGATAAATTCTGGACCTCCTCACATCCCCTGGCTGTATACATCATATAATTGGCCTCTACGAGGTTTTAATGCAGCTACAATCCTATGGTTAAACAAACTTAGAAGGTGCCAAAGCCTGGAGAAACCATCAAGCCAGGTGGCCATTTGGGCAGACAATTCACAACCTAACATGATTATCTAAGGCCTTACATTTTTCTCAAAGCATTGTTTGTCAAATAAAGCAATGTTTAAAATGTAATATTGAAGCTTTGAAAATAAACTGCTGTTCTCCAGAGTAAAGTTACTGATGTTTTGATGGGAAAGAAGGAAAAGTGCTTTCCAATTCCCAGAAATGTTTTGAAAAAATGCAACCCAATGCTTGCTTCCCATTTATGAGTGCTCAAGTTTACCTTTTCCTTTCTCATAATAAAAGTCAACTCATTGCCAAAGTTTATTACTGTTCTAAGTCAAAAATAACCTACCACTCCAACTTCTCACCTTCCTTATGACTCTCTCTCTCTTACCCTAACATGTCTAGAAATGTAAGGAAGTACTGTCAGAGGCCTTCAGTAGGGCAAATTTAATGTTGTATCTCCATTTGTCCCTATTTGAATCGATGACTCACTCTCAGCTTGGCAGCTGCCCCTTTAACCATATGGACCAGTCTACAATGGCACTGAAGGCGAAACAAGCCTTTTATTGCTCTCAGGAATGTGGATTTTGAGACACTTGGTTGGGTTTAGGTGGAATCTCACAGACATCGGTTCAAGAATACTTTTGTTCTTGGCCAAGTTTCATAACCTTTTTGAGATCCTGAACCTCAGTTTCTTCATCTACAAAATGTGTTAATATTTGCTTCATAGGATTAATTAAAAAATAGTGAGTGGCAAATGGCAAATACTAATAAATGTTCATTTCTCTCACTTTCTCTGTATGCCCCTATGTACCCTAAATTGTATTTGTTCATGCTGACAGCAGGTTTTATTGCAAACTCTCGTGTATCCCCCAATAACTACCTCTGAGCACATTGTAAGTGTACAGCTATATAGGAATCATGTAAGGATCTCTGCAAAAGGTCTTTGAACAGGGAAAGACTGAAGGTAGGAAAATTAATTGACTAAAGATAAACCATAATCCCCAGAGGTTTTCAAGGTCAGAAAATTCATTTGGTTTATTTTCTTTTGGAAAGGAGCCTTGAGGTATGGTTTAAGCAATTAGAACACAAATGTCTTGAGAACAGAGACCTTGTCAGTTTCATCAATCGGTGCTCAGAACTCATCTCAGGCACCTGGTGAGTGCTCAATTAATATCTGTTTTCTCAACTAACAACTGAGCATTCTTAGGTCTGATTTGCTTTTGTATTAACCGTGAGGAGTTTCTGGAGTTTTGCATAAGGAAGGAGCAAGGTTTATATAGAGAAGGAACATTGAATAAGAGTGGCACCATTTACAAACTATTTACCCTGAGCATGCACTTTATGAAATTATAATTCAAATTCCCCAGTATGAAAAGTTGATCTGAAATGGGTCAGAGGAAAGTCTAATGTCCACTTTAGGCCAATTTCCGACCAGATATGGTACCTTGAAGCCATACCAACAAGATTCCCTCTAACTTCATTTCCCACGTGGAAAGAGAAATCCTGCTGTTGCTCAGCACTTAGGGAGAATCAGCATAGTGTTAGGTACAGTGGGGTAAAGAGAAGTTGTTTCCCCAAAAGGGTTTAAATTTCCTCATGGTTTTTCATGTTCTGTAAAAGTGTGAGAGAACCAGCAGCAATAACACATAACGTAGTTCACATACCTGAAAACATCATCATGTGCTGAAAGTTCCAGGGGATCTTCTGTTTTCGGCCTAGATTCAGGAGGAAGGAGAGGGGATATATGTTGCAGGCTCTGGCAACAAAAATTGCTAGCTGTAGATAAGCACAGGGAACCATTGAGGAAAATGTTGCTGCAATGATGGTTTGAATCCTTGAGCTTAAATATTATGTCCTTAAGCTTCTCTACATTATGACCCCAAAACCAGAAATAAACATGTCAATTCACATTTGTTCAACTTGCTTTCAAAATTTATATTTCAATGTCGTTATTCCCAGAAATAATAGAGAATTCTGTCTTTCTTTGATACTGGCTTTAAAATTGTTAGCCCAATACCATTTCAATCACTGTAAATTTTCTAATCACATTTATATTGCTGATGACTGACTATCCTCAATTCTGCTGTAAAATGTGAGGCAGAGACCATTCAAATGCTGTAGCATTATCTTCCCAAATGGCACTTTGGAAAGGATAAATGTGCTTCTGTTCATGTTTACCATCTTCCTTCTTATCAGTTTATATTTCCTATATCTAGCAAGCTTTGCATATCTTTTTCTTTTGGTGAATTAATTTTGAGAGGAATTACCTGTCTAATTACATAATACAACTGTTGCTTTATGTGGCAATTTGCTAAAATCAAAGTTTTATAAGTAAAAGTCTTTGAAAATATTGGTGCTCTTCACCTTTCCCTTTTTGTTGTCTTTGACTCCTTCCCCGATGGGCTATTCTAGTTTGTCCTCAATGGGATGGAGTTATTTGGGAAGAGGTAACTTCCGTTTAAAATCCAGGTTTTGGATGAAATTTTAGGGTTTAGCTGAATGCTCAATGAAAAGAGACTAAGAAGCGAATGCAGATGTGTAATTGGAACACAGTTTATAGAGAGGAATTGCCTCTCCTGGCTGTTAGGATTATCTGTGATCCAAGGTGGCCTCGGCCCATCTTCCAAGTGGGAAGAAGGACAACAGTTGCTAACTGTCTTTGGGGACATTCCTAATGGCTCAACATCCTTTTGGATAGATATCCATTCCCACTGGAAATACCTCCTGTCCCAGGCCTAGAGCTAGGAAAAACCCCTGCATTAAAAGTGAGGTCTAGATTTTATCTGTCTTCATAGGAAAGGAAGGGTGCTATCTTATTCAAATGAACCTACATTTGAACAATGCTTATAATGTTGAAAGCACATGCATCATGCTCATTTCATTTGATCATCTGTCCTATTTTTGAAGTCCTCATTGGAAAAGAGATTTCATCATCTTGCAATGAAAACATTTCTAAAGCTGAATAATCCTGGATGCTTCCTGATATACTCTAATGCAGATTAAGTCTGTTTCTCTATAAAGAATACACTGACATAATTTTTATGTAAGTGATTCATAATTATAGTTAAACATATTTTGACTTGAAAAATATCTTTTCCTTTAATTTCCCCCTTTATTTCCATAGTTCTTTCCAAAGTTCTTATCCTGAACCATAATTATTTAATGGAGGTCCAAATTTCTTAGGATGCTTTTCTCCCCTAACTAGAAATCACATTTCTGCCTTGTGTCTGAACCTTGCAGAAGAATTTAGGAAACTGCTTTAATAATTTAACAGAATAATCAGTAAAAGTAAGTCATTTGTTATTTTCTCTAATCACCCCATGTTCTGTATTTCAAAGGATACAAAGGCACCAAGTATAAAAAAAGCATTAAAGATATGATTCTGGAACGTGAACAGTGCCAGGCCCATGTAACAGAAGATGACGTTCTCTGCCAAAAAGTTCATAAATTCAAACAACTGAAACAAAACATAAACAAAAAACCATTAATTATAACTCAGGTTTGAGTGTACTTACTTTCTTGTAACTGTATTTGACAACTGGCTGGGTCTCCTTTATCTGGAAGTCCACCCCTTTGGCCTTGTGCTTAGCCTCTGAAGGAGGATGGAGGCCCTGGCTCATGACCCAGCAACAGATGCCATAGCCACATCAGCATCCCATTCTTTCCAACTGTAAGGCTGCCAGAGATACCCCCAGATAATATTAACCAGCGATCCTTCCATGGAACAATTCCTACTAAGATGACAAAATAGTCCTGTTAAAGAAACTGAAGCTAAGTGATTTGCTGAAGGTGTACTGTAGTAAATGACACAAAGATTGTTTACTCTCTGTGAACATTACCCAGTAGATCCACTTGACTTCCCAGGCACTGGACAACTTTTTTTTTTTTAAGCTTAAACTAAATTACCCTTCTCAGGCAGGCAGGAGGGACAAAGTTGGAAAACTTAGAAACCTGAAATAAGGATGAATTCAATTATATTTTAACATTAGAGTGATCAGTATATTTCAAACTCTAGACAATAAGACTCATTAAATTGACTGATGTAGGTATATCCATTAAATGTCTACAATTTCTAGCTGCTAAAAAGAAAATGATTAATCCCAGGGATCGGTTTTTGCAGCAAGAACACAATAGATACATCAAATTCAGTCAGAAGAATAGAGTAATAACATGCTATGATGAGGGATGTTCCCAAGAGTTATTCTTAGACCATTAACTAAACAATTTAAGTTGAACATGAAAAACATTCTCCAACTTTCAGATTAAAAGTAAAATGGAAATGTGTCCAGGGGCTACAACAAAGGCTGATTTGGAAAAGACTTTATTTTATGTTCCAGACTTCTCATTTGGAAATTTCTGAGACTTCATTCCTGGACCTACATAAATCACAGGTTAGGTAAATATCTCTGGAGGCATTTCTCTTGACTTTTTAAGGACTCATTATTTTTTCATGTAATGTATTTACAGCCCCACAAATAATGCCCAATACTGTTCACTGACAGTTGACAGAAAGAAAAGTAGGATCTTGTCAGAAACATTATTTAAAACCAGTAATAGAAAAAAGGATTAAAAAAAAACCAGTCCCTTTGGTACAAGACAGTTTTTTCTGCAGGGGCAGCTATCATCAATTATCCTGAGTGCTTGCTTTACATTCCAGGCTGGCTCACGGAAACAAACACTGTCACCAAAATAACCACAGAAAATTTGAAAACATCAGGAAAAATGTAGGAGATAGGGAATATTTCTCTGCCTCGTTATATCTTTACTTTTTCAAAAAGTGAGATTTGGCTATTGTCTTAATCTCCTCAGGCTGGTGAAATGAAATACCGTAAATTGAATGGCTTAAACAACAGAAATGTATTTCTCACAATTCTGGAGGCTGGGAAATCCAAAATCAAGGTGCCAGCTGATTTGGTGCTCATGAGAGTCCTCTTCCTGGTTTGTAAAAGGCCATCTACTTGCTATGTCCTCACACCAAGGAGAGAAAGATCATCACTTTTGTGTTTCTTCTTATAAGGGCACTAATCCAATTTCTAAGGGTTCTATTATCACCATCTAACTCCCTCACAAGGGCCTCACCTCCAAATATCATCACAATGGGGATTAGAGCTTCAACATATGAATTTTTAGAGAACAAAAACATTCTGTTCTTAGTAGTTATTTAGTTTTTTAATATCAATAAACAAGTATCAAGGTTAAATTTGTCGCGCCTCTCTTTCTTTTGTCCCCATCCCAACTGTATTTTACCCTAGAGTGAACACTTTGCCACCTGGACTCTATTCAGCCTCTCTTTAATGGCCTTACCCCAATTTCCGCCTGGGGAGCCCACTTCATTCCCTACTCTCAGCCCATGTGTTCATGCCTCCCTAGCTCAAACATGGAGCATATAATTTAGGACTAAACCACTCAAATTGGTGCATTTCTTTAGGCAGCATGTTTGACTCAGAAATGAGTGTGACATGTTTGGGCCCCAAAATATTCCATTTTAATTCAACAAATTTAATGCAGGGAATGCTGAGACAAATGCCCCCACCTTTTCACAGGGTGAGAAATCAGAAGGATGCTTGCCAGGAAGCTGCTGGCAGCCATCTTGGAATCACAGAGGAAATGACTGCTTGAAAGAGAAGCCAGTTCCTGATAACAGTGTTTAATCTTCTGTATTCAATCTCTCCCAAAACAAAATTTACCCTTGGATTTTTGCATTGAAGAGATCACAAAATCACTTTTTGATTTGAAGTGGCATTCTATCATTACTCTTTTACAATCCTGTTTTAGTTAAATGAACAAAACAAAACACTTTTTCACTCCAGACAGATTATAAACAAAAGGGCGTAGGGTCAAATTTTTGTCTCTTTTCACATAATAAGAAAGTGTGTTACCTTTGTCCCCCTCACCTCCACCATCCAATTTAAATCTATGCATCATCTTAAAGAAAGAAAAGAAGTATATAGGAAAAGTCATTTTGTTTTGATTTTTTCTATTTGTTATTGAGACGTGATGGGAATCTTTGCTCAACATTTTACATGGAGGCCCATAATTTTAAATATTTGTTTTAGTGATTTGCTTCCTTTGAATAACCTAGGATTTTAACTTGATTTACTCACTCAACTTATGGATATCTAAAACTTCCCAGCATTACAAGTAACTGTGTACATACACATAGTACAAAAGTTTTGTTTTGCATTTAGGTCCATTTTTGAACCTGCTCTTTGTTCCTGTTGTTATCTATTCTGCTGTCAATACTGCACTCTTTTAAATTAATGTGGATCCATAATACATGATAATATTTCATAGTCTAGACTGTTCTCACACCCCACATTATTCAGAATTTTCCTGGTTATTTTTGCATGTTTAAAGAAATGTTGCAGCCTGGCCAACATGGTAAAACACCATCTCTACTAAAAATACAAAAATTAGTCAGGGATGGTGCTGTGTGCCTGTGGTTCCAGCTACTCTGGAGGCTGAGTCAGGAGAATAACTTGAACCCGGGAGGTGGGCGCTGCAGTGAGCCGAGATCACACCACGGCACTCCAGCCTGGGCAACAGAGTGAGACTCTGTCTCAAAAATATAAATAAATAAGAAAGAATGAAAGAAAGAGAGAAGGAAAGAAAAAAAAGAAAGAAATGTGTTTCTTGATGTTTAATCACCCGGGAAAGTTCATACATCATATGTTTATAATTTAAGATTAAAAAATATTACCAGCATCCCAGAATCACTCTTCTCTCTCACAATATCTCTTTCCACAATTTAACTACTATTAGCCCCTCTACCACCACAAATTAGCTTTTCTTGTTTTTCAATTTTATATGAATGGAATTGGACAATACATACCCTTGCATTTGTCATCTTTGACTCAGCAATATGTTTGTGAGATTCTTCATGTTGTATTTAGTTCATTTAATATTAATGTTTCACAACGTACTTATTCATACTACTACTAATAGGCACTTGGGTATTTTCTAGTTTGGGGCTATGATAAATTTTGCTGCTAAAAATACATGTTTGCCTTTCTGCAGAATTGTTGGGACATAGTGCCATGCAGTTTCCCAAAGCGGTGGTATCAATTTGCACTCCAATCAGCAATTCTAGTAGCTTGACATCTTGCCAACACATTTTACTGATGTTTTCTGAAATGACACTTTTGCCTCTTGATATTGCCACTTGAACTTAGAAATCAACTTTTCAATTTCCGCAAAACTTACCTATTGGCATTTTAGTTGGAATTGTATTAATTTATAGATAAATTCAGATAAAATGTACTTCTTTTTAATATTGAAGCTTTGGATCCATGAACATCATATATCCTTATAATTATTTTGGCTTTCTTAAATTTTCATATAAGGATTTTTCACATCTTTGTTTAGATTTATTCCTAGATATTTGATGTTTCTTGTTATTATTGTAAATAGTACCTTTTTCAAAGTTCCTTTTCTAATGTTCATTGCTAGATTCACATATACAATTGATTTTTAAAATTGACCTAGTATTCAGGGCCTTATTAAATTTAGTTAATAATTCTCATAGTTTATTGGTAGTTTTTGCTTTCAAATAAGGGTAGGTTTTTTTCCTTTCCAGTCATCATACATTTTGCATCTTTTTGTTTGTTTCATTACACGTGTTAGGACCTCCAGCACAGTGCAAAATACAAGTGAGGTATGGGCATCTTTGTCTTTTTCCCAGTCTCAGAATGAACATTTTCAATATTTCCTATCAAATTTATAGAAATTCTGAACAGACTAAAGAAGTTCCCTTTTGTTCTTAGTCTATCAGAAATAGACCCTAAAAAGGTGTTGGTTTTCATAAAATGTTTTTCCTTTACCTATTAAGATGATCATATGGTATTTGTTTTTTCGCTTTTAAAATGTTGTTAATTACATTCATTGATTTTCAAATGCTAAAGCAGTCTTGCATTCCTGCAATAAATCTTACTTGGTCATTATATAGTAACCTTTTTTATATACCACTGGATTTAATTTGCTAAGATTGTGTTTAGGATTTTTGTGTTGTATGTTTTATACAGTTTTATCAGATTGTATTGTTAAAGTTACTTAGGTATCACAAAACAGGTTCCTGTTCTCTTCCTTAAATGCTTAGAAAAATTCTGGGCTTGGAGTTTTTTTGTAGGAAGATTTTTAATTACAGATACAAATATTTTAATAAATATGGGTTTATTCAAATATTCTATTTACTTTTGGATCAGTTTTAGAAAGTTACATTTTTCAAAGAATTTGTCATTCCATCTACATTTTTGTATTTATTGGCAAACAATTGTTCTTAATATCCTCAATATTTGTTTCTGTAGTTATCTCTTTCCCCATGTTATTAGGAAATTGTGTTACTATTTTTCATTCTGGATGAATCTTGTAAGGTAAGTTATTAATTTTATGAATGTTTTCAAGAAGCAACTTTGGCTTTGTCGATTTTTCTGTATGGTACCCTCTCTTCCCATTTTATTAATTTCTCTCTTTATTATTTCCTGCCTTCAGCATAGCTTAGTTTAATCTGTTTTTATTTAGTACCTTGGTCCTTCAAGTCCTGGATGTCATGACTGCTCATATCAGACACCTGCTTTTCTGTGTATGACACAGCTTTTCTAGTTGCTTTCTGAAAGAGAGCTGTCCTGACATCTGCAGTCTTTCCTAGCTAGCTCTTCTTGTATGTATATTTTTCCAGGTGAAAACCAATTTTTGTCAGTCCTTCCTACCTCCCAACCATTTTATGGTATTTTATTTTATGTTATTTGTAATGTTATGGTATATATAAGATACCATAAATACCATAAATTTATAAAATATCAAAAATACCATAAATACCACAACTTTATGGTATTTATAAAATATCATAAATGCAATAAAATTTGCATTTTATTGTAACACAATAAAAATGTATATCAATTTAGAAAAAAATAGGAGTTTTATAATAGAGTTGAGAAAAAAGATAGATTGTTTGGAAAGATTTACAGTAAAAGTTGACTACTTTGGGTAAAAATAACCAGAAACCAAAGATGGATTCTAGCTCACTCCTTATACTCAAATTAGAGAAAAATAATCAATTTAAAGGAGAAAACAAAACCTACTTATGAATTATTCAATAAGTCATCAGTAATTTTGTACACATGTTTTCAATCAGGAAATTTTATAAGAATTGTTCGTAGTATAAAAATCTGGAAACAAATATCCATAATATAAGAAGTAGTTAAATAAATTATAGTATAATACATTCATATAACAGCCTATATTTTAAGGAGTTCTATATGAACTAGTATAGAAAGATATCTAAGATCTATTCTTAAATAATAAGGATAAATCTAGCTGAGTATTAACATGTACATATCCATGTAACTTTCACTCACTTTGTGGACATTTGCATAATTTTAGTTATAATGAGGATAATTTTAATTATGCAGATGCCCATAGAGTGAAAGTTATATAAAATTTCTTAGATAAAATTCCTGACATGAGTTGTCCTCTGACGAAGGGTATATGTTAATTTTTCTTTTTAAGCATACTAAAAATCTGCCTTTCAGAAAGAATGGACCAATTTGCATCTCTACAAATGGTGCAGAGGGTGCCCTTTTCCCCATGCTCTTGCCAAAGTATTTTTTATCAGTTTTTAAAAACCTTTGACAATATGATAGAATAACTTATTTTAAATTGTAGATGGTTGTTGGCATTTTAAAAAAGGCTTCTTTCATAGCAATGCGACAGTCCTGATTAGCACTCCTTTGTCTGTTTATATCATATAACAACATTTCTTTGAATGAACAGGCTTCATAATAATTTCCTTCTTGGGGCATTTAATGAGAATTTGTGGGCAAATTCAATTTTTTTTCATATGCCAAAATCTCCTGAAGACATGTTTCAAAGGGAGAATCTATACAGCAAGGCCAGCTGACAGAACCAATTTGACCATTAGGACTTTATTGCCTGAGTCTGGCCCGAAGGAGTAGGCGATCACTGAGGGAATAAACTTATTGGTCAATTTTGGATAAAATTTTAAAAAATGAAAAAATTCTTCCACCCCAAAGCCAATAATAATCATCACAATAACAACACATTTCAAACTAGTCAATTCAGTGTTCAATATAAATAACTTCAAATCTACTTCCTCCCCACTCAGGGTCAGTAAAAAATAACTTGACTCAACTTTTTATTTATCCAGTACAGTAAACATTTATTTTGTCTCCATTACTTCACAGTTTGTGAGCATTTGGAGAGGACCCAAGTTAAAACTAATCTTTGCTTAGCAGGGCTTTTTTTCAAGGGGCAGGGGGGAAGCAAGTTAATAGTGCAAACAAGACTGGGGAAATGTTTAAACTGCATAAGAGGACAATCTGTGTTTAAAAACTCTGAAAGTTCATGGTAACCATTCATATGTTAATTAAGTGACATAATCTAGTTAGCACAAACCATGTTCTCTGAAGACTTACTGGATACTATGCTTTTTAGTCTGAGTTACTGTATTTACTAGAAAGCAAAAGAAAAAGTCATATCTATTTTATAAAATATGTTTATCACTAACTCTCATTGACCTTTTTCTTCTATCCACACAAAAAATGTAATTTTACCATATCATTATGGTTCATAGAGAAATATTACAGCAGTTCAATATACCTGGCTAATACTAATTAAATTCACATGAATTCCTCAAACATAGATTTTATGAGGCTCGACACAACCTACTGACTTTCATCTACTTGTCCATGAAATGCATTGAAATTCATCGTAACTGAGATGTTAAAGAATCTCAAAACTGCAATGAAAATTAAATGAAATGGTTATTTTCTTTAGAATTGTATCTCAGAATTAATCTTGGCTTGTATTTTCATTTTACTTATAAAATTTGTCTTTATTCCTAACTGGGACCTTTCTATACAGAATAGCTCAGATTTCATTTTTATATACTATTAAGTACGTCTATAGCTATTTTGAACAAAGCTGGCATATAGGTGAATAATTTTTATTCCTGTGTTGGGGAATTTGCAAATAAACTTTATAATAAATGCTATTGAAATGATAAACTTTTGCTCCTAGGATTTCATTTAATTAATATTTTGGGCTGAGTATGCGGACTCTATTGATGGTGCAGGACAAAGTGGGACTTTCTAGGCCCCTCCCATTCTTCACCCATTCACAGTGGCATGGAAACTGTGTCTAGAAGGGGAGATTCTCAGTGTGATTGGGGATACTAAGTGGGGCTGGGACTGCACAGCAGCTGAGGGCCTCTCTTTTACTCTCATGTTCTCACTGGGGCTGGTGGTCTAGGAGGCCATGTGGACTATAAGGCCTACCACCCTGTTGCTGTAAGCAAATTCATGGTCATATCAGGAAACGAGCTTGACAAAGTGGTCATTGAGAGCAATGCCAGTCCCGGCATCAAAAGTGGAGGAATGAATGCCACTGTTAAAGTCAGAGGAGATAACCTGGTGCTCGCGATGCTCAGGATGCCCTTGAGGGGGCCCTCCAAAGCCTGCTTCACCACCTTTCTGATGTCATCATATTTGGCAGGTCTCTCCAGATGACAGGTCAGGTCTGTGACTGATGTTGGCAGTGGGAACATGGGAAGGATATGCCAATGAGCTTCCTGGTTCAGCTCAGGGATGACCTTGCCCATGCTTTGGCAGTGCCAGGATATGCAGGGATGATGTTCTGGAGAGTCCTGCAGTCATCACACCATGGTCTCCCAGAGGGGCCACCTACGGTCTTCCAGGTGGCATTGATGGCATGGACATGGTCATGAGTCCTTCTATGATGCTAAAATTGTCATGGATGCCCTTGACTGGGAGGCTAAGCAGTTGGTGGCACAGAAAGCATTGCTGATGACTGTGAGGTTGTTTTTGCACTTCTCATGATCTACGTCTATCATGAACATGGGGGCATCAGAGGAGGGGGCAGAGATGATGACTCTTTTGGCTCCCTTGTCTAAGTGAGCCCCAGCCTTCTCCATGGTAGTTAATACACTGGTGAACTCCGCAACATAATCAGTGCCAGCATCACCTCCATTTGATTGGGGTAGGATCTCGCTCCTGGAAGATGATTATGGGATTTCCACTGATGACAAGCTTCCCGTTCTCAGCCTTGATGGTACTGTGGAACTTGCCATGGGTGGAATCATACTGAAACATGTAGCCCATGTAGTTGAGGTCAATGAGGGGGGTTGTTGATGGCAGCAATATCCACTTTGCTAGAGTTAAAAGCAGCACTGGTGACCAGGTGCCCAATACAGCCAAATCCATTTACTCTGGCCTTCACCTTCACTATGGTGTCTCAGGGATGCAGCTGGGGCTGCAAGGGAAGATGTGGCTGTTTATTGAATGGAAGGAGAAGCGAGCTGCTCCTCGGATTTTAATTTTCACTCAGTTCCAAGTACTCAGGAAATGTGTTTGAGGTGAAACCAATAATTCCCATGGGCTGTAGAGGTGGTATAGGAGATGAATTATAATAAAGACCTTTACCATCAGAACATAAGGATTCTGAAGGCTTTTTTGCCTATTAAGGTCACGGTTCCCAAATGAGGTTTCCTCTATAAAGTTGAAGATTTACAGTTACATATAGGTAAAGTGCAATCTTTGGAGATCCTTCTATATCTAAAGCATTATAGTAATATCAATATTACTACTTCTAAAATAGTAACAATGCTAATGAAATTCCTATTTTTTAGGACCTAAACTGTACTAAGAAATGTATTAAAAGCTTTTACATACTTTAAAAATTTTTAAAAACCTTTATGTTATAAAGTCAACAAAACCCAGGAATTGGTAATAATATTCCCATTTTACCATTGGGAAAACTACATTCAAAGGCATTAATGCACTTGCATTAATTACACAGTAAAGGGAAGAGGTCAGTTGTCCTGCGTTTTGTCCAAGGCTCACACCATTTCTGTCAGATTAGGCAGCCTCCCCATTGTATAAGATTCAGGCTCTCAAGTGGCAAGATGTTTGAATATTTGTAACACTTTCACGTTTGCAAGGCATATTTTCATACATACATCTTGTTTGATCATCGGAACAAGTCAGGGGTTGGCAGGAAAGATATCAGTGACTCTGACCATATTTTTCCCAGGTTAAAAAAACAAACTTAAAAGGTAAATTTCTTTATACCCAATTAGTGGAAGCAACAGGGTGTGGCTTGAGGCAGGGGATACTTATCCTCTCCCAAATATTTATCACCACTCACCCATCCAAGCCAATCCCTCCTACACTCATTCTCTCTCCCGGCTCCCCAAAGGCAAAACCGAAGCTCTTGCCATGTATTTGAAGTTTTAAGACAAATCCCTTTCCAAATAACCCTCTTTTCAACCCAATTTCTTCTTCAGAGAAGTTCTGTGTTTTGCTCTGTGCCCTACAGTAACATGATAATGATTATATATAGCTTTATATATGCACATAAATTATACCTATAGATTATGTATATGCCTAGAGTAAGACAAATGTCATCCAGTTTGGCAGGCTGGGCTCCAAATCCAACATCAGATTCTTCAAGTTGTTTAGGACTATCCAGTCCCTATAGTAGAGGAGGTGTATCACTTCAGTGTTTAGAGAGCTGCTCTTTATCATATATTTCTTTGTTTGAGAATTTTGGGGTTCCCTATGCACTCCTGCTCGCTACCCAGCCCTCTCCCATCTCTTGTATTTCATTGTCTTCTTTTAAACTTAATCTTGCTTTTTAAAAACATGAGAATTTCAAAAGCACAGCCTATAAAAACACAACACAACACATTTTAGGAAGATGAATAGGCATCATTAAGTAAGTAAAGTTAATATAGGAAATAAATGTAGTTACAGCTACAAGGAATTGAGCTTCATTAAACTGAATAAATACTGAACAAATACTGTAGCTAGATTTCCTTGAAACCCTCAAGCTTATAACTTAAGGGGAAGGCCATTTTCTCTGAAATTACTTAATTACTTTAGCCAGTAAACACTGATAACAGTATTCATATTTCTGGAAGTTTTCCACTTTTGACTCTTCCCTTTAAAAATTTTTTTTTGCTATTAAAGTAAAAGTCATTACAGGATTTTGTAAGGTTGCATTTAAGTTAATATACCATTAAGTTAAGAATAGCTTCTCATATTTGCACCTTCACAGAGTACTTATCATGATACTGCTCAGAGATATTGGTCATGAAATAAGATAGGCCTTAGATCCATTTTGATGAATTTAAACACAGGTACACATATGCACACAGAGTTTAAACCGTAAGACTTCAAGAATAGAATTACTTTGTAATGTATATAGTCCCAACATCCATTCAAATGCTTGATTGCTCCTAGACGCTTGTTGAGGGGCTACTCAACCTGGAACTGAACATTGCCAAAGTCAGAAACCTCACTACTTCCTAAGGAAGTGAATGGCATTTTTGGACCTATGTAACTGTTAGAAATCCTTCCTTATGTTCAGCTAAAATTTGGCTATTACTTTCAACCGCTTCTCCTACTTCTTTGGTTCACAGAAAATAAGTAACATAGGGTATCATTTTATTTTATATTGCTTGGCTCTAACAGCAGAGAGAGGATTTTTATCAGAATAGTTGCAGCAGTAGGCAATTCCACAGTTTAGGCAGCAACAGCCACTTTTCATTCAACAGTCTTATTAGTCGTGAAAGTAAATATTTTGCTGCCGGTAGTTTGTGGCTGACGTATGAGGTCCTGAGTCTAGAATATCTACAAAGGCTGGGGGACTCTTTTGGAGAACACTTATTTGAATGTAATGCTGGTTACATTCAAATAAGGGTCCTGCAAAAAAATTTTCTCAGCAAATCTAATGGTACTGGTCTTTTGAAAAAATAAAAGTTGTAGAATAACACAATTAGTTTCTCTGTAGTTTTGCCAATAAATACTAACAAAAGAAAATTGCCTAGTTGAAACAATATATTTTCTGTGCAGAAATTAAAATTGTGTCTTAAAAAAATCCCTTAATGAATAAGCCAAGAAAAACATTGATATTAATATTAGGTGCTGGTATGGAAAATTCACACATTATCACAGTTTTCAAAGGTTAACAGTCCCTTTTCTTTAACTTTTAAAATTTAGCTATTCCTGACCTCCTTCCTTATTCATCTTTTGCATATTATCTTAAGATTTTATTTTTTAGAGCAATTTTAGGTTCATAGCAAAATTGAGAGGAAGGTACAGAGATACCCCATATACCTCCTACCCCAACACATGTACAGCCTCTCTCATTATTAATATCCCTCATTAGAGTTGTGCATTTGTTACAATTAATGAATCTATGTTGGAGCATCATTATTAGCCAAAGCCCATAGTTTACATAAATGTTCACTCTAGATGTTAAACATTACTTGTGTATCTTTTTGTCTTTGTAATTAGCCTATGCTAAACTCTTAGGTGGGAGTATGAATAATACATGTCTTAGTTCTGGCTTCTATAATAACTATACCACAGACTGGGTGGCTGAAACAACAAACACCCATTTATCACAGTTCTGGAGGCTGAGTAGTCCAACATTAAGGTGGCTGCAGATCTGGTGTTGAGAGTTCATTTCCTAGTTTGCAGATGGTTCTTTGGTTGTATCTTCATATGCTGGAGAGCAGAGAGAATGAGCAAGCAAGCTCTCACGTCTCTTCTAATAATGGCATGAATCCCACTAGTGAGGGCTCCACCCTCATGACCTAATTACCTCCCAAAGGCCCCAACTCCAAATACCATTAAGTTGGCGGTTAGGTTTCAACATGGGGGATACAAACATGCAGTCCATAGCAACACATGAAAAAAGGGAAGATTTCTAATTATGATTTTTTAAGGTGTCTGAATTGAATACCAAAATCCTAGCCATTGCCAGTCAGATGAGTAACAACTGTTTAAGACATGACTGAGGAACTCTACTCCATCCACTATGAGAACCATGTGCTCTTTCTAAATTAACATCTACCGCTGGCAACAGAATATTAAGTCTCAGATATCTTGAGATGTGTTTGATCTCTTCATGCCAACCCAATCCCTTGATAAAAGTATTGCAAACTAAAATATGCAGGATGGAGAACATTATTCAGTGATGTTTCATAATCAGCCATGTCACAGTGGAATGCATTAGATCATCAGGACAAACATGAAACACTAGAATCAAACCAGTATTCATTCAAGTAGGCTTTGTCACCACCAGTGCTGCACCTGTCTGAAATAACAGTTTCATAACCAGCTTGAAGATTTCAAGAGCTTACTTGTTTTATATTATGCTATTCCCAATAAACATTTTCATTTGTGTTAGTGTATGTTATGTTGATATTCCTTTGAAAAACTTTCTGAATTTGGTAGTTTTATATATTCTACTGTAATGGTACAACAGTAGTCAGAACTTCTCAGAAAAATTTCTTTTACCACTATCCCCCATCTCCAATTTATGAGGAAAAAGAATAAGAGGACTAATTAAACTGATTTACTATTTAACCTGACCAAATTCATTGCTCAACTTTTCCTTTTGCTTTTGGGTCATCTTTTGGGTAAGATAGAAAAGTAAATATTTCACAATTTAAAAGGTGAAGAGGCACAGATGCTTTCCTTGTGTATTTCAGTAAGATTTTAAATCTAATAAATGGACATAGCACTCAACTTTATACTATATGTAAAAAGTGATATTAAAACTCTTAATTTTTGTTCTACAGGTGGTTATAAATTTACTTGATTTAACTAACAAAGAAAATAAAAGGCTACGACAAATGGTTAAAAATCATTGTCATTAGGCAGATGACTTTGAATTCAATTTCTGATCTATGGCAGAGTGGGCTATGGAAAGGCATGCAATAGAAAGCTTGAAGCTTAGAGTAGAACATTGATTCTTCGGGACATAATAAGAAATTGGAGACTGTAAAAGAGGCTTTATAAATCAGAGAAATAAATGAAAATGAAAGACAAAAAATATATGACATTTGGATAATGTCATTCAATTGGAGAATAGGCTATCAGATAATTTTTATAAAGGCATGGTTACAAATAAATCAATAGCTGATGAAAATTATATTTGCTTGACTTGTTCCTTTGTAATGGATAGTTAAAATACAGTGGCTATAGATTGTCAGTGTTTATACTAAACTTCAGAAAATTCTTATTTTATACCGATTAAGTTTTTTGAGCTTTCTTTTGATGAGATTTATAAAGCTCCCTTCTGTAAAACCTCTGTGTTGAAGCTACTGCACACCCTTGACAATATAGGCAAAATGTCAAAAATTATAAATTATTACAGTTAAGAGTGTATTTCTCTTTGTTTCCAAGGAAGAAAGTTATATTTCATATAAAGACCATGTATGCATAACACAGCTCTGAAAGAGAGCTTTAACTCTGACTTATTTCTGTGGTTTGGGGTCAATTTTGTTTTTGTTCCAATCTATTTAGGTCCTTCAAAGTCACCCTACAAAGATTCCCTGGGAAAGTGCTCTTGTATATGTGTATTTATGATGATTTTCAAAAATTAGTTTATTTGCAAAAAATTATATACATATATATGGAGAAAGACTGTACTATAGATATGTGCTAGAAGCTCTTAGTTTCCACTCTCTAGACTAATCCTGTATTTGTTCTGTAAAACATAATGTCTAATGTCCTCTAAACACTAAATGCTGATGGTTAGTAAGTTGCTCTCCAGTGTGCCCAGGTAACTTCTGCTTCCACCACATGAATTTTATGCTTAACAAGAACCATGCTTGCTCCAAAATTTGTTTATGTCGACTTTAAATTGATATTTGTAATTGCATAATTTGCATAGATTAAATGTAAATATGAAAGAAAGTTCATGTTTTTCAAAAAACTAAGTTAAATATGCAGAAAGACTAGATAAAATTAAATTGCTTAGAAAATATTACTAAATTAGGAGTGAGCAGGACAATTGTAAAATGTTGCAAAAATGTACATCCAAATACAGATGGATTCTTATATTTGCCAATGTCTTTAATCTCAAAACTAAAGCAACAGATAAACTAGAAATTCTGGTTGATATATTTGTGGTGTACTTTGTGAAAGAAAGGCAACTAAGAACTGTAATATACAAAGAAAAAAATTGTCTTTGTTAAAAGATTGGAAAATGAATATATAATTTATAAGTGAAAATTAAATACCTATTTGTGTCATTTTATGGAATGATTCTTTGCTTTAGCTGACTTTTCCATTAATTGGTTGGTTCCGATTCTGTGTTGGATAAAGGTACCCAGGCTTTGAGTGTCTATTATTTCTCTATTTCGATTTCTGAATAAAACTGAATTCATCCAGTTCTTATTATGTCTTCTTGTACCTGCTTCACATTACTAACATTCTCCTTTATCTATTTAAGGATACGAATTATGCCTATTTTAAATTCTTGGTCCATATGTTCCAGTAATCTTGCTTCATGTTTATATTCTATGTTCAGCTTTTGGTCTGTTTTCTACTGGTTGTATGCATTGAGCATCTTGCTGTTTTGCCCTGTGAGTCACAGTTTCCTGGGGTCAAACTTGTTAGGCAAGGTGTATGGGGAAAGGCCCATATACACACTGGACTATCCCCTCAGTAATTTTCAGAAGGAAAAGGGTAATCTCCAGGGTGGAGAAAATCTTTAGCACAACCAAATTTTTGACCATCAATGTCTGTCTGTTCACTTCTCCAAGAAATTCCTGTCAGGAATTTGCCCTTAAATCTTTAGAATGAAGCAACACTGAAAAGACACGATTTCTTCAAGTCCTCCATCTTCCATTAGCCCAGAGAATTTGGGGGTGCAGAAGATCGAGAAAAGAATGCCCACGGGCAATTCTCGCACTTTCATCAAGTTGTTTAGCCCCTGACACCACAATGGATGCCTTGGGCTGGTGCAGTGGGGGTTGGCGAATGATCACCCCAAAACAATGAGGTAAAGAGGGCAAGGAAGAAGTTAAAATCTTTGCCTGAACCTCTCTTCCTACTTCTGTTTCTGGCTACTGTCCAAGCTGTGGCCATGCTTTCTCTTGGCCCCACCACCTTTAAGACAACCTTGGCCTTTCCAGGTGTTCTCGGAGTTAATTATTACTTCTTCAGCTCCCAGTTTCCTCTCAATTACGCAGTCCCTCCAAGTTTAATTGGGGAGGAAGGAGCCAGCAGCTGAAGCTATTTGCTATCTCGTCAGCACTGATTTGTGTATTCTTTTTCGAAGTTGGAATTGCTGATTGAGAATGATAAATGGTATTGAGGTGTTGTCTACAGGGAAATATGCTCAGTTTAATTTGAGTGAAATTACAGCCCATGTTAGGAGTACTAAGCCAAGGCTCAGTGGCCTACGAGGCAGACCACTTGTGCAGTATTAACTCGACAATGTATTACCCCAGCAATACTGGAAGACCTTGTCCGGGCATAACTGGGGGTATGATGTAGTCTATGGCCTAAGCCCTCAGCCTCTATGTGAAGTGGCACACCCTCCTTTCCTTGGATGAAGAAATCATTGATTTCAGATTTCTTGGGACTGACCTATTTTCAGACACTTTGCTCTTTTATCAGCATCTATACACAATTGTCTTTCCACCATTTGTTCTATATTTGGTCTAGAGAAAAATAGTCATTCTACCCAAAGACATATCATTTCTTATATGCCTTATGCTTGAGATGCTGAATACCCTGGAATTTCACCTTTTGGTAAATCAAACTGAACACTCCAAAAAAAAAGGGTAAAGTCACAAAACAGGCAATTTCTTAAACAACATGTATGGATAGCCCAAAAACTAGTCTGTAAGCTCAGCAAGAACACCAACCATATTTGTTGTGTTTGTCACTAACCTCAACTCCCAGCAGAAAACTTAGCATATCATAATGCTCCATAAATATCTGCTGAATGAATAAAATTAATAAAAGACAACTCTCAGGAATCGCTGGGTGGCACTGAAAGTTTGTATAATCATCCTGCATGGAGATTAGAAATATGTAATAAAACTTTATAGGATCTAAAACCTTGAAGTGAACAATTGCACTTACTAGAATTTATCCTAAGGAAATAATGTAACAAGTAGACATAGATTTACATTTAGGATGTTAACTATTTAAAATGAAAAGGGTGGTTTTCCACCAAAACATATATCAAAAAGAGAATACTTAAACTACAGGCATACTACAGGAGATATTGTGGGTTTGGTTCCAGACCACTGCAATAAAGCAAATATAGCAATAAAATGAGTCACACACACTTTTTGGTTTCACAGTGTATATAAAAGTTATGTTTATACTGTAGTCGATTAAGTGTACAATAACATTATGTCTAAAAAACAATGTACATGGCTGGGTGCGGTGGCTCACGCCTGTAATCCCAGCACTTTGAGAGGCCAAGGCGGGTGGATCACGAGGTCAAGAGTTCAAGACTAGCCTGACCAAGATGGTGAAACCCCATCTCTACTAAAAATACAAAAATTAGCTGGGTGGGGGGGTGGGTGCCTGTAATCCCAGCTACTCAGAAGACTGAGGCAGATAATTGCTTGAACCTGGGAGGCAGATGTTGCAGTGAGCCAAGATTGTGCCACTGTACTCCAGCATGGGTGACAGAGTGAGACTCTGTCTCAAAAAACAAACAAAACAAAAGAAATGTACATGTCTTCATTAAAAATGCTTTATTACTAAAAAATGTTAACAATCACCTGAGCCTTCAGTGAATCATAATCTTTTTCCCAGTGGAGGGTCTTACCCAGATGTTAATGGCTCCTGACTGATAAGGTTGGTGGTTGCTGAAGGCTGGGGTGAATTTGGCAACTTCTAAAAATAAGGCAACAATGAAGTTCGCTAAATTGAATGACTCTTCCTTTCATGAAAGATTTTTCTGTAGCATGTGATGCTGTTTGATAGAATTTTACCCACAATATAACTTCTTTCCAAATTAGAGTCAATCCTCTCAAATTCTGCATCTGCTTTATCAACCACGTTTATGTGATATTCTAAATCTTTTGTTGTCATTTCAACAATGTTCACAGCATCTTTACTTTCTTGAGTGGTTACTCAAGAAACCACTTTCGTTGCTCATCCATAGGAAACAACTCCTCATCTGTTCGAGTTCTATCATGAGATTGCAGCAATTCAGGCTCTCATTTTAATTCTAGTTCTCTTGCTATTCCTACCACATTTGAAGTTACTCCCCCCACTGAAGTCTTGTACTCCTCAAAATCATCTATGAGGGTTGGAATCAACTTCTTCCAAACTCCTGTTAATGTTATTTTGACCTCCTTTCATAAATCACAAATGTTCTTAATAGCATTTAGAATGGTGAATCCTATCCAGAATGTTTTAGATATACTTGCTCAGATCCATCAGAGGAATCACTTTCCATGGCAGCTATAGCCTTGCAAAATGTATTTCTTAAATAAGAAAGTCAAAATTACTCCTTGATCCATGGGCTGCAGAATGGATATTTGTTAGCAGGCATGAAAACAACATTCACCTCCTTGCACATACCTATCAGAGCTCTTGGGTGACCAGGTGCATTGTCAATGAGCAGCAATATTTTGAAAGGAATCTTTTTTTTTTTTTTTTTTTTTTCCTGAGCAGTAGATCTCAATGGCAAGGTTTCTTCAAAGAAACCATGCTGTAAACAAATGTGCTGTCATCCAGGCTTTGTTGGTCTAGAGCACAGGCAGAGTAGATTTAGTATAATTCTTAAGGGCTCTAGGATTTTCACAATAGCAAATGAGCATTGTCTTCAACTTAAGTAATCAGTTACATTAATCCCTAACAAGAACGTCAGCCTGTCTTTTGAAACTTTCCAACCAGGCACTGACTTCTCTCCAGCTACAAAGTCTTAGATGGCATTTTTGTTCAATTAGAGGCTGTTTTATTTACACTGGACATCTGTTGTTTAGTGTAGCCACCTTCATCAATTATCTGAGCTAGATCTTCTGGATAACTTGCTGCTTCACCTTGCACTTTTATGTTAGGGAGACAGCTTCTTCAAACCTCATGAACCAATCTTGCTAGCTTCAATCTTTTCCCCTGCAGCTTCCTTGCCTCTCAGCCTCTGCAGAATTGAAGGGAGGGTCTTGCTCTGCATTAGGCTTTTGGTTTAATGGAATGTTGTGGCTGGTTTTATCCTCTATCCAGACCACTGAAACTTTCTCTATATCAGCAGTAAGACTGTTTTGCTTTTTTTGTTATCATTTGTGTGTTCATTGGAGTAGCACTTTAAATTTATTTTAAAAACTTTTCCTTTGCATCAATAAATTGGCTGTTTGGTGCCAGAGGCCTAGCTTTCAGCCTACCCTGCCTTTGACATGCATTCCTCACTAAGCTTAATTATTTCTAGCCTTTGATTTCAACCAGGACATGTGCAACTCTTCCTTTCACTTAAACACTTAGAGGCTGTTTTAAGGTGATTGGTTGGCCTAATTTCAGTGTTGTTGTGAATAGGGAGGCCAGAGAGGAGCAAGAGAGATGGGGGAATGACCAGTTGGTGGAACAGTCAAAACAGACAACTATTAAGTTTGCCACCTTATACGAACATGGTTCATAATGCCCCTAAATAATTACAATAGTGACGTCAAAGGTCATGGATGACAGCTCATCATAAAACATATAATGAAAAAGGTTAAGATAGTGTGAGAATTACCAAAAGGTGACACAGAGACATAAAATGACCACAGGCTGCTGGAAAGATGAGGCAGACAGGCTTGCTCCAAGCAGGGTTGCCACAAAATTTCAATTTGTAAAAATTGCAATATCTGTAAAGCACAATAAAATGAAGTATGACTGTCTGCAAAAGGCATTACACTTCTGAAGGCTCACCAGCATATGCAATGTTTTCTACAGTTTTTTTCCCACTAGATACTGTATCAGATAGAGGAAGTTCTTCCCTTTTATAACTTGCCAAACATTTTTAAATTAATATGTCTTGAATGTTTTCTATTAAATGCATTTTCTGTATCTACTGAGAGATTATTTTCTCTTCATTTGTTAATGTAGTAAACTATACTCACAGTTTTCTAATATTATTCTTATATTCCTGGGATAAATGCAGGTTAGTCATATGTATTTTTTTTACATTGACAAATTTGGCTTATTGATTGTTCATAACCTTTACATCTCTGTTTATGAGATTGGCATGTATTTTTCATTTTTGTTACTGACATAAACTGATTTTCATTTCTGGAGTAATATCCCAGCCTCAGGAAATGATTTGAGGTGCATATTTCTCTTTTGTCTTTTATCTTTCATGGTTTCTATAAAATTGGAGTGATCTATTCCTTGAAAGTTAGGTAGAACTCACCTAGGAAAAATTCTGGGCCTTGTGTTTTTGGGTGAATGAATTTTTAGCTACTCACTCAATTTCTTGATGATTGCAGGGCTATTTAGGGTTTCTTTCTTTCTTCAGATAGTTTAGTCAGTTATGCATTTCTAGGAAATTGTCCATTTAAGTTTTCTGATGTATTTGCATAAATTGTACGTGACATGTTCTTACTTTTTAATTTCCACAGCACCTCCAGTCATGCTCTTCTCTTATAGCATTGCTTATTTTTGCTCTCTCTCTCTCTGACTTATCAAAATTGTCTATTCTATTTGTCTTTTCAATGAAACAACTTTTGACTTGGTTAATCCTCTTTATTTCAGTTTTATTATCTATTTCTTTTTATTTCAGCTTTTATCTTTATTTTTTGCTCAATTCTGCATTCTTTGGATTTGTTCTCTGTGTTCTTTTTCTAACCTCTCACACTGGTACCTTAACTCATTAAATTTAAGTCTCTTGTGTCTTTTAACATAAACATTAAAGGATATAAATGCCTTAATTTCATTTAAATGCTACATTTAATTAGCTGCATCTGGAAAATTTGGGTATGCAGCTTTTATCATATTTATATTATAAAATTAATTACAATCAAGCAAATACATAAATCTGCTTTTAAAAATTAGAGTATTACTGATGATAGAGTCTCCTTTGATTACCCTTCTTTGCTTCCTGCCTCTCCTACCCTATGTAAAATATTTTTATTGAGAGAGATATATTTATTAAAGTAGTAGTGTATTTTCATGTGGTTTCAAATAGGCATCATTCTGAAAATATGCTAAGGAGTAAATTTGCTGGTCATAGGTTTGTACATGATTACTTTTAATAGATACTACAAAATTGTCCTTTAAATGAGTATATAATTTTTCATTTTCTTGGGTATTGTGTTAGAATATCTGCTTTCCTAAAACCTTACCAATTCCTAATCTGATCAACTTAATTTTTTTCAGTCCTATGAATATTATGTTATAATCATTTTATTTTATTTTATTTTTTATTATTATTATACTTTAAGTTCTAGGGTACATGTGCATAACGTGCAGGTTTGTTACATATGTATACTTGTGCCATGTTGGTGTGCTGCACCCATCAACTCGTCAGCAGCCATCAACTCGTCATTTACATCAGGTATAACTCCCAATGCAATCCCTCCCCCCTCCCCCCTCCCCATGATAGGCCCCAGTGTGTGATGTTCCCCTTCCTGAGTCCAAGTGATCTCATTGTTCAGTTCCCACCTATGAGTGAGAACATGCGGTGTTTGGTTTTCTGTTCTTGTGATAGTTTGCTAAGAATGATGGTTTCCAGCTGCATCCATGTCCCTACAAAGGACACAAACTCATCCTTTTTGATGGCTGCATAGTATTCCATGGTGTATATGTGCCACATTTTCTTAATCCAATCTGTCACTGATGGACATTTGGGTTGGTTCCAAGTCTTTGCTATTGTGAATAGTGCCGCAATAAACATACGTGTGCATGTGTCTTTATAGCAGCATAATTTATAATCCTTTGGGTATATACCCAGTAATGGGATGGCTGGGTCATATGGTACATCTAGTTCTAGATCCTTGAGGAATCGCCATACTGTTTTCCATAATGGTTGAACTAGTTTACAATCCCACCAACAGTGTAAAAGTGTTCCTATTTCTCCACATCCTCTCCAGCACCTGTTGTTTCCTGACTTTTTAATGATCGCCATTCTAACTGGTGTGAGATGGTATCTCATTGTGGTTTTGATTTGCATTTCTCTGATGGCCAGTGATGATGAGCATTTTTTCATGTGTCTGTTGGCTGTATGAATGTTGGAAGTTCTGGCTAGGGCAATTAGGCAAGAGAAAGAAATCAAGGGTATTCAGTTAGGAAAAGAAGAAGTCAAATTGTCCCTCTTTGCAGATGACATGATTGTATATTTAGAAAACCCCATTGTCTCAGCCCAAAATCTCCTTAAGCTGATAAGCAAATTCAGCAAAGTCTCAGGATACAAAATTAATGTGCAAAAATCACAAGCATTCTTATACACCAGTAACAGACAAACACAGAGCCAAATCATGAATGAACTTCCATTCACAATTGCTTCAAAGAGAATAAAATACCTAGGAATCCAACTTACAAGGGATGTAAAGGACCTCTTCAAGGAGAACTACAAACCACTGCTCAGTGAAATAAAAGAGGACGCAAACAAATGGAAGAACATACCATGCTCATGGATAGGAAGAATCAATATCGTGAAAATGGCCATACTGCCCAAGGTAATTTATAGATTCAATGCCATCCCCATCAAGCTACCAATGAGTTTCTTCACAGAATTGGAAAAAACTGCTTTAAAGTTCATATGGAACCAAAAAAGAGCCCGCATCTCCAAGACAATCCTAAGTCAAAAGAACAAAGCTGGAGGCATCACGCTACCTGACTTCAAACTATACTACAAGGCTACAGTAACCAAAACAGCATGGTACTGGTACCAAAACAGAGATATAGACCAAAGGAACAGAACAGAGTCCTCAGAAATAATACCACACAGCTACAGCCATCTGATTTGACAAACCTGAGAGAAACAAGAAATGGGGAAAGGATTCCCTATTTAATAAATGGTGCTGGGAAAATTGGCTAGCCATAAGTAGAAAGCTGAAACTGGATCCTTTCCTTACTCCTTATACGAAAATTAATTCAAGATGGATTAGAGACTTAAATGTTAGACCTAATACCATAAAAATCCTAGAGGAAAACCTAGGTAGTACCATTCAGGACATAGGCATGGGCAAAGACTTCATGTCTAAAACACCAAAAGCAACGGCAGCAAAAGCCAAAATTGACAAATGGGATCTCATTAAACTAAAGAGCTTCTGCACAGCAAAAGAAACTACCATCAGAGTGAACAGGCAACCTACAGAATGGGAGAAAATATTTGCAATCTACTCATCTGACAAAGGGCTAATATCCAGAACCTACAAAGAACTCAAACAAATTTACAAGAAAAAAACAAACAACCCCATCAAAAAGTGGGCAAAGGATATGAATCATTTTAATTTGTAGTCCCTGGTTAATAGTGAGTTTGAGCAATTTCTGTTTATTGAGCAATTGAAATTCTTGTTTAATAAATAGCCTGTCCATTTCTTTAACTATTTTCTTTAGATTTTTGTGTAATATTATTTGTTATCTATTGAGTAGATATTATGGAATGTTTATAGCTTGAAATATAAAAAAATACAACAAATATCTATATGCTCCTCCTACAGTCAAATAAATAACATGACCTTTATATTTCAGAATTGTTCTTTACTCCTCCAGGATTCCATCCCATCCTGTCCACCGCTGCAGTAATTACTATCCTAAATTTTGTGTCCCTGATTACCTTGCTTTTCACTATACTTTTATTGCATATCTTAGTAACACAGAACAATGTATTGTTTAGTTTTTTGTTTTTCAAATATTACATAAGTGAAATAATGCTGCATATATTGCTCAAAATTTAGTTCTTGAGATTCACCCACATTGTTTGGCTATAGTTATGATTCACTCATTTTCCTTGCTATATGGTATAAATAAGTGGAAATGTGTTTCCACATATCTATTCTATTGTTGATGGACATTTTGATTGTGTCTAGTTCTTTGCTATAACAAACAGTGGAACAGTGGAACATTGTGACTATTCTTGTACTTGTCTCTTGATGTGCATAGGAAGCACTTAACTAGACAGTATCTACTAGGAGTGGAATTCCTGTGTCACAACAACACTTCTACCTGTAGTATGTAAACAAGTGTTCCAGTTGCTCCACATCCTTGCCCAAACTTGACATTTGTTCATTTATTTATTCATTCATCCAACAAAAAGCAACTGAGGACCTACTGTGTGCCAGCTACTGTTGTAGGTGCTGGAGATGCAGTAGTGAACAAAACTGACAAGAAAATCTGCCTTTTTGGAACATAAATTATGAGGAAGAGCCAATAAACAAGACAAGTAACTTAAAGATCTAACATATTAGTTACAAGAGCTAAGGTAGAACAATAAAGCATAATGGGAGATAAAACGTTGAGGTAGGTGTTGAAATTTTAGGTAGTATGCAACAAAGGTATCACTGAAAGGAGGCTTATTTGGCTTTTTTTTCCTTAAAAAATAAAACAGTGAGAGAGCAAGCCAAGTGGACATTTGGAAGATGGACACTCTAGTTATAGTGAAGAGCAAGATAAAGACCCTGAGAAACATCAAGGAACCTAGTAAGGTTGGAGCAAGAAATAGAATGGAAGAAGAGGAGATCAGTGTGGGAATCAGGAACCAGGTGACCTAGGAACCTATAAGACTTAGTGATGATTCTGGCTTTTAGTTTGGAAGAAGGGAAGGCACTAGAGGGTTTTGAGGAATAAAGTGACATGATCTGATAATGCTTTAACGCCATCATTCTAGCTACTGTATTAAGATAGGCCTAGAGAGGGTCAGGGCTGAAGTAGAAAAGCTGGTTAGAAGGTTATTGTCATAGTCCATGTGGAAGATGTTAGTGGCCTGGACCAGCATGGGGGCAATAGGGCTATCGAGAAGAGACACAATTCTGTATATATTTTGAAAGTAGAGAGAGGTGAGAGGATTTTTTGAAGGACCAAAGTTGGGATGTAAGAGAAAGAAATCAAATATGGCATCTGCATTTTTGGCCTGAACAAATGGAAGAATAAAATTGCTTCTAATGAGGAAATTAATGCTTGAATGGGTTTCTGGGTGAGTGAATAGGGAGGAAAGGGGGAGCCAATTTTGGACATGTGAAATTTAAGATGCATAATAGATAGAGAAGGCAAATGGATATGCAAGACTACGGATTCGGAGATGACTCCAGGCTGGAGATGTGTATTTGGAAACTATCAGTAAATAAGTGGTATTTAAATTTATGAGGCTAAATCAGATCATCTAGGAAATGAGTATAGACAGAAAACAGAAGAAGTCTGAGGGCATCCCATAGTCATAATTGCTAATATAGTGCTATGGACTGATGTTTGTGTCTCCCTCAAATTCGTATGTTGATGCACTCACTAATCCCTACTGTGATGGTATTCATTTGTGGGGAGAAGAAATTAAGTTTGAATGAGATCATGAGACAAAGCCCCTATGATGAGATTAGTGTCCTAATAAGAATAGACTTGAGAGAGACCTCTCCTCTGTCCATTATGTGAGGATACAGCAACAAGGTAGCCACCTGCAAACCAGGAAGTGAGCCCTCACCAGATACAAATCTACCAGTACTTGGATCTTGGATTTAGAGTATAGAAATGTAAGACATAAATGTTGTTTAAACCACCCAGTGGTATTCTGTTATAGAAGCCCAAACTCATGAAGATAATTAACAAATAGATCTTATAACATGCCAGGTCCTGTTGTAAAACTCTACACATCATAACTCATTTAATTATCACAATAATTCCATTAGGTAGGAAGAATCATTAACCTCACTTTATAGACGAGAAAACAAAAGCCCAAAGAAGTGCAGTGACTTGCCCAAGAGCACAAAACTAGTATATGGATCTGGGATCTGAACCCAGCTAGTCTGACTCCAGTTTATGCTCTGAACCTTGTACTATGTATTTCATTTTTCCTAATCTAGTTGTTGTGGTTTAATTTGAACTCCCCACATGACCACTGATGTTGAACATTTTATGATATACTGATGGTCATTGAGATTTCCTCTCCTATGAAACACCTGCTCATTTATTTTGCTGATTTTTACATTAATGGGTAGCTTATCTCTTATCAAATTGAAGGAATTCCTTATTCTGGACACTGATCCTTTGATAGTTATATGTCAAATGGCAACTTTTTCTACTGTTTGTGACTAGAATTTATATTGTTTTAAAAATATATATTGATGAACAAAAGTTCTTTATTTTAAGGTAGTCAAATTGGCCAATCTCTTATAATTTTTTGTGCTTTAGAATTCTTTCCAAACTGAAATGATAAACTCTCTCTTCTAAACATTTTATGATTTTTGTTTTTCATATTTAAATCTTTAATCAAATCTAGGTAAATAAATGAAAACTAATCAATGCTTATAGAGTCAAGATAGTAGCTACCCTTTTTCAGGAAGAAGGAAGGAGTCACTGAAAGGGGCATGAAGGGGGCTTCTGAGGTTGCTGGTAATATCCTTTGTGATCTGGATGCTGGTTACACAGTTGAGTTCAGTTTGTAAAAATTCATTAAGTTCCATACATATATGCACTTTCCTTCATGTATAATTCAATAACAAGTTTAAAAAGTAAAATCTACAGTCTTTCCCTTTTGATGCATGAGTTTAATTCATTTATAATTTTGTTTACTATTGATATATTTGAATTTATTTCTACCACATGCTTTCAAATTACTCTGCCTTTTTGTACACTTTTATATTTGTTGCTGCTTCCATTTCCTGACTTTTGTATTGATTTTTTCTTTTTTATGTCTCCACTGTGTAGAAAGTTATACATTCTATTATTATACATGCATTTTGCTTGGGTAGATTACTCTTAATACCCCTTATAAGTACTCAAATTCCTTCAATCTATTTGCTCTTTATTTTAATAATTTGTTTCTTATGTTTTTGTTTTCATCTTTCATTTCTTTATTTTAAGTATACATATACAAACTTTATAATCTTTAGTTATTATATTATATACAAATCTTGAGGTCTAATTCTGTTGTTTGCCACTCTGCTGTCTCTCAATGATTTGTATATTTTACAATTTTGTAGATTTTAGATTTTGGACTGTGAGCTCGTGTTGGTGGGGCTTTAGTGAAGGTGACATCTTTGCGCTCTGGGCTGAGAGTGTGGTCTTCCAAAGATGCTTTTTGACTTTGTTTTAGCCAGTTGTTCCAAGAGTACTTCCAACCTAAGATTATGTTTTAAATTGATTTTTCAGTTTGAGTTTCTTCACCTAATAGCAATATAAACTTAAACCACAAACCTCATAGTCAAACTGGAGGTTTAAATTTCTTAGGAATACATCTTCTCCATCTAGAACACACCAATACTTTCTGAGATATTGTAGATACAGTTACTCACATTTAAGAACTATTTATCAAACAAATATATCCCAAAAATCAGACTTGAGAAGAGTTTAAAACCATTATTTTTATCCCTTTAATTCAATCCCTATTTATTTCTAAATATTAGTTGACTATCTACCTTGTGCCAAGATACACAATTCTTGTCTTCAAGGATTTATGGTCTTTTTTACACAGAAATGGCCAAAATCTAATATGGCTACCACAATTTCTCCTTCCTATGCTCACGACAGGCATTTAGTTGATCCCAGCTCTTTTTCCATTGATTCTAGAAACTGTCACAGACTGCAACTTCACAACATACTATCACTTCATGAGTTGTCACTTGGCATCCCCTATCATCTCATCTTCCCTGATCTAGGAGCAAGATCTGTAGCATCTAGTATTCCCACCAAATATAAATAAACCAACTTCCAAGATCACAAAAGATTGGGCATTTTCAGGGTGGCAGGAAAACAGCCAGACTTACTAAAGACTTCCCTTTGCACCTTAACCTTAACATCAGTCCTTGTATCTACCTATACTAAGACGCAACCTTGCCTCTTCATGCTATTATAATCTTCATGCTATTATGCTAGACACCTATAAAAATATAAAAAACTGTAAGAGGAAATATGCTAAAAATTCCAATAAAACACACCCTAAATCATTACCCTGAAAAAGAGAGACAGGTTAATAGAAAGAAGAGATAGAGTCTGCTAAGTGTATCATTAGGCCCACTGCCTGCCTCTCATTACATACTCCTCCTGATTCTCATTAGGCCTTCCCTGATTTCATTTGGGTCCCAGGTCATTGCTTATTTTCATATGGGAACGATATAACAAGGTCTCTTCCAGTCCCAGAATCCCATGGGGGAGAAAAAGAGAAAATGTCAATAATTAATGAGCTGTCAGGGAGAGAGAGCTTTAGCACCTCCAGAATCATATAAAAATCCCTAGTCCATTTGTCTTGGGAGTGACTAACAAAAGGCCAGCATTGAACTTTTTTGAATAAATTGTTGTTATTATTTTTACCAAACAATGCTTAGCTTTGCTTGCAAAGTGTATGATTTTATAAGGCAGGAAGAAATCAACTTGTACATTGAAATGAAAAATGTGTCCAGAAATAACTTTATGTCTTTTACAAAACTCCAAAACCCTGAAGAACTTCATATTTTTGTTAATTTCAGAAAAAAAATCAATAAATAAAAACAATTATATAATTAGTTTTATCAAAAGTTCAAGCTAATCATAATAATCACTCCTCCTCATAACTTGTACCTGTTAAGATCTGTTGTACTTAGTGTTAAGTCATGTAAAGAAAGTGTTGAGGTGGGAAGACACAGCGTGAATCCCAGCTCTTTGGTTGTATGCTGTGTGAACTTGTGAACTTGAAGTCCCAACATCATTTTATGTAAAATTGGAGAATTTAATACCTACTGTGCAAACTTGTTACATATTTCCCTTTCTGGCAAACATGAAGGGATCAGTGAAGGGTAATCATTATCATCATATTTTTCCACAATCCTCTTAATGTCAAGCCCATAGGGATTCCCAATTATTAATCGTTGGAAGACAATAAATCATGACAATATTGTGAATATTTTCTATACCTAAGGTAAGTAGGCAACAAAAATATAACACAATATTGATGGTACACATATTTATTTTTAAGTCTGCCACATAAGCTATATAAAAAGAAGAAAGAATTGAATATAAATGTCTCTTCCATCTAAGTCAAACAATGATACCTAATGGTACTGTTATTTTCTGACATGCTGAAAGAACAGGATTCTGGGATCCTTTCTGAATGTAGACTTTAATGCCTTAGTAGGTCAGATAGAAGACTGAGAAAGGAAGACCAGAATGTAGAAGGAAGATCAAGAAAGGGCTGGGTGTTTCAGAGAAACCAAATGAAGAGAGGGGTTTTGAAGAATGCTCCTATTATCTACAATAAAAAATGTTACACTGAAGATAAAAAAAACTAAGAGAAATCTAAGAGCCTGAAGACACAAATACAAGGGGTGGGGGATGGAGAGGATGACCCAACTCACTGAGATCCAAGACCCTGCTGAGATAGAAGAGGAAAGGGATAGAGGCTGAACTGAGATGGGAGATCAAGGTTAATAGACTTCTTATCCAACTGATGACCTCAGTTGTCTCTGTCAAGCTGAGGGCAAGATGGTCAGTGAATATGACCAAGGAGAGATGAGAACAGAGAAGATGCAGAGAGAGAAACAGATCAGCTTTAATAAACAGAGAAGATCGTGCCATGACTACATTTTCTTTTTATATGTCAATGGTCATTTTGAAAATGTTTAACAGTAATAAAATCAGCTTATGCATATTTTTTTGAAATGAGGCCCTATAATTTAATCTACACTAAATAATTTGGACTTTCCAGAGCCCCTGTCATTATGAAAAATTTGTTTAGTTAGATTTCTTAAGAGTCTGCATCTCTATCAAGATGAAGCTATAATTTGAATATGGTTTGTCCCCACCAAAACTTATGTTGAGGCTTAGTTCCCAGTGACACAATTTTGAAAGGTAGTGACTTCATGAAGTGATTAAAATGGATTAATGTCTGTTTTTCAAGACTGGGTTAGTTCTCATGGGAATAGGTTGTAATAAAGTGAGCCTGCCTCTCCTGTTTTGCCTCTTTGTGCAAGTCTATTTCTCCTTGTGCTTTTCTGCCATGTTATGATGCCATAGCATGAAGCCCTCATCAGAAGTTAGCCGAAGATGGCTGCCTGATCTTGGCCCTCCCAGCCTCTAGAATCATGAGCTAAAAAAAGTCCTTCCCTTATAAATTATTCAGTCTCAAGTATTCTGTTATTGCAATGAAAAATGGACTAAGACAATGAACAAAACATATTGAATGCTATATAGATGTCAAAAGAAATAGCCTAGGCAAAATATTGGTTACCTATGTAAAAAATACTAGCCAAAGGAGGATAAAGTTAATTTAAGAACTAGTTCTTATCTTTTTTAGACTTATGTTAAAAGTTATTTCTCTTTTTTAAATAAATCATCATTTAAATTAATACAGATCAACTATGAAAAGACCTCACTGTGAACAGTGAGGATGAAGCTTCTGTAAGCATTGATTACATGCCAAATGATATCCCTGTGTGAGGTAGATACTATCGGATCCATTTTGCAGATGAAGCCTCTGTGGATTAGGAAAGTTAAGCGGCATATTCAGGGTCACACAGCAACTAAGTGGCAAGTGCAGACTCTAATCTGGCTCTGTCAGCCTAGTGACTGATACTTTATCTAGAAAGTGGAGGTAGCATACGAGTCTCACCTTCCCAATCATCCCACAAGTTGCTCTTTGCTCCGTGTGTTTCCTGGGGAAGTATTTCATCATTTACTCTGGAAATAGCATTAAAATGTCATCACAACCTTGCAGCATATTTCTGAGTCTGTGAGTACCAAGGAACATGTTATCCCTTTCAAACATGCCTCTTCACTTAGATAATGTCAGTGAGTTTTTGTGGAATCTGATTTAAATTTATGCGTAAACAGGAAAGAATGAAATAATCAATATCCACGGGTTGTGAGAGAAGAAAAGTAAATGATATCTAGTTACATTTATTTGACCAATAATGACAAAAGAAAAAAGAGAAATTAAAATTGATGGGGAAATTCTTAGTTGTAACTGTCAAGCAGACAGCACAGGATTCGAAATTGTACATATATAGTTTATTCTTGATAAATGAAAATAGCTACAAAAGACTGGAAGGAAAAAAATGTCAAAATATTAGCAGTTACAGTGGTTGCCTTTGATTGCCTTGAGTCTTATTATTCCGTTTTACATTTATCAATAGAGTATGCAATAATGTCATTTTTATAAACAGAAAGATATAATTAAATCAAAGCTATCACTGAAATCTTTTGGCCAGTAGCTGTGATGTCTGGGTCTTTTAAATCCACAGGGGAAGCTAAACCCTCAAACCACAGTCATATCTTCTTGTTTGGGGAAGACAGTGGGCAAAGCAGATGACTAGAAGCACCAAAAGAAAGTCTTTAGGGTTTGTTTTCTCCTTCCAAAGAATGGAGCCATCTGCGTCTCTGCACATGGAAGTTTCAATTCATGTGTGTCAGAGCCATGAGGACATGAATGGCTGCCCAAGAATGCTTAGGGGCAGGTTGCTTTGTGGGCATTTGGTAATACAAGAAAAGAGGTGGTAATAGCCCAGCAATTCCAGCTATTTTTAATGCAACTCCAAGCTAATGTACTTTTTTCCTACATTTTAGCATCTATACCAGGTTTAAAGAAACAGACTTGCCCATAATTTAAGAGAAGAAAGAGAAGAAAGGCCCCATCCTGCCCCCCACATTGTCCCTCCCATCGTCCCTCACAGTGCTGCTGCATCCTGCCTCCTCACAGCAGAGCTCACCTCGAGCAACCAATTCCATTTCTAAGGAGACAGAGAACAATTTATTCAGCTTCAATTTGCCGAGAGGAGAAACCTCCTATTCTCTAATATTAATTCTTGAAGCGGATTCAAAAACAATTTTCGTTCCTTGCCAGGGTTTGAGGCTTTGAAAGATATTAATGTAGACAGTCTTTGAAATATTAGGAGTTCGCAGCCATTGTGAGGATCCTGAACTTAGCAAGCATAACAGGAAGTCTTAGGGCAAAGTATATGTTATTCTGTGTGTTGAAATATGTATCAAGCTTCTTGTGGGGTAAGGGGCTTGGGCACCCCTGGGGAACTATGGACTATATATATAGATAAGTGTGACATTTTTAAAGCAGATCTGCCCTGTGAGAAGGATTAGGGTTATTGGAGAGCTCTTTTCTTATTTTAAAGTAAGTTTTTTACATCTCCAGTTCTGAAACACCCTCTATGCAGTTTTAGACATATATGACTTGGAATCCACAAGCCTATAGAGAACAGTGATGAGATGATAGCACATTTTGGTGCCTGCAGTTCTCTCTCAAAGATTCAATATTTTCAGTTTAGCTTTTTATTTTTACCGTTTTTCACAGATAGCATGTAATGTATTTCCACTGGTCTTCTTCAAGCTTTACTGTAAGATTCATAAACTTTAGCATTTTAACTGAACACATTAGTCATACTGAAGCACAGTAGGCTCTAATATGGTTAAAGTATTTTATTGACACGTGACAAAACTTGACCACTTGTATTTTTTATTATTAGAATTTTCTATTGGTTCCGGAGAGTAAAAATTAGATAACAGTAGTACAAGGCTGAAGGAACTTCATGAGGTTGAGTTTGTCAATTGACTAGTTGTCTTGGTGCCACACAGTATGTGCTTAGTGGCATTGTGTCAAAATTTGTCAGGTCTCATATAATGAAGGTATTCCTATAGACTCCCTGCTCCAGTCCATCTTATATTTTATCTTTCCAAAACACAGATGTGCTCATGCCATTGCTTGTAAATCTTGGTTGGCTCCTTCCTGTCTACTGAATAAAAGCCAAACTGCTTAGCACCACATTCAAGACTCAAGAATCTCCAAGATTTAGGAATAGGTCCACATCCCTCCCAATGTTTAACCCTTCTTCCCTCAGCACCTCAGCAGTGGGGCACAACCAAAGGGCTATAAGGACCACAGAGAAGACTGCTTTGCAGGAAGCAGTGGTCCAGGTAGAGGTAAGGGGCAGGATTAGTAGGACAGAGCATGGCACTTGATGTCAAGAACTGGGTAGTGTGCACTTGGAACAAGTTAAGAGGCATTGTCACCAGGCTAGGCTGGATCGTGGTATAGCCAAGGCTAATTGGCTGTAACTGAAAGTAGATCTTTGGAGAGTAGGAGTTGGAGGAGAAGGAAGAAGACTCAAACTCAGAGAGAAATGGAGAAAATCATTTCCATGTCTTTTCCTCCAGTAACCACTTCCATAGGCAGGCTTTGTAGGAATGACAGTTACTCAGTGTAGAAAAAAGTGGACATCCCTCTTTTAGACTTATTTTGGACTCAGATTCCCGTGTTCAGTTCTTTCGTCCACCACTGTAGGCTCTGTGACCTCAGTCAGGTTACTTTGCTTTTCTGTGCCTCCTTTTAGTGACCAGCAAAATGGAGGTAAGAATTATTGTTGGAATTAAGAATTATTAGAAGAATTCAGAATTATTGGAAAGATTAAACCAATTAACTCAGTTGTCTGTACATGATAGGCCCTCAATAAATCTTACCTATTACCATTTTATTATGATGAGTTTAGAAATTTTTTCCTTTACACATTTAGGAAATAAGAAAGCACAGAAGGCAGAATTGGACTGCAGTGTGATAAGCGGGTGATCAACGAATCTAAGTTTGCCGCGATCTTTTCCCGTTTTAGCACTGAAAGTTCTATATCCCAGTAGTAGTTGGTCACCCTACAACCCTATGAACAACTCTGTGAGGGTGGGAACTCTTTGTAAACAGAACATCAAGCTTCTTAGCCCCATGAAAACAGCGGAATCACACAAAATTACCTTTTCTATAAGGTGAACTATCAAATAGCAGCAATTTCATATGGTCCGATCAAGTAAAAAGTCCTGGAAGAAGGCAAAGGAGAATAAGCCACGTTCTATACATTAACTTACGTCTCGGTATTTTTGTCCTTCTAGCTCGAAAGTAAAAAAAAAAAAAAAAAAAAACCAAAAAAAAAAAGTGTGACAAATATGTCTTAAGCACTTACTCTGTGCCAGGCATCAGACTATCTGATAGATCAGGAGTTTATTATCTTTACTTGATTGATCTTCATGACTCATAAGTTAGGAGAACCAACGATATGAAATAGTGGAAATGTGAAGCCATCGAGAGCATTAGCTCTAAAGAGAAGGAAATAAGTCTAAAGGAGAACATGTTTATCTTATGGATGAGAAGGACAGTGCCGGGGCCATGTGGGAGGAGACCAAGCTGCAGATGAGGAGAGTGAGTCACCCTGTGCCAACAACTGCGGGGTAAGCTAAGGTGCTTGAGGGTAGAGATGCAGTCAAGCCTCTCGAGCAGAAAATGCAGCAGCTAATTTCAGAGTGGGAAATGCCCCTCTGGGAGGAAGTCAACATCTTATGATCAGAACCACAATACTGAGATAGCTAAGAAAACACAAATTCAACTTTTAAAACGTTTTTATAAAAACACAGGAGAGAGAAAAAGTCCAAGTTCACTTTGGCTTTTGGAAAAGACCCAAAGGATTTCTTAATTCATACGAAGCATTTTGGCCTCAGTTCTATTAAAACATTTTAAATTCTTTGATATGTAATCCTCTTTGGGGGTTTGGATAAAACAAGGGCATTATGAAGTTTTGTTTAGGGAATGTCATCCCATGAAAGTATTTGCCAGTGGATTTTGGAAGGATTCAACACTGTTTTGTTGGATGGTTTTATATACCAGGTGAACTGAACACATGACAGCAGGGATTTTTACTCAAGAAAACTTGAGAAGAACTGTAACAAAGGGAAGAGAATAGAAGTCATAGTTTTCAATTCCAAGGACTCAGTAACCCATCAATGATTACTGGCTTCTAGGGAGAGAGTTAGATACCAGAGTATTTTGTTAAATGTTTTATATTTATATAAATGTATACAGTACTTATTAATATTTTATAAAGTCATTGATATGTACACTACAAAGAATTGAGAAATGGAAGACTAGGAAAATTGGGCACTGTATCTGATGCTGAATTTCTAGCAAATTTAGAAAATAAAAAGTCTATCAAAGGAGTGCCCTATTTTGTTTCTGAATTTCAGATGACAAGAACAGAAGTAACTCCTATGACTCTAGGAGGGAGGAATGAGAATGAGGAAACTGGGGTTGTGCTTGCTTGGAGTCTAATCTGTGCACCACCTGTTATTAGAACCCTGAGAAAGCAGCCTACCATACAATTTTAGGTTTGGCTTATTGAAGCCTGCATTTATTGAATTTCTAGCATGCACTGCACTGAGGGAAGGAAAGGGATACCTGCCTTCGAGGAGTTTAGAGGGCTGTGGCTAACAAGTGGCTATAAGCAAATGAATTATCATCCTTAATAAAATATTCAAGTGATAATTACTAACTTAGTGATATAGTGTGGCTGTGTCTCCACACAAATCTCATCTTGTATTGAAGCTCCCATAATTCCCACATATTGTGGGAGGGACCCGGTGGGAGATAATGGAATCATGGGGGCTGTTTCCCCCGTACTGTTCTCCTGGTAGTGAATAAGTCTCACGAGAGCTGACGGTTTTATAAAGGGAATTCCCTTTCGCTTGGCTCTCATTCTCTCTCCTGCCTGCCACAGTGTAAGACTTGGCTTTTGCCTTCTGCCATGATTGTAAGGCCTCCCTAGCCACATGTAGCTGCGAGTTCATTAAACCTCTTTTCCTTTATTATAAATTACCCAGTGTTGGGTATGTGTTTCTCAGCAGTGTGAAAACAGACTAATACAGTTAGTAACGAAAAACCTTGACCAAATGGAAAAGTGTGCATGTATTATCTCAAGTCCATCAGAAATCTGAAAAAAAAAACAAAAAAACAAAAAAACACCAAAAACCTATTCAAATAGGTTTTGCACATGAAGAAAAAGGAGACAAAATCAGACAACTGATAAGGGTTGTATCTGGCTTCTCACTGTTCTGTCAAGATGGGAGTTTCTGATTTAACCAGTGTCATATTGGTAGCTACTCTAACTGAATTCATTGAAAAATTGCCATAGTATGAGTCAGGGTTTGCCTCTGTCAACTTACCTCCTTTTAGCATTCTATGTTTTATTTCATGGAATAAAATAATCCCATTATAGATAAGAAGCTTGAACTAGAAGATATAATTATCAGTCCTAATTCCGGCACTCAGAAAAAACACAACAAAATAACTGAAACAAAACTTACTTGCATATAGTGCTCATTATGAGCCACAAACACTCTGTAAAAACTAATGCATGAAAACTCATTTAATCTTTACAACACTATTCATTCAACAACGCTACTTGGTGAGTACTTTTATAGATTCTGGTGCCGTGAAGTAGAAGCTATCATTATCCTTGTTTATGAGTGAATTCGATACATCAACTCATGCCTCCTCTTGAGCATTTTGGCCTTACTTAGCTCTTGAGATTTCAAACGCTCCCCTGGCAAGGAAAGCAAACCACATCCCCACATTTCCTTTATCCTGATCTTCATTTATAAGCCTCTAGGGATCCTGGAGACTACAGCTGAATTTTATTTATTTGAATTCATCTCAAAGCAGTGGTAGGGCACCTTTTCATGTCTTTGGAGATAGGGATTCACATGAGGGAGAGAAGAAGCTAAAACCCTGAGCTATCACAGAGTACATCTTCCTGCTGGAAGCAGCACTAAATCAAATAAGACATAATGTATAGGAAGTTTGTCTTAAAAACCTTTAGGAAGAAGGCAGTCTACACAAATCTTCACTGAGTTCCTTCTCGTGTCCTCTTAATTTTCTTACTTGTTGTATAATACAATATGTGGGTGTAAATTAAGATAAATATTAGGAAAAATAAGACCAAATAATCTAGGTAATTGTTATTTAACATGTCTGAGTCTCATTGTAATGAAATAGATCAATATCATGGCCCATGACATAGTAAGTTTAAAAAGCTAAAAACAAAAAAAAGATAAAAAGTAAAAGGAAAGAAACTTACGTGTAGGGATGGTTCTCAAAGTATGACTTATTGACCTCTGAGACTCCATGAGACTCTTTCAGATAGTTCATGAGGTCAACATGATTTTCAAACTATTACTAAGACATCCTTTGCTATGTTCATTCTCATTCTACCCTGAGTATACAATGGAGGTTTCCAGAGGCTACCTAATGTGTGATAATCACAATGAATTGAATGCAGAAGCAAATCTGAGAATCCAGCTGCCTTCCATTAAACCAGAAATCAAGGAAATTTGCAAAAATAGAAAGTGTGATTTATGTTAACATGCAATGGATTTATCATTATTTTAAAATAAATTACTAAATATTTCTAAAATCCTCATTTTAAATTTCTAATATGATAAACATTGATACATGTAATCAGTGGTATGCTGCTAAATGTTTAACAACTGGCTCTCTGGGGGGACAGGGAGAGCCCTGATTTGTAGTGCAAGCTGATTCCATGGTGTAAATATTCCCACGATGGCAGATTTCAAGCTACCACTGAACCTGGAGTAGAGAGCTGGTTCCAGCTGGCTCCAGCACACTACTGGATGTAATTCACACAAACAAAAACTCTTTGGGGCCTCAATAGTTTCTAGAAGTGTAAAGAGGTCCCGTTCTCTGTCGGGGTCCTTTGTTATATAACCCCAGAGAACCATGTTACACCCCTCAGAGAACTTAATCCCCTGTTGCGTGGGCCCCAAAGGGAACAGGGCCCATGGAGGTTTTCACTAACTGCCCATGGGGGCCTGGGCCTTTACAGAGAACACTGCAACTCATTTATTCACCCACAAATAAAAAGTGATGACCTACACATGCTGGGCACATTTCTAGACATTGCAGTATAGCTGTTAACAAATGAGACCAAGTCCCTGCTCTCATGGGGCTGACATTCCCTGGCTCACAGTGACCTGGGGTCTTGCTCCAGGACATACCACAAATGCATGAGCAGACCCAGGCTGAGAACCCAGGTCTTCCACGCCTAGTGCTTCTCCCCCTTCTTGCCTTAATTCCCAGATGCTGAGGTTGTACAAAGACTGACCTCAAGACACACAGGATAATTCAGTATTTGTATCCTTTGACTTCTGGAAGGCATTGGGCCAGGTATTAATAATTCCAAAAGTCATAGATTCAATGCAGAAGAAGCTTCAAAAAAGATGAAGTCACAAAAATCTGGAAAAATGCAGTAAGTGAGGCCACATAGATGAAGTAGTCAGACACATGAGCATACCATAGCGAAACACAGCAAAGCTGACCTTTGTTGTGTTACTGATGCATAACCATAAAAAAACCCTACATCTTTAGATATCATATATCAGAATCATTCAGAGATAAGGGTATTTTAAAAAATATGTCTGAGAAAGAGAGAGAAAGAATTTAAATAGGCTATAGTTGCAAATGCGCCTCTGTCAGGGAAAGGTCTTTGTAGTTAAAGTGAAATGGCATTTCTTTGTTAATGAGGTGAACATTTATGAAGAGCTCTATGTACATTTTCCAGAAAATAATAATGTAGGTATCTCTTACAATGCAATACATTTCTAGGCTTAGTCCACCTAACCTGTTGTCTAAAATATAATGCAGTTTCCAACATGAGCATCCATGAATAAATTGAGTCATATCTTGCAAGTTGGACTAATTTACAAAGCTATGGCAAATGCTTTTATTAAAGATTTCATATGGTAAAAAGTGGGTATAGTAATCACCTTGCCCAGATTTCACTTAAAAAACACTTTATGGGAAGAAAGCCCACATTTTATACACTGAAAATTAATCCAGTTATTAGATGATACTTTGAAACTCAAGATCAGTTTATAGTAATTATAGTAATTAAAAGATAATAATGTTTCACGAATCAGGCAAATCTAGAAGTCAAAGGAATATAAAAAAGGATGTATTGGTGCTTTTCGAAATTTGAAAATAAATTCTAAAATGATTTTAAATAATTTGTAACTTCTACCCAGCAAAGCTACAAATCAAATCATTTCTCTGTTCACCTAAGTCAAAGTTAAAAAAGTGTGACCATGAAGTTTGCTGGACTGTACAATGTGAATATTTTATACTGGTTTCCTCAAAATGGCTGCCCAGAAGTCTCACATTCATTCCTGTGCTAATTGCTCTCTCCTGGAGCTCACTGCATTAGATGCCTCACCCAGAGCTCTGGAACTGCTACTCTCCAGGGTCAGGCAATGATGCTGTTTGGATACAGACGGTGGGAGTTTTTTAGCAGGCAGACCACTGGCTGATGTGAAACTTCAGGGCATTTTGATACACAGGGTTTGGATTTGGGTTTACTCCTAGGAAGTAGGAGAAGGGCAGAGTTGGGGTCCTGGAACCTACCTGCGCCCCATGTGCTGACCAACAGGGCATATTTAATAATTTCTTAATGACCCAAGTGGGTGCTAGGCTTGACATCTGGAAACTCTGGTCAACCAGTTGGGATGCTGAATAGCGGGATCAAAAAGATGTATTTGGATAAATACATTCAGTTTGGCTTGAGATTTTCTTTAAATTGCAACACTTATTGAAGTCATTGGGAAACTATACACCTAAAATTTTGCTTAAAAAAAAAAAAAAAAACCCTTAAAAAACAGTCACTCTTTTGAATCAAGCATTTTTTTTTTTTCCCAAATAGAATTCCAAGGTTGAGGCCTTAAAAAAAGTGATATAAAAAGTAACTTTGATCACATGAATCATATACATGTTTGGGTGAACAACAGAAATTAAACCATTCTTCTCTTAAAAGGAGATCTGATACCTAATTCCTATATGTTACCACTTAAATCATAATCCTTGACTAAAGAAAACATTCAGGAAATAATTAACTTAAAAGCACTGAGAAGGCATGTTCAAGTTGAAGTAAAATTAAGCTATTGATGAATAGACAGACTGGAGCAAGTCTTAAAGACAGGTTCAAACACTTTAGTGTTCTGTCATGAAAGTTGGAGTATTTTCTGTATCATAAAATCCACTAGTATGTAATGTTTCTGAACAGAAAGGTACATGTTAAAAGGTAAAAACTGGAGTCAGGTCATATCTTTTTGCTTTCTGACAAAGATATCTGAGCAGTATATTTTAATGTCCAGTTGAACATTATCAGTACATTTATATTCTTTATTTTTTGTTTGTTTAACTTTGGAAAACATTGTGTAACTTGTTTAAAATTAAGTAGTAAAATGCACTTTTGGAAATAGGATTTTCTTTATCTATTACCAATTAGCTTAATGTGTTCCTTATGGTGATAAGAGATTTTAGAGTACTTTTGACTTAAGATACAAAGGTACTTTTCATTGGGGGAGGGATTTAGTGAGTGGAAAAAGGTATTCTAAGATGAATGCTCTTGAGAATGTTAAAGATTCTACAATTCCTAACCCAAATATGTAGAATAGTATTTGCACATAGATTATAACTTTAAAGACACATTTGATTATTTACATATTTACTCCATTACATGTAAAATGTTCCACCCATACATAGTCCTGAAAATTATCAAAGTGTACCTTAGCCATAGTTTCTAAGAAATAGATGAGTTTTCTCCTAATTCACACATGGTAGAGAATGCTAATTAGAAACACTGCTGATGAGATTTGATTACAGTCTCCTAAACCTCCAGAGAATTGATACTGAGAAGATATTACTTATTGGGATGCCAAATAATTCTATTTATTTGGTTGGGAAAAAGTGAAGAAATTTTACTCTTTTCTAGAATTATCTATGGCATAATAGAATACATAGCAAAGGTTCCTAGAGATTCTATACCTAGTAATTTTCCAGATGTATTTCATGAAATGCATCCTATATAAATTACTATATGAAACTGAAACTGGAAAGTGAGAGGTATCTGGAGGTTACTTTTGACTCAATAGAGATGAAAGGAAAGTAGCTGGGTGAGGTGGGTAAAGAACTGGACTTGAAATCAGTTCCAGTCCCATTTTCCCACCATGTTTACTTGTATAGACCCATGTAAATTACTTATTCTCTCTGCATTCCAGCTTCCTCTTCAGTAAAATAGTTGCCAATAACACCTAGCCCACTGGTTATTGTGAGGGTCAAAGGTACTAATTTTCACTAACTGGCACCTATTAGTCCATAAATATTAACCAAATTTGTATTTTACTAAGTTAAAGATCAAAGAAGTGAAAGTAGATTCCCACTTTTTATGCAGCCTAATAGTTTTACATGCTGCAATTACTACAATGAATCTATGCTTCTTAAAGTGAAACCTCCATTTGTGAGCTTCAGGTAGGCGAGCAAGTCACTGTAGAAGGGAGCTTGACAATTGTTCTTTTTGGTTTTGACTGTGGGACTGCCTTCCCGCCTTCCCAGATCTAAGAACTGTGGGAATATAACGTCTTGGAAACATCCTGCCTGCGAATATAAATGTATTTATACAAATAGCCAAATCTTGATAGTTCTAAGTCTCCACCTACTCATACAGAATATAAAATTCCTTGCAGAGTTTTCTTTTCTCTTTTTATGGGACTCCCCAAAGGGATCCTCATGAGTGACATTGCTGTGCCCTAGGTCACTGGTTCTCAAGCGCTGCTGCACATTAGAACCATCTGGGAAGTTGGAAACAATCCTGCTGCCCATGCTGCACCCCCTGCCAATTATATCAGAATCTCTGGGGAAGCCACTGGCCAGCAAGATTTTTAAAACTCTCTAGAGTCCCAAGTCCCAAGCCTATCAGCATGTGGTTTCCCCTTGAACTCACTTGGACAGTTTGGCTCTGATCTGCTGAATCCAAAACCCCACCTGCCAAATGACAGGACCTCTGCCCTTCCCCATCCAGCATCTGGTGTCTTTCTAGATGCTCAACTCTGGCCACCCATTAGAATCACTTAGGTAGAGTTTAAAATACTGCAGCTGAAGTCCCACTCCAGACTAAATAAATCAGAAATCCTGGGCATGGAGCCCAGGTATCTGGGATTTGTAAAAAAAAAAATTCTAACATGTAGCCAGGATTGAGCATTACTGCTCTGGGAGTTTCTGAGAGGAGGGAGCCGGGTGGCAAGTGTTGTCAGAGCCCGCAGCTGACCATCCCTCACTGCCTGCACCAACCTGCCCTTGCTGGATTCCAACTGCAGCCTGTGCTCCCTCCCCACTGCTGCCCACTCTGCTGCCACCTGCCACCTGCAATTTCAGGACTGCCTCACTCCTTAGGGTATCTGCTATGTTTTCTGCTTCTGGCAGCTTAATCTCCATATTTGACTGTCCCCTGGTCTTGACTACTTATTTCTCTTCAATCAGCAGGAACCTCATTTTTATGTGTTCAGTTCTTTCAGAGATGGTCCCTTAGAGTTGAGCATCCACTCAAATTCTTTCAAGTTTACATCTCAGCATTCTGGGGATGGGGTGGGCTCCAGCAGGGTCACTTGTGTTCCCAGGGAAACAATTTACTTCCCCCAGAATTTTACTATTTAGTGCTCCCCTTCTCAGAGTGCAGGCATGCCAGCAGGCAGGTGGGTTGGGAGGGCCAAGTTCATTCTCACGGTGTCCCACAGAGGATGCTGGCCCTCAGGCTACATCAAACTCCTTTCCATTTATAGGAATTTTCCTCTTAAAGGTTTAGTTATCCTTTCCCGTGTCTGATTTCTTTCGTTTAGCTCCTTTTCACACATATATCACTACATGTCTAAATCCCAATTATGGCTGAAATTTAAATTCCTTCTTTTGGTTTGCCTGGGTCTCAGGTCCATGAACATTCCAGAACCTATAACAAAGTGTTTTCTGCCTAGAACACAGGGGAGATCCTTAAAGAGTGATGTTACCTTATTCTACAGGCCAGTATATCCAAGTCCTACAGACAGCCCAGAAATTACACGAAACATTTGTCAGGGCCAAATGAGGAAAAAAATGTGCCCTTAAAATCAGACTATTTTTCCCTGGAAGGTTAGATTGTCTCAAACTCTTTTAGTCTCTAGTATGCTTGGATGAAGCAAAAGATCCCTATAGACCTCAACTTGGTACTATAAAAGCAAGCCAAAACCCAAACGATAAATCAGTACAAAGGCGAAGAATAGTAGTGTTTTCCCTAGGGGATACTGTAAATTATTAATTTATGCCAGAAATGAATACAGGCAGTATCAAAATAATGAATCGCTATGACACCAGCCTGCAGACCACCAATTAAGAACACCTGTATAAGGACATAAAAAGTTAAAACATAATTTCTTTCGTGGCCCTAGGGAAGACCTCGGCTCTACTCACAGAACTGCACATTAACCATTCAGAAACGTGCTGTGTCAGAATTCAGAATATTGAAGCTCTGCCGGGACTCATTCCAAGTGCTAGCTCTGATCCCTGTGTGCCTGTCTGTTTCTAGTTGGCCAAGAGATCTTCTATCCCGGCCCTATGTTATAGACCCCCAAACTATCATCAGAGCAACATCTTCAGAAAGAGAAAGCAAGTCAAGGGCTGGGGTATGAAGTAATTGTCCTGGAAACAAAACAAATTACAAATTACAAGTGTCCAAATCATACTTTCTCCAGAAGTGAGTCTCAATTATCATGTTTTCACAGATCTCTAGGGGAAAAGAACTGTGTGAATTCATGTACTTATAATGACTAAGGCAAGGTTAGACATTTTTTCCCAACAGAAGCATTCCTTTATTTTTCAACAGGTATCTTTTCCCTTCTAGTTTGTTCTTGAAAATTTAATTTGAACAAAGCAAGGCACAGCACAAACAGGGAAAAGAAACCTGTTTTAAAGCCGAGATTTTTTTTTTTTTTTTTTAACAGTTAGAGCCAGTGGAAAAATACAACAGTAATAGTTTGTTACCTAGGTATTCACTGTTGAGGCAGGTCCATCATAACGGTTATTTATTTTCCCTTAAGAAGAGGTTGGTCACTGCTGATTCTAATCAAGTCCTTTTTCAATGTAACCCAGAGCAATTGCATTAAGTGACTCTCCTAAAACCAAACTCTTGTTCTCACTTATTAGATTTCTCTCTCGGGTACTTTATTCAGAGTTATATATCATATCTCCACTGATGGGATTCTTTGGAATTTTGAGCTGTGCCTCCAGAAGCAATTCAATTTCTTTTCTGAAGGAATTGCACAAAGACTTAACGTTTTATTAAATACAATTGCTGCATCTTTCAAGATTATTAAGGAAATGCCATCCTTAAATTTGGCAACATTCTTTAACAAACACATGCTCAGGCACACATATTCAGCCTTGATGTTTTCTGAATTGCACCAATAAAATTTAATTAAAATGAGTAGAAAAATTACAGTAATTTCCATTTATCATTCTAAAATGCCATTATGAGACTGAAGCCCTTCATAGTTACACCTATCAAGCAGGATGATAAAACTGTAATGGGTTATTAAAGGGGGTTATGCCCTTGCCATCCTTAGAAATTTTAAGGTAATAATGGGCAACCATCTGTCTTGAGTGTCATCAAAGCAGGTACCAGACAAGCTGATCTCCTAAATTCCATTCAGATCAAGTTTCCCATTATGCATTGAATCAGATCAGTACATAGAAGGACATGAAATTTATATGTTGATATCCAAGCACTGATGGTGGTATTTTTTGTTTTCTAAAAGTGAAAAATTAAGAGAGAGAGAGAGAGAGAGCACACCAGTGAGCACTATCTTTTTAAGGAGTTGGGGCTCTACGTAGTGAGAAAGAATACAAAACCATGATTTGGGGGAAAATATAATAAAGAAAATTAATATTTAGAAAAGGCTAAATGAGGTAGGTATACTTTCTTCGGGTTTGGTGGGCATGAGAAAGCAAAATTAAGGGAAGACTTTGGAAACTTGTTAGTAAGCAATTTAAAGGTAAATTAGTATGTGCCACCAAGACATTGCCTATTGGGTAGAGATAAAGACAGTCCTGGGAGGTGATTCTGATACAGAGCCTTTTATGACGGTGATGAAGAAGCAGAATAAAATGACACTAATATTATTCAAGTACTCTTAGTTAGGTAGAATGCTGATGAATCCTGAAGAAAGCAAGCCAGCAGAGGCAAAACGGAATAATATATGTCATAAGATAAATAGGTGAACAGGATAGATGATGAGACAGCACCAACACTTTGGTGAAAAAAGACTATTGTTGGCTGTACCTATTAAGGCTCTCTCAGGGTTGTATTAAAGCAGGGAAATAAAAAAAAAAAAACAAAACTGGAGGAGAGTAGTGATCTGCAGGAATGGGGTTTCCTTCATCATCCTCTGTTAAGGGGACAGGGAAGAAAAACAGAAAGCCCAAGGAGAAGAAGAAGAATGGATTAGTGATAAAAGGAGAAAATAGTAGAATGCATAAATTGAAAATGATCAGGATAATATGTAAAGTTTCATAAATTTAATAAAAGGGGGAAAGACATGCATGTAATTTTCTGTAAGAAAAGGTCTATAATCAAACATATACAAAGGACATTAAAAACAACAATGAGTTGTTATGCACTACTGTATTCTTTGTGTGGCCTTAACTTCCCTAAGACTATAAAATCTGGTTAATAATAGCATTCACCTTGTAGATTTTATGTGAATATTAATGATAAATTGCATGAAACATATATGTTCAGTGTCTGACACAATTGTGTTCAACAACTGTTGATAGTAAAATTTTTAAAAACCTGGATAGAATAATTGTTTATTAAGAAAGTGGATATGGCCAAAATTGAATGAAGAAGCAGAAAACCCAAATATTCGACCATTACGAAATTAAAAGCACTATCAAACATTACTTCCAAAAGTGGCATTGGGCCTCCTCGTACTTTAAAATGTCCACAAATTATTTGACACCCCTTCCCCCACCACCACTTCAAAATGTAAAGCTTAATTTCCTTCCCATTGTGCATGGTCCAATTTTAGGGAATAGATTCCAACAAATAGAATATGGCAGAAATGACAGTAAATAACTTTAGAGACTAGTTAATCAGAACCATTGCTTCTTTCTTTTTGCTCTCGCTGGTTTCACTTGCTCTGGGCAAAGTAAGCTTTCACATCATGAGGACACCCAAGCAGCCCTGTGGAAGACACAGGTGGAAGAACTGAGGTCTTCTGCCAACAGCCCATGTAAATGAGGCTCTTGGAGAGAATTCTCCAGCCCCAGCCAAGCCTTGAGACACAGAAGCCCTGCCCAACAATTTGTCAGCAACCTCACAAGACCCTGAGCCAAAGCCACCCAGCAAAGCTGATACTCCTGGATTCCAGGACTTCACAAATTATATGAAATAATAATACAAGTTTGTTGTTTAAAGCTGCTAAATTTGGGAGTAATTTGTTACACAGCAATATACGACATATATACCAAATGTTGTTTTTAGAGGCAGGTACTGTGTATTTTTAATTTACAGTGCATATTCCTTGAGCAATGACCCATGTCCAGGTTGACCCTGGGTTGGAAAACTGGCCCAAGCCCTCAAAGTCATTGAATTTTCCTGGGTTTCAGTTTCCTCCAAGAAAATTCTGGGTTCAAAAGTTTATCTTTATAGTTTCCCTTAGCTCTGAACTTCTTTGATTTCATGACTTAAAATTTCCAACTGCAATTATATGCTATGATAAACAGATTTGTGGGTGAGAGAGTAGGACAGATTTAATTGAGAAGTTATAGTCCAACTACAGCTTTGTCAGAGAAAACAATTTACATAAAAAGTTTTCAAGGAGAAGCATGGATGTCTTACTCATCTTTATTTCTCCCTGGGTCCCAGTACCCAGGGCATAGAAGGTATTCACTATTGAAGGTGCCAAATATTTATCTGTGGCTCCTACTATAATACATGTTGGTTGTGGAGTAAAGCCTTCTCAAGTAGGGAAATAATTCTTTCTGGGCACTGAAAGTACAGTGTGTTCTTGCCATAATGTGGGAGCTCCACTCTCATTAGCATTTAAAAGGAAACACGTATTAGCTGAACTACTAAATGTCCTTTATACACTATAATGAGTTTCATTGAAAAGAATCACCAGCTTAGCTAAGGAGAAATTGAAACACTTTGCCATCATTTACAAATTCAGCCCTTCCAGGATGGTATTTTTACAGATATTTTGAATGAAGGAGAGAAGAAAAGTGGTAGAAATCTTGACAAAAGAAATGTAATTAGAGTAATTAAAAAACAGCAATTTTATGCTTTATGAAGATATCTTTGATCTTCTCAGAAGCCAGGGAGGCAGGGGCATTGTTGCCCATGATATTCTCTCTCCACTGTGCCTTGGAACAGGTAACTGGGATGGAACGTGACTGCTTTTGTTAAAAGAAATAGAAAAAAAATGCACAAAACCATAATCAAAAACCCACTGTAATGCAAATCAGTGAGGCATGGACACACTGCAGGAAACACGCAAGTAATGGAATTGTACTTCGTCTTTCTTTCAATATCTCAAGATCACCCTAGACATTTGCCTTATGCATCCAACTCATTAAATTTAAATTAATGCATCATATCAGAATTAAATAAAACCATTAATTAGCATATATTCTCTTCTCTATTTTTTATCTTGGAATGTTAATGGTCAAAATTCATTCACTCATTAATTTATTAATTAATTCAGAAAGAATTTATCTAGCTTCTAAGTTCAAGGCAAAACCAGACGGTAAATTTCCATAAACTTTTCATATAGATCACAATATCCTAAGAGGTTAAACAGTACAAAAATATGTCTGGAGTCACAGAAGGTTAAGATAAATTTAGATGTTATATATGTACACACTTAACCAAAAAGAAGTGTGGTGAGTGTTAAGATTGATGTCGTGGAAGTCACTTACCATATTTGCCCATAACTAACCCTTAAAACCATTAACAGAGACAAAAATACTATGAGTTGTCCAGTTTTTCCTCAATGATGCTATCATAGTTATCTGCATAAGGCAGAAATCTGATTATTATCATTATCTCTATGCCTAAAAGGCTTAACCAATTATTACCCTTATAGGATAGAGTTCTCCCAAGGGGAGCACACTGAGACACTAAAAGGTTCATCTGGACTTACCTCTCCATTTTCATTCTCAGCTGTCTTCCACACGCTTCCCTTCAGTGCTCCCCAACCTATACCAGTGGCCTACCCCTACCTACTTCTCTGAGGCAACCTGGGACCTAGTTCCAGTGTGTTACCTCTTTGTTTCTGAGACTTGTCAAGCTTTTTATTTTTTCCATTTTTATTTTAGATTGAAGGACTACACGTGTACTTTTGTTATATGGTGTATTGCATAATGCTGAAGTTAGGGGTATGGCTGATCCTGTACTCAGGTAGTGAGCATAGTACACAATAGTTGTATTGTCAACTTTTATTCTTTTCCTCCTGCCTTCTAGTAGCTCTTAGTGTCTACTGTTGCCATCTTTATGTCCACGAGTAACCAATGTTTTTCTTCCACTTACAAGTGAGAACATGTGGTATTTGGTTTTCTGTTCCTGTGTTAATTCGCTTAGGAAAATGGCCTCCAGCTGCATCCATGTTGCTGCAAAGGACATGATTTCATTCTTCCTTATGGATGTGTAGTATTCTGTGGTTTATATGTACCACATTTTCTTTATCCAATCCACTGCTGATGGGCACCTAGATTGATTCCATGTCTTTCTTATTATGAATAGTGCTGCAGAACATATGCATGCATGATTTTTCATAGACTAATTCATTTTCCTTTGGATGTATACCCAGTAATGAGCTTGCCAGGTCAAATGGTAGTCCTGTTTTAGGTTCTTTGAAAAATCTCTAAACTGCTTTCCATGGTGACTGAACTAATTTACATTCCCATCAGCAGTGTATGAGTTCTCTTTTCTCCACAGCCTCACTAGCATCTGCTTTTTAAAAATAACAGCCATTCTGACTGGTGTGAGATAATATCTCACTATGGTTTTGATTTGCACTTCTCTGATAATTAGTGATGTTGAGCATTTTCTCATATGTTTGTTGGCCACCTGTATGTCTTCTTTTGAGAAGCGTCTGTTCGTGTGCTTTCCCAATTTTTATGGGGTTATTTGTTTTTTTGCTTGTTTAGTTGTTTAAGTTTCTTATAGATTCTAGTATTAGATCTTTGTCTGATGCATAGTGTGTGAATATTTTCTCCCATTATGTAGGTTGTCTGTTTACTCTGTTGATAGTTGCTTTTGCTCTGCAGAAGCTCTTTGGCTTAATTAGGTCCCACTTGTCAGTTTTCGTTTTTGTTGCAATTGCTTTTGAGGAGTTTTTATAGTTTAAGGTCCTTCATTTAAATCTTTAATACATCTTAAGTTAATTTTTGTATATGGCGAAATGTAGGGGATCCAGTTTCATTCTTCTGCATGTGGCAAGCCAGCTCTCCAGCACCATTTATTGAACAGGGATTCGCTTCCCCATTGCTTATTTTTGTTGCCTTTGTCAAAGACCAGATGGATGCTGGTGTGCAGCTTTATTTCCAGGTTCTATATTCTGTTTTATTGCCCTATGTGTCCATTTTTGTACTGATACAATACTGTTTTGGTTACTGTAGCCTTATAGTATAGTTTCAAATCGGGTAACTTCATGCCTCCAGCTTTGTTCTTTTTGTTTAGGGTTGCTTTCAAACTCTTTCTTAGTTTTATATTTTTGCATACTCTATTCTTTTTGCTTTTATCCTCCATGAAATCTGGGTGACAATATCCTAATTAACTCTACACCCAAACTCCAAAACACCCAACCTAAAAACCAGCTTCCCATGAAAACCTTCCCTCCAGTAAGCAATTCAGTTCTCTGGTTTTCATGACATGTTGTGCATCCCTCTACATTAACATATACCACATGTGGTTGTTTGTGCATGTGAGTGTGTGCATGCATACGCATATATATGTTTGTGTGCAAGTGTATGTCTTCTGCTATATTAGGACCTCCAAAGGACAAGAACCATGTGGTATTTGCCCTTGTCTCCCTGGCTTCCAGCATGGTACTGGCCATGCAATTACTGTAGTTCTTAGAACACAATTAGTCCATGCTTGAATTAAAAAGCTATAAGGTTCTTCAGTCATATCCTGAGATGCTGAGTTATAGCAATATAAGATTTCTACTCTCTACCCTAAGGATGCAGGCAATCTTAGGGAAAGCCATCACAACCATTCACCTAGCAGCTGAGTTTTTCCAGGAAGAAGCATGCAGCCCTCGGTATGAAACTTTTTACTCCAGTATGAACCAGGGACTTTGGTTTTTGATGGCCTCATCCTTGGATTTGCTTTGACAACTTATTGAAATGGTATACCCAGTGATTTGGCCTCAAGTTAAATGGTAAACTCTAATTCCTCCTCTCATCTGTATGCATTTCAGTCTTTAATCAAGTGATCCCCACTCAATTGTAGTCTAAGAGAAAGAACCAGACACATGCATTATGCTCCATGTCAAGTAAAAGTACATTAGATCTAGAGCATGATCCTTAAAACCCAGTCGTTTAATTCAATCGTTCATTTTACAGATGGAAAAAGTGAAGCTCATGTGTGTTAAATTAATTATCTGAGGCCATACTATGAGTACTAGAGGATGGGGGCAAGACCCAGTTTTCTAGACTCTCAGCCAAGTGTCCTTTCCACTATATCTTGCTGCTCCCATATTCCAGATCCTTTATTTGAATTTTCAGAGTCATGCACAGAACATATAATTTGGCTGCTATTGTCTTCTTTTATTGGAAATTTAAATTTGGATTTGCATTGCTGCTTTTCCATTCAATGGCGATAAACACTATAAATATCATCTGGGGGGGAATGGAAATAAAATAAGCATCTGGAAAGAATGTGCTATAATGAAGATGTCATTGCCCATAAATGCTAGACAAAGAATCTGGCTTTTCAAAAGCAAATACATGAAAACATCTATGTCTATCCCAACTTGTATTTGTGTAAAAAATTAAAATGCACTGAAATAGGTAGATTTTCCAAGATAACAGAATCAAATACTATATAAAATAAATGACTAATTATCTGAATTAGCTGAAAGTATAATAAATATGGCCAAACATTCATTTGTTTTTCCTTCCACCCATTCAAGGTTTACTGAATAAACGATGCCCCACAATTGGTACTATCCCATCTACTAACCAAATGATATTTAGTAAGAGGCAAAACAGTTTGAACCACAAAGTAAAATATCTGAGTTGAAATCTGCTACTTATGAGCCTAGAAAAAACTTGAATACATCATTTTTTTTTCTTTACTGTTTCATCTCCTCAACATACAAAAGCACTGTTATTTCTCCTACCTTAAAAATAAAAAGATATTTTCTTTGGTCTCGATTCTTCCTCCAGCAATTACTTCATTTCTCTGCTGCCCTTCAGCAAAACTCCATTGAAGGACTTGTTGATACACGAGGTTTCCAATTTCTTTCCTCTTATTCTCCCTTGAACCCATTCTATTCAGGTTTTCTGCCAACATGGTTCTTATCACTGTTATCGATGATGTTCATTTTCTTCATCTTACTTGAAATTTCAGCAGCATTTGGTATAATTCATCACGCTCCTTGAGACACTCTTCTTTTGACTTCTAGGACGCCATACTTTCCTTTTTCCTAATATCTATTACCTTTCAGGCTCATTTGCTGATTTTGGATTTCTTAACATTGGAGTACCTTAGATTGGTTTTTGGACCTCTTCTCTATCACTGCCTTAGAGATTCCATCCAGTCTCATATTCTCAGTATCATCTCTATATGATACGCAATTATCATCTCTATATGTTAGTCATATGCTGACGACACTCAAAATTATATTTTTCTCCTAGACCTCTCCTCTGAACTCCAGAATTCTACATCCAACTGGCTACACAACAGCTCCACTTGACTAATACACATCCCAAACTTAACAAGTCAACCCTGGGCTCATAATTTTCCCCCCAAACCTGTTACTCTTATAGTCTTCCCTAGTGAATAATGGACACTTCTATTCTTTTAAAATGTATGTACATGCCTGTCCTTAAAGGTCTCAAGTGTTTCCCCACCTCATTTGGGCTCTCCATGACCTGTCTCTTCTCACTGCTCTGCTATTTCTCTCATACTCTCCCTTGTTCGCTCCATACCAGCCACATTGGTTCTCCTGCCCCACGGGGCCTCTGTATCTGTCATTTCCGATTTCTCTACAGCTCTGTCCCAAATGTCCACATGACTCCCTCTTTTACTTTTTTCAAATATCACCTTGCTGAGGCCTTTCCTGGATACCCAATCTAATATTACAAGCCTGCCTTCCCATCATATACTCCTAGCTACCCATCCCTGCTTTATTACTGGCCTTATGTCTTACCATGAGTGCACTGTATACTTTGCTTATTTATTTTGACTGCTATGAAGCTCCTCAACTAGAAATTCTTTTTTTGTTCACTGTTGTATCCCCGGTACTTTGAGCAGTGGCTGGCACAAAGTAGGCTCTCAAAAAAAAATTGTTCAATGCATGAAGGGAATCAGTGATAATAAGAGTTACCTCTTAGGTAGAAAGGTAAGTAGAAAGTAAATGAGATAAGTACTTTGTACATGTTAATGCACAGTAAATGTTAATTATTTACATTTATTTCATATACCCATGTGTATTGTTGGCAATAATTTTTGGTGGCAACTATGTGAAGGGAAGGAGAAATTCTAATTAAAAGGGATGCTATGGAAGTACATGGGTTTGCAAGTTAGCCTCAGGCAAGGTAAATACAGCTGATGGGAACACCCTGGAGTTTGGCCCAGATAACAAGCTCCCAGGCCGGCCTGGGGGATGGGGGTGAGGGAATGTGGGAGGAAATGTGTAGGAGGAAGGCTGGAAATCATCTGAGTGGGTTCATGGGGTCTGTACATAGTCTTCTGGATGGCTCTGGGTGAGACCTCTGGGCTATACTGCTGTGTGCTGATGTCCGTCTTGAGTATCCCTAGCAGTGCTCAGCTCCCAGGGTAAGAGACAGGGCTTACAGTATCTGTCTGTCTCTAGGACTTGATGTGCACACCCTAAAGCAACAAAGAACTCCAAGTCCAGGGAAATGAATTGCTGCATATGTTCATATACTCTTTAATAGGATGCTTCGGTATTCAAAATACAAATCATTATGTTGGGTAACAGCATCATAGTGCCTCTATCATACTGCTTTTTGCCTAACACATAGTGATGTTACATGTGTTTTCATAGGTTGAAGCAAAAATGAAGTTCCTACATCTAAAGGGTCATTATCATGGACGAAACATATCTTAAAATGAAAAAATACAACTTTAAAAAGGCACTCTAATTCTTCAAGCTATAAAGAATGCATAATTCTCTAAAGCCTTTGTATCCAGATATAGCTATTTGATTAATGGGTATAGACAGAGTTGAATAGAACTCTTTTGTAAATCATGTCATCTTTGAATTTTATAACTCAAATGTGATTTACATGGATTTCCCTGAGTTTACTAATTGGCTTCCTACACTCTCATTAAACAGTCCTGGCAACAGAGGCAAAGAAGCTGTGTAAATGCTACCTTCCCATTGACAGTGTGAACGCAACCCGGGATATGTAGAGCAAGATACTGTGTCCTGTAACCATGTAACATCATAGAATACTGCCCAAACCTTTCCCAGTTTCAGAGAGGACACAGTGGCAACGTCTTTAGTACATGCCTCAGCATTTCTCTACAATTTGGAATTCGTTTCTCATGAGAATTTCAACTCTGCTTGTTACACTAGTGCGGAGCCTCTGCTGTGGCTGAGAGCCTCTGATTGCACTCTTTCAAAGTGGGGACCTTAGACTCTTTATACTAGAGTATGGGATGTGCATGTGTATATGCACGCATAGATATGCAAGTATGTATAAATACATACATATGCTGTGTATGTACATATTATAAGAAAAAAAAATAAGCAGAAAATGACAGATCCTGATAGAAAAGAAGTGAGGAAAGGGATGAAAATGAAGTGGAAGGGAATTAGCATTTATTAAGCTTCTGCTACAAGGCCAGGCACCCAAAAAAGAAGGCAGTGTGGGGAACAAAGATGGGGATATGCAGTTACCTAGATGTTAAGGAAATAACTTGTAAAATTATCTTCCTTAAAGGAGAGTGATATAAAAATGAATGCTGGCAACCTGTCAGGGAGGGCTTGTCAAGCCATTCAGAGGGAGAACAGAAGGCTATGGGCACTGATTTTGGCTTTGTCTCCCCTAGATGCTGGGCTGCTGTCTTGCCATGAGATGAGTTATCTTTGAAGTTCTGCTGAGCAGTCTAGATAGAACGACTTAAAAGTGCAAGTCCCTAAACAGGGTTCAGCTTCCCAGCATACAAATATGCTCAGAGAACCAAAAGAGGTTAGGAAAAAAACAGCCCAAGACATTTCCCTTTAAGCCCTAGGAAAAGCTAGTAGTATTCAAAATTAAAGGGATTCTGAAAGACTATATGTTGGAGGTTTCTGGATATTGGTATCAGTTTTTTGTTTAGGGGGCTTTTTTCTTTTGTTTCACTCAGGGGGTCTCAAGATTTCTGTAATTGCATCTTGTGATTCCTCTGAGGAATTTGAGGTGATGGGCAGAGGGGAAGGGTGACCTTGCAGAGTCCCTGGGCAGGTAGAGGTAGAGTCAAGCTTGGAATGCAACAAAGACAGAGGGATGAAAGTGATAGCTCATTCTGGAGAGCTTCAAAGTAAGCCCTCAGGAAATCCTGTTTAGGAATTTCTGGCCAATTACAGGTTTTGCTTTGGTTGCTTTTGCTTTCTCTACTCCCACTGCCCTAATATCACATCAGATGTCTTCAGCATCACCATGTTTATTACAAGAGACCTCTCTACCTCCACTTGCATTTTGGGCTAGATTGCATCATTCAGTCCAATTCTCCATCATTGCCTATGTCCACATTCTTTGCCACATAACTTTGCAGTGCTCTCCCACTGTGGTCAGGGATTGGCTTGGCCTCTGTACTCTGGACTATGCCATATAATTTTCCTTGGCCAATGAGATATTTAGAAGATATGATACAAGCACAGTATGGAAATGGACCTTCTTCAACACTGGGGCTTGCTTTTCTATCAGGAGAAGAATGACAAACATGTGGCACTAGCAAAGCCTACCAGTCAAGCCTACTTTAGAATAGAGCCCCCAACAAACCAACAGACATATACATAAGCTTAGCTGGTATGAGCAGATGCACCCAGTCCAACCCCGATCAAAATGGCTAAAGCTTGCAGGTGTGTGATCAATAAATGATTACTGTTGGATGACCCTAGGGTTTTGTGGTTGTTACACAGCAAAAGCTAACTGATACAAGTGCTGTTTGGTCCATGTTCTTCATGTCTGCCAGAGTCATATTCCTAAAATGGAACTACAATGATCTTAAAATTATTTTGCCTAGGACCCTTCAATGACTTCTTGTTATGGGCTGAACTGTGTTCCTCCAAAATTCATATGTTGAAGTCCTAAACCCCAGTAGCTCAAAATGTGACTGTATTTGGAAATGGAGTCATTGAAAATGTAATCAGCTAAGATGAGGTCATACCAGAGTATGGTAGGCCCCTAACTCAATATGACCTGTGTCCTTATAAAAGAGGAAATTTTGTGGTAGACACGCATGAAGGGAGAATGCTATGTGAACACGAAGGCAGAGATTGGGGTGGATTTGTCTAGAAGCCAAAGAACATTAAAGATTCCAGAAATCTTCTAGAGGCTGAGAGAGAGAGAGAGAGAGAGAGAGAGAGAGAGAGAGAGAGAGAGAGAACAGATTCTCCTCCACAGCCCTCAAAAGGAGTTATCCTGCCGATACCTTGATCTCAGACTCTGGTCTCTAGAACTGCGAGACAATACATTCCTGTTATGTAAGCCACTCCCCATTACTTATAGGTTATAGTCTAAAGTCCTTCGCAAGATACATAAGTCCTTTCATGAGTTTGTCTCTGATTTCACTGTATCCCACTTGCTTCAGCCTTGCCCCATTCACAAGCCATGCTGAACTATTTACAGAGCTTCCACTGGCTGCTCAAGAGACATTGTCCATGCTGATCCCTTGGCCTCAAATGCCCTTGTGGCTACCTTCTACCTTCTAGTAGACCCCAGATCTTTACCTAGGTAACTTCTATTTATATTTCAAGCTCCAGGTTGGGCATCATCTCTGGAAACTTTCTCCTGACTTTCTCAATCCTAACTGTAGGGTGATGTCCTACTAAAGCTCCTTATGGACACTATAGAGATATTTCTATGACAGCAGTTATAAAACTGTGGCAAGTTGTTAGCTACACATCTGTGTCCTCATCAACAGTCTTGATAATGAACCTCTTGAAGCCAGGGTCATAAACTGTCTGTTCTTGTATTCCTAGTAGCTAGCATGGTGCTTGGCACAGAGTGGCTGTGCAGCAAATGTCTGTGGAAAGACTATGTGTGTGTTTATGTGGAAATATCCAAACAGATGTGTTCTTGGCATAGGGAGATATATTCTGCTTGTGTGACAACTGGCATTTGAGTTTGCTTGGCATCAAAAGCACCCAGTTAAAGACCAAACCTCACTTCTTTCTTTTTCTTCATTTCCTTCTTTCTCTATAACTACCCAATTTCACATGCTTTATAATGCTTTTAGATGTAAGTGACTGTGAATTATTATCAACTGTATGCCTTTCATCTTTAAGACTGACAGTCTAAGTTCAACATCTCTCAGGAGGGAGAACTATTATAACTATATTTTTGCTTACCAAGAGAATTGTTAATGGTTATCCTGGAGGGAAAAAAAATCTATAAATATCAAACTCGTAAAGAAGCCTTAAGCTTACATTCTTCCTTTACTAATGAAATTCTTTCTGACGATACTGCCAGAATTGCTACGTAACCATTTCACTGAGAAAAGAGACCGAGTCTGTAGTAAATTTTTTCTTTTACCTGTTTAGTTCTTATTTTGGAATCCGAAGACAGATTGTTGTAGGTATAATGTGCTTGTGTGACTCCACAGAAGAGAACAGCAACTATTCCTGAAATTAAAAAACAGATCAGTCAAAACCAATTCTATTTTCCATCCAAGTCAAAGGGTAGGGCTATTCCCACTGGAAAATAGACTTGGTGTCAGTAGAGTTAAAACTGCTAGTAGTTACCATGATAATGAAACCTAGGTAAATCTTGCTACTTGCTTTAAACAGGGTTTAAACAGGGTCTTGAAGGATTAAACCTAAAGAAAAACATTAAGAAGTAGATTCTTCCTGGAGATAAACGGGTCCCTGTTCATGAGCTAGAAAAATTTTATTTGAAAACATGAACAAAAGACTGCATAGTCAACCCTGGGTTTTTCATAGCCAGTGCCAACTACTTTGCTGGATTTTATACTAAATACTGGCTTATTTTCTGAAAGATATTTGCTTTCCACTGTATAATTTGGGTAGCCTGAAGAGGTTCCTGTCATACCATAATTTAGTATTAAAAGTGACGAGTGACAAACCTAAGACATCTACAAGGGTTTTGCTGCCCCTGCCAATGCTCCTACTTGCCAAGCAAGAGAGAGGAGACCTTGTTTGTTCCTGTGCCTCTTTGGAAAGGCTAGGTGCTCTGTCCTGCTGCCGAACTTACCCAAGGCATTCACTCCTTGAAAGTAAACTGGTCTGTTCTTGTGTGATTCCTACCAACAGTGAACCTTTAGTTGCTTCTTGGCATCTGCAGGGTTTATTCCTTAAACCATATATCAGCTTTAAATGTGACATGAAGTCACACATACACTAGATGCTTTCTGGAGACAGAGGAATAGCGACCCTGAGACCGATGTGCTATCTGTCCCCGGGCTCTGTTATTCTCTGTGTTATTGTCCCTGGGCTGGAGTGGGGAAGCAGTGGGAGTTGGCACTGTACTTTGGATTAAAGATTAGCTCAATTATGGGAAATTGGGCATAGAGGAGGGCTTTGGGAAAAATGCAAGATATAAGTGTTCTTCGACTCAGACCAAGGGGATTGAACTGAATTTTAAGCAGCAAAATCTTTCCAACTAAAAGCACTCATAAATTAAATGCTGATGATTCTTAAGAATATGGAGATATGTGAACTGAATACTGACATTTCAAGTGAATCTGCAACAAAGAATTTTAAAGAACTGAGCTTTTAAAAAAATACGTAGACCGTATGCTTCCACTTACATGTTGGTTATTTTTCAGGTGAGCACTGGATAAAACATTGCTAACACATATTTACATAAGTGTGTAGAATCTACATGACTTATTGCCTTTTAACATTATGCTTCAAAATTTTAGACAAAAGAATAAAACAAGTAGGAAATTTTACCATGAAATATCTATTCAGTGGGCAATTCAACAGATTTTTTTGGTAACTTCTCAGTTTCTTAGCATCTCTTCAGAAATTCTAAGGCAAAAATGCTTACAAAATATTTTACTCATCATAGAATTTCTATTTTAAAAAGCAACAAATACCAGGGGAACTTTCAGTACGCTGAAGCCCTAAGTACTTCAAAGCACAAGGAGGATTACCCTGTATACTATTTTGGCATAAATCATTTCTCTTTATTTATTTAAAAATGTGACCTATGTCTGTCTAGTGTGTAGTCTATTAGGGGTTTTTCTGGGTGAGGTTTTGCTGATCTGTTCCCTGTTGTGGAACTGTTTTGACTAGATACTGATCTGTAGAGAAGTAGTGAATAAAAGGGCAGGTGTGTCTGTGTATGGATAGCAAATAAATTCATTGTAAGAACAAGAATAGGTAACAAAGAAGTGTTATAAAGGATAAGGAAGGGACTAAGATTGTCTGAATACCTACTGTGGGCCAAGAACAGTGCTTGTTTCATTTACATCTTCTTGTTTACTGCTGTGAGTTACTATCTCACAACAGGCTCACAATGATGAAGCAGTCTCTCTCACTGCTGCCTTCTTTTTAGTAACAGCATCCATTCTTTCTGTTGCCCAGGGGGAAACTTCGGGAACACCCTAAGTGCACCTCTCACTGCAAATCAGCAATTTTGTTTACTTGTCCTCCAAAATACACCTTGAACCCAAACACTTCTCAACATCTCCATTCCTAGCATCCTTTTCCAAGCCACCATAACTTTTGGCCTGGATTACAACAATAGCTTCCTAACTGGTCTCCCTGCCTCCCATGGTAGCCCCTAGCACCCTAGCAATAATGCTTCTTGAAAAACTAGTCAGACCATGTCAGGCCTTTGCTCAAAACTTTGTAATGGATTCCTGTGGCTTAAAAGGTACTGCAAGATCTGTTCCTGCCCCTTCCCCACTCCCCACAATTTGCTGACCTCTTCTCTGACCACTCCCCTCCCTCCGCCTTACCTTTCAATATCCTCTCTAAATGTGTTCTGCCAGGGACCCTTGTACTTCCTTCCAGGTCCTACTGTTTGGAAAGCTCTGCAGATATCCACATGGCTCCCTCCTTCCTTCAAATGTCTGTTTAGATGTTACATGAACAGACAGGTCTTCTTCATCCACTCTGTACAAATTGTTCACTCTCATCATTCTCTACTTGCTTTATTTTTTTCCTGTATTATATACTGCTACTTGATATTTTATATATTTACGTGTTTACTTTCTGCCTTCCTGTATGATATGGTTTGGCTGTGTCCCCACCCAAATCTCGTCTTGAATTGCAGTTCTCATAATTCCCACATGTTGTGGGAGGGACCTGGTGGGAGATAACTGAATCATGGGGGCAGCTCCCCCATACTGTTCTCTTGGTAGTGAATACGTCTCACGAGATCTGATGATTTTATAACGGGTTTCCCCTTTCACTTGGCTCTTGTTTCTCTCTTGTCTACTGCCATGTAAGGTGTGCCTTTCACCTTCCACCGTGATTGTGAGGCCTCCCCAGCTACGTGGAACTGTGAGTCCATTAAACCTCTTTTTCTTTATAAATATTCCAGTCTTGAATATGTCTTTATCAGCAGCATGAAAACAGACGAATACACTGTAACTCAAGGCAAAGCTCATTGAAGGCAGAGGGATTCCTAACGCTTAGAGCAGTACCAGGCACATGGTAGGCACTCCGTATTTGTTGAATAAATACAAATACATATTCAACATTTATTTGTTGAATAAATAAGTGAACATTCCCATCTCTATTGAACAAGTAAGACACTAAAGTAATTTACTCAAGGTCACCTCTAAAGTGACAGAGCTGAGATCAAATAGTCCATAGACTCCCTGTGCTTTTCTGCCTATATTAGACCATCTGTGAATGTTTTAAGGTGATCTTAAGCCATCTAAAAAATATCATTTCTGATATCCCAGGAACCAGCCAGAGATTTTATGAAAAAGATTACATATCTGAACTAACTGGGCTTATCATTGGAGAATATTTTCCCTAGTGGCTGCATTGGTTATCATTTCCTTGCCTCCAGTAGAAAACTAACAGGCAATGTTGTTGCTAAATACCTTTTGAGTCTTGTATGGATGGATATGTCATATAAACAACAAATAATGGAGAATGAACCTGTATGACCAGAGGCTTGGTGTTGTAATGAAAATAAAACAACAAAATTGATCTGACCCTTAGTATTAGCATACACAATCATAATTCCATAGCTTAGTAATTAATTCACACAAATTACTGTAATTAGTATGACTCTTACAAGCCAAACACATTTTGAAAATGTCTCATCTAAATACATCTATTATCTATAAAATTCTCCACCACTGAAACAAATTCAAAATTGACTGTTTTCTACCTTATGAAAGAACATTTTAATTGTCACTATGATTTTACATACTCATGCTTGTGAGCCCTAGTTGTGCTGCTGTTATGTGAGGTCCTAAATAGTTCTCTTAAATTCTATGAACCTCAGATTCTTGTGTGTAAGAAAGAGGGTGAGGGGGACCCTCAAGGGACCCAGAAATGCTTTTTGTGCCAGTCATCAAACTAGTGTCCCAGCTCCAAATCCATCCATCTTTACTGGCTCCGTGATCCTGGCACTGGGGCCTACAAACCATGCTTCCCTTTGCCAGTGCTGTTGGATCCTGCCAGTATGAAGTGCCAGAGGATGACTGGAACCCAGTGGAGGAGAGAAGGGCTTGCTCCTTCCTATTTGCCTGCTCTTCCTCTTAGCTTCATCTCAGCAATGACACACCCCAGAGAGGGTAGCCAGGCAGTGTCCTTAGAATTCTGGATCCTAGCCCAGTGGTTCCCTCTTAGGAGCTTCTAGATTCATTTCCCTTTGCTCCTCCTACTCCTAGGGTTCACAATTGCTTCCTGTAAGTATTACCACTCTGATACCTTTGTGCACACTTTGTACCTTTTGAGATCTCCACCAGCTCTCTACCCAATTTCCTGAATTAAACTCTGTCAATAGCCAGATTGTTTTTTTTTTTTTTTTTTCCTGAGTGAATCCTGGCTGATATTCTCTTGTGGGTATCTTCTCTTTCTAAACTTTGATAATTCTTGGAAACCACAGTTTTCCATTTGAAAATAAAATCCAACTCGTATCTTCCCTGTCATAACTGAAACAATGAGGAACACTAGGGGCAGGCAAGACCCTGTGTGGTCCAAGAGAACTGGGACTCATCCTCTTTTTAATCCTACCCATGGTTGGAATTGGTATTTTTACAAAGTGATATGGTTATATGGTTTGGCTGTGTCCCCACTCACATCTCATCTTGAATTGTGGTTCTCATAATCCCCATGTGCCACGGGAGGAACCCAGTGGGAAGTGACTGGAGCATGGGTGTGGTTTCCCCCATGCTGTTCTTATGATAGTGAGTGAGTTCTCACTAGATCTGATGGTTTTACATGTGTCTAGCATTTCCCCTGCTTGCACTCATTTTCTCTCTTGCCACCCTGTGAAGATGTGCCTTCTGCCAGAATTATAAGTTTCCTGAAGCCTCCTCAGCCAAGCAGAACTGTGAGTCAATTAAACATCTTTTCTTTATAAATTACCCAGTCTCAGGTATTTCTTCATAGCAATGTGACAATGGACTAATACAGTAAATTGGCACTGAGTGGGGTGGGGTGTTGGTATAAGGGTATTCAAAAATGTCGATGCAACTTTGGAACTGGGTAACAGGCAGAGTTTGGAACAGTTTGGAGGGCTCAGAAGAAGACAGGAAAATGAAGGAAAGTTCAGAACTTCCTAGAGACTTGGGGGACTCAGAAGACAGGAAGATATGGGAAAGGTTGGAACTTCCTAGAGACTTGCTGAATAGCTTTGACTAAAATGCTGATAGTGACATGGACAATGAAATCCAGGCTGAGTTGGTCTCAGATGAGGAACTTGCTGGGAACTGGAGCAAAGGTGACTCTTGCTATGCTTTAGCAAAGAGACTGGTGGCATTGTGCCCCTGCCCTGGAGATCTGTGGAAATTTGAACTTGAGAGAGATAATTTAGGGTATCTGGTGGAAGAAATTTCCAAGCAGCAAAGTATTCAAGAGAACTCAAAGCATAAAACATGGGAAAATTTGCAACCTGACAATACAATAGAAAAAAATAAAACCATTTTTCTGGGGAGAAATTCAAGACCACTGCAAAAATTTACATAAGTAATGAGAAGCCAAATGTTAAGCACCAAAACAATGGGTAATATGTCTCCAGGACATGTCAGAGACCTTCACAACAGCCCCTCCCATCACAGGCCTGGAGGCCTAGGAGAAAAAAAATGGTTTCATGGGCCTGGCCCAGGCCTGCCCTGCTCTGTGCAGCCTCAGGATGTGGTGCCCTGTGTCCCAACTGCTTTAGCTCCAACTTCTACATGGTGTAGAGACTGTGGGTACACAGAAGTTAATAACTGAGAATTGGGAACCTCCACCTAGATTTCAGAGGATGTATGGAAATGCCTGGATGTACAGGCAGAAGTTTGCTACAGTGGTGGAACCCTCATGGAGAACCTCTGCTAGGGTAGTATGGAAGGAAAACGTTGAATTGGAACCCACACAGTCTCCACTAGGGCACTGCCTAGTGGAGCTGTGGGAAGAGGACCACTGTCCTCTAGACCCCAGAATGGTAGATCCACTGACAGCTTGCACCGTGTACCTGGAAAAGCAACAGACACCAGCCCATGAAAGCAGCTGAGACAGGGTTGTACCCTACAAAGCCACAGGGTCAGAGCTGCCTAAGACTGTGGGAGCCCAAGTCTTGCATCAACATGACCTGGATGTGAAACGTGGAGTCAAAGGAGATCATTTTGGAACTTTAAGGTTTAATGACTGACGTAATAGATTTTGGACTTACATGGGGCCTGTACCTCCTTTGTTATGGCCAATTTCTCTCGTATGGAATGCAATGCCTGTACCCTTGTTGTATCTAAGAAGTAACTAACTTGCTTTTGATTTTACAGGCTCATAAGCAGAAGGGACTTGCCTTGTCTCAGATGAGACTTTGGACTTGGACTTTTGGGTTAATGCTGGAATAAGTTAAGACTTTGGGGGGCTGTTGGAAGGGCATGATTGTGTTTTGAAATGTGAGATATGAGATTTGGGAGGGCCAGGGGCAGAATGTTATGGCTTGGCTGTGTCCTCACCCAAATCTAATCTTGAATTATAGTTCCCATAATCCCCATGTGTTACGGGAGGGACCTGGTGGGAAGTAATTGGATCATAGGGACAGTTTCCTCTATGCTGTTCTCATGATAGTGAGCGAGTTCTCACTAGATCTGATGATTTTATAAGCATCAGGTATTTCCCCTTCTTGCACTCTTTCTCTCTCCTGCCGCCCTGAGAAGAGGTGCCTTCCACTATGATTGTAAGTTTCCTGAGGCCTCCCCAGCCATGTGGAACTGTGAGTCAATTAAATCTCTCTTTATAAGTTACCCAGTCTTGGGTATTTCTTTACAGCAGTGTGAGAATGGATAATACCCAGCCTTTATATTGGAACAAGTGGTTTGGAGAGAGAAATATGTTAGACCTGGAACTATTAATGAGGCATAGCCCAGACTTGGATTTATGTCTTCCAATTCCCAATCCTATAATCCTTCCGAAACACAAGCACTATCCTATGGTAGAGTAGCTACTGTGACATGTAAGTGTAAAAATGCAGTTCCCATTATATGTTTGAGCTGAAAGATTATCTGCCAGCATTGTAGTAGAAAGGATTCTTTTCTTAAAGTCTGGATTTCCTCCAATTCTGAAGGCCTGTCATTTTCCTTTGTATTACTTCATTAATCCACTAGGATGAACCCTTCAATTCAGCCTTTTTTTTTTTTTTTTTTTTTTTTTTTAAGGTCAAAGAAATAATACTGGTTCCAAATGAAACCTTTAGGCATTTTGAATAGAGGCCAATTTTCTCAATAAGTGAAGACAAGAAAAACTTACCGGCTTTCAAAATTGTTTCAATTTCAAACAAGTCTGAAGTAAAATTTAAAAATATATTGTTACCATATCTTCTACTCATAAGAACTTAATTTTTTCAAATAAGCTATGAGGTTTAAAGAGAAACTCCCAAAGTCGTCTCCACATAGAAAAGGATGTTTTTAAATCTCTAGAACACAAACCTTCAGATCAAAGGGCATGGAAAATAGTGAGTTCTGATGACTCTGCCCAAGTGACAGAAGCAGTTCACCCCACAAAGGAACCCACTCCCTCTCTCCTTCTCTCTTACTGCTGTTTCTTACCATTTTGCCTTGCCTGTTCTTGTCACTTGCAGGCTTTGCTTAATTTACAGCTTATATCACTGTCCTCTCCATATATCAGAAGCCACTTGACTGCACTTGGAAGTGCAACAGTGGCCCAAGAATCCACGAGGCAATGACTCTGTCCAGTGTTCCTTGAATATTAGTGTACATCTGAATCACCAAATCACCCGGGGAACTTGTTAAAATGCAGATCCTCCTTCAGTAGGTTTGGGGTAGAGCCCCCAGTTCTGCATTTTTATGCTATTAGGGGATGTCCATGATGCTGGGCCTTGGACCACACTTTGAGGAGCAAGTCTTTCACTAACGTCTGGGTCTAGGTATCAACTCACCCTTGCTAAGAGTTGGCTCTGACCTTGTATGTCTTCAGAAGAGATTTTTCCCTTATTCTTGACCTTTTAGCATTTTGGAACAATTATAAGACATCTTCAAAGGAGTACTGTCATTTTTGCTACCCTTTTTTTTTGGCTTATAAATATCTTTTGCTAACTTCCAAAAATGTTTCAAAATTATATTTTTGTGTTTTATTCTTTGGTTTTCTTTTTCTAGCTTTCCAGAATTGGCATGGTTCTGTGAAGTCATTTTAGTTTCAGAGAGTAATTATTATCAAGAAAATCTGAGCGGTTTTAAAATTTTTTTACTTTACTTTAAAATTACTTCCTTTTCATCCCAACAATATTGGAATGTGAAAAAATTACATAAAATAAAATTGATGATATACTTTACTACCAAAAAGTTGAATAAAACTTTTTCTTTCAAAAAAAAAAAGGGAAATAAATCACATCTTTTGATCACAATGTTATAAGGCTGTCATATTTTTTATCACAATGTTATGAGACTGAAAATTTAAAAAGCATAGGCTAAATAAATGTATCCACTGGAGACTTTAAAATGCATTTTTTTAAATTAAAATTTGAGTTGAGGCCAAATGCAGTGGCTCACGCCTGTAATCCTAGCACTTTGGGAGGCTGAGGAAGGCTGATCACCTGAGGTCGGGAGTTCAAGACCAGCCTGGTCAAAATGGCAAAACCCCGTCTCTACTAAAAATACAAAAACTAGCCAGGCATAGTGGTGTGCACCTGTAATCCCAGCTACTTGGGATGTTGAGGCAGGAGAATTCTTTGAACCCGGGAGGTGCAAGTTGCAGTGAGCTGAGATTGTGCCATTGTACTCCAGCCTGGGCAATAAGAGTGAAACTCCATCTCAAAATAAATAAATAAATAAATAAATAAATAAATAAATAAATAAATAAATAGAGTTGAAGGTGAAATCAAATGTGAAATTTTAGATTATTTAGAAATAAATAACAATAAGTTTATACCACATAGCCTATCAAAACCAATGGGATAAAAATCAAATAATTATTTAGTGGAAAATTGATAGTCTTATGTGCATTTTATTAGGACAAAAAGATTGAAAATCAGTAGACTATTTACCTCAAGAAACTGGACAAGGGACATAAAAATAGACCCAATGTAAGCAGAAAAAAACTTGACAAAGAAAAATGAAAAAGTAGTCAAAAAGAATATATGAAAAAGAGGACTTGGCCACTAAAATAAAGAGCTGTAAAATAAGAGCTCCATACCTCTCAGCCCCTGTGGTATCTTGGGCCTCTATGCTTCCCAGGTTGCCATTCTCTGGCCATGGCTACAGGCGTAACACGAGTGATGCTGGCCAATAGCTTCACTCTACTGAGACTTAATGTTCTCATCTGGCTGGCGGCTACTGGTCTCAGAGGTCTGTTTTTAGTATAATGCAATATGATGGATATTAAAATGCTTTACAAACTCAATACTCTTAAGTAAATATAGGGTTTTGCCATAAATATTAGGAGATGAAAGGAAGAAGACAAAAAGGAATAACTTGGAGAAACTCATTTCAGGGATAAACACAGCAACGTTTCCTATTTAACAAGTGACTGGGAGATAGTACATGCTTTGTACATTCTATGCCCTTTTTCACCTTTGTTGTCTTCTGTTCACCTTTAACTCCTGCATCAAGGAAATCAGGTAGAAATGTGCTTGCTCTTCCTAGTAATCTAAACTTAGACAATTCTCAGTAATGTCACAATTAAGCTACCAGACTTACATGAGTGAGTTTGGTATCTGGTATTTTTCCACTCAATTGCTAGTTATCTGTTGAGATCCTATACTGAGTAAAGCATTGACCATGGGTATGAGGAACACAAGAATGAATAAAGCAGGCCTAGGCCTCAAGCGGCTTTATGTCTCCTAACAGAGATAAGATATATACAAAGACATCTAAAACTGGGTAGAATAGTGGGTGATAACAAAGGAGTTCTCAAAGGGAGTACTTTCTTTAAGGCTAGAAAAGCTGAGAGAGGGATGAAGAATGTTTTCCTGAAAGTGGCAGAGGCATTTAGATCTTGAAAGATGAGAAAAATTTGGGAGTGCAGGTTCATGGGGAGGGACTTCAGCAAGAGCAAAGGGAGAGAGGCAGGTGATTGTGGGGCATATCTGAGAAACATGCACTTTACCAGCACACTTGGGCTTATCCATTATAGATAAGGAATAAATACACATGAATTAATTAAAAAAATTTTTGAATACAAAACTTAATAGGAGAAACAATTAATAAACTATGCTTAATTGTCAAACTATTTATTATAAGCACTAAGGTATTTATCTTGCATGTTTTGTTAGGCCTGGTATACAAAAAATTAGAAATATAAAATATCTAGTATGTCTACCCTCTGCTGGCAAAATATTTCTTCATTTGCTTTCCCAGTAAAAATAAAATCTGATCATTCTGTTTCCATCTCTGCTGGAAAAACAAGCAATCCTTAAATGCAACTCTTGTGTTACATGTCCAAGATCTTAGATTTAAATTGTATGTATGGGGCCCTGCAGCAATGATGAATGGACTCAACTACATACATCTGGGTCCATGTGGAGTGGGTCATGCTCAAAAATATCTGGAACCTAAAATAAATAAGGGACTCTGAAAGAAATCAGGAATTGGCCTACAAAAAATAATAAGAGCATCTGACTCATGTTTGTGCACAACACTGCCTTTCAGTGTTTGTACAGTGAGATTTTAGTGATGGGCAAGAGCCCAAAGGATTGACTGCAGGGACTCATTTATACAATTTTGGATAAGAACTAGAACCAACACTTTCTGATGCTATCTAAAAGAACTGTTTTGAAAAACCACAAAGAGGCACACAGTTAAACTCAAGTTAATTGGCAAGCAAAGAAATTTAGGAAACAGCATGAGGAGATCTATGATTCTTGGGGAAAAATAATGATTCTGCTGGCAAGTAAATTATTTCCAGAGAGATCAATTTTCAGAGAACAATTAATTCCTTTTGTTTAACGCAGTACCGTTTACACTGTTCTCCATGACTTCCACTTCTGGGCCCTCTCAGAAAGCATTAGTGCTACTAAATATAGTACGTCTATTTACTTGTTGATATGATCAAACTTCAATGTGTGGTTGTAAATTATGTAAGAAAAAATGTGCAATACTGGGTCAGAAAACAGGATCTATCTGGTCATAGTTCAGACACTTTGCTAGTTTGATGACTGGTGCAATGTAAATCCATTGCCTCGTCCATTGCTTCCTCCTCACTAAATTGAGGAAGGTAGTCTGTTTAGTGGTTTTCAAATAGGGGTATATAAGACAATCCAAGCAAGCAGGAAGAAAACGTAAGATCACCATAATTTTAATTAGCACTATTGTATATTCTAGGGTAATATAATTACCCTTGTGGGCAAAAAACCCAAAATGAACATTACTGTATAAGCAGTTGTTACATAATAAATCTATTTTATTTCTTGCCAATAAGGGTCAAGAAACTCTGGCAAGCATTGCTCTAGATGACCTCTAAGCACCTTCCAATTGTAAATATCTGTGATATAAATGGTTCAGTTTTTACATTTGCTTCAAGGTCTGCATACATGGGATTGAAGAACTGCATGGGGTTTAACAGCTTCACTTGACTTCCTGTCAACTAGATTACCCAGTGTCTCCCTCTTGACCTCTATCTCCTTAAGAGTTAGGTTCCTGACCTGCTGTATTATTGCTGACTCATAACAGTGTCCAGCACATGTCAGGTAGTCAAATACACATCTGTCAAAGGAATGAACTTCTACTTCAAGAAACGTTTATGTGCTTTGAAAAGAGAACACACGAAGATTAACCCTAATTCTTACATATGAATAAATGTTTATATGAATTTATTCCTGGCAGTGTCCATTGTCTTCTAATAAATTTTCTTATTCAAGACTATTGTCACATACAGTCTCTGCCTCTGATAACATTACTCCAGAATTCTTTACTCATTAAAAGTTGACGAAGCCGTCAGATACAGAAGTAGAAAAATAAGTGTCTGTCACATGAAGCATGCTTTGCCTTGACATTAAATGCAGACTTGAAGAGTTTCTAAGACTAGAGAATACTGCATTTTTGGACAGGAATATTGATTATATCACCAGAACACAGAAAAAGAATGAGTAAGAAAGAAAAAAAAAATGTGTCTTGCACTCAGATGGTCCTCTGAGGGGTTTAAGAGGTTGATAGGTTATTTTTCATGCCACATTTTATTTATTTTTGATCTACTAAAAAGAGAGATTTCTGACAGGTTTCCTACAATCACTGAAAGTGAACCTGGAACTGAGAAGTCAAAGATTTAACAAAATGGAAAAATCCTTCAGGCAATATGAAAGTATCCAGCTTTCCAAAGAGTACAATTACTGTCTAGTTCACCATATTTGGCAACTCCATAGTTGGCAGATTAATAATGCATCTGCGGAATATAAGAGCATCAATATAGAAAACAGCATGAATCTATGTTCTTATTTCTGATTCCTCCAATGCTGAGTAGAGATATGCACTTAAGTGTTACTTCAAATCTATGTTGCCAGGTTTAGAAATTTTTGTTTAAAAATATCCTCTATGTAAATTCTTCATAACATAGTAATGAGTACTTATGCAAATTATCTTGAGGTCTGGAGAAGAAGGAAAAACCTGTTTTGCTTAGATCCCTGGCATGGCACCTCAAGTTTTGGTGTTCATTAGGTTTACCCTCCTTACCCTGGTCTCGTTCTAGTTCTCATTTCCTTGGAGTCAGCTAACACGTTTACATCAACGTCACCTAAACCTGTGATCGGCAGTCTCATCCCAGATGTCCAGGCCAATTGCCCACTGTACTTTTCCACATGAATATTCCACCCTTGTGTGGAATTCTGAAGGTCCTGGAATGAACTGATTATTGTGTCTCCTTTTGGCTGCATGTATTCACTCACTTGTATTCTCCATTTTGGTGAAATGAACCACTGACCCAACAGACATAAAAACCTGGGAATTATCCTTGACTCCCTTTTCTTCTTCACCCATATGTTATTTGTGCCATCTTCTGACAATTTTCTACATGCCTGTGCAGAATGTGGGTTCTTGGGAAATAATTTTACCTCTTTCCCTATGTCTTCTGGCACCACGAAGAGTTGTTAAATAATGACTGAAAACATTTACAGTGAAGAAAGCAGGGGTAAATTTGTCCACTGCTTTAGCTACATGTGCAGGTTATTTGAATATTGAAATGAAGAGCTATTCGGTTCAAGGAAGTGCAGGTGTGAGTTAATGAGTTATTATGCGAGAAGACATATTTTACACCTGTGTTTATTGAGATGGCATCATTGCATGTTTGCCTTTGGTTCAGTGTGCTGGTTAACTAATCCCCTTGAGAATTGTAGGCACTATTTCTGCACCTTAAACGCCTAATATTTTGAGCCTCAGGGTTTTTTTTTCCCCCCAGCTTGGAAATCACTCTCACCTCACCTCATTTGTTGGTGGATTGTTGGTTAAGTTGGATTCACCTGGTTCTGTCAATAAGAAAGCAAACCAGTTTTAAGGTAAGAGATGCTGGCTAATGACATGTATTTGGAGGCTAAAACTGGCCAGATTTGTTTTGAGAAACAATTCAAACTATTCCCCTCCTGGAGATTTGTTTTATTTACTGAGCTCCAGAAATACATTTCCCATCCAGTCATGCAATGCATCAGTGGCCAGCCAAATGGAACACATTCACCTCTGAGCTAAAAGCCTTCTTAAGAGTTTGAAAACAATTTTTGCCCAAGTGAGAAATGATGAGATGAGAAATAATAAGCCAACTTACTTACTCAGACAAGTGAAATCTCAACATGTCCAGTAATAGTCATTTCATTTGGAAATCTCTCCTCCTTATCTATTGCAAAATAGACTTTCTCAAGTTCCCCTTTTTCCTCACTGCTTACTCTACAAAAGCCTTTTAAGAACTGACTTGACAAATGTATAGCACCTCAGTTTCCAAGTGCAGCTTTTCCTATCATGGCAATGTAATTAGGCCCTTGTGATTTGAGACCAATAGGCAAACAGGCTTGGGGGAAGGGATTGAGATGATTTAACTGTTTGTGTTGTAAACACAACTTGCATGTGCTGAGCACTTCTTTCTTTCAGACATCTTGGTCATTCCTTAATGAATGGGCCAGAGTGTTACTTGTTTTTAACTTTCTACACTTTCATTGTTTTTAAGAGTCGTTTACTTTCTAGAATCAGACTACAAAGCCCAGCCCCACTACTTAATAATCAGGACTTTTTTTTCTTCATATTTCTGGATGCCTGTTTTCTTAAATGGAAGTTATTCTAAGCTGAGTAAATAGTGTTCTATACTGTTTAACTTTTTGTATGAGAAAATGAGGTATACCAGTGGCCCTCTTCCCCCTCCTTTGCCTCCAATGAACATAAAATTGCCCTAGGAATCTAAAAATGGAAGCTACCTTTATTACAGCAATGCCTGGAAGCAGAGAAATCATTAGACACGGTGTCAATGCTGCCATTAGAAATCTTACTCTTTGGGTGTTTAATGACTGTCCCTAAAAGCTTGCTTCTAGCAAAAACCTGACCCCCAAAGTCTCAGCTGGGAAACAGAGTATAAAAATGAATTTTCAAACAACCTGTCCAGCTGTGCTTTTCCGTTATCTTCATAAACTGGAAAGCAGCTTCTATGACAGGATTCAATTCCATTAGAGATTACACTATAAATAATACTGCTGAAGTATTTTCAATATTCATTTTAAAATAATGGCTCAGTAACCTAATGACTTTTAGAAAACAGCCCTCTGCACAAGAAAAATCTACCTGATCCAAAATTAGGCAGTCATGTATACCGGGTACCTCATGGAGAGAATTCCTTAGGGTCATGTATTTACCCAAAAGCCACATTCTGTATGTGTACAATGTCCTTCTATTACAAAGTAATAAATTCCTTTGACTTTAGCAGTAAGGAAAATAGAGAAGTCAATTAATAGGATGACTTATTCCAATTCTTTAGCAAGTCAGCTAAGATCCAGAAACCAGAGACACATGCCTTGGTGGCTGATTTTGTAAGGAGGGCAGACACATCCGTCTATGTTCTCTTCTTTCTATGCTCTCTGGACTTGTGAGAAGTCCCTAATGTCCCTTTCTCTGTGCATAGTCTCATCCTCCATAAAGATTTTTCACTTGCATTTTATATTCTGCCCTATCTTCCCAAATAAATGTTTTCTCAATGTGCTTGTCTATTTCAAGTAGCAGAGATTCAGATTTCTGGGTAATAGAAACACCAGCCTTCATTTGCATGTCTAAAAGCCACTTGTTTCCATAAAACCAAGTTCTATGTGACTATTGAACACTGGCAGGTGCAATTTCCAAGAGACTGAGATGAGGTGGCTACAAATGTGGCCCTTGAAGTAAAAGATGATCAAAATAAATCAAATGATCATCATGAAATTAGTAACAACTGAAAGTGAACACAGGCGATGTGTTAATGAGCAAGCTGCTTACACTGAAGTGTTCATGATGAATCTGATAAGAAGCTGAATTGCAAAGGATAATGAACACTGCAAACTGTCTTTAAAAGCTTGATTCTTTTTGTTTGTTTATCAGTATGCACCTGGCATAAGATGGTCCCAAGTATCCTAGCCTAGAGGCTGTGCTGTCTTTGAGATTCTCTTCCCTTCTGATCTGTCACAAAGTTATACAGTTTCTTTGGTGAAATACCTAATGGACTTTTCCTTCCTTTGTACCATTTAGATTTCTTTGTTTGCAAGTAATAAAAACAGACTCTGGCTAGCATAATCAGAAAGGAATTTATTGGAAGGAAGTGTGATAGCTCTTAGAAAGGAGGCATCATGGCTGCTCCAGGGATCTGGTGGCAGGAATAAATAAATAGAGGTTCTCAATAGGGCTCTGCTGTTGAACAGGTGCCAACAGTTATACATCCTCCTCTCTCCCTCCTAAAGTTTTACATACCAGGGGAAGAGTGTCTAGTTGACCTAGCTTCAGATGTCCTCATTCTCTTTTTCAGGGGAGGGTGGTACACGTTGATTAGAAGATGTTATCCATTGGAGTCGGGGGTAGCTTCCTAAGAAACATCAGGATGCTATTACCAGTGGCAGTGAGAATGTGTGCTGGGCAGCCAGAACCAACATGTGTCCACCACATTCCTCTAGACAGAGCTCTTCCTGTCATGCCTATATGTCTTCATTTTTAACTTAATAATTGGGAAAATAAAGTTACAGATTAATGAAATTTATGATATATCATTTACTTGATGTATGGATCTGCTGTGAAGTATTTGGACCAGTGGATGTGTAAAATCTGTAGGAATATTATCAGGCACAGAACACTTACTACCTTATAAAGTGATCTGTTATTCAGGTTTTGGGAGTTTTTTTCTTTTGTTGAGTGAAAATTATTCATTCCACTGCTCAAACGATATTTATTTTGTGCCTACAATGGTTCAGTCATTCTTTTGGTGCTGATAAAGCCCTCCTGAACTTGACAGTCTAACTTCTGCCCATTAATCCTAATTCTACATCGGCTCTAATTTTGTACTTTAGAACTACAGAGAGTAAATCAAATAGTGCAGTGCAATCTAGATGCACGTATATGAACAATAACCAGTAAGAAACTATAAAGAAAGAAGTTCCCATTTACTATAGCACCCCAAAATATAAAGTAGCTGCTAAAAAGGTACTTAACAAGAAATTTGTAGGTCTAATGTGAAGACAACTATAAAAATTTACTGAGAGCCATAAAATAAGACTCAAATAAATGGAGAGTCATAACATATTCCTGGGTGGGAAGACTTGATGTTATAAAAATGCCATTTCTCTTCAAATTAATCTAAAAATTTAATATACCCCAATTATAATTCCAAAATTATTTTCTGTTTGGAACGTGTTATTTTCAAGTCCACCAGGAATAATAAATACATGAATATAGCAAAGGAGCTTTTGGATATGGGAAAGAGGAGTGAAAGATTGACCTACTAGATATTAAAATAAACCACGAAGCTGAAATAATTGACACAGTGAATATCAAACATTCAGTGGAGCAAATGAAAGCCCAGAACATACAGATACACATACACATACATGTGTGTGCACATACACAGACATTTTAAATAGGTAAAAGTTGATGGGTGTTAAGACAAGTGACTTATCATCTGGGAAGAAAATCAAATTGCTACTATACCCCACACCTCATATCAAAACATATTCCAGTTGGTTTCTGATGCAAAAACAAAATCAAACAACTTTTAACAGAAATTATACACTACCATTAAGAAACACTTGGGTTTTCTATATATTTTTTCTTTTTTATTATTTTTTAGACTGCTAAGTTTGTGGACATACCATCCACTTGGGCTTTCTAAGGAGGCGATATAATTAACCACATAAAACTTGAAAATGCCTATGCCAATCCCTTTCCCTTACCCAAATGAACAAAACAGAGCATAGTTAAAAGGTACAAGTGCAAATTGGAGAATATTTATAGCCTATATGACAGTCAAAGGTTAATTTTCTTTTCTTTCTTTTTTTTTTTTTTAAGAGACAGGGTGTCTCTTTGTTGACCAGGCTAGAATAGCTCACTACAGTCTTGAACTCCTGGGCTCAAGCAATCCTCCTGCCTCAGCCTCCCTGGTAGCTAGGACCACAGTGTGTGCCACCATGCCCAGATAAGTTTTTGTTTTTGTTTTTTTTCTTTTTGTAGAGACTAGGTCTCACTATGTTGTCCAGTCTGGTCTGGAACTCTTGGGTTCAAGCAATCCTCCCCACTTGGCTTCCCAAAGTGCTGGGATTATAGAAAGGAGCCATTGGTCCTAGCCAATTTTCTCCATAGATAAAGAGTAACTAAACTACAATGTGACAAAGATAAACATCTCAACAGGAAAAAAGTAACAATAAAAAAAGTAACAAAGGGCATAAACTGGTAGCTCACGAAAGAAGAAATACAAACAGCAAATGACATATAATTAAAGAAGCTTTTCCTTCATAAAAATATAATAAATGAAACCAGAAGAAAATGGAACTTGATTATCAAATTACCAGTGATTAATAAGATTTGGGGGGGCTCATCCAACTTGGCCAAATAGGAACAGCTCCAGCCTCCAGCTCCCAGCATGAGTGACACAGAAGATGGGTAATTTCTGCATTTTCATCTGAGGTACCAGGTTCATCTCACTGGGGAATGCCAGACAATTGGTGCTAGTCAGCTGGTGCAGCCCGACCAGTCAGAGCTGAAGCAGGGTGAGGCATTGCCTCAACTGGGAAGCGCAAGGGGGAAGGGAATCCCTTTTCCTAGCCAAGGGAAAGTGAGACACACAACACCTGGAAAATCAGGTAACTCCCACCCTAATACTGCACTATACCAAGGGTCTTAGCAAACGGCACACCAGGAGATTATATCCCACACTTGGCCTGGAGGGTCCCATGCCGATGGAGCCTCCCTCATTGCTAGCACAGCAGTCTGAGATCTAACTGCAAGGCGGCAGCTAGGCTTGGGGAGGGGTGCCCGCCATTGCTGAGGTTTAAGTGGGTAAACAAAACCACCTGGAAGCTCAAATTGGGTGGAGCCCACCACAGCTCAAGGAGGCCAGCCTGCCTCTGTAGACACCTCCTCTGGGGACAGGGCATAGATAAACAAAAAGCAGCAGAAACCTCAGCAGAGGTAAATGACCCTGTCTGATAGCTTTAAAGAGAGCAGAGGATCTCCCAGCATGGAGGTTGAGATCTGAGAACGGACAGACTGCCTGCTCAAGTGGGTCCCTGATCCCTGAGTAGCCTAAATGGGAGACATCCCCCACTAGGTGCAGACCGACACCTCACAACTCACACAGTGGGGTACATCCCTGAGACGTAGCTTCCAGAGCAAGAATCAGACAGCAACACTCACCGTGCAGCAATATTCTATCTCCTGCAGCCTCCGCTGCTGATACCCAGGCAAACAGGGTCTAGAGTGGACCTCAAGCAAACTCCAGCAGACCTACATCTGAAGGCCCTGACTGTTAGAAGGAAAACTACAAACAGAAAGGACACCCACACGAAAACCCCATCAGTACGTCACCATCATCAAGACCAAAGGCAGATAAAACCACAAAGATGGGGAAAAAGCAGTGCAGAAAAGCTGGAAATTCAAAAACTCAGAGTGCATCTCCCCCTCCAAAGGAACGCAGCTCATTGCCAGCAACAGAACAAAGCTGGATGGAGAATGACTTTGACGAGTTGAAAGAAGAAGGCATCAGTCAATCAAACTTCTCAGAGCTAAAGGAGGAACTATGTAACCAGTGCAAAGAAACTAAAAACCTTGAAAAAAGAATGGATGAATGGATAACTAGAATAATCAATGCAGAGAAGACCTTAAAAGAACTGATAGAGATGAAAACCGTAACATGAGAAATACGTGACAAATGCACAAGTTTCAGTAACCAACTCGATCAACTGGAAGAAAGAGTATCAGTGATTGAAGATCAAATGAATAAAATGAAGTGAGAAGAGAAGTATGGAGAAAAAAGAGTATAAAGAAATGAACAAAGCCTCCAAGAAGTATGGGATTATGTGAAAAGACCAAATCTACGTCTGATTGGGGTGCCTGAAAGTGACGGGGAGAATTGAACCAAGTTGGAAAACACTCTGCAGGATATCATCCAGGAGAACTTCCCCAACCTACTAAGGCATGCCAACATCCAAATTCAGGAAATACAGAGAACGCCACAAAGATACTCCTTGAGAAGAGCAACTCCAAGACACATAATTGTCAGATTCACCAAAGTTGAAATGAAGGAAAAAATGTTAAGGGTAGCCAGAGAAAAAGGTCGGGTTACACACAAAGGGAAGTCCATCAGACGAACAGTGGATCTTTTGGCAGAAACTCTACAAGCCACAAGACAGTGGGGGCAACATAGTGTTGGACATAGTGTTGGAAATTCTGGCTAGGGCAATCAGGCAAGAGAAAGAAATCAAGGGTATTCAGTTAGGAAAAGAAGTCAAATGGTCCCTGTTTGCAGATGACATGATTGTATATTTAGAAAGCCCCATTGTCTCAGCCCAAAATCTCCTTAAGCTGATAAGCAACTTCAGCAAAGTCTAGGATACAAAATCAATGTGCAAAAATCACAAGCGTTCTTGTACACCAGTAACAGACAGAGAGCCAAATCATGAATGAACTCTCATTCACAATAGCTTCAAAGAGAATAAAATACCTAGGAATCCAACTTACAAGGGACATAAAGGACCTCTTCAAGGAGAACTACAAACCACTGCTCAGTGAAATAAAAGAGGACACAAACAAATGGAAGAACATACCATGCTCATGAATAGGAAGAATCAATGTTGTGAAAATGGCCATACTGCCCAAGGTAATTTATAGATTCAATGCCATCCCCATTAAGCTACCAATGAGTTTCTTCACAGAATTGGAAAAAACTGCTTTAAAATTCATATGGAACCAAAAAAGAGCCCGCATTGCCAAGACAATCCTAAGCCAAAAGAACAAAGCTGGAGGCATCACACTACCTGACTTCAAACTATACTACAAGGCTACAGTAACCAAAACAGCCTGGTACTGGTACCAAAACAGAGATATAGACCAAAGGAACAGAACAGAGCCCTCAGAAATAATACCACACATCTACAGCCATCTGTTCTTTGGCAAACCTGATAAAAACAAGAAATGGGGAAAGGATTCCCTATTTAATAAATGGTGCTGGGAAAATTGGCTAGTCATAAGTAGAAAGCTGAAACTGGATCCTTTCCTTACTCCTTATATGAAAATTAATTCAAGATGGATTAGAGACTTAAATGTTAGACCTAAAACCATAAAAACCCTAGAAGAAAACCTAGGTAATACCATTCAGGACATAGGCATGGGTAAGGACTTCATGTCTAAAACACCAAAAGCAATGGCAACAAAAGCCAAAATTGACAAATAAGATCTAATTAAACTAAAGAGCTTCTGCACAGCAAAAGAAACTACCATCAGAGTGAACAGGCAACCTACTGAATGGGAGAAAAGTTTTGCAATCTACTCATCTGACAAAGGGCTAATATCCAGAACCTATAAAGAACTCAATCAAATTTACAAGAAAAAAACAAACAACCCCATCAAAAAGTGGGCAAAGGATATGAACAGACATTTCTCAAAAGAAGACATTCATGCAGCAAACAGACACATGAAAAAACGCTCATCATCACTGGCCATCAGAGAAATGCAAATCAAAAGCACAATGAGATACCATTTCACACCAGTTAGAATGGCAATCATTAAAAAATCAGGAAACAACAGCTGCTGAAGAGGATGTGGAGAAATAGGAAAACGTTTACACTGTTGGTGGGACTGTAAACTCGTTCAACCATTGTGGAAAACAGTGTGGTGATTCCTTAAGGATCTAGAACTAGAAATACCATTTGACCCAGCCATCCCATTACTGGGGATATACCCAAAGGATAATAAGTCATGCTGCTATAAAGACACATGCACATGTATGTTTATTGCGGCACTATTCACAATAGCAAAGACTTGGAATCAACCCAAATGTCCACAGTGGCAGACTGGATTAAGAAAATGTGGCACATATACACCATGGAATACTATGCAGCCATAAAAAAGGATGACTTCATGTCCTTTGTAGGGACATGGTTGCAGCTGGAAACCATCATTCTCAGCAAACTATAGCAAGAACAGAAAACCAAATACCACATGTTCTCACTCATAGGTGGGAATTGAACAATGAGATCACTTGGACACAGGAAGGGGAGCATCACACACCGGGTCCTATTGTGGGGAGGTGGTAGAGGGGAGGGATAGCATTAGGAGATATACCTAATGTAAATGACGAGTTAATGGGTGCAGCACACCAACATGGCACATGTATACATATGTAACAAACCTGCACATTGTGCACATGTACCCTAGAACTTAAAGTATAATAATAAAAGAAAATAAGATATAGAGTGGTGAAGATGTGAGTGAATGAGTTTGCTTTCAGATTGCTGGTGGGAGTGCAAGGGGATACAAATTTTCTAAAAGACAATTTGGATAAATTTCTCCAAAAATTTAAATTTTAGTCTTTTTATTAAACCAGACAGACATTTTATTTTTAGGTGGTTATATAAATAAAAATTTATATCTCTAGCTATAAAGATTATCATTGCAGTAATAAGAAGAATATTAAAACCTGTAAATAATCAAAAGTTTGTTACAATAAATTATGGCAAGTTCATATGATGGAGTATTTAATGTCTTGAAAAACATTAACTATAAATTTTTTAATGCTCCATTCATGGCATTTTTTTCATTATAAATTGTTGAATGAAAAAAGTGAGTTACTTAAGAAATATATATATATATATATGTATGCATGAGTATATTTAGGTAGGCATATTTAAGTGTATCTGTGTGTGTATAATTATATATATATATATATAGTTAGCTTGACACAGCCAAATATTAACAATTGCTGTTAATATTCAGTAAGAACATAAGTGATTCTAAATTTATTTCCTTCTGTAAATCTGCATTTTCTAAATTTTCTACCATGAATATGGATTACCTTGGGGTAAGAAAAAAATAAAATATATTTAAAAACAGATGTGCTTTCTTTAAAGTAGCAGAACATTTTTTTTCAGATAGAATTGTATGTGAAATCCTAATTTCTGAAACCAATAAAAGGGTGAAGTATGGGTAGGTGGCCGAGAGCTCTGCTCGCTAGGCAGGTGTCCTTGAAAGATCAGGGCCTGGGGAGTTCTGCTGAGAAATCATTGCATGTTAATACCATCTCTAGGAGCTACATTAAGTGTTTTTAGTGAACCCATACAAGGCCCCATGATTGCTCGTTACCTCTGTAGTTACTCATAAACTATTTAATAGCTCTTTCCATTTTAGTTTACTATATTCATTGCTGTCCATTCAGAAATCATTTTTAAAAATTTTCTAGATTTTAGTTTTGTATCATATTAGTTTACCTGTGCATTAGAACTGAAATGATTTTATTATTACATGGAAATAATTCGAGAATTATAATTTGATGCCACACCCTCAGGTTTTCTTGAAAGTTTATATGAGAAATGACCATATGAAGAATGAACCTCCATCTTCCCTAAAATTATTGTTAAATACACTGTCTCTTCTGGTGTTCAAAGTCCCTTATATACAGATGCATGTGATAAATTCCCCTAAAATTTTAGTGTGAAAAATAAAGTTCGCCCACTTTAATAAGCATGACTTTTTTAAAAAATATAATGCTGTATTATTCCTATATAACTCATCATGTTTCCCTTTTGGCTTTGACTGCCAGAAAGCTCAGAGCTATATTTATTGCCAAACCACAGCAATGAACAGCTGCCTAATTTTGCAGAAAAATTCTGTCCCAGAGCACTTGAGTGTTTACCCTCAACTAAATGGTCCTGTGATGTGCATGGCTTATGTTATGAGTTGTCACAAATCCAATTTGGAAATAGGCAAGGATTAAATAATAAACAACAAACAAACACGTAAGTAATTTGGACTAAGCAGTCTTGGTCTTTGGCAATGGAAAATGCTCACACCTAGAATTTGGTTTGTAGCAAATGTCTGTTAGGCACATTGCCTAAATCTAGTGGACTACTCTGGAGTGAGTCTGCCCCTGGGTGCAGCCGTGGACACTTGGGTCTTTCTGTTACTGAAGTTCACACTCATATTCACCCATCCCATGATGCTGGCTCCTTAGAAGGTGGTCTGTGTGGTAGCTCAGTAAGGATATCAGGTTGAAAGGGTGTGAAAGAGCAAGGATCAAGCAAACTAGCAATTTATACAGTTTCCCATGGATCTTAGACTTTAATGTAGTTGATAGAACAAGATCTTGCTGAAATGGACAAGCAAATAGACAATTTTTACACAAATTGACAATTCTAAAGCAATGGGGTGTGTGTGTGTGTGTGTTTATTATAATATTCAACAGTAGATTAAAAAATATTAGGTGAGTTAAGATACTTCCTTACATTTCTAGAAGGTCAAATATTTTTTCTTATTATTAATATCACTTAGATCATTTTATAAGTTAAACTTGAATAGAATACAGAATGTGGAAGAAAGGGAACTAATGTTTTTTGAATGACTGTGATGTAAATGATCTGCCTACATTATTTCACTGAAGGCACATGCTATTTTTTTTTCTGAAATGCATAAGCTTTCCAGCTACCTCCTTAATAAGGTAGCAATGCACTAAAATAACATACTTTGTATTGAAATAATTTAGATACACTGGCCTGGTAGGGTGGAATCCAGTAATGTAGTCTTGATTATAGTGTCATAAGAACTGGTGGGTGGCTTTCTGTATTGGCAACAGACACCCTTGAAGCCAATGGGAATAGCTTGGACTGTGTGGCTCTGCAGTAAGTTGGGCCAGTTGATTAAAGCAATAGGTTATCATTACTAAAAAGATTTGCCATGGCATTCACAGGAGAGCCAAGACCAGCCAAGGAGCAACTGAACCAGGCAGTTGCCTGGGGCTCCAACTACTTCCCTCCTACCTACCGTTAGAGGTCTGCTTGATATTCCACAGATGGAGTTTCAGTTGAGGCAGAAATGCGTGGTCCCCCAGAACCCAGGATCTAAAATTGAATTTCCTAGTTTTAAATCCCAGCTCCATCACTTAAGGTTGGCTGAGTAAACTGGGAATAGTCTTTTACTTTTGAATCTTTCTATAGATTAATGAAATCACCCACGAAAGACAGCTAGCCAGCATCTGGCTCATGGTACACCCTCAATATGTGTCAACTTTTATTATTATTTAGACTTAAAGTATCACCTATTAAAATGCAAAAACCCAGGGAGGTACACCTTGCTACCAGTTAGGAAAGATTCTCACCACTCAAATGCCAGTTGAGATGTAATGAGCAGAAAGGGATCCACGATTGAAACCTGGGAGAAGCAGGGAATGTGGCTCCAGGAGAGAAACAGCATTAACATTTTGCTGGAAGCCACGGAGATTCTTCTGCATGGAAAAGCACCCAGTCGTTGCAGTTACCCAAGCACAAATCCTCACGGTTGCAGACAGGCAATCTAATTGCTTAATCCAGATCCTGGGATCTGCAGCCCTTGGGTCTAATGAACTGCCCCCTCTCTATCAACTGTTCCACATCGGAGGACTCTCTCTGTAGACTCTCTGTGCTAAGAGACATTAAACTGTACAGCCACCACATTTGCTATTTGTTTTCGTACGTGCCGTGGAACATATGTGCAGATCTCAAACACCGATGTGTATGGAGATGTGCATACTCTGGAGAGCCAGTTTACATTGAAACCTGCTGTTAAGAGCCACCGAAAACCACCAGTCTTCTCTACAAAACAGTTGTGGGTATCCTTTCACACTCTGAATGAAGACTTCCATTTGAAAAGTCGTCCATCACACTGTAAATCAGTCTCTTCAACACGCCTCCTGTCCAGCCAGGAGAAAAGAGGAAAGCATTTCGGAGAATAGAATACAGAATGGGGAAGAAAGCTACTCGGTACAAAATGGATGAATTACTATTATTTTTTCTCTCCAGGGTACCCAAGAGAGGCTGATTCTCACCCAAACCATCCACATACACTGTTTAAGAGAGACTTCATTTCACCTCCTGCCAGGTCAGGGAGGGGCACACACCGGAGCCACACACATATTCACACACCCAGTTGGCTGTGCAGCATGAAGCACTGACCTGTTAGGCCGGCAGCCTCGGCAGACAGGAAGGCACTCCAAGAAAGCAGGAAAAACAGGCCGGTTTCCAGCATCGGGAACTCGCACAGCTTGGTAAATTTGGTCAAGTGAGGAAGACAAGTTAAGGGAAACAACAACAGCTTTTACAGCTACATCTCCTTCTTGACTGAGAATCAAAACTGATCTGGTGATGATAGTTCCAGAGCAAAGTAAAAGAACTGATGTTCAGACCTGACTGGAAGGCTGTCATTCTTACTGGGACCTGCTTTGAAGGCCAACATGAGTTCCATGCTTCACCGGGGGCTGAACTTGCCTGTAAAAATTCAAACCTGTGTTCAGATTAAAAAGGTGTCTTCCTAAGACTATCAATTCAGCCCACTGTGGGCTTAGCCTCATTCCTTGGGATGCACCCCCTCAGGAGAGGTGTAGCAGGCATGGAAAAACAAAGCCAAGGAGAGTGTGGGGGGATGAGATGCAGCAAGTATGTCAGGACCAAGGAGCGCTGCTCCCTGGGGAGTGCAGTCTGTGGGCAGACCACTTGGTAGAATCTTCTCGCCTGGGGACGGAAGTAGGATCAGAAGAAGAAGTTACATGCAGTGACAGGGAAGCTGCCCATGCTCTCTTGGTATAAGTACGATAAAGAGAAGGTACATTATTTCTAGGTCAGACAAGATGCCTTTGGCAGGCAATGGTTCATTTTGACAAGGATGACACTTGGTCAATGGTCTATAAATTGCAAATAGAACAAAGGGATAGTAGGATCCAAGTTGGGCAGAGAAGGGGTCATGGGGAGATGATTAGGAGTATGTGATCGATGGGAAAGGGTTACATTGCAATTGTGTCAATATTAGGCACAAAATGCCCTGACAAATAAGGAGATGTGATCGTGTTGCATTTTTATACTGTTAGAACAAAATCTAAAGAAAATTTCACATTAAGAGATGTTTAGCAGGGGAGCAGGGAAGTAAAAGTGTGACCTCTGGAACAGAACATTTTATTCTGATTCTTGACTCTGCCAGTGACTGGCTGTGTGATTTCTCAGCAGTATATTAACCTCTCTGAGCCTCATTTCTATTCTACATAAAGTGACAATGAGAATAATACCTGATTCTACATGAGGTAAGTAAAATGTGATGAAGTATGTTAAACATGTTTTGTAAAGTTTTAGAAAGCACAAAGGCAAAATAATATCATGGATGGGAGTGTAGCGTTTGGAAGCCAACTCTACCTGGATTAAAATTCACAGTATTCACTTGGACACATCTCTTAATCACTGTGTGCCTCAGTTTTCCTGTCTGAAAACAGGAATAATAATGCAACCTACCTCAGAGGTCTATAAACTAGTTAACATATGTTAAGTACTCAGAACAGTGCCTGGCGTGCAACAAGTGATATGAACTTGTCTACTGTGGTCTAATTTTTTTTTTTTTTGATAAAACATCTTTTTGGGAAATAGCATCAGTAAGGACCTGGAAGCAATTCTTTATCTGCTGTAAAGATCAGGCTGCCCTGAGATCCTTTTACAATATTCCCTTTTGTTACTTAGAGGGAAGTCTTTGTTTCTAGTGAGGTTTGTTCTTCTGAATTCACTCTTCTAGTTTGTTTTAAAGAGAATGTTCAGGGCAGGTGAGTAACAAAATAGCAATCAGCTATCTAACATTCTTTTCTTTCTATCTCCTCCAGAAACTAGATCAGGTCTGGGTCAGTCCCTAGTTGCAGAGCTCAGGGGCCTACAACCTGAGGAGACTGCCTCAGAATGAAATAGGTATGCGGTTAGGAAGGTGAGGAGGACAACAGTAAGCATCTACCTCCTTCACGACCTGTGTTTGTAGAGCCTGTTAAAGACCACCAAATACTGCATGATTGATATCACCACTGTTACTGAGCCCCCGTTTCTTCTGTTTCTACACCCTTTCTTTCAGATCTGATCCAATCTTATGCCAGACTTCCAATCTCCAGGAATTTTTCTTCTTCCCTTATCAACCTGATCACACGTGTTGCACCTTCTCCTCACATCAGGCAGAGAAGAATTCTGATTTTAGTTTCTCCACTTAGTGTAGCCTCCAGAGCCCAAAAGTCTGGGTTTGAATCCTGGCCCTGAAATGTCCTAGTTGTTTGGCCTTAGCCAAGTTGTTTAACTTTGTCTGTTTCCTTAGCTGTAAAATTGGGATAGTAACAGTATTTACCTTCCAGGGTTCTTGTAAAACTTAGCTGATAATCCATGCAAAACACTTAGGGCAATGGTTAGCACATAGTAATGTTTTCAATAAATGTTAGATGATATGATTATTACTGTGCTCACTATTACTTACATGTGATCCAGAGTGAGCTACGTATCCTCCTTTAACCTCAGTTTCCTCAGGTGTAAGGTGAGGAGGATAATAACTTGTTTTACAGGGTTGATTCAAATGAGGAGATGCATAGAAAGGCTCTGGCACATGTTAGACACTCACAGAATGTTCCTATCCTTGTGGCTATTACTGTACTCTAAACAACGCCTGGCCTCCACACAGTTCCAACTAAGAATGAAGAGGCAATAGGGAGCAGTGACGAGAGCATGGTCGTCCTCTTGATTCTCACTCTCTGGGTTTACTGGCTGGCTGTGTGACCTTGGGCAACAGCTTACCCTTTCTAAGCTTCACAACCAATAAAAATAGCATCTGGTGATAGGATCATTGTGAAGGTTAGATGAGACACCACATGGAAAACACATCGTAGGTGGCCTGTCACAGCATAAGTACTGGGTAGGTCATTTTTTCTTGTTGGAAACCAGCACTACCTCTTCTCACTGACTTTATTTCTGTCAATGGAGATGCCATTTTACAAGGTTCTCAGGATGAAACTTTGGAGTAGCCTTTGACTGTCTCCTTTCGTTTGATTCCAATAACCAGCCAATCACTAAGTCTTAGAGATTTTTCCTTCTGAACATCAGTCCCCTTCCTGATGCTTCCCCCGCAGTTCGTCATCACAGTTTCCCTTGATTCTCGTCTCCTTCCTCTGATTCATACTTTGTGCCAGTTCCTCATCTACATTTTAAAAACAGGACTGTCAGTGTGTCACTCTCCTGAGCAGAAACCTTCAGACTCTTTGAAATACCACTACAAGATACTCCACAAGCTGACTCCATCCCACCTAAGTACCCTCATCCTCCATTTCTCACCAGCTGGAGCCCTCTGGCCGTCCCAGGCATGCCTTCCAGATGCCACATTGGTCCCACTGCCATACCTTAGTCAATGCTAGCCTTCGCCTCCTGAGTCACCGACTGCTTAGTCTTTACCCCTATTCTATCTTCCAGGCCGTGCCCAGAACTCACTCTGCTTATAAATACTACTTTTCCTATTATTTTCCAGAATCATAAGGCTGGCCAAGGGTATTATACTATTCCAGACACAATGGCCTCGTCCCAGTTTGAGTGTTTACAGTGTGATAACTTCAATGTGGCTCTGGCACTCACTTTCTATCCCAGTCTTAATGTGGCGCTCATCTTTCCAAGCCTGTTACTCAGTGAGGCCAGGGTCCTTGTTTTAAGCATCTTGTAACTCTTCTTAGATACCCCCAGTAGAACCAAATTTTTTAGCAGCAAATGTCTGGGCGAGATCCCATAGAAAAAGGCCCCCAATATTTTGCCTTCTCTTTGCCTGGGGCCTTCACCCCTCTGGCACACTTCTTCCTCCTCCTCTCCCTGAGGTCTTTGGTCCTTTATCTTCTGTTCTACCTCTCTTCTGTGGCTCCACCTAACCCTTATAGTTGACATTGGCCTTTTGCCCTTCCTCCTCTACCCCGACTTACTTTTGCCCTATCTGAGTGTTCTAAGTGAGCAGCCCACCAGACCAGCTTCTTTCTTTGGCTCAGATTCTCTAGAAACTCTACCTATCATCCCAACTTCCTAACAACAAAAAGGAATCAAATGACATGATTGCTCAGGTATGGCACACATATTTCAGCATTGCTTGCAGGTTCCTTTCTATAAAGTAGCTGTGGATGCTTGTTTAGACCCACAGTGACCTCTGGCTTGAGCTACCCTATAAGCTAGTGATTGAATAAGCCTGAAAAAGAGGCAGATCATACCCAATTTATCACTCTTAGTCAACTGTCTTATTCTTGACCCTAGATCTTTAGTTCTTCCTCTTGACCCTCGTAAGGCCAATCCTGATGCCTCCTGTTCACTAGTTTTCCTAGGTGGTATTTATTTAACGTTGTTGATGTCCTAGGGTCAGATAGTGTCAATAGCATTAGAACTGACCTTGGGCAAGAAGAGAGCTTGGGCCCATTTGCCACTGGTACCAACCTTTGCCTCCAGGGATGACTCAGAACCAAGATGGCACCAGTGGTGCCGTATGAAACTTGGACCAGACTATCTAGCCTTTTATGGACCTGGAGGTTGTCCATCATCAGAAGCATTCCACAGATATTGACTGTTCTTGACAGTCTCAGCTTTCCACATACGGACAAAGGATATCAGTGCTGTGATGATGGCATACGCAGACCCCATTGCAAATGAGCCAGCGAAGATTCCCAGGAAATTCCCCACAGACTGGAAGAATGCTGCGGCATCAAATGCATTTGGATTCTCCTTGGGACTGTAAATGGATATAGAACTGAAAAGAGAAGAGGGTGGAGGTTAGTTAGTGACTTTCATCTCGCAGCCCAGATAGGATTTTGCACCCACTTTGGGGAGAGGTATCTTCTCCTGTAATGCTGGATGCTGGTTGGAAGAGTTAGGGAAAAACAGATACAGAAGGAGAGACTTGGAGAATGCAGAAATCTTTCTACTTCCTCATAGCCCCATCCCATGGGATCCATATATTGCTGCCAGTCAGTAAACATTTTTATATTGGAAGGGTCATAAGGAATATTGTTTCTGAGCAAACTAGGCATTAAAACATGGTAGGTGTATAAGGAATCTGCTGAGAAGATAGATAACTGTGAATTATTTAGTGGCCATATGTCTCCAGTGCTGTTATATATTCACAAATGTTCCTGATAAAAAGTGCACTTTTATGGCCTGTGCACAAATGGATGATACAAATCACTGCGTGCACAAAATATTCTGCCGTGATCTTGTCATAAACCACAAAGCATTCCTCCTCTCCAGTGTAGTCCTTCAGAAATGGAGCATTGATGGTGTTCAGAACATCACGGTATTAACCCCCAGGGAGAGACAAAACCCTCATTTTCCCACCAAAACAAATGGCAGCAGCTGCCCGAGGTCATCTTTTATACCCCAATTCTGGTGGCTGCCAACAGATTTATTTCCATAGAGAAAAATCAATCCACCAATAGCCAGTCTGTTCACTTAAATATTATTGAGGACGTCATATATGCTATTTCTTTTTAAACCAGGGCCTCAGATCCCAGAGTGTGAATATGAAAGATAAGGCATGTCCTATTTTAGGAAATATGAACTCCATATTGAGCATTAAAATGAACATATGTGCTAGATCCACTAGCTTTAGGGAGACTAATGAAATGACATTTCAGATTTTTTTTTTTTTTTGCAGTTTTTATTTTAATACAGAATTTTAAAAAACTAATCAGGAAAAATCAAGAGTTTAGCAGTGGGTTTTGGAAGAAACTCCAAAAGCAGCAGTGTGGAGAGCAAAAGTACACTAGACACACTGACTGAGATTAGATTGGATTTTACAGAGATGTAACTGAATCTTTCATGTTGCCGATGATTAGAGCATGTTAGCTTCCTGACCTGACTTTTTGTACCCAGAGATGACTTGAGAGAGCAAGGGGAACCAACTCCAATTCTTCTACAGGAAGATGCGTGGCATCAAAAAAGGTAGTTTTAAATGGTCTTAGTTTTTCCCTGGATGTCTTTAAACCCCCAAAGTAGGCCAAACACTTCTGCTTTGATCCTGTAATTGGATAAGGAAGATGAATGTAGATCTTGAATGAAGCCTTGAAATGTATGCGAGAAAAGGACTGCCTTTGAAGTGTTTTTCTTTTTTGTAAAGTGTTGTGCTTTGCAGGAAAAAAGGAAAAGTAAACCCACATCTGGGTCCTTTGTATCTGCAAGTCCTGGAAAAAGGTATAAAACTCCACTGGCTGTTAGGAAACCTGGTGTCCAAAGCTGTGATGCTTGATGTGTTTGAATCGACATTCTCCAACATATTTCTTCCTTCCAATGAAGAAACAATAGTGATGAGAAAGCATTCCATTTGCATTCTGCCCTTCAAACAAACGTTTTTGCACAGTAGCACAGCTTTGGAAGTAATTCTATTAACCTGCGGTTGCCACTAGTAGATCTGACCCATAGAGCAAGCATGGCTTTATCCTTCTCTCCACCTCCATAACTTGCAGAAGTGTTTCCCTAGCCTGGTGCTTCTGGAATTCGGAGCACCCCCATCACATCATTTGGTCATACCCCATACCATTATTTATGTATGTTTTTCTTTAAATCATTTTTATTCAAATTCAGGAGCTTTTATTAAAGAATATCTATGAAATCATAAGTTCGACGTGCTAATTATATTTCTTTTTATTATACGTAAAAGTAGGTAATTTAGAAAAAGAAAGTTCACCTGTATGTCACCTAAAATCATCTGGGTATGCCTACTGATCTGCAGTCTGCACTTTGGGAAATGTTCTCTTCCTTCCCACTCAACAGGGTATGATCACTTTGTTCACCAAACTTTATACCCTCCCCGTGATGTTTGACTTAACTGAAGGCAAAGGCTTAACTCTCCTTGACCTATGGAGATTGTCCATTGAATATGCTGACCCTAAAGCTCCCCAGACATATGCACAAGGTGCCCGCCATGTGTCATGTGATGTATTAAGTAGATACAGGAAGTGGGAGGCAGGCAGGGAAGAGCAGAGAGAAGGTAAGCAGAATTTGATCCAATAAACATCTTATTGAACACCTGATATATGCAAAGCATACCTCGGCAGGGAAGCCTGAGATATAGATGACAAATAGCTCTAGTCCCAGTGTTAAGTGTGATTTTGTGAGAAATACCCAACATTTAACGGTACAAAAGAGAAAAGGGGTACTCTTTTAGAATAAAGGAGGTGGCATTGGAGCAAGGTAGCACGTCAGCAGACAGAGATGGGGAGAGAGTATTCCAGGCAGTGGAAAGAGTGTTAAGAAAGGCAAGGAGGCAGGTGAGTTCAGGGCAATTGCAAGACATGGCTGCACCTATGTGGGCACGTGTGGTGGGGTAAAGATGGGTGAGGCAGCATTACTCAGAACCTTAAATTCCATGGTGAGAATATACTAAAGCCCTCACATTTACATAATATTTAGTCCTCTTGTGCCTACAGTATAGCTTTATTTGATCCTATAATAGCTCTGTGAAGCAAGCAAGGCATGTTTTGTTCTCTCTCCTTATCCATTTCCCTTCCTTCCTTCCTTCCTTCCTTCCTTCCTTCCTTCCTTCCTTCCTTCCTTCCTTCCTTCCCTCCCTCCCTCCCTCCCTCCCTCCCTCCCTCCCTCCCTCCCTCCCTCCCTCCCTCCCTCCTTCCTTCCTTCCTTCCTTCCTTCCTTCCTTCCTTCCTTCCTTCCTTCCTTCCTTCCTTCCTTCCTTTCCTTCCTTCCTTCTTTCCTTCCCTCCCTCCCTTCCTTCTTTCCCTCCTTTTGTCTTGCCTTCCTTTCTCTTTCTTTGCATAAAAGACATAAACTAAAAATCAGAGAATCGAAGATCACACAGCTACTAAATTCACAATGTAGATTTCGTGTTTCTCCCTTTAAAAAGGTGATCATATTGTGGGGAAATATAAACCCACATCAGGATAGTTGAGTGACAGTGTGATGCTAACTATAAGGACAACAGGAGTTCAGGTACTAGAACATTTATTTTCATGCCAGGGATGGAACATGGGCAGCACCTTCCTGTACACAAGCCTAAGAGCAGAGTATGTTGACTAGGAAAACAGCACTCTCTCTCCTGGCCCACTAGCAGGTGAGACACAGAACTTCTCAGGAAATCCTGCTTTCCTGCCTGGCTTTGCTGAGACTGGACTTGGTCTTGCTTCTCTTTGGATGCCCAGGACACAGCCTGTTGTTGGGCACATGGCAGGGTATATAAAGGCTGATGGAATGAAGGTGTAGGACAACTGGAAAGGAGAAAGGAAGAAGGCTTGCAAAAACTCATTATCTCTTGAAGCAAATCATCGCCCACAAGATTTTTTAGCAGGCATTGACTATGCACAGTCACATTATGGGTACTTTTATGGGTATCAGTCTAATCTTGAAACTGACACCTGTGCCTCTTAATTTGAGCCCAAGAACTGATACTTATTGGCTATATGGCCTTGGGCAAGTTACTTCATGTTCCGAATCAGTTACTTCATCTGTAGAATGGAGATAATAATAGTATTTATCCCCTAGAAATGTTGTGAGGATATGAGATACATTTAGAACTCTTAGATATATCTTGTGGATTATAGTCATTCCTTGAGTACTTATATGTACACTCAAAATAAATACTCAGTGAATGTTATTTATCCTCACCATCATCATCATCATTCTGCTGAGAACTTCCACAAGTCTCACAATAACAACAGAGTGGTCAGTTACAACTATGGGCAAATGGGGTGTGACTGCCCTCAGGGCACACCAAGCTCTGAGGTTGCTGGGGCTGAACTAGTCACTTTTGCATAAGAACAACAGGGTGTCCATGAAGGAAAGTACCAGGCAGGTATCCCAGAGAAATGGCCACAGGAGTGGGGCTAAAATGTTCTCATGTATTTCATGAAACTTTTGGCTCAGGGGATCAACGAGGGAAGGAGTGCCCTCAGCTGTGTGGGCAGGGGTCTGCTCCAGGGACAAGAATAGGCCAGAAGACTCAGCTTGAGTTGCATCTCTTCAAGTTTAGGGGAGGATGTTCTACAAGCAAAATCCTCTGGCTTCTAGTAAGAAATGAGGCAAAAGAAGCAGAAGCCAGGCTGGGCGAGGTGGCTCACGCCTGTAATCTCAGCATTTTGGGAGGCTGAGGTGGGTGGATTTGGATTGCTTGAGCGCTGGAGTGTGAGACCAGCCCAGGCAACATGGCAACACCCCATCTCTAAAAAAAGTACAAAAATTAGCTGGGTGTGATGGTGTGTGCCCGTGGTCCCAGCTGCTCAGGAGGCTGAGTTTAAAGGGTTGATTGAGCAGGGAAGGTTGAGGCTGTAGTGAACTGTGATTGGGCCACTGCACTCTAGCCTGGGTGACCTTATCCCAAATTAAATAAATAAAAATACATATACATAAAAATTTAAAAATAAGTAAATTGGAAATAAGTCCAGGATATTGATTCATTCTGTTCAGCAATAGATTATTCAGCAAAATTAGTTTGATGGCAGTGTATTGGACTTATACTCAAAAAGAAATGTGTACAGCATCTTTTATTCAAAAATTTTGAAATGTATGAAGTATCCTAAACTCTTTGATAAAAGCAACATGAATAAGGATCGTTTTGCTTATTGTATCATTTCTCATTCACAGACATTATTCAGACTTCAGCGTTTCTCTACAGCGCATCTTTTCTTCTATATCATGCTCCTGCAAGGAATGGATCTCACAGCTTAGGTAGTGTTAAGAGCATAGAATCTGAATCTGAGTTCTGGGTGTAAGTCTCAGCTTACTGCCACTTACTGCCTATGTGACCTTGAACAAGTTACTGAAACCACCTTTATCTCAGTTTCTATAAAATCATGATACAATAATAGTACCTACTACACTGGGTTGCTATGAGAATTAAATGGATTAATGTTTATAAAGCATTTGAAATGGTGCATCTCACCTAGTAAGAACTAGATAAGCGTTTCTTAAATAAATCACCTCTCTCTCTTTGAGTGCTTCATTTAGTTCTAAAAGAAGCATTTCAAATAGATGTTCAATCAAAACCTCTATCCAAACAGAACTAAGATTTTACCACCTGTCTCTCACACTCTGACTGTCCCTGGCCTACCATCTTCAGCTGGCAGGGATCATCTGATCATATGAATTGTTTTGTGCAGAATGGTGTGTGACTCATAGTAAAGTGTTCAATAAATGCTAGTAATGAAGAAGGAGGAGGGAGAGAAGAAGGAAGAAAAAGAGGAGGAAGAAGAGATGTTGTGAGTGAAATGCTGCTGATAGTGAACATAAAATAATAGGTATGAAAAATATTATATAGATGGCACCACCACAACGCCCTCCCCTCTGTGGCTCTGGCTGCCCTTCCGCTGTGGCCCTATAGAGTCATCTCTCATCCTGATCATGACACTCTTCCTCAGGGTCTCCCAGTTTCCAACACCATCTTCCCCTGTTATTCTTCACTGGGACTGCTGAGATACTTTGCCACACAGTTACCCACAGAAACTACCCAGCGACCTCAAGCTCCTGGCGGCCCTGGTTCTACAGGATGCTCTTCCTGACCAGTCCTCCCAAATCCCACAGCCCACTCACTCTCCTGGGTGCCCGTGCCGATCAGAACAGCCTGCTTCTCCAGCCTCAGTCCAGCCTTTGTTAACATGAAATCAATGTCACTTGAAAGCTTATGAAAAGAATATATTAAGTGAACATATTGTATCTCTTGCAGGATTTCTATTAATTTAGTCATTACGGAAAAATATGAGAAAATGATTACTATAGCCAAAGATATACAAAAGAACCTTCCATTTTCTCTGCCAAATCTTTAATCCCCAACAAAAAAAAATTATTGGCACCAGTTCATTGAAAAGTTCTTGATTAGTTGGGACATACATAAATATGAAATGGTTTACTTTTTTTCCCAATCACTGCTTCCAGCTGTACTATGTCGAGTCCTGCTTTGTGCTGGGTAAGTAGTTCCATTAATGATGTCTTGGTCAAATCCCATTATTGAGTTCCTTTCAGTTATTAAAACTTAGTGCAGCCCAACTTAAAACCTACATCTTCAAAGGTAGATTCCTGTTGTCCCTGCAGAACATTCTAGAGCAGCAGCAGGATGACTGGAAGGGAGGGAAGGCAGCACGCTCCTCCTCCTCGCAGCTGGTGCCAGCACCTGCTGGTGATAGAAGGCTGGAGGAGGGGTGGGGAGCCCAGCTCTCCTCTTTATGTGCGTAACTGCTTCTCAGTGTGTAGGGCTCCCGGCCTCAGTCTTGCTGCTCCTTGGTCCCTCTCTTAGAGACCTCTGTTGGCATGGTGGTGCCTCCATTTTGCTGAGAACCCTTTCACAGCTGCCACAGGCTCTTCCAGGTCTACACACTTCCAGCCCATTTCCTTGGGTTGGATCAGTAGTCACTTGGGCAGCTCAGTGCCTGTCACCCCTCAGGAGGTGAAAGGAAAATAAATCTTGGGATCCCAAAATCACTAAGCTAAAGGGAAAAGTCAAGCTTGCAACTGCTTAGGGCAAACCTACCTCCCTCACAATTTGCCCTCAAGGAAATTTCTTGTGGACAAAAGGCAGACAGAACTCAAAGTCATCCCTCTGAGCCTCACCTGAGACAAATGCGTATCTGATTGTTTCTGCCCTATAGTTTATATACAAATGCAGATTCACTGAGCCAAACTAAATTGGGTATTCAGTGGAAGGCCGATCAAGGACTCAAAAGACTGCAACCTTTTGTCTGTCACCTACCTCTAACCTGGAAGCCCCACTTCCAGCTCTCTCTTTACAGGACTGAACCAATGTACATCTTACAGATACTACACACTCATGTCTCCCTAAAATGTGTGAGAGCAAGCTATACCCTGACCAGTGTGGGCACATGTCATTAGGACTTCCTGAGATTGTGTCATGGTTGTGTCCCTAACCTGGTCAAAGTAAACTTTCTAAATTGAGACCTGTCACAGATATTTTGGGTTAAATCCTCCAAACTCCTTAATCTGGGGTTCGCCTGAGTACCTTCCATGGGCCATAGAACACTGGGCTGGGTGGGCTTACCCCCGTGCTCTCCAGACACATCAAACCGAAGAGCCTTCAGGTTCTCCTCCTGCCAACTCCTGCTTTCAGAAATCTCTAGGCCAGAAGAGGCGCTGGTCTCTGTGTTTTGTGTGATCCCACACTGTGAGGGCCACGTCCAATAACTCCCTTCCCTTGCTCTGCTTTGAGAGGGCTTTGGCTCCACTGCAGGTTCTACACTGGGGGATGAGCTCACAGCCTCTGTCCTTGCAGGGAGCACCAGCCTTTCTGGGTGATTCCACTAGACTCCCCTTCCCCTTGGCTTAGGGAAGAGGAAGAACTTCCACGGGAAGGGATAACAGGGTAACAGTTTACACCTCAAACACTGCACTCTCCCCAGGGATAACCTTTCCTTCCCCACCCCATCATATACAGATGTGAGGCAAAGGGGATGGGGTGGGGGCAGGGGAAATGAGGCTGCTTCTGTTGCCAATTAAGCCAGTTGAGGGGTTAGCATCCTAACTGCTGGGGAGACTTGCTGCTCTTTTTAGTATGAAAACATTTAGCAACTTCTGTTTTCAGCCAGGTCCCTAACCCCAATCTGGTAAACAGGAAAAGACCCACAAGATCATCATGTGACATTTATGTGGGAGTGCTTCTAGTTTCTTTTCTCCACATCTAGAGCTGCCTTGTCATTCTGCTTTTAAAGACACATTTTAAGGACCAACACAACATAAAGGGGCAATGAAAATGTGTAAAAGCTGCTCTGTTTTGTTGGGCCTGGGTGTCACAGGTAGGAAGCAAGTAGATGAAAAACAATTACAGTGCTATTTTGTGTTTAAAATTCTTTATGCCTTAAAAAAAAGAAGTGGATCCTTATCTATTATTTATCTTTTAATAACTGTACCAACCTGCCCTTTCTCAGATAAGTTGCTTAATTGTGAATAAAGAATTGATTTTTATGGGGCCAAGAATTGTGTGTACACATTGGAATTCGTTCTGGCATCTGCCTGCCCATTATTCTGGCTTATGTTCTGCCAAAGGCCAATGAAGCTCTGTCAAGAGAACCTGCTGTAAAACATAATGACTTCAGAAATTGGGGGCATTCCAGGCACCCTGGGAGGTTAGAAGAGCTGCTTCTTAATAATAAGAGGTCTTGGCTAACGTTCACTGAGCTTGAGTAAGAACCATAGGGTTTTACCTTCCCAAGGGCCAAAGACCCTGCAGAGTCAAGAGCTGTGTTTGAGGGGGAACATCAATTAACTCTTTCTGCTTCTGAGGGACCGTTTAATGACTGCTCCTTAAGAATCCAAATGTATACCAGAGAGTGATTTTCTAAATCCTTGATGGATATCATCTTGTCATTTTGATGTCAGGCACAAGAGAAAAAGATAAGAAGAATTCCATGGGAAGGATAAGCGAGTGTATCACAGCTTCCTCGGGAATAATGCAATCTCAGGCTGAATTAATTGATTCATTCCATCCACAAATATTTATTGAACATCTACTAAGTACAGACATTGTTCTTAGCACTGAAGGTACTGCAGGGAACAAAACATAACTCCTGACCTCATGTTCCTTACATTTCAGTGGAGAAGATAACATAATAAATAGCTAAGCAAATAAAAGTATAATTCAATGACAAGGATTGAAAAGAAAAATAAAACAGCAAGAGAGGATGGGACAGAGAGGACTGGGATAGTCAGGGAAGGCTTCTCTGACACAGATTATTAAATGGAGTCCTGAATGAAATAAAGGGAGAGCTTTCTAGGCCCTGAAGCAAAGCTTGTTCAGTGGGTCTGAGAAGCCACAAGGCGGCCAGCATGGCTGGAGGGAAATGATGGGGAGGACAGTGGTGGGAGTCAGGCTGGAGCTGGGCCAGGGCCAGGGCCAGGTCTTATAGAGCCTTTCAGGACACTGTTAGGATTTTTTTCTAGGGTAAAAGAGCAGGCACTGGAGGGTTGGGGTGGAGGATAGGGCTGTGTTGGAATATTCCAGGTGAAGTCTGTGTTAGTCATGGTAGAAGAAGGTGGGTGGGAGACAACACGATCCCATGGCACTCTTCAAAGGCTGCAGCAGCCAGGCCTGTCCTCATCAGCCTGGATGCCACCACCTAAATGAGACCTGACAAATAACAGCAGACCACAGGAGAAAAAGTAGAATGGTGAAGAAAAAGATTGAGAGAAGTATGTGAGTTCAAAGTATAGATGAATTTAGCAGAAACAGCTGCAGTCAGCATTTGAATGGTTGTGCAGAGGAAGGACTGGACTCATTCTTTGTATTTCCAGAAGATAAGATCTAGTCCAAAAGTAACATATCATAGGAAGACAGATTCCCAGCTTTATATTCTATTTCAAAATTTCCTAATTCTTAGATCGGATGGAAAACGGTATGGATACTATAAAAGGGTAGTGAATTCTCTGTAGTTGGAGATGCTTAAACATAGGATAAAAGAGTTACTTGCCAGGGTGCTGTGAAGGAAATTCATGCACTAGAGGGTTATAATGTGGCCTCAAGGAACCTCCCACTCTGAGGGTCATTGACTTGCTATCTATTTTCCAACTGCCTCCAGGCCTGCCAGGAAAGGTAGTAAGGTACCTGGCCTTCCTGTGCTAACCCAAATCCTGACATTGGAAATGTCTGAGCATGCAGCCACTAAGGAGCAGTACTTCCACTGATGATAGAGTGAGGATGCAGATGATTTAGGCTGGAGCCAGGTTGATGATGACATGCAGAACAGTTACAAATTTCAGCACAGAATAAAGCCTTTGACAGATTCCTAAGTGGCTCTGGTCCATTAAGTTCGAACTTTAAGGTGACAAAGAGGCCTCTGAGTTTAAAATTGGTTAAAAGGGAAGAAGAGTTAAAGGAGGTTTGTTATGAATTATATGTGCATTTTCTTTGAAAGGAGATCTTAAATTACTTTGCAATTTAGCTTGAAGCGTCTTGTCAGAACTGAATTAGTCTGCAGGCTTTGAGAAATTTTCTCTTATACCTAATATTGAGAGGAAAGTGAATTTGAGATAGTCCTAAAGATAAAAGCAACTTGCAAATTCACTTCTTACTTCTTTTTCTTTCTTTGTATTTCTCTTTAAAGCAGAAATAGGAATTTGAATCCCACTACTGTGAGCCTATTCATTTAAGAAAGAGAATAATTCTTATGGCCTAATGGGAATTTCTACCCTTTCTCCCACTTTTCAATTTCTTTAATCTTCATTAATGAAATCTTAGCTCCTAAGAATGCTGTGATATGCAAAATTTTAGTCACAATAGATATAAAAAGATATAGAAAAGTAGGTTAATAGCCACCTAAGATGGAAATCCAGCTAAAATTAAAATATAATCATAAACAGGTGTGAGCAAGACCAAATATTAAATATTAGGTTGAAAACAGAGAAGGAGGTCAAGTTCTCCAGTGTTTACTGAGCCCTCAAAATACTATTCCCTGTATTCATTTCTATGAAGCGTTCACTATGTGTCAAGTAATGTGTTAAGCATTTTTATAAGCATTATCTTCTTTAACCCTCAAAGTAAATCCCAAAGAAGGTGCTACTATTATTTCCATTATAGATAAAGAAATTATGACTTAGATAAAGTAACTTTTAAAATTTCATCTCATTTAATCCTTCCAATTATCTAACAAAAAAAGTACAACCATGCATTGCATAATGACATCTCAATCAACAACAGACTGCATATACAACAGTGGTCCCATAAGATTACAATATGGTATTTTTTTACTGTATCTTTTCTATGTTTAGATACACAAATACTTAATATTGGGTTATAACTGCCTACAATATTAGTATAATAACATACTGCACAGGTTTGTAGCCTAGGAGCAATAGGCTAAACCATATAACCTAGCCCTGTAGTAGGTTATACCATCTAGATTTGTGTAAGTACACTCCATAATGTCTGTATGATGACAAAATAGCCTAACAAAGCATTTCTTAGAATAGATCTCTGTTGTTAAGAGATGCATGTCTGTATTGTTCTCATTTCAGAGATAAATAGACTCAGGGAGGTTAAATCACTTTCCCAAGGTAACTTGCAGGTAAATGGAGCATCCTTAGATTCAGATCTCACCAAGGGAAAGCCTGTGACTGGAGAGTGGAAATGCCTGGCTCTGCCATTGGAATGTGCTCAGAGAAATAACTCAACCATACACCCCATCTTCATAAGACTGAGGCAAAGTCCACTCTTGGAAGTTGAAAATTTCAGAATTTCTAGTACTCATTTGCAAGAAAAAAAATACATTAGTTAAAATATCTATTTCAATATGAGGAGTTTTGCTGACAACCTAGTACTACTTACAGGCCAAGATTTCTTAATGGAGACCCTCCTCTATCTTGAGTGGGTTTTAATATGAAACTATATCCCGTATCTCCTGGCATTCATACCAACTTAGGTTTGCCATCCTATGCAGTTTGTCCTGTTTTTCCAAGTGGTAACTACTGTCTCTTTATAGTAACTGCTTATCTGTCTCAGCACCTTCATCTGGAAAATGGTGATAACAATTGTGTTTCCTTCATAAAGTGGGGATTAAATATGTTAATATGTGTATAGTGCTTAAAATGCTACCTACAACATGGAAAGCACTCCAAAAATATTAGCTGTTATTATTGCTATTTGCATTAATATTGTTGGAATGATTGCTATATCTTTCACCATTTGCTCAAAAGAAACTAAATAAAAACTAAACTCTACTTACTCATAATATAAAGGCATTTGGGAATTCCAACTAGTGTATTAGAACATTATAAGAATCTTTTGGGGTAGAATGAACAATAGGCTTAGAGTTCAATCAAATATTGAATTCATCTTTTTCTTAATAAGGCCTACAGAGCAGAAGGCTACTAGGAGAGTATCAAACAAGGGGATGCATGTACATTGTTAACAATCACTAAGCATGGAAGATCCACGGTTTTGCAAATCTAACAAAGCTGAACTTTTAGCAGCCTTTCAGGGAAGGGGACACCGAGGTAGACATCCCACAGAAATCCTGTGGCTACACCTGAAGGAAAATGTGCACAGAATATGTTTAATAAAGTTGTGTAGACTTGCTAGTTAGCAACAGTCAAGGAAAAAAAAAACCATGAAAACAATGGAGTTTGCTTTCATGGCAAGATCACCAATTCACAGCTCACCACATGCTACATAGAGATAAAGAAGAATCAGCAAAGGGACACTTGCTTGGATTGGAGCCTGCAGTGTTTCATAAATGCTGTGTGCTGAGGATTGTGATGAGTGGCTGAATAAAATGCTAGTTTCCTCTGGCTGGGTCAAAGGAGTCTTCATAGACAATGGGCTGCCTTCTTAATCTGGGTGCCTTTCATTCTCGAATTAGATAAACCCCACTCCCATTATAAACAGCTGCCTGAGACAGCCTGAGGGAGTTTCACCTGGTGACAAGCCAACTCCTGGAAAATGTTTGCACTGATAGACTCATTCCCCCAGACCCTTCCCTGATCTCCCATTTATTGGCAATTAAGTGAGCAGCTGGGCCCCCATCACAGCTTAATTTAATTAAGAATCTGTATCCATCTTCTTACAGTTGCAGATAATTTCACTTTAGTTCAAGTTATCTTTGGAAGGAAAGCACATAGTTATCTTCTTAAACTAATGTATTTCACCAAGGTAGTTGCCTCATTCCCACAGATTTCAGTGTCATGTGTGAAGCATGGGAACTGCAGGCCAGCAAACCTTATCAAAGGAAGTTTTGCTTCTATGTAATATTCTTAACTTATATATTTCTAGGTGTTACCATGAAGTGTATATTCTATAGAGGAATCCTCTCTGGCATTAGCTCTTTAGGACATGGCTTTATCTGGAATAAGAATATGGACCTTAAGGTATATTTGAATCTCAAGCCAATACAGCTTGTAAGAACTGATGTATTCCTAACTCAAGCAATTAATAGACCTGTCTTGTCCATGCAATAAAGGTAATTACTAAAACTCGAGTCAGAGGCTAGATGTAAGGATAAACAGTTCATCTGTCAAGGCCATAGCCATGCCATGGAGGAGCACAAGATATTGCTTGGTGCCAGGAACTAGGGCCCTGTGTGCTGGAACAGCCTTGAAGTACCAAGAGGATGGTTTCTACATATCGAGTTGGGCCATAGGTCAGAGGCTTGGGGAACATGTAGACTGGAAGACTACACAGGCATTGGGAAGGAGGGAGGTCAGTGGAAACTTCAAGTTAGAAGCAGGTAAACAAGCTTTCATTAGTATGTGAACAACAAGCAAGGGACTCAGGAAATCAATATTCTGGAAGCCTGGGGATGAGTGTAAACTGAACATTTGTAAATGCATACATGTAATTTTCTGGAAGAAGATTCCTTAAAACTTTCATCACCTTCTCTATGTGGTCCATGACCCCCCAAAAGTTAAAAGCCACTGAAGTAGGGATCTGCAAATACTGATGGTAGAACAAGGAAGGAGTGTTCAAAAGCTGAGGCAAACAGCAACTGGCAGAAAGTGAGACAAGAGGAAGAATTGAATAATCAGTGCAAGGCAGATGAAACAAGAGGACCTTGGTGGCTGGGCACAGTGGCTCATACCTGTAATCCCAGCAGGGTGGAAGTGGGAGGATCACTTAAGCCCAGAAGTTCAAGGCTGCAGTGAGCCAAGACTGGTTACTGCACTCCAGCCTGGATGACAGAGCAAAACCCTGTCTCAAAAAAACAAACAAACAAAAAAAAAAACACACAAAAAAACCAGTGCCTTGGTAATGGAAGAAACCCTGTGCCCTGGGCCATGACCTTTTGCTCTCTACCAGCTTGGCTGGGATCAAACGTGGCTGCTCCAGGCTAGCAGACAACATATGTGAGAACACAATTAAATTAATGATAGATCAGAAAGAGTGGCTGTTCCTGACACCTAAGAATATGTAGATAGAAAAGTGAGGTTTTGAGAGTTGTGTGTACATGGGAGTGACTGACAGAGCTGGGAAATGTAGTGGGTAACACCATGAAGCATACATTAATTTATGGCCTGGATCAGCTCTACTTTCTATTCATCATGTAAATGATGTTAACTGTATTGATTCAGTACATCAAAGGTCATGTGGCCAGGACTTACCATCCCTGCCACCACTACCAGGGCTCAGCTCTCTCCAGGTCAACCAGAATGTATGAAACGCTGCAGCTCCCAGTCCTTGGTTAAGTTTACCCATGGCTAGATCTTCAAAAGATCCACTGTCTGCATATACATGTCATTACAGTAAACAGGTGAAACAGGCCTATGCTCCCCGGAACATGGGGGAGAAGTGTTCCTTGAGGGAAAATTTATGAGATAAGTAACACCTTGGTAATAGTAATTAAAAAAAAATTTGGAATGCAGATGCTTTGTCTAAGATGGGTTAAAACTAGAGAACTGTGCATATGGTTCATAAGGAAGAAAGGACGTAGGTAAGGTATGGGCCAGAAGGAGGAGTTGGTACAAGGTGCCCAAAGGTAGGGCTCCTCCTTGAGCACAGGTGGCAGAGAGTGAGGACTGCTTTCTGATGCTTTCCCTTATAGCAAGTCTATCATTTTCTCTCTCTGTAGTTTTTATTGATCAGGTTTTCTTTTGTATTACCACTGTCACCATCTGATGGATAAGCCACCAGCTTATATACCCTAACCAAGGGTATATACAAAGGGTAGAATTTAATAATTATACCCCACTGTCTCCTCTGGATTAAGTGTATTCATTAGACTTTTATTCAAACCTATAGATCAGAAAGAGTGGCTGTTTCCACCTTCCTGGAAAATACAATTAAACAAGAATACTTTAGGGCCATTGTTACGAAACATGCAAATAGAAACAGAGGTGATCCAGTGACAGGAGAGGAGAATGTTATTTACATAAATAAAATAAAGGACAGTGGCACCTTTCAGATCTATTGTGCATGTGTGAAAGGAAAAGAGAAAGAGGGAGTGGGGCTGTAAAATTTATAGTGAGAAATAGCAAAATCCTTGTTTTTATTCATGAAAAGCCTGCCTTATCACTTAATGCTAATGAATGTCATTAAAAGGAGGTTGATGCATAATTAGAGATTATAGCACCTTGACTTCATTTGAAATGTGATGGTGAAGACCCAGGTAACTTCAACCATGGGAAAAGTATGATAATCCCCACAAACCTAATGCCAGAATGTGGGGACTATGATAACATGGAGTCTTAGAGAACCAGACAAGTACTCCTGCCATCATCCTCTGCCTTGGATTTGCCTGACAATCCTTGGCTACGCCAACAGCCAGTCTGTGTTGGTGGCAATGGAGGGGATGGAGGGTATTGGTTCTGTTAAATTATTTACATTAGAAATGTTCAGCCCTTAAAATTCTAGATTTTAAAATAAGAGCTTAATTGGTAAGTTCCCAAAATGAGGAGAGAGAAAAAAATAATTCCTGGCTTTGCAAACCATAATACAGTAAGCTAGTAAGATATAAAAAGGTAATTTGTTAGTAAATTGAGTGATCACCATGTAAAATCCCAGCTTAATTTTAGAGTCTTAAATATTGAATTTGGAAAGCATATATGATCTATTTCGGCAAAACATTTGATGTTGAAATTCTCTTGGATTTTGTGCTTTCTACATTGCAATGTTAATAGCTGCTGTTTATTGAGGGCATCTTGCAAGCCATAACTGTGATATGCATCTTATTTACATTATTTGTAATCCTCACAATAACCTCATAGCAGAGATAATAGTATTTACATATCACAAGAGGAAATTGAGGAGTGTTAGTGAGGTGGCCAAAGTCACGTGGTGAGCAAGTGGTAGGACTGGCATTGAATCCTGGTTGATCTGGTTCCAAAGCTCCTCTCCATTTTGATGCTCCCACCCAGAGAATGGTATGTTGGGAAGTTTGTGCATCAACAAAAGTTTGTTGTATGTGGTGGTCCCAAAGGGTAAGTTCCTATCTTGGGGCCTAGGTAGGCCCCACTGGTAAGGTCTCTAAAGTATCTAGTTTAACTTGTATCTGCACATTTTCTTGGCTCTTTGTGTGTTTATTTAATATCAAACCAGAAAAAAAAAAATGTGACCCCAAGGGCTATTCTGAGAAAGAAGAGCCTTTGAAACAGAAATAGAAAAGGATTAGCTTCCTTCCAGACTTTCCCTTATGCACAACAAAATGTTTATGTTTGAAAGGTGGAATGTTTGGCTTGTTATCTGGGAGCAAGCAGTATATCTGTCCTTGGCTGCTACTAAATTGTACAGATAATTAAAACATTATTTTTCTATCAGAACAGAATGTATTGCCAAACGGAGATTCCTCCGGGGGCAAAATGATGGAAACCTATACCACCAAAGCAGACTGGAGTACATCTAGACAGGATGTCACTAAGAAATGGAAACTGGAAGACTTCTCTTTGAATGCATGATTTCTGCTTTGAAAAACACAAGGATATGGGGCAGTGGCTTCTTGTGACCTAAGCTTATCTGCAGAGACTCTGAATGGAGCTAGTGGACTTGGCCCTCTTTGCTGAGCTTTTGGGGAGATCCTCCCACAACACCATATTTCTTTTGGCTTCAGAGTTCAGCAAAATTGAGTACATTTTCTAAATGAAAAATTAATTATACTAAGATGTATTTCACTTCAGATGGTGATGATCTGTTTTCTACCAAAAATCCTTATGAAACATCTGCTGAGGCTACCTTATCCAGGGAAATGTATTGACTTCTTTAAAAGAGAATGGTATCTCCCTTCTTTATTGCTGCATTACTTTCAACATTCCTTTTCTTGAATCAGGATTTATACCAATACATCCTTCAATCTTGCTTAATTTAGTGAAAATAAGATTGTTAGAGTTGTATTCCTCTTGAGTCTCTCAATTAAGATCAGATACAATGCTACGAATAAACTATTAGGGTGATGTAGGTGAAATATAGAAATGAGGAAGTGAGAGCGAGAGAGAGCACTGGACAGAAACTACAAGACTGGCAGAAGCTTGTACTGACCGAAAAATTAACCATGATTGGCAAGACAAAGGATATATGGGATAAATGCGGGCAATAAAACAGCAATGAAGATTTCTCTGGAAAGACTCCTTCAAGTGGTGTTCTAATCCCCAATCTGGCATTGTTGGGTGTACAGTTGCTTGGTTAGTTTAAATGAGGAACAGGCTTGGCAGTGGAAAGGAGGGAGATGGGACCTACTCCTTGTTGCACAATAGATTCTAACATGCTGCCTTGTCCTATTAAAAAAAATAAAATAATCCCTAGTGGCTGGGCTTTGAGGGGGGCAAGTTTTTATGTTTCACTCATTTTCTGGACCAGGATGAGATGGAGGCTTTTTGCAATATGTTTCTGATAGCTTAGGGCAAAAACTTTCTCCATGGGCTTCTCTACCTCGTTTGAGTGATGAGAGGGAAACAAACCAGGGTACAAAACAGTTTAGTAAAGCCTGGATCACATGTAAGTTTGGTGGTAAAATACATACTCTAAAGCTTTAGGGCTCATAACTAAAGAAAAAAAATTGGAATAACTTTTTAAAAGAGATTTGAAACTTGTGAGAGATAAAGCAGATAATATAAATCCTAATCTCTTCTCAATGTGTGCGTATGTGTGCGTGCACAAACACACACACACCTGGCTCATTTCATCAGGTATCAGAGTTCTTTGGAAGTGAGTGAAGGATTTTGGTTTTGATGGATGTTCTTGCTATGCTCAAGGCTTATTCATCTGTAGTCTTAGAGATCATAGCTTTTTGAAGTTTTACTATTTCCATAAGTTAATATTGATATCATTTTTCTGTTTCCTCATAGATCCTGTCAAACCATTTGGCTGTTTTTATCAATGATATGGTCTATGGGATCATTAAAATGATGTGACATCATGCTTATAGAATATTTTAAAAACTCATTAAAAACTCAAAATGCAGGGTTTCTCCCTACAATGCATGAAGTCTTTTTTTTTTTTTTTTTTTTTTTTTTTTAAAGACAGGATCTCGCTGTGTCACCCAAGCTAGAGTACAGTGGCATGAACATGGCTCACTATAGCCTCGACCTCCTGGGCTCAAGTAATCCTCCTGCCTCATCCTCCCATGTAGTTGGGACCACAGGTGTACATCATCACACCTGGCTAAATTTTATTTTTTGTAGAGATTGAGGTCTCACTTTGTTGCCCAGGCTGTTCTTGAACCCCTGGGCTCAAGCAGTCCTCCTGCCTTGGTCTCCCAAAGTGCTGGGATTACAGGTATGAGCCACCACACCCAGACCTTGTATGAGGTCTTAAATATATGTCATGGTAAATCTTTTTTATCCCCTACGTTCCTCTTCACTCACCTTCTTCATGTTCGGTAAAAAGAAAGTGCCAGAACATGTAGCATGAGCCATCGTAAGGTACATGGATGTGCTTTGGTCCAGGAATAGGCTGAGGCAGATATCCAGGCCTGGATGAGTCAGCAAGTTTGGTGCGCAGGCACACACCTCCACTTGCTATATAACCTGTTCGTGTAAGTTCATACTTGGCTTGGAGCCACTATTGTCTATAAAAGGTGTAACTGTCCTGTTGATGCTGTGCACGGGGCTTAGCTCTTGCGGGGCTCGGCTCGGCTCAACATGGCTTGACATGGTGGGCACGCTGGTGCCCAGAGAAAGAGAGCCAAAGCTGTCCTTCTTGCAGACAGACAAGAGGGGCCCAAAACACAGCTCAGGCTTGCTTGTGCTCAAAGAGAGAAAGAGTTAAGCTGTTGACCCTGAAGGCAAAGGAGAACTGGCCTCGCAGCCGTGCGTGGGGGTGGCCTGTTCAAGCAGCCGAGACAGAGCGGACAGTGTAAGAAAAGCTGCTCATGAGAGAGGTAGTTTAAGAAAGCTGTTGATGAGAGCTGCTGCTGAATAAAACCATATTCACCTGCCTATGGCCCCCCGAGTGTTCTTTCTGCTCATTCACCCACTCCCCTTGGACTTCAGCATGGTCTGGACCCAGACCCCAGGATCTGACAGCCATGAAAGATGCTGTTAATGTCAGAATAGAGTTAAGAGGAAATGAAAGCTTACTTTTAAACTATTTTATACTTACTGGCAGGCAGGAGCCGGGTGGTTCCTACAGTCTCAAATGTAGAGATTTACCAAGGCTGTAAGGAAGGTATGGTGCTAAAAGGTGCAGAAAACTGGCTTCAATTAACATTCTAATCATCACTGTCAACACCATTATGCAACTCTGTTCGAGTGGCATATTCGGCACTGTGGGGTTCAACAGAAGCAGTGGGCACTGCCTTCCCTAGAATCGCAGTATCAAGAGCTGTTGCCAACAGCTCCACTCAGGGCCTGCAGATAAAATATTCTGTACCCACTTACCAATTCCCTGAGCTCTCCAGTCCCTGGTAAATTTCTTTTGAACACATTCTCATACTTTTTTCTTTTTTTTTTTAAATGAAAATGTTAGTGGGTAAAATCCAGTATAAGGGACACATTATTCTGAGATCATAGCTTTCCCCACCGATACCAGCATCATTTTCACTGCTCTGTAATAAGTGGCTGCAGCTGTTGCCATGGTGATTTTCATTTTTAAAAACTGTATCCACACAAAGACAGGCAACGCAGCTGTTTCCATGAAGCATCACGAAATAAGCCCAGATGTAATGGCACTCCTGCCTTTTTCCAGAATTAGGGAGATGTGTCTAAAAGTCCAGGTAGAGTCAAAGGATGGGGCTGTGGCTGTGCCTTGAGAGGAGCCTCCTGCTTCCACTTGAAGCTCAGAACACTCGTGGAGGGTAAATTAGTGGAGCCAGTGAGCGTTCAATTTCTATCCAGTTTTCTCAGGCAGATTCTTTGTACCAGTTAATCACTATTTACACTGTGATTATAACTTCCTCCAATCGCCTCCTTTGAAAAAGACACCCTCTCCCTCTAAATCCTCACGTGCTACCCCAGAACATGACAAGAACAAGCACTGCTCACGGGGCTCGGTACTTGTTTATCTGAAGTCCCATGGCCTCCTACCTACACGTTATTAAAATGCTGCAAGCAAGCAAGTCAACACAAGTTTTTAAAATCATTCTCCACTTTCCAGTTAGAGGAAGCATGCTGCCTACTGCTGCCCTTGTCCTTTGATATGGAGGGAGTTTGGTTTTCTCTGTGTGTGGTCTGGTAGGCACCAATAAGGACAAAAAGATACCTGTCAAGCTCACCATTTCCTGAACAATGGTATTATCTTTCTTAGGGAACAGCAATCTTTTGTTTGTTTCTATTTTTGTTTTGAGGCCATTGATTTGCTAGCCAAGCCAGATGCTGAAAATTAGGTAAGTAGAACCCACAGGTGGCCTCAATCCCTCATTCGAAACAAGATTCAAACGAGTGACCCCCTCACTGACCTGGAGAGTTATTTCTTCTGTCACATTGTTGCAGTGCACCAGATGGGACTGTAGCAGCAGAATAGCTAGGTGAAGAAAGCCTACCGTGTGCCTCATGGGGAAAGGATTTTAAAAGAAATTATATTTCCTGTCAATAGTCCCCCATCTCATGTAACTATTTAACTCTTAAAAAACGTAATTATGTTTCTGAATGTCTTTATATTTTGCCAATCAGTTACAGCTATTTTGTTGTTACTAAGAGCATTGAATTATAAACAGTATAAACCGCCAAATGCCCAGGAATCTAATAATAAAAGGACTTTTCCTGGAAAGCATAAGTAGTTCTTGTATTCTATAAGGAGAGCCTTTGTTTGCAAAGAAATACGGCTGTGCTTAACATCTGAGTAGTCAGCAATCTTTGTGGTGGTGGTTGCTGTTAATTGTGGTTGAGATGTGACTTGCAAATAATCCACAGAAGCCGTGGGGCTTTATGAGCACAACAATTGCCTGTGTTTGATTCTGCCTTGCCAGGGATACTCTCCATGATCCTGCAAAATATCATTTCACTCCTTTGCACTATTGAGATGCAAATGACGCAACTGGCTGACCACCGACAAGCTTTATGAGCAATAAGGAATCCAAATTCCTTCAAGGCATCCTTAAACATTAAAAATAAACAAAATAAGGCCGGGCGCGGTGGCTCAAGCCTGTAATCCCAGCACTTTGGGAGGCCGAGACGGGCGGATCACGAGGTCAGGAGATCGAGACCATCCTGGCTAACACGGTGAAACCCCGTCTCTACTAAAAATACAAAAAACTAGCCGGGCGCGGTGGCGGGCGCCTGTAGTCCCAGCTACTCGGGAGGCTGAGGCAGGAGAATGGCGTAAACCCGGGAGGCGGAGCTTGCAGTGAGCTGAGATCCGGCCACTGCACTCCAGCCTGGGTGACAGAGCAAGACTCCGTCTCAAAAAACAAACAAACAAACAAAAAACAACAACAACAAAAAAAACCAAAATATGTAATGAACTTCAAATAATTACAACAAACAAAATCTATGGGTCCCTCGAGACCTGTAAGAAATCAAAGGATCTCAGAATATTTCATCTGTCTTATCGTCGAAGAAATCAATGCCTCTTTCCATTTAAGAAAAATCCCAGAAACCAAATTAAAGCAAAAAATTATGGAGAATGCACTCGTCCAACATAGAGCAACTAAACAGTCACTGTCCCAATTATTGTTCTCTGGGCTTTTACCTTCCAGCCCGGTGCTGCTTCCAGAAGTTTTGCTACCTTTTTTTTTTTTTAATTTTTAAGAACTTTTTTTTCTTATACTTTAAATTCTGGGATACATGTGCAGAATGTGCAGGTTTGTTACATAGGCATACACGTGCCATGGTGTTTGCTGCACCCATCAACCCGTCATCTATATTAGGTATTTCTCCAAATGCTATTCCTCCCCTAGCCCTCAACCCCCCAACAGGCCCTGGTATGTGATGTTCCCCTCCCCTCCTGTATCCATGTGTTCTCATTGTTCAACTCCCACCTGTGAGAGAGAACATGCGGTGTTTGGTTTTCTGTTCCTGTGTTAGTTTATCAAGAATGATGGTTTCCCATCAATGATAGACTAAAAAAATGTGGCACATATACACCATGGAATACTATGCAGCCATAAGAAAGGATGTTTTGCTATCTCAAAGAGAAGCAAGAACTGCGAGAAATTCCCTCTGGATGAACTAGAATTCTATAAGTGTGTTAAAAATAAAACAAGCAGAACTCATTCATTTATCAGATTTCAGTATTAACATTGGTAAGTTGAGCTTTAAAGCTAGTAACTCTACTATTTCTAAATATCAGTGATCTGCAGAGATCGGTGACATTCTTGTTCCCTACATGGAATTGAGATCACCCCTCCCCAAACTCAATAAATCTGAAAGGTTGATCAGCATGAAAATGTCCATGTTGGTCAGCAACCATGGCTAAGGAAAGAATTAGGAAACTATTTCATAGCCGTGGTGAGGAGTTAAGAGAATGAAATATAGGAGATATAGACTGTTAAATTAACCGTAAGGCTGAAACATTTTCTCCACAAATGTTTTAAACTACTTCAAATCCTCTTTTTCACTGTGCCTAAGGCTAAGTGAGAGGAGACCCACTGGGCTGCCTCTCTCACTCCTGGCAGGGCTTGCTGGAGATCAGAAGAATAATGCAGGGAGGAAGTTCTGTGTGATTTATTTCAACTGAGCATAACAAAGTGGTGAATGGGGATGTAAGCGGAAATGCTGCAAGTGTATTTGTGTAAGCACACATTTCATTTCTCTTAGACATGGGAAGTTGAGGGGAGAAACAGTCTCAATAATGACAGTAGGGGAGTTATTTTTCAAAATGTCTTGTCTTTGATGTAATTCTGATATTAATGTTTCTATTGAGATTCATGTTTATTCATTCAATGAATATTCACTGAGTACCTTCTGAGGGCCTGGCCCTGTTGTAGGTGCTGGAGATATGCAAGTGAATATGACATGGAAGGACTCAGGGATATAGGCAATAAATATACAAATTAACAATCAATCTTTCGAGATGGGAAATCATTTGTAACCCTCCCCACCCCCAAATTTAAAATAATTCAGAATTTAGAATTACAAAGGGACTTCAACAATATCTCCTCTGCATTTCTTCATATTCCTATGAAATAAATTTTGTGGTAAGCTTCATTTTGTAGATTTTGGAATTGAAATTCAGTCAAGTGACTTCGCGAAATCTATGTCAACAGTCAATGCGGGAGCCAGTGTTTCTATTCTGTGGAACCTCTGCTCTTTCACTGTATCACATACCACCTCCACAGATTGTTTTTAACATTTGTGCATCCATGTGCAGTTTCAAAATCTGGTATTAAACAGCTTTCCAAATTCATGCATTTAACCCTCCCACCTCTGGTGCCAACTTATAGTACTGCAGATTTCAAATAAATCATTGCTTTCAAATTAAGCTTACTATACAGAATCTATTGGAAGGTAATTTGATAAGTGCCTACATCAGATGAAATGTGAACATGACTTTGCATGATCACTACCCCTTCTATAGACTTTTCTAGAAGAAACACCTTCACTGGTCCCAAGACCCTCTCACTTTGCTACCTGGCATTGTGCCATGCCCCCTCACTGCTCCCACATCCCTCCTCCACACTCGCTGTTCCTGCAGTACCCCTCGCTGCCATCATCACTTCGCTCACACTCCCCTGGCTCAGACTTGCTCTGCTGTTCCTGGAGAGATTCTACTTCGTTGCCTTTCCAGCCTGTACAGCATTATTCCCATGTCATTTTTTGTTTAAATTCTTAGCCAATGCCTTTCTTCAAGTTTTAAAAACTAATTGCTCCTACAGGTTTTATTTGTCCTTAATATTGTCATATAATAAATTAACTTTGGTGTTGTGTCATTTATTGTCTCAAATCAGCCAAGAGTGAGAGGAGAGCAGGGCTGTTTTGACCACATGGTTTTGGCATGTCCAGGGCTTGTTCACTATGGGATCAGCGGCACGTAGCCCAGTCTGGAGCAAAGAACCTCCTTCCTGTGCATGCTCCTGACCTCAGCTAAGGTTCTGGCTCAGACCCAAGAATTCTAGGTCAACACATTTCAAGATCTCAATGTGAGATCTCGGTGAATGTCTACCTCTTAAGATGTTCTCCCCAGTGGGGAAGGCCAGCTGGAACAGGTCAATTGCTCAAAACACTCACTAGCTGCCTTGAGAAGAACTTAGTTAATTTTAACAATTCTTTTACCTTCTAGACATTTTTAATGCTTAAATATCTTACTTTAACTGTTTAATAATAGTTATTGTACTTTAATAAATATTTCATTTATTTTTAATGTTTTAATAATTTCTTTTAAAAGACTAGGAAATATAGACACAAATGGGGCAATTCTGTAGTCTAAAATGACAGAGGTTAACTCTGTTTTTCCTGATTGAATATGATATCTGATGCTTAGCTCTGTATTATTGGGTAAGTTGCTGAAGCTACCTGTACAATAAGGATAATGACAGTACTGGACTTCCCCAAAGGAACCCCTTGAACCTTAGAAAATGGTTCCCTTCATTCAGTTTCAACTCTGTCCCTGAGGGCCATTTAAGATGCAGCCCTCCTAAAAATAGAGCATTTGAAATGGCATTTCCAAGGTTTGTGGATAAGAATGCTGGTGACCACATGTGAGCATAATGGTGTTTTTTAAAGCCAAGATTTCCTCTTCTATAGTCTATGTACAGATATCTGCAGCCTCAAGCTCTTAAATTCTTGAGCATATTCAAGTTTCTTTTAAGGAAACTCTTGACTTTATTAATGCAGAGATGGGAAAGAAATATGCAAACCAGGCCTGCACTTTTTCATATCATTTGGTCCAGGTACATTTGTCTCCTGGGATTGGAAGTATATACATTTCTCACTGATCAATAACATAAATATTGACTTTCACCCATAGAAGTCAGCTCTGAATGGTCTTCATCCAATACTTAAAAGTGCTCACATCTGAGATTCTAGAAGGACCATCTAAAGTATGTGAGATCCAATCATGCTTCCAGGTTACTGTGGTAGGCAGCCTTCAAGATGGCCCTCAATGATCCCTGACAATTGGTATTCACACCCTCTACATTCCTCTCTCACATTGTACTAGGATGGGCTGTGTGACCAACAGAATTGGCCGGAAGTGACAATATGTCAGTTCTGAGATTAGATTGAATCCATTTTGGTTGCTCTTTCATTCTCTCTCAATATTTCCCTTGCATTTTTTCTCTCTGGGGAAAGCCAACTCTTGTGCAGCCCTGCAGAGAAGTCTGTGGCAAGAAACTGAAGTCTTCAGCCAACAGCCATATGAGCAAGCTTGGAAGTGGATCTTTTGGTCCTGGTCAAGTGTTCAGAGGCTATAATCCTGGCCAACAGCTTGTCTGCAACCTCATGAGAGACCATAACTAGAACCAGTCAGCCTAAAGTGACCCTTAGAAACTGTGAGATCATAAATGTTTGCTATATTAGGCAGCAAAGTTGTGACATAATTTGTTACACAGAAATGGACAACCGTTACTTAGGTTCTACCGTTGTTTCATAGCAGATCACCGGAAACAATTTGACATGACTATTTTAGCAGTGACTTTATTCAGTTAGGGGTCACTGCTTTACTTTTCGCTTTTACAGAGGGGTGACTTTTAGAAGGTGCATTTGAAGAATTCTTCTGCGTTTTTGGTAAGACTATAATCAAGAACGTTGTCTGTGACGTCACTTCATGCTTTATTTCTCACAGAATTCAATAACAGAAAAAAAAAACATTGTTGATGACTTGTGTATTTTCTTTAACTGCCCTGCAGAAGCATAAAAACTGACGTACTTTCCTTTTCACTTTGTTGCCAGGAGGCTCTGAATCAAATTTAGTTCTAAATTAAGGTCTATTTTGTGCCAGATATACACTTTTTTTTTAAGAGACAGATACAGTTTTTACTTTTAGTTATCCTTTTTGAAATAAATATTCCTTAGCCCTGAAAGCCCACTCAAGTTCTTTATGGGAGTAATTAATTCAAGGTACTGTGAATTTGTTGATTCCCTGTTACGTGCCAAGCAGATTGCAAAGCTCTGGAAACACAAAGATGAGTAAGACAAGAAGTAAGGTTTTCTTTTATGGAGCTCAAAACCTAGTGATGAAGAGCTATGTGGAGAACCAACCATAAAACTAGGAGACAGACACAGTCTTCATAGAGTAAATGTAGCAAGCTTGGAGTGCTGGTGAGAGAAGATGACTCCTGAGTTGGGATGGCAACCAGAACTGGGGCTGATGAAGAAGGAGAGGCTGGCATTAAGGCTCAGAGAAAATAATAGTTATCTAGGTTGTGGTGAAAAAGTTTAGTATGGCTGAAGTGGGGTGGAGTGAAGGTGGAAGTATATAAGGTGCAAATCGAACACAATTAATATGCCTCTGAGTATGTGGGAACACAGTTTACATGGAAGAGATTGCAACACAGTAAAAGCTACTTTTTCCACATTAGGTACTGGCCAAATTAATAAATAGCTGACCTATCAGAGAATAATAAAGCCATTTAATAACAGTTTACAGTACTCCCACTCAGCTGTGATATTGTTGAATTCTTGCAAAACAAGAAAGAAGCAATACTTTAGAACTGGAAACACGTCCAATTCTTATTCATTGCCCGCGGATTCTGGCAAGTTTTCAATGAGGGCCCCTCTGGTTGAAACAAGTTAGAGACTGAATTCTGCAGGCTCTGCTTCCACAGGAACCATTAAGCTTCACAAAGGGACAAATGCACCAACATGAAGCAAAAGTGAAAGCCCCTTTTCTGCTTGTCTCAACCACATGGAGCCCATTATGTTCATATTTACGACAAGTGGTCTCTATATTTTCTTTACAGGACTTTAGATGGTTCCCCCAAATATATTTCCTTTGGAGCACATCAAAAGAGCAGGGTCAGCATCCTAATCTCAGTGTATTAAAGAAGTACCTGCGTGCTCAAACATTCAGCAGCTAACCAGACTCATCAGCCCTTTACACATTTGGTAGGATTCTAATGGTGACTTCTTTGATGGTACACTATGACTTGTTCTAATCTTTAGAACAGCAGTTGCCAACTCAGGTGCCTGCAAGGCCACACCTATAATGTAAAGGAATAACCTGTGTGTGGAACCCAGGAGAATGATGGGAACCCCAACACACCCAGCCAGCAGCTATTCACACACACTGGTACAGGGCTGCAGTGTTGGAACATCAACTTTCTGATTATTTTTGCTCATTTAAGAGAAACTGAAAATCTAAACCATTATGTAAAATTTGCCAGTTTTTAAATGTTGGCATCGCATATAAAAGATTTAAGCTGTGTGTGGACTAAGTACATCTGCAGATGAGATCTGGCCTGTGGACTACACATTTGTAACTTAAGCTTTAGACAATCATATTAGCAGATATTATCTCTGGCACATATTGAAGGAATTGTACAGAAACCACTTTTAAGGCCTCAAATTTGTTTTTGGTGACCTTATAACATCATTCGGTGCTGACAGGAGCATAGAGCCGTGTTAAGCAAGTTATGCATCCTCAGAAAGCCATTAAAAGACAGTTCCAGATACAAGTACAAATAAGCTGATATAGAACTCTCTCCTGCATTTGTGTATATAAATTATAACAATGTTTTAAACACATAGCTGAACTCAAATCCCCAGAGGTAAGAAGCAGAGGGAAAACCCAAAGTGAGAATAAGCTCTGCTCCATGCTATTTATAAAGAAAACCCTCACAGAAGATGTGTGTGTGCTGCTTTAACTGACCCGAAGAATCATATAAATTAATATTATTTTCATTTCATTCTAACATTGTCTCACAAAAATATTTTAAACATATTAATAGGCTGGGCATGGTGGCTCACGTCTGTAATCCTAGCGCTTTCGGAGGCTGAGGTGGGTGGACCACCTGAGATCAGGAGTTCCATACCAGCCTGGCCAATATGGCAAACCCCTTCTCTACTAAAAATACAAAAATTAGACAGCCATGGTGGCAGGTGCCTATAACCCCAGCTGCTCAGGAGGCTGAGGCAGGGGAATTGCTTGAACCTGGCGGGGCACGAGGCGGAGGTTGCAGTTAGCTGAGGTCATGCCACTTCACTGCAGACTGGGCGAAAGAGTGAAACTCTCTCTCTCTCTCTCTCTCTCTCTCTCCATATATATAACCACTCTGAAGGGAAGGGAGATAATTTAAAAACATTAAAAAAGAAGAGCTAGTAGTGTAAAAAAAAAAAAAAAAAAGAAAAGAAACAGAACAGCCTGAAAGATTTTCTAAAACAACTGCATTTAAATGATTAAAAAATCATTAAATTAACTATAAAATACAATGAAAGAATAAGACTGTAGACAATTTGAAAAAGGAAGAATCAAAATATAGAGTACAAACCATAGGCAATAAAATTGAAAACTCAGTTGGCACAGCTCAACAGAGAATTACAACAGGATTCCCTCAGGGGAATCATCCAGAACACAGGTTAAAAAAAAAGATAGGTAAAATGTAAAAGAATGTTAACAGGCATGCAGAATAAATTAAAAGATAGTCCAACATATATCTTTTGTAGAAGAAAGAAGGGAGGTGAGAGAGGCACTATTCTAAGAATTTTTTTTTTGTAGAACTGAAGAAGCATACCAAATTCTGAGTGGAGTAAGTAAAATAAACACTCAGATTTGCTGCAGTAAAACTGTACAATACAATACATAGACAGAAAGTAAAATATCAGCCAGAGAGAAAAGACAGATTAGCCAAAAAAAAAACAAAAAACAATTGCAGAGCATATTTTAAATCAATATCAAAAACAAAATAAATACAAAACAATATAAAATATAATTGCCTAATATCAATAAAGTTCTGAGGGAAAATATTTGTCAATTTTGAATTCTATATCCAGATAAACTATACTTCAAAATTGAGGACAAAATAGATTTTTAAGCAAAAGACTAATAATTCCTGCTAAATTACTACGGCCGAGATAGTTTACTAATCATATACTTTTACTAAGAGAATCACTAAAGGAAAAGCTTCAGAAAGAATAAAACTGAACACAGAGGAAAGAGTGCATGAAGCATTGTCAAGCCAACAAACTGTTAAACATGTAGAGAAGCCAATGTAATCACAAATTGTAAAATAATCATGATTACTGAATGGTTAAAAATAAGGTGGAACTAAAACACTAGCAAGTTTATAGCATGGATAAGGGGAGGGATGAAAAGAATTAAAGCATTTTAATTTACACATAGTGTCCAGGATGAGGCTAGGAATATTCGTTTATTTCAGACCTTTTAATTATGTATTCTATGTTAATTATGTAGGCTAAAATTTAAGGATAATGACTAAAATAACTGAAGAAACTAGAATGAGTCACTCCACAGTAATAGAACAACAACAATAAAAGGGACATAGAGAACTCAATAATCAATCCAAACAAAATCAGGAAAAAGGAAAACAAGAACCCTAGAAAAAGCATTTACATTGAAAACACAAAATAAGGTGTGAGATATATTTATATATACATATATAAAAGGTGTATATTTAATATATATAAATGTTTGGCACATGATTTATATGTGTTTTAAATATGTTATGTTTTATGACACAAATATATTTAACTTATATGTGTAAATTTTCACAGGAGTACATAGAGATATATTCATATACAGAAGGATATTCACATGGCATTTTTGGAATACAGAAAAAATGACAACACTTCAAAGGTCTAGTAATAGAAAATGTGCAAATAAAGTGTAATATATAATGAAATAATAAACAACAGTTAGTATGAATGAATTGTGTCTAGAATTACCAATATGGATAAATTGTAAAAGATATAATGGTGAAGAATGGCAAAAGCAAGTCGTAAAAGGATAACAGAGCAGACTCTCGACTGGCTACCTGAAAGTCATCAATAGCCTCCTTTTAATTTTTCTGGTGATATTCTCTATTGAGGGTGCTGAAAAGCTAAAAGAATCAGCAACTTGCCCTTTCTTGCAGCAAGGAGTACATCTGTTCTAGCAAATAATATGTAGTGAACATCTCTGGGTGTTTTCCCTTCCGGAATAGAAAGATAAAACGTAACAAGAACAAGACTTTAGGCTGTTGTCTTCCCTCTTCGTCCTCCCTGGAATGTGAACTTCTGAGGTTTAGTTGCTAACTTGCAAGCAACAGGTGAAGAAGAGTCACACATCAGGATAGTGAAGCAGGATGGATAGATGACGTCAGCGGGTCAAGGACTACCACGGTGGGCTTTCCCTAGACTTCTTGTTATGGAGACAAACAATATTCTTAGTTATTTAATATCCTGTAGAAGGATTTTTTTCTGGTACTGGTAGCTAAATGCAATGCAATTGAAACAGATAAATACCAGTATAATACCATTTATATAAAATTTTAAAATATAGAAATGTGTTATATATTGCTTATGGGTACAGACAGACATAAGGCATATGAAAAACTGGTCAGGAAGAACCCACGTTGATGTTAAGAGATGGTTACCTGTGCAGAGAAGGGTGTTAGGGGAAGGGAAAGAATAGGGAGGAACAGGACTGTGACTGTTCCTGTATTTTATTCATTTAAAAAGGGTTCTGAAGTAATATCAATGTTAAAAAAGAATCCAAGTGATGAGTACTTGTTTTTTTCTGTATATAGTCGAATTATTTTAAAACTTTTATCTAGAACAAAATAAATTTGAAATTATGTAAACTCCTTAGCTGTCTATGATGGGACACAGTTCGTTGTGGGTGGTGCTCTGTACTTCCCTTATCTGATCCTTTTTCTCATTCCAGTGAGTGAAAGCAGGGTCGAAGATGAGTCTATTCTCCATCAGACTGTGCTATGTATACATCCACTGCAACCCTAGCAAATGACCTAAGAGAACAGATTCCTGGGAAGCTTTCATATTGTTTCAGGGTAAGTAAATAAAAGTTCCGGACAGAGTGTTCCAAAAACATTAGATGACTGCATCTCAAGAATGCAAGCAAGAAAACATGGTGATTGGCACTTGGAGTTGGTGAAGACAAAGATATGGAATAATGACAAGCTTGAAGAAATTCCAGCTCATGGGTGAATTTTCTATAGAATAGGATAGCCTAGTATCAATTCTTTTTCCAATTACATTTAAAAATTGCTTACACAATCTAGTATTTGGGCAGCAAGCTAGGAATGTTGTAGCTACTAATTTTAAATAAAATTTTATCAATCAAAGATATACATTCTCAAGGGGAATTTCTCTTTTTAATTCAGAGAACAGAGAGAGTATAAAGTGAAAAGTGAAAGACTTTTCCTCCCTCTCCGACACCCAAGTCCCACTTCCAGAGCTAAATACTGTTACTATTCCTTATACTTCTAGAGATTTTATGCATAGATTAGCAAAGTTACACCCTTTCTATTTTTTAGAAATGTGAGATAATGCTAAACATATTATTCAATAAGTTGGTTTTTAACTTAATTTATATATTAGATATATTTCCACATCAGCTCACATAGATGCATCTACCTCTCTTCAACATTTATAAATGTTATATGCAGTTAATGCATTTATTAAACCAGTTCTGTGTTGATGGACATTTAGGTGGTTTTCAATTTTTTTTATTTTATAAATAATGTTACAATGAATATTTTTGAATAACTCATCTTTTCCATGCAGATATGAAAAGTTATTTTATCATATTCAAAATTCCCACAGGTATTTGTTTAGATTTTTCTTATGACTCTATTCTTTCATAAATCTGCCAGCCCTTTCCTTCACAAGCACCAAAGTTTGATGGTTGTGCTTCACAATACATTTTCGTATCTGATAGACTTCACTCCTTACTGTTACTTAAAATTTTGGAATTTTCCTTTATTTATTTATTTATTTATTTGAGGCAAGGTCTCTCTCTGTCACCCAGGCTGGAGTGCAGTGATGCAATCATGACTCACTGCAACCTTGATCTCCCAGGCTCAAGCAATCCTCCCACCTCAGCCTCCCCATTAGCTGGGACTACAAGCACGCCACCACACCCAGTTAATTTTTAAATTTGCAGTAGAGATGGGGTTTCTCCATGTTGCCCAGGCTGGTCTTGAACTCCTGGGCTCAAGCAGTCTTCTCACCTTCACCTCTCACAGTGCTGGGATTACAGGCATGGGCCACTATGCTCAGCCCACATTTCTATTCGTGAATGCTTATTTTTCCAGGTGAACTTTAGCATCATTTCATCAAGTTTAAAATATCCAATCTGTTTTGCTGAGGAGCCAGCCATTATCGCAGACCCCACCTTGTAGGCTTTCCTGTCTTGAAAATTAAACCAAAAAGGTTCTGGACTAAGGACAACAGGCATGGAGGGAGCAGGAGTGGGATGCAGCACTGACTAGAGTTTGGTGAAGTGAAGTCTATAGAAGGAACTGTGAGAACCTCAGGCCCCTTTCCACACAGGGCTCCCAGAATGTTGGCACTCAATTTATACCTGCTATGAGAGAAATTATCTGGAGAAATAGACTGGTTCACAGATAATGAGATTTAGAGGTGCCTTCAAATAAAGGCCAGGTTTCTTAGTTGTCCTACAGTGAGGCTCACCAGTTGATGAGCTTAGAACTTGCCCCCGCTCCAGTCCCTCTTTCTTTTTCCCCTCACTCTTAAATATGGTTACTCATTATGGCCTTTCCACAGAAGTGAGGAAAAACAGAGAATCAAAAAGACTGAAAAAAAATTGCAGAAAGCCAACACAATTTAAGGTGCCAAAAAAATCTTCTAAAAACTATTATCAATATTTTCAGAGGCAAGAGAAGATACTGCATTCATGTAAGGGAATAGGAGGCTAGAAAAAAATCCAGAAAAACATAAAAGCTTTTAGAAATAAAAATACAAGAGTTGAAACAAAAATTTCAAAATTGGAACATAAAGTTGGGGAAATCTTCCATAAAATATTTATATTGATAGAATATAGATAAAAAGACGTTTGAGTGAGTGACATAAAGAATTGAAAAGTAGAAGAGAAAAGATGAGGAGGTCACATCAGTTGGTCCAATATTTTTATTAAATAGGTTCCATAACAAAGAGAAGAGAGAAAAGATGTAATTATCAAAGGAATGGCATGAGAAAATTTTCCACCATACAAGATGTGAATTGGTAAATTGAAGGACCCAAACAGGAAACATGATGAGTAGAAATGAGCATTATACCAGGCATGTTATTGTGATATTTCAATATAAAATGCAGAGAAGAGTCTATATGATTTCTTGAGAGACAAAAGATAAATCACAAATGCAGTGATAAAAATCATACAGCACTAGATTTCTGAAAACAGCACTGAAAACTAGAAGACAATAAAATATGTCTCAATTACGGCCTGGGAGCATGAATAAAAATAGTAGGCAGACTCAGAGTGGATCTTGGATGGAAGGTCAAGAAATCAAGTATAATAATGTTATATAAAGTAACTGGAGATTAAAGGAAAGAACCCCCTTCTTTTTTGAGACAGAGTCTCACTGTCACCCAAGTTGGAGTGCGGTGATCCGATCATGGCTCACTGCAGTCCCAACCTCCCGGGTCTAAGTGAGCCTCCTGTCTCAGCCTCCTGAATAGCTAGGGCTACAGGAACATACCACCATACCTGGCTAATTAAAAAAAAAAAAAAAATTAGAGATAGGATCTCACTATGTTGACCAGACTGGTCTCAAATTCCTGGGTTCAAATGTCTCAAGCCAAAGTGTTGGGATTACAAAGATAAGCCACTATGCCCGGCCTGGGAAACTTTGAAGTTAAAGCCTTGGGTCAGTCATCAATGTCAGAAACATCTTAAAAGATAGATAGTGAGTACTAGACTTAGCCAAGACAGAATCTTAACTTGCCCCTATAGAGGGTGGGTCTCTACAGAGAGGCATTGACCCTATCCCCCTGCAGAGACAGTGATTGCCATTGTCAGTGTCAGGTTTGAAGAGAAACAGATGTCACTACAGCAGCAGAGAAGTTAAACTTTGCATTTTCAACTTTTTTCTTTCAAAGTCTCAAACCCTGAACCAACATGAACTTTCATGAGTGTAACCCATTTAAATGGAATATCGTCTGGGAGGAAGAACCAAACTCCGTGCAATCCTATGGTCCTTAGATAGTCTCTCTCTCACTCATGGGATAATCCTAGGTGAATAAGAGCTGGCGTGACTTGAGCTCACACTGATCTTCAGGGTGGTACCCCTGTATTCCAACATGTTTCCAAGAGGCATCTGGGTATTCGGATGCCAGACCACCAACATGGATGCCTGATCGAAAGTAGAGGTAAATAATTGCTTCTCTGAAGTGATTTCAAGTTTCTCCAACAGAACTATATGTATGTATCAAACCTTCATTTTATAGCATCCTTTTATTTACAGCAAAACAGACCAAAATACCTGCAACTAGTCTGAGCTGATTTGAAACGGCAGGTATGGGAATTCCCAGTTGAATTTGCACCAAGTTACATCTTCATACATCCCTAAGGGCAAATTTTGTGACATTTCTCATCAGAATGTTCCAGCCTGCCAGACAGAGGTGACTACTCTGATTTCAACTTGAATATTACACATAAACAAAAAGAATTATCTCAATAGCAACTTGCTTAAAGAAGCGTCTTATAAACCTGAAGCACTTTAAGAACATTAAATTGGACTGATACGGACTTTTCCCCCTAATGTAGAAAGATATATATTTAAAAAAAAAAAAACCACAGCAGGGGCTGAAATATGTGACAAACAATTTGGAAACAGCTGTGCTGATTGCAATAGCCTCCCAATAATATACTGCTTATATTTTCTTCTCAGTTTGATTCTTTGACTCCAGGAAGTACTAGAAAGATACAAAACATTTTTCTATGGCAAACTGCTTTTAACATGATCAATTACCTTTCCACCTTTATGCTGGGCTATGGTTTAAATTGCATGATTAATCTTTAACTCAAAGAGGTCTGAGGTGTGCTCTGTTTTCCTCCTTTTCTTTCTTTTCAAAAAGCATCTTAGAATTAAACAAAAATGTAAAAAAGGAATTCCAAATATCAACAGCAAGTGGTTTAATTTTTAGCAATTATAGATGTTAGCTTACTGAAAAGAAAATTAAGACTGTTGTGAAACAGTCTGTAATTTTTATATGTTTAAGGCTCTGGCAACCAGAATCTCCAGAATATGTTGAAACTTCTCAAATTTTGCAATCCAATTTTATGATCACAAAATCTTCCAGAAAGATATGTTAAGTGCTTACCAGGTAGTATTAAGTAGTAGTAAGTCTGGTATTTCTTACATTTTAAAAATCATCTGGAATTTGTTTTCATGTGAAGTATGATGGTAGAATTAAAACTTTCTTCTGTGTTTTTATAATTGGACAGCTAAATGACTCAACTTCATCTCCTTCCTTTCTTCTCACTGAATTACAATGCCACTTTTAAACATGGAGTGCATGTGCACAACTGTCCACAGACATGCTTCTTTTTTTCTGAAGGTTCTATTCTGTACGTTTGACCTCTCTATTCCTATCCCCATGCCACACTGCAATAATTACAATTTTTATTCCATTATTCCTTCTTTTGCTAAATTGCTTCAGACCTTATTGTAACTCATTTATTCTTTCATGTGGAATTAAAATAATCTTGTCCATTCTAGAAAAAAATAGCTCTATTATTTTTATGGGAATTGAATTACATTTTAAAATTAATTTTGGGAAAATTAGCACTTTTAATGTTGAGCTTTCCTATCCAACAACATAGCATATCTCTCCTGTATTCAAATTTTATAATTTCCTTTCTACAGATTCTTTATATTACCCCTGCTGTGCTTTTAGTTGTCCCTCAGCTCCACAGCAGAAACACACCACCCAAGTGAACCTTAGTCCCTCCTTAGTTTCCTCTGGGAGACTTCACCAAGGCAGGCAATAAGGGTACCATCTCTGAGGGTTAAGACTGGTATGTCTAGTATTTCCTAGGCTCAGTTTCATGTTCCTGCTTCTGGTTAGCTCTCTACACAAGGCTGTGTACTCATTTTTGGTATGCCTGTATCAATTTTTGATCCTTTTTCTCCTTCTCACTCTTGCTATACATCATTTGGCAAGCTTTATATTTAGTCCTTTGATCAGTGCCTTGATTTGATCAGGATTGCAACCATTTCTGCCTCTCTTTTATACTGAGCCACAAAGCATATTCAAGGATATGTCCGACTTGGGGGAAAATAGGCTGTACAGAGCTCTCTTCAGATTCCAGGCACTTTAATTCATAGTTCTCCAACAGACAATAGAGTACATCTTACTGACTGTCTAATAAAAAGAGGAGAAATTGCTCTCTGGATGTGCTATAATTGGATCATGTCTTTACTCACATGGTATTCAATAGGGATCCAAGATGATTTAAGGTTTTTATCTCTTTATTAGTGTGAGAGAGATATAAACCACACTTAGGAAGTCAGAAACTTTCCACTCCCATGATGGGGAATGGAACAAACAATTCAGATTCCACATTTAGAGTAACCTTTTATGTGTCAGGTGGAGTACTTGGTGTTTTCTGAGATACTATCTAAGTTTTTCAAAAGATAGCCATGAGCCCAGAAATTTGAAATTTAAAAAAAGGTTATGAAAGCTTAAGTCCATGTACTGAAATTATGACAGGGGATAACTGTCATGTTCAGAGTTCTTCAGAGTCCTTCAGAGTGCACTGGTCCCCTGGCAAGTAAGAAGAGACGGGGTCCTGGGAATAGGTCCTTATGGACACTGGGGGTGTGACAGGGAGACAGCCTGGCTTCTCCAGGGCTGTACTACCCACAATGATGCCTGCTGGGTGCTGCTGGAAGCAGCCCATGAACAACATACACAAGTCAGCCAACTTGCCTCAGAGTCTCGTTACTAGACCTAGCCGACCCAGAGGACTGTGAATTTAGAATGATAATCCCAAGTGCACTGGCCACACCACAGGCACTGACAGTCACCACTAGGCCTATAAATAAGAAAGCAGGTGAAACATTATTATTGGCTCAATGCAAGTGTCATGAGCCTTACAACAAACCTATCCTTCCAAGAATAGTTCAAACTCACTTTATGAATGAATCACCTAGTAATTGACCCAGATTGAATACAGATATAAGAGCAGAAATCTTCCAAACCAAAGAATGGTCTACAGATGGAGACCCTCTCCATCAGGCAGCAATCATTTGGCCCGGACTGTATCTTGCCCATGCCCTTATGCCACTTGCTCCTCCTCTCTGTCTTGTAAGAGCGCTGGCAGAACAAACCGCTTAGACCGTGTCTAAGACTCATCACTGGAATTCGATGGAAGAGGAAAAGCATCCCCCTGCAACCTGATTAACTAGGACCACTCAAGAGGCCTGAATGTGACAATAACTCAGAGTCAATAATAATAGTAAAATAAATGTAGCAAGTATCATTTGATGCATTTTGTTATTAGGTACTATAAACAAATTTATCGTCATTGACTTTCAAAACAATTGCATGAGGTATATATGATTATCCTCATTTTATAGATGAGGAAAATAGGGCTCAGGGAGATTAGGCACCTTCTCCAAGGCTGCACAGTGTAAATAACAGAAGGAAAAATTGAGTCTTCATCTGAAATTTATAACTTTAAGTTTCATGGGGTTTTTTTGTTTGTTTGTTGTTGTTGTTGTTGTTGTTGTTTTTTGTGACGGAGTCTTGCTCTGTCGCCCAGGCTGGAGGCAGTGGCATGGCACAATCTCGGCTCACTGCAAGCTCTGCCTCCTGGGTTCATGCCATTCTCATGCCTCAGTCTCCCGAGTAGCTGGAACTACAGGTGCCCGCCACCAAGCCTGGCTAATTTTTTTTGTATCTTTAGTAGAGACGGGGTGTCACTGTGTTAGCCAGGATGGTCTCGATTTCCTGACCTCATGATCCGCCCGCCTCGGCCTCCCAAAGTGCTGGGATTATAGGTGTGAGCCACCACGCCCGGCCTAAATTTCATATTCTTTACAGTACAGTATTCTGCTTTCATTGACTTTTACCATCTGCACAATTCTGAGACATTTAGAGAAGGTTGGTTACCTGATTTTCTAATGTAAAACATTAGAAACAGTGAATGAGAAGGAGTTGGGAGACTACTAGAAGTATAAAAACTCATGACTGAAATTGAAGTAGGAGAAAACTTTTTAAAAAACATCCCCAAACACCTAAAACACCCCCATAAAATTCCTCAAAACAAATAACTTGGAGACAGTGAATGAAGAGGCAAATAGTTCCATATGTCCCTCAATAATCTTTGAGGTTATCACTGGATTATGGCATTAAAAGGGATAACCTGTATACAGTCTATGCTGCTTAAAATGTTGAGAAAATTTCCCAGAGAATTTTGGGAATAGAAGGGACGTTTAGGGATCATGATGCAGAGTTGACTTATGGACATAAATAATCGAGGTCTAGAAGGCAACAGAGTTGACTCAGCCAAGTGCTGGTCATTGGCAGAGACCAGCACAGACCTCACTTTCCATAAATCCTGGTCTAGGAGGCTAACAACTCTTCCTGGCTTCTCCCAAGGATGTTTAGTGACACCTTAGAAACTTCTCATAAATACAGACAAAGAAGAGATTCCTTGTTTGACATTGTTAAATTAGATGTCTAAATTTTACTTGTATCTTTTATCAATTGCTCATTTTTGCTCAATAAATTAGATACTAGATAAGTGCCTGCCTGAGAGATGATCATGCTCCAGTCAGAGACACAAAGAAATAAAAGAGAAAGCACAGTGTGATAAGAAGAATGATCAGGATGAAATGGGAGCCAAGGGGGCACCGAACACAGCTGGGCTTTAGAAAGAGTCAGGCATGTTTTCCAAGACAGGTGTTTTTGCATTCAGTCTTGATGATGGATGCCTAGGGAATGAGCCAGGTGAATGAAGGAGAAAATGCCACTTTGGGTAAAGGGATAGAATCTATCATCACATGGAGTCTCTAGAGAAGTATCAGATATCTTACTTTGATTAGGCAAGAGTCAGCAAACTATAGTCAGCCTAATCCATTCTGTTGTTATAAATAAAGTTTTATTGGAACACCAGCCATGCTCATTTATTGACCTAGTGCATATGACTGCTTTTGCACTACATCTAGTGTCAAGTAATTGCCATCAAGACCCTATGGCCCATAAAGCCTAAAATATTTACCATCTAGCCATTTACATGAAAATATTGACTGAACCCTGGATTAGAATACATGGAGGCAGGGGGCAGATTGCACACTGGTGGCCCGTGGGCTTCATCTAATTGCTATGCTTTATTTAGTCTTCTCATTTTCTTTTCATTTATTAGTTTAAAAGAAAATATGTTTAACATTTTAAAATTAGGAGAATTCACATAGAAAATCCAGATTTTTAACTTCTTTTGATAAATCAGATCTGTCCATTCTGGACCTACTTTTCAGCATGGCAAGAATTAGATAGAGCTAAGCAGCAGCAGTCGCCTTCAGGTGGGGAATGGGCTTTCCATTTTCCCATTGTCCTTCCCACTCTCTCCCAGCCTACTACCTTAGCCCTGTAGGAATCTAAGTTTACAAATTCCTGAAGAGGCTGGAGATAAAGGTAGTAGTGATTCAGTGAAGGGCTAGGAATTATTTGTTAAGAACTTTCAACTTGATCCTGAGATGCCAGGCAGCCACTGGCCTCTGGCCTGACAAGACTGGTCTTTTAGAGAACAAGACTGATAGTAACATAAAGAATGGACTAAAGGAGAGAGTCCAGAGGCAGTGAGATCACTTAAGAGGCTTTTGAGTAAGTCCAAAAAGGATCGAGGAAGACCATAAAGTGGTATCAGAGTGAAGGTAAAGAGAAAATGGATCCTAGGAATATCTGCATGACAGCCAAGAACACAGCTGAGACTGAGATACAGGTAGGAGATCTCAGAGTGCTGGAACCATGGGAGGAAAAGCATTAATATTGACCATTTCCTGAGCCCTCTTAGGGAATTCTCAACAGAGTCCTAAAGTCAGTAATGCATAGGGCCTACTTTATGTGGCCAACTGATTGAACTTGTGTCAAGAGAGTTTTATATTAAATACATTGGGAGCTTTGGAGATCGGAAGTTGAAGGAGTATAGAGGGTCTTTGGAAGAGAGCGTAAAGAAAAGTATTCGATGCCAATGGTCAGAGCCTTCCATAATAGGAGTAGAATATTAGGGTAGCTGCAGAGAGAAGGGGCTTTGTCAGGAGTCTCAGGGCCCAATGTTCATTCCAGATTTGGAAAGTCTGGTAACTGCAGAAAACCACAGATACCCAACAGGGTCTCAAAGACAGTACAAAATTGATGTGCTGCTTCCCACTCTTTCTTAATACTGTCTAGAAGACCAAAGGTGGTTCCTGATGGTGAGAGAGAGGTGGCCTTAGGACCAGACTGGCACGATGACAGGAGAATGACCATTCTTCTCAGCCTCCTTTGATACACTACAGGGGAGATATTTCTTGCCTGATGAAAAGATCCTGATGAGCCTTCAAAGATATTCTTATCTAACAGTAAGAAGTATCACCTTACAAAATTGAAATGCCACTTTCATCTATGAACACAGAAATAATATCAAAATAACTATTTATTTGAAGGAGAAATTAAGCAAGCAGATAGAATTTCCTATCTACTTGGCTTAGTGAAAGACTCAGAGGGTTTAGACCATTCCTCTGAGGACAGAATTGGCAGTTTCCATGGAGCATCACATCAAAGGGACTGCAGAACTATGATACCCTGCATTTTGAAAATTGGGATAGCTTCCCCAATCAAGCTCATCATAACAGTGAAAATAATTTTACAGAAGAGAAAGTATTGTTCTTTAGGAACCCACACACCTCTATCTAACTCATTCAGAAGAGCTGCTGAGGCAATTTTCTAAGCCCTGTATTTTACTGATATTGTAGAGAGATGTCGAAGAATGTCCACAAGGAGTAACTGAAAGACAAGAGGAAAATCAAGGAGGTTAAAAAGAAAACACAGAAGATGCTGTCACTATAAAGATTACATAGTTTCTCAAGTAAAATCCCAGACAGGGTTCAGTTTTTGAGAGAACTTGTCATAAATGCTCTAAGCAGAGTAATTCTGTTTGTGTAAGGGGGAATAAAGAAAGAAAAAGCATTTCCAAACACTAACTAATACTTAGAAAAAAGGAAGCTTACTCAAAGCAAACCAGAACCATTATGCTTGTCTGATGAAAATGGGATTTTCAAATTTGCAAAAATTTACATTGCATACATAATGCAGACACATTTTCCATGCATAGCAGTCAAATATTAAAATCTTTACAGAAGCTTTTATTTTGTGTAATGCATGTATACAATGTTTTGCATTGCCCTAGATAAAAATTCATCTCATGGTGTCATGCTGTGTCAATCCCGAGGAAAGGCAAGTAAATCCTCATTTTACCAGGACAATAGCTTTGGGTAAGAGGATAAACTAGCTCTCATTAATCTCCACTCTTCTCCACTGAATCCAGAGGACCACCCACATGGACAGCAGTTTAAAAAAGGACTGAGTGTACCCTTTTCTTTCTCGGTATCTCAGCAACTTCTGGTCCCACCAACAGAACAGGCCAAGTAATAAATACCATTTTTATCATATTTTACAGTTTACAAAGAGCCCATCTCATTAAGTTTTCACGAAGCTGCACCTGTATTTTGTTGAAGGTCAAATAGGGTAAGAAACTTGTCCAGGAATATGAGGAAGTGGCAGAGGTGGAGCTTCAACCTGGGTGTCTTTGGGTCAATGAATACCCTCCCACTAAACCCCTTATCACAGCTGTATCTTAGCCACAGAAGAGAAGTGAGAGGCTGAGAGAATCCTTCTTCTTCTGGTAGCCCCTGCCTCCATGAGTCATGCTATAGTCCTTTTGTTCATTTGCAGGGAGAATCCTACTTTTATAAGACTTTTTTGATTTCATTTGACATGTAATCCATTTATGTCACTTCAAAATATACCATATATCTGATCTATCCTCAATTCCTCCACTTTCTAGCTGAGGGGTTTTGACAAGTAGTTCAATCTCCCTGAACTTCAGTTTTCTTATCTATTAAATAGGATGAGAAGTAAGTAGAGCATAGTTGCCGGGAGGATTAAATGAGCTGGGATATGTAAATCACTTATCAGTACTAACACATAGTAAACACTCAATAAATTTTAAAATTTAAAAATCAGCAGGGGGCTGGGCTGTGTTGGGTGAGCGGAGTATTGCACCTGTGCAGAGCCCTGTGGTGGTGAGCTCAGAAAAGCGCCCGGAGGTGGTAGACAAGCACCAGGGAGCCCACGTGGGTATGGGCATCCAGAACAACTCCTCAAGTAGACTCAGCGAGAACTCAGAGGGCACCAGAGTTGCTCTAGGTGGTAACCGGCCTTTGAAAAAGGAGAAACAAAAAAGGAAAGACTACTATCCCATGACAGATAGACAACTGACCAGCAAGAGGGTCGAATTTTGGGAGACTGCACTAGCTCTCTTTTTTTTTTTTTTCGAGACAGAGTCTCACTCTGTCACCAGGCTGGAGTGCAGTGGCCCGATCTCAGCTCACCACCACCTCTGCCTCCTGGGTTCAAGCAATTCTCCTGCTTCAGCCTCCCAAGTAGCTGGGACTACAGGCGCATGCCACCATGCCCAGCTAATTTTTGTATTTTTAGTAGAGATGGGGTTTCACTGTGTTGACCAGGGTGGTCTTGAACTTCTGACCTCGTGATCCACTCGCCTTGGACTCCCAAAGTGCTGGGATTACAAGCGTGAGCCACCGCGCCTGGCCAACTGCACTAGCTTTTGAAGGCTGTAAGGAGATTTGGGATTTCTTGAAGGCTGCTGCACGTGTTTTTGATAGAAGTTATTGTGAATTCGCACAAGCAGTCATTGATGGTGCAAATGTAACATTATACATGGTGCACTTACAGAGTGCTATGATGAACTGGGGAATAGATATCAGCTTCCAATCTATTGCTTGGCAGCAGCAATCAACATGACAGAGGAAAAGAACATAGAGACTCTGAACGTTCCTCAGCCACCACCCAATTCTAGATATTAATGTCAGCTCTGTTTGTATCTTCCCACAGGCAAAGCCCTCAAACTTTTGGTGTGCAGCACAGACACAGTATGCCACATACAGAGGCAGTGACTCGCAGTAAAAGGAGTGGAACTATATAGTCAGTGGTGGTTCTTTTCTGGTAGACCTCTCACTAACAAAATGAAATTGGAAGAGCCAGAGATCCCAAAGGACTGTGCTGTACAGGTGAGAGTGAGGCAACCTTTTCAAAACCCAACACCAGTTGAGAACTGAATTGGTCCCATTGGCTGGTCCCCAGGCCCCTCCTGCTCCTTTTCATTGTTGCTGTCATGTCCTACTCTATGGTGTGAAATTTATTTGCACTGCTCTGAATTCCCTATGAATGGATTTAGTTCTGAGGAATTACAAGTGAAAAATTTCATCTGTGAATGAGACCAACACAAAGAATTAATAAAATACAAAGAGCTAAAAAATATAGCTGGAAGCTGGTAATGAATGAGCTTGGGTGGAGGTGAACATTTACTTCTCCAATTAAACTGTGAGCTGCCAGGAGGGCAGGCCATTATTTACTTAATCTATCTGTATTTATTGTATTTCATTTATCTAATTTAATGTATTATGTATTTTACCCTTCTAAACACCATTAGGAAAATATGGCTTTCTCACTGTAACTGTCGAGAAGGAGCATGCTTTTGTTTAGAATGTGAGCAACTAGGGAGCAGAGGCTATTTTCCTAAGGGACAACTAGATAGAGTTTGGAGGGATGGAGGGATAAAAGGAGAGAAAGGGTACAGATGCACCTCCACTTATGATGGGGTTACATCCCAATAACCATGGTAAGTTGAAAATATAGTTAAGTCGAAAATGCATTTAATATACACCTAACCAGTGGAACACCATGGCTTAGCCTGGCCTACCTTAAATGTGCTCAGGTCACTTACATTAACCTCCACTTGGGCAAAATGGTCTACCATAAAGCCTATTTTATAATAGAATGTTGAGTATCTCATATCATGTATTGAATACTGTTCCAAAAGTGAAAAACAGAATGGTTATACGGGTACTCTTAGTATGTTTCCTACTGAATGAGTGTCGGTAAACACTCTAGTATTTAGAGTTGACAATAGTGTAAAGTTGAAAAATCATTACGTCAAAGCATTGTACATTGGAGACTATCTGTATTATAAACACTCACTCTATAATATTTAATGTTAGTAAGATGAACTACAGAGACATATTTGAGTCATTTAAATGACTATATTTGATTATTTCTGTTAGAATAATCATTTTTTGAACTGCAAAATAATTTTATGGCATAAACTTTGGTGGTATCAGAGTTACATAACATAAAATTAGAAGACATTTTGTCAACAGTCTCATTTTATGGATGCTATGAATCAGGTCCAAGGAATGTATTTAAATATGTATTTAAAATATCATAGTCAATACTGTTTTATTTTCTCCCAGATTAATATATACAAAACTTCTTCTCGAGCAAAAATAATAATAATGTAGTTCCGTTAAGTATATATATTTTTTCCAAAAAGATTAAATCAAACAGCAGAGGAGCTACACTATTGACATTTAACTGGTTAGTCTTTTTGGGGTATATTATGACCATCTCCCTGTTTTCCTCTTACCTTTGTGGTGACATCAACAAGAGATAAGGTAATTTTTTTTTTTTTTTTTTGAGGTGGAGTCTCATTCTGTCGCCCAGGCTGGAGTGCAGTGGCGCGATCTCGGCTCACTGCAAGCTCCGCCTCCCGGGTTCCTCCCATTCTCCTGCCTCAGCCTCCCAAGCAGCCCGGACTACAGGTGCCCGCCAGGCAGCCCGGACTACAGGTGCCCGCCACCACGCCCGGCTGATTTTTTGTATTTTTAGTAGAGACGGGGTTTCACCGTGTTAGCCAGGATGGTCTCGATCTCCTGTCTCGTGATCCACCCTCCTGGGCCTCCCAAGGTGCTGGGATTACAGGCGTGAGCCACCGCGCCCGGACGAGATAAGGTAATATTTAAAAATTGTAACTGACTGTAATCAGTAACCACATGGGGGAACCACTAAATAAATAAATGGTCTGTCCACCCAAATAATTTATCAATTAATAATCATAAGCTTGACAGCTTATCTGATATCCAAACTACTGACTCAACAAGTACGTATTGAGTATCTACTAGTGCAGACAACTGTGCTGAATGATGGGATAGGTTGGTGAGGAAAACAGACATTGTCCCTACTGGCATGGAATTTAAAATATGTTAGGAAATAATAGACAATAAATGAGTAAACAAAATAGAATTACAAATTATGATAAGTGCTATGATCGGGGCATTGTATTTAGAGTTGACAATATTAAATACTTAGACATTATTCATTATTTATCTGAAATTCAAATTTAACTGGGTGTCCTACATTTTTATTTGCTAAATCTGGCAATCCTACCAGTATATGTGTGTGTGTGTGTGTGTGTGTGTGTAGTGGGGGGCAAAGGAGAGAGATCTACTAGCTATAATACTCTGGCAAAATTCATGCCCGGACACTCCATTTAAATTGTCATTTGACAGATGAGAAAGAGCTGTCCAGGAAAGGAAGGGGGTGGAATGGTGGAATGTTTTAGGTGGTACTGAGGGCAGAGAATTCCAGACAAAAAGAATAGCATGTTTAAAGCCCCTGAGATGTTCATTCACTCAACAAGTGTTTATTAAGAGTCTATTATGAGCCAGGCATTAGGTACTAGGGATTCAGCGGTGAGCAGAACAGAAGCACTCCTTGTCTTCTTAGAGCTGTAAATCTGAAGGATCAGTTGAGGATGTCAGGACACAGCAGCAGAGAAATCATTTTTGGCAAGGAGACGAAAGATAATCCAATTATATTATATTTACTTCCTTAGTGGCTAATATGAGGCTCAACGAAAAAACAAAAATGTGTATTTTTTGTTAATTCAACAACCATTTATCCTCAACTTGGCCTGGGGGAAAAAGAGAAAAAAAACCTGATAGATAACCTTTTGTTATCCTTTATAATAATTATCTTTGGGTTATTCATCAAGGAGATGCTTCAAACTCAATGAGAAGTGAAGTGAATTGAAATATAGAGATTTCACATTTATTTAAATAACTCCTTAAACCAAGTCATTTAAGCAGGGAAAAAAGGCAAAACCCAGAGAAACAACAGCAGAGAACAACCACTTGTCTGGTTGATGGTGTCTCAAGAATGGCAGAGCTGCCCTAGCAATGTAACCACCTTCTAAGAAGGTGCAGGATAACCACAAGTACCTTCCATTTTAGTGAACTGTCTTTTTGCTCTGAACATGCCCATTTATTTGGGGTGAAGAAATAATTCTTGTGGATAAGAGCACAAAGCCTTTTCTTTTATCACAGAAGCTAAGGTAGATTCTTTCTGCCTTGACTATTACCGGTGAGATTTTTCAGATAAGATCAATTTTGTTAATGATAATGCAGTTCATGGGGAAAAATAATCAGAGTTTAACTCTCAGGCCCTGGATTGAGTTTACTAAGTGAAAATTTGAGGGAGAAAATGGAATTCTGATTTATAGCTCCTTTTAGAATTTGATCATTTGAAAAAAATTTAAAAATAAATTCATATTCCAATGTTTTTTTCTGAATATTATAGACTTTGCTTACAGTATATTTCTTTGGAAATGCTGTTACCTAAGATTATTTATCAGTTAATAGTTTAAAACAAAATCTGGTAGGATGATTAAAATATAATTAATAATTCAGAGACTAGTTATGTCAAACTAATTTTAAATACACAAGAAGTTTATTTTCCCAGCTTGTTGCTATATTTTGGGAATCTTGATATTTTATTTAGTATACTTGCTATAACTCTCAGATTCATATCAATTGCAAATTTAACAAGCCTGCAATCTGTCCCATGATTTCAGTCACTGGTAAAAATATTAAACAGGATAAATCATTAAATAGAGCTCTTTGCAAAGCTACTAGAAACACTGGATTTTATTGCTAAATAAATCAATACCCAATTACTTAATTTTGCCTATATCTAACTCTAACTCCTTCAAATTAATCCACAAGTTACTGATGAGAGGCCAAGTGCCTTGCATAAATCCAAACAAAACTCAGTAGGGATTAAAAATAATCCCTGGATTTGGGTCAAAAATTCTAATGCACTTTTAAAAATATAGAAGTAAACTTGTTCACAGGAGAGCAACTACAATGATGAAGGGAATCAGAACGTTATCTTATATAGAACTGAAGTAGGAACTTGCATAGGAGACAACATTTAATTCTTTTTGATAGTTTTACTTTTTCTATTATTTAAACAACTTTCATATCAAGGAGAGGGTACTCTTGTTCAATATTATAGGTGGCAAATTCAAATTTCCACAGGGGTTGGGCAGGCAATGTGAGTGAGGAAAGTCTCACTCTTTCACATTTCCTTCTTTCATAGAGACATAAGCACAAAATATATTGCCTTTCCTCTTATCTCTTTCATAAAAAGCCACTGTTCAAACTCAATACTCCATAGCAAATGGTCCCTAGGCTCAGTTTGGAGGTGTTGTGCCTGGGTTAAGGGGAGGGATAGCCACTTCTTCATGCCAGCTTAATTGTTGTCAGAGGAGATGTATCTACAGTCTCCCAGTATTCCTACATCTTCCAGTTTTTTCAAAAGAAACTGGAAATCTGGATTTTTATGTTAGTTCTCTTGATTTTTTAAAATTTGGACAATAAATTTATATTTTTCTTAAAAAAACACTTCACTAGTCAATACTGGGCAGGTGCAACAACACATAGGCTGCTCCTGACTCTATGATTCCCAGAGGCTGGACCAGAACAAATGACTTGAAGATATAGTGAAGTAGGCAAGAGATGAGTGGAAGGAAGCACCTGTTGCCCCTCAACTGCCTGCCTTCTCCTGAGATCATCAGATCTAAGCAGAGCAACCTCATGTGATCATATTGGATATCATTTATATCTGTGACTGGATTATAGAACTTTAACTCCTTGTCTCACTTTGAGAGTCAATGGTTCCAAATAAAGCATTCTCTGGGGATTCAGGGGAGAAAATCAGTGGCTGGCAAGTTCTTGAGAGTGTTTGCCCGAAAGGTAGAATATGATCTCAGCTTTGCAAAATGATTGCCATTTGGAGGCAGATGACTTAGAGGGAATTTCTGATTGACAAAACAGCAGACACAAAAGACTAAAGGTGGAAAGGAGAGTGGCCTGGCATGGGGGTCACAATGAAAAGATTCTAATGGAATGGAGGGTTTATGGCAATTAAGCCTGGGGGTCACAACTGGCCATATCCAATTATGTTTGGCTATCACATGTTTTAAAATAAAAATTGAACCTGAGGCACTTTTGGAGGGAATGTACCCTCCACTTACCTACTGACCCCATCACTTCTTTTCTTGTATCCTGGACCACGACACAGTAACATTACCCAACTGATCCCCAAAATTCTTAGATCTTCCACCCCAACAATAAATTTTGATTTTATGGAAATTTATTTTCTTGAGACAAGTTTATGGTACATATATTGAATACCTCTTGAACATTATTACATGGTTGGTAATTTGGAACTTAAAGAAAAAATAATATAAATGATAAATTTGAGGTTTGGGTTGCAGCTAGAGGAAAGTTTCATTATATTTTTGGAAGTCCACACGTTAAGTGATAAATCTCATATTTGTTTGATTTTATAAGCTGTTCCTATGGTTTGGGAGATGGATGTAACTGTTCTACAAACATGGACACAATTCCGAGCAAGGGTATTAGGGCTCTGTCAGGTCTGGTTAGGCCTATCCTGTTCCAAGTCACCAAACTAATCAGTTAAACAACTGGTTGGTTGGCGAAAGATTTCACTTTTCAGTCAATTGTCCTGGCATCAGAGACACATGCATTCCTAGAGTTTTACTCTCATCACTTAAAGTCAAGTTTTGCTGTCACACAAATACCTTATGCCTTTTACAAACATCCTTTCATTGGATTCTTACTATGTTCCTATCCATTCATCCATTAATAGATAGAGACCTACTAACAATAAAGAGTCAACTATTATGCTAGTTATAGGTGGTCAGGATACAGCGTAAATACAACTTACAACATCTATTAGGTGAGCAGGGAGATTATTTCATTCCAATTAAAAAATGCATTTATTTCTTAAATCATTTTTTATTACAGAAGTAAAAGAGTAATGTATTTTCTGCCTTAAAGATTAAGGCAATGCAAACGTATATAGAGTAAAATCCTTTTACTTACATTTATATGCATTTCTATACAGATATAATTTTTATATAAATACTATTATACACTATACATTTTTCAGAAACTTCATTTTTTAACTTAAAATGTCTTAGAGGGTTTTTCAGGCCATAGTTTTTTTTTTTTTTTTTTTTTGAGACGGAGTCTCGCTCTGTCGCCTAGGCTGGACTGCAGTGGCCAGATCTCAGTTCACTGCAAGCTCCGCCTCCCGGGTTTACGCCATTCTCCTGCCTCAGCCTCCCAAGTAGCTGGGACTACAGGTGCCCGCCACCTCGCCCAGCTAGTTTTTTGTATCTTTTAGTAGAGACGGGGTTTCACCATGTTAGCCAGGATGGTCTCGATCTCCTGACCTTGTGATCCGCCCGTCTCGGCCTCCCAAAGTGCTGGAATTACAGGCTTGAGCCACCGCACCCGGCCTAGGCCATAGATTTTTTTTTAAGGCTCCAAAGTATGCCGTTGTTTGTATGTAGCACAATATATTTAATCTTTCTTAGAGACATTTTGACTATTTACATTTTTTTGTTATTACAGTGATACAATGTATAAATATCTTTGTTGATGTAAGCAAATATTTTGTAAGGTAGATTGCTAGAAGTACCTTCACTGAGCACATTTAAAATTTTGGCTGATACTGGCAAAAATATTCTTGAAAACATTGAACATATCTATAGCTATACACACACAAGATCTATAAAATACTGTCTATTTCTTTATTGTTTCTAGGATTCGAAGTTTGTTTAGGAAGACTGTTAATATTCTAAAATTCTAAAACATGCTTCCAATGTTTTTGTAGTTTTTCTTAACATTTAGCTCTATAATCCTAGTTTCATTTTAGGAATAATGTGAATTAGGCATTTAACTTTTCTCCCAAAGGAACAGCCCATTGCCCCATACTATTTATTAAAGCACCTAATCTGTTGCCTTTATATTGGAAGAACAATTTGGCTTGAGTTTCACATTCTTTCCCTCAGAAGTGAAAATGTGCTGCCTTTCCATCTTCTGAAATTGAATGTCACTGTGGTCAAGTCGAAGGCCAATCTGATTATTTCTGCTCTTGTAAGTGACTTGAATGTTCTGCCTATATGCTTCCATAACCCTTTCTTTAAGTTTGAAATTCAGTAACTTTTTCAGATTATCTTATGCTGTTGATGATTCCAAATGAAACTTTCCTGGAATCTAGTGGGTCCTTTATGTCTATCTATTTATGACATTGTTTCGGGAGAATATTGTTTTACGTCATGTTCTTATAATATTTTTCCACGTGTTTTCTTCTTCAAAACCATCCAACTATCTGTCATTCATTTCTATCAGATTCTCTGGAGTCATTATATCTTTGTTCTTTTCTACTTTGTTTTGTGTTATTTCCCCAAATGCATCTTCTATGTATTTAACAATATTTTCACAATATTTTCAGAGAAGTTCATTGTATTTTTGCGGCTTCTAGAGTGTCTTTTGTCTCTTTAGTGATTTTATTTATCTCTCCAACTTTTTCCCTGAGTATTGCCAGCACACTTTTCATCTCCCTTAATTATTTTACTTCTCTTCTACAAAATTTTGAATCTTTACTCCGAACATTTTTGCTTGATACTTAAGAGCATTTGCTTGATGTTTATGACTTTACATACACACACACACACACACACACGCATGCACACACACACATATAGAAAGACACAGACAGAGAGATCCATATTTTCTGTAAGTCCTTCAGAATAATGGAGAACTCTTTGTCTACAATTTCTCTGAAATACTTTGGTATATTTATTTGGGGATAATGGGCTCTTCTTTGGCTTAAATTCCCTCCATTATTTATAAAAAATTACTTTGCAGTTTTCATGAATATGTACTACTCCCTCCTTTTTGTTTATAACTCATCTTTTTAAAAGCCTGACTATTATTTAAATAATAGTACAGGGAAAGGGGTGAAATAGGGTAGAGTAAGCTGAGGCTGACTGCTCTTTTAATTTGGGTTTTGTCCTGGTTATCCATTGTTGCAGAGCAAACCACCCCACAACTGAGTGGCTTAAAATAACTATCAGTTATTTTGTTCACATTTCTGCAAATTGGGCAGGATGCAGTGGGTCCAGCTCATTTCTGCTCCACATGGTATCAGCTGGGGCAGCTTGAATGGGGTTGTAGGATCCACTTCAAAGATGGATCGCCCACATGTCTGGCAAGTCTTGCTGGCTGTCGCTCCCTCTCCAGGTGGAACTCTCCACAGACTGATTTGGCTTCCTCACAGCAAGGTGGCTGGGTTCCAAGAGTAAGTTCTCTAAGCGAGAGGAAGTGGAAGCTGCTAGTTACTAAAGGCCTGGACCTGGAAACTGGGACAGCATCCCTTCTTCTGTATTCTATACATTGAAGGTGGGGCACAGATCCATTTCTGGATAGGAGTGTCAATGAATTTGGGGGCTATGTTTTAAAACTGTCACAGGCTGTCTCAAGCATCTGTCACCAAATCTGTTATTTCCTTGCTATTGGGAATACATCCTTTTGTAGTTTATGGCATTCAAATTGAGGCGGCATAGAGAAAAGCCCCTGAAGTTGCGGATGAATTATGTTTTAATTTGAAAATTTCTGCTTTTCTTCCATACAAATAACCTCCAGCAGAGTCCTTGGCTAGGAAACAAGAATGTGTCAGCATGATTTCTATTTGGCTGCTGTTTTGAGGGGTCAGACTATTTCCCCCATTTGCCCCTGACCCATCCACCTGATCTTAACTGCGCTCAAAAAACAGACTATTAGATACTCCTTTCGGTAGTGTGATGTGCTGTCAGATCTGAGAGAAACAGACTTGGCTCCGCATCTTCCCATCTTTCGTTTAAGATTTCACATTATTCAGCAGCAATATTTCATACTTAAATATTTCATAGTTTATAGTTTGGAGTTGTGAATACTTTCCTGTTTCAAGGGCTATGTTTTTTTCTATTTTTCAGTGTTTTTCTTAGTTTTAGTTTGTTTTCAGGGAGTCTAGTAGAATAAAACTATTTTATCCTGTCTTAAGCAGAAGTTCCACATGATCTGTAGAATCAGCTTAAAAATATTTGTTGTGATTTTAGAAGTGAGTTTACACTGAAGATACAGTTTACTTGTGGGAGAATTGAATTTTGAATCTCCTCATCCTGTCTCATAGTAGGTCTTATTGTTTGTGGTATCTTTTTGGTGCTTTACTACATTTAAAATTTTTCTTCTCAGATATCTGGTACATTTATTATTTAATGTTATTCTAATTGTGTTAGATTTTTAAGATGTTATTGTGAATAAAACTATTTTCCATTACATGTTATCATTAATTGTTGCTGAAGTCCTGGAAAGCTATTGATTTTTGTCTGTCAGTCATCTGTCTAGCCAGATTTCTGATTTCTCTAATATTTTGCCATTTAAGTCTCTTGTATTTTCTAAGTAGACATTCATATCAGCTCATCTATTAAGTATTTTATTTTGATTTTCCCAGTTTTAAATTTTTAAATATTTTTATAGGTCTAGGGGGTACAAGTGCAGATTTATTACATGTGTATATTGCATAGTTGTGAAGCCTGGGCTTTTAGTTTATCCGTCACTCAAATGGTGAACATTGTACCTAATAGGTAATTTTTCAGCCTCATCACCTTCCACCTTTCCACCTTTTAGAGTCTCTATTATTTATTATTCCACTCTTTATGTCCAGGTATACCCATTATTTAGCTCCCATTTATAAGTGAGAATAGACAGAAGTACAAAGCACTGGGGAATGAGATAATCTCCTGAGACCTCTACTTCCCCATCTCTGCAGGAGACGGTGAGCCTGACAACATGCAGAGTACACCACTACTATAACCTACAAACAAGCAGTATTCGAGCAAGCCACTACACTAAGGCTATCTATAACCAAGGAATTCATACAGAGCCTTAGCCCCCATCCCCAGGATCACAAATTAGCAAAGCCAAATGACCCTACCCAACATACGCAACAGTCACACCTTCAAGGGGAAAAATAAAATCCCATTAAAATGAATGTAAATTCAAAAATAAGAAGTGACAGTTTCTCCAGACAAGAAGGAACCAGCGTAAGAATTCTGGCACCATGAAAAAACAGTGTTGTAACACCCCTCAAGGATCACACTAGCTCTCTAGTGATGGATCCCAACCAAAATGAAGATTCTAAAATGACAGATAAAGAATTCAAAACATGGTTCATAAGGGAGTTCAATGAGATCCAAGGGAAAGTTGAAAACCAATACAAAGAAATCTGAAAAACAATTCAAGATATGAATGAAAAATTTACTATAGAGATAGATATTTAAAGAAAGCCCAAAACTCTGGAAATGAAAAATTTACAGAAAGAATTACAAAGTACAGCTGAAAGCTTTAACAATAGACTAGACAAAGCAGAAAAATTTCAGAGCTTGAATACATATCTTTTAAATTAACCCAGTCAAACAAAAATAAAGAAAAAAGAATTTAAAAACTGAACAAAGCCTTTGATAAATATGGATTTTCCTATTTTAAATATCTATGATTTATATTTCAAATTTCAGCTTATCCCTGTTTTGTAGATATAATAGCCATTTATATTGACCTTAGTAACTATATATGTTTTGGGCTTTAGTTTTCTATAGTGTTGTTTCCCCTTAAAGTTGATCTTATCTGCTTTCAAAATCTATAGCTTTAGCGCCACACACATCTAAAATCTCAACAGATTTTTATTTTTTAAAGGTGAGGATAGATATGTATACTAAAGCTGCCATCTTGATGAAATGAGAAAGCCAACTTAAAGAGGTTGGCTGACTTGCTCGTTGATATAAAATGAGTAAATAATAAAGTCAGAATCCAGACTGCCAACCCAACATTTACTTCTCCATGGAGAAGTAAAACACACACTATCCACATCTGAGGTGTGTTCTAAGATTAAAGTTTTTCCATGAAAACTTTTAGTAGAATTACTAATGAAAAGAAAGTCAGCTGCATACATGGGTATATTTTTCTACTTTTCATAACTTTTTCTTATAAATATGCTAATGAAAAGGCGAAAAGTGAACAACTATAAGAACAATAAACAAAGTCTGAAAATTTAAATAGTCAACTGTTACGTAAGTAAGAATTAACTCTGCCAAGAAGATTTTCTGCGCTCCATAAAAAGCAAAGTAGGTGCGTGAGAATGGGAATGGGGGGTAAAAATGAAAAAGGATAAACCTCAAAACATATTAGGGTAAGAATTTAATTTAATGGCCCGAACTATCACATGCTCACCTTAACATCATTAGATCAAATTTTACCATTCAACTGCCATTCTGAAAATAAGCCATTTGGCACAGACTTTAGAATTTGACTTTCATATATCCAATTTGAATTAATTGCCTTTAGAAAAAACAGATGAAACTACATTATGATTCTGATACTGCAGGATAATGCCAGGAAGAGGGGAGTCTAAGTTCTATGTGAGTCATTTCATCTAATAATTAGTGGACATTCACTCTAACTTTTGAAATGAGAAACTCTTGCTATTAATCCATGAAGAACATCTAAATGGTGAAAGAATTTCTTCCTTTTTCCTTCAATACTGCCTGCCATTCTGGCAATGGGAAAAATGATATATTTGAGGACCCCTGGGGCAGGAAAATTGATAAGAGCTCCTGACTTCTTTCCCATAAACAACCAATATTTTAAAGCTATTAACAAGGAACTGGGCATTCAAAGACAGTTCATTTATCTTCCAATAGATGGCAAGAGTGTCAGGCCCTGCAGTCAGGCACAGAAAAATGGGCCCAGAGTTTACCTTTTATTGCTGAACAGCTGCTCTTTCCCAAGGTTTTAATCAGAGTCCCTAAGTATCCCATTCCCCAGTAAGGCAGAGCCCACATAAAACTGGCAATAAGCCTACCATGGAAATTCATTACAAAGCTCAAGTAATATGAACAGATTATATCCTCCAGGCCAAGAGAGAGCTTTTAATTTAGACCAAAATTATTATTGCATATTGATTTGGCCCCTTGTTCTCTGGAAAGTTTTTCTTAGAAAAAACTCAGACTTGGTCACCTGAAATAAAAGACATTTTCTTGGTTGTTCAGAATGAGAAGTCAGGTTTAAGTGTATTAGAAAGAAAATATGTCTTCAGATGAAATATTCTTAATTCAGAGCTCCTGAAACTATTTATAGAGTTTTGTCTTTTTGTTTAGCTGCACCCACCCTCCAACCCCTGAAGTGAGAGCCACAACTTCCTTTAACTCTTTTGACTTCTTTTTTTTTTTTTTTTTTTTTTTTTTGAGACGGAGTCTCGCTCTGTCACCCAGGCTGGAGTGCAGTGGCCGGATCTCAGCTCACTGCAAGCTCCGCCTCCCGGGTTTACGCCATTCTCCGGCCTCAGCCTCCCGAGTAGCTGGGACTACAGGCGCCCGCCACCTTGCCCGGCTAGTTTTTTCTATTTCTTAATAGAGACGGGGTTTCACCGTGTTAGCCAGGATGGAACTCTTTTGACTTCTGACCCAAAAGCTTCATATGCAGTAGTTTAGATTATGTTATTAGAAATGAGTGTGGCAACCTTTGGAAATCTTTCCTTGCATGAGGCAGAAGTCAAGATTGGTTCTTCTCATAGACAGCCTGATGCCTAGCTATCAACTACTATCTGTTCGTAGGCACCAGCATGGGCATTCATGCCACCAGTTACAACAGAGGGAATGAGAGGGAATCACTATGAACCCCGACCAGATATTAAAGGACATTAGATAGAGACAAATGACACGGATGCATCATGACAAAAGTACACTGTATTAATTAGAAAAAGGATTGGGTAGTCATAAAAGAATCACAGAATCAAACACTGCTAGTCTTCTTCCCAGCTTTGTGTAGTATTGAGAGGGCCAGATTTTATCATCTTACTAAAAGTGAGTAGTTTTTAATTATCCTGAATGTTGGTATGGATTTAGGAGGTCATTACCAAGTACTTCAAAATTTCAAAGACCCATTGGATAAACAACAGCTTTTGTGTGAAGGATGAGGATAAACATCTGACACATCAGTCTACCCTTCATCTGTCCCTTTGTGGGTTTACCATACAACCCTCTGATATTATTTGCTTTCATATGCAGGCCTGCCTACGGGAAAGGCTGCTTTTATCATGTGGTGTTTGGAGTACTTGAAATCCAGATGACAGTAATTTTCTGTGGTGAATTAATAAAGTGGATGCTGATTATAATTCATCTTCTTAGGTACCTTGACAATAGAAAGAAAATGAACTGATCATACCAGCATGGATATTCTAGTCCCTGGGTCTGTCTTCCTTCCTTCCTTCCTTCCTTCCTTCCTTCCTTCCTTCCTTCCTTCCTTCCTTCCTTCCTTCCTTCCTTCCTTCCTTCCCTCCCTCCCTCCCTCCCTCTCTCTCTCTCTTTCTCTCTCTCTCTTTCTTTCTCTCTCTCTCCTTCCTTCCTCCCTCCCTCCCTCCCTCCCTCCCTCCCTCCCTCCCTCTCTCTCTCTCTCTCTCTCTCTCTCTCTCTCTCTCTCTCTCTCTTTCTTTCTTTCTTTCTTTCTTTCTTTCCTTCTTTCTTTCTTTGTGTTTTTTGAGATGGAGTCTTGCTCTGTCTCCCAGGTTGGAGTGCAGTGGCACAATCTTGGCTCACTGCAAGCTCTGCCTCCCGGATTCACGCTATTCTCCTGCCTCAGCCTCCCGAGTAGCTGGGACTGCAGGTGCCTGCCACCATGCCTGGCTACTCTTTTGTATTTTTAGAAGAGATGGGATTTCACCTTGTTAGCCAGGATGGTCTCGATCTCCTGACCTCATGATCCACCTGCCTCGGCCTCCCAAAGTGCCGAGATTACAGGCATGAGCCACTGTGCCTGGCCCTGTAATTTCTTAGTTTATTATGTTAGCACCTTTGTTCCACTTCTGCCTCGTGTGTATTGTATTTAGTGCAAGTCATTCTCTTAGTACATGGCTGGCTATATTGGGCCCAGACTAGAAACCATCACTGGGCACTCCAAACTAGAGTGATAACATTTCAAACAAGGGAATAAAATGAATGAGGAGCTACTATGACGGAGTGATGATATATAGCAGAAGACAGAATTACCTTCTCCAACTTTCTCTCAAAACTGATTTTAGGCCGGGCATGGTGGCTCATGCCTGTAATCCCAGCACTTTGGGAGGCCAAGGCGGGACAATTGCTTGAGCCCAGGAATTCCAGACCAGCCTAGGCAACATGGTGAAACCTTGTCTTTACAAAAAATACAAAAATTAGCCTGGTGTGGTGGCATGCGCCTGTGGTCCCAGCTATTCAGGAGGCTGAGGTGGGAGGATCCCTTGAACCTGGGAGGTGGAGGTTGCAGTGAGCCAAGATTGTGCCACCGCATTACAGCCTAGGCAACAAAGCGAGACCTTGTCTCAAAAACAAAACAAAACAAAACAAAATAAAACTGATTTGTTGCCAGAAAAATCATCTCAAAGTCATCTGTGCACATAAAGAAAGATTTTTAGAGCATCTCCATTACACAGCATAACAACAGCTGATGTGGCAGAAAATGTCCCTTGTGTACCACCCACAGAGGTAACTTCTCCCCAGAAACTGGAGAGAACTGAACAGGTGGATTCCTAGTGTGGGTTGTAAATCTGACAATAAGAGAACATGAGGATGTCAGAACAGAGTAAGAGAAACTAGGAAGACAAAGTGAAAGATGAAGGAGAGCCTCCAGAGAGAACATGACATGTCCACAATTGGAAACACCAAATCCACAAAGAAGAGAGCCTAAAATTCTGGTGAGAAAAATGGAGGGGCCCTGAGGAAGATACTTTACCAGTTTCCTAATAAATAGGTATTCTTTGCACAGTCTGAAATTGTTAAGGACTACCTACAGTCTCATAGCAGATATAAACTGATTTCAGCATTTCCTTACCAAATTAAAAAGGATTATCTGTTGTCACAGTTTTTTGCATCATTTTGAGAAGCATTCTGGTGAAGGTAGCTATTGGAGTGAAAATTGGATTGCTCTAATAAACAGGTCTTTTGCTGTGTCTCCACTTTCCCCCCACTTTCTTTATACACATTATTTCTCCCTCCATGACCATTCAGTGTCCCCCATCTTTAAATGTTGTAGTGGATTATGAGTAATTGTTTCTAACTTATTTTGGCCGCCACTCCCATTAACTGTCATCACTATTATTGTCATAGTCATTCCTTATTAGATTCACGAATGTTTCTACCAATTTCTCTGCTCAACTCTCCTTGCTTCTCCCTTATTCCGAGTTTAGTTTCCTATTTCTACTCAATCATATTCTTCAGAAATCCTATCATTGATGAGTGGTGAAGTACCTGAAAATGTATTAATCTTATTCTTAAATGATATTTTAGTTGAATTTAGAACCTGGGCTGTCAATAAATTTCCTGCAATACTTTGAACCTATTATTTCTCTATCCTCTAGCAGCTAAGCAGCTATTGTTGCCAATGAGAAAACTATTGCCATCCAAATTGTAAGTAAGTGTAAGCAATCCTTATTGGAAATAAACCATCTCTCCTCTCTGGTTGCTTTTAAAATTTCTTCTTTCTCTTTGGTGATCTCACATTTCACAACAATAATCAATCAAATGTTTTCTTTGTCTTGCTTCCTCAAATATCTTATAAAGCTTTTCCCCTCCTCCAGGTGAAGGCTCAATCACTTGAGGTCTGGGGCTGCTTGATTCATGACTCACTGTTCCTCAAATAGACCCTTTAAAATTAAAAACACAACAAAATAAACCAAAAACTGTAATGTATTTGAATGTGAATTAGTGTTAATTTATCCTGTTCTAGACATAATGTGATGTTTCCATTTATCTCTTTAATTTGGGAAAATTATCAACCATTATCATTTGAAAATATTGCCACAATTCAATTCTCTTTAGTTTCTCCTTTTGAATTTTATTTATTTATTTATTTATTTTTTTTGAGACGGAGTCTGGCTCTGTTGCCCCAGCTGGTGTGCAGTGGACGGATCTCAGCTCACTGCAAGCTCCGCCTCCCGGATTCACGCCATTCTCCTGCCTCAGCCTCCCGAGTAGCTGGGATTACAGGAACGCGCCACCACGCCCAGCTAATTTTTGTATTTTTAGTAGAGACGGGGTTTTACCATGTTGACCAGGATGGTCTCGATCTCCTGACCTCGTGATCCACCCACCTTGGCCTCCCAAAGTGTTGGGATTACAGGCTTGAGCCACCGCGCCCAGCCGTCCTTTTGAGATTTTTATTGATGAATTCTGGATTTTTAAAAAGTGCTATACTCCATATCTCTTAACTAGCCTTTCATATTTTTTTATCTCTACTACATGCCGGGCCATTTGTCAACTTTATTTTCTGTTTCATCGGTGGGTTTAATATGACATTTATGTCATTCCCTTTAGTTTTTAATGTCAATATTTGCACTTTTCATTTTGAAAAGTTCTTTTTTTCCTATTATCTCATTCTTTTCTGATTTTTCCCCACTCCGCCATTTACCTCTTTAGTCTTTTTAGTGTGCTCATTTGATAGTCTTTCTCATAGTTTCGTATTTTTTTGTTTAGTTCTTTAGGGTGCTTGTTCTTCTGATTTACTTTTGTTTTGCTTATCTCCTTTCTTTCCTTCCTTTACTCAACATGGTGGAGTTATTCTCTTTGTGGCTTGTACATTTTTTATTGTGAGCTCATTTTCAGAAAAGATTGTGTTTTTTAAGTGGGATTTCTATGTACCTGGGATGTGAAAGTATCACTTCAGGGCAGTTTCAGTGTATTTGGAAATAGGAAGAGGGGATATGGCTGGGGCAGTTGTTTCAATAGTCCTGAAAACTCTCCACGTTAATTTATTGGCTTACATTTCCTGTATCACAACTGCCCAGGCTAGGGATTTTGACTTCTCAAATTCCAGATAGATGGCAAGTTTCATCGCTATTTCTTAAGGCTGCTCTACACAGTCTGTGTGACTGAAGGAACACTTTGAAATTGCAGGCCTTATTCAAAGAGCTTTGCTCAAGATGTATTACTGTGAGTGAACATTTAGACAGGGTTCTGATTTCCATATGGAAATGGGATTCCAGCTCCAAAACCTCTGGGCAGTATATGCTATGTAAAATCACACGGCCACTGACAGTGGCAGCTTCCCACTCTTGCTGTGATTTTTCCCTTGTTTCTCACACTTGGAGAACTTCCTTTTCTCTCCTTCAAAATCAACTCTACAGTTAGTAATGTTTGCTTTTTAAAATAAAGCCTTTCTTTGAGTTTTTAGTGCATCATTTTAATCCACCATGTTCTGAACATTCTAGGATCATGAAATATGGATGTTATTATTCTTACTTGTCCTCCAACCACTTTCTTCCAATAATGGATTCCATGTCACCAGTCACAGGGATGGGAATGTGACTCAGATCTGACCAGTTACCTTGTTCAATTCCCTTTGAGTATTATGTGATTGGCCTACGGGTGATCTCCTGATACAAGCAGAGGCAAATGGAATCTTCATGACTGATATGCAAATATTGGGAGAATGAAATGTTATTTTGAGCTAAAAAAAAGAAAAAGAAAAAGTAAGCCTGGACATGCCATTAGTCACTTTCTCCTGCTTTTTAGAGTAAGCCATCTATCTGCACCATGAAAGAATGAGGCTAGCACTCAGAGGCAATCGGGGCCAATAGAGAAAAAGAAAGGATAGACAGCCATGCTTGAAGTCTTAAGCCTGGCATGTCCAGAGTCAGCTCAATCCCTGTTAAACACGCCAATGAACAAATTTTGCTGAAGCTAATTTGAATTCGGTTTCTGTCACTTTCATCACTTGCATTTGACTTATACACCAATAAATTAAAGTACATTGGAACTGAGATAAGACACCGTCAACATGGATTTCTTTTATCTATTTTTGGTAGGCCAGTTTGTCATGCATGACTTGACATGAGCAAAGCAAGTTCTAAGTTACGGGGCTGAGTTCTGGAGACGCTGCCAGTGAATGTCAGATCTCATCCAAGAGACAAAAGACAGAGTCACAGAATATAATCAAGGTCAAGTCCCAGTAATCTGAACAGGGACATTAAGAGGTAGGGTAGGGGAGATGCCAGAGTCAGGAACCAGGGAACAGGAAGGAGAGAAAAACAAACAAGACAGCAGCAGCAGGCAGGGGTGTGGGCAGCACACCGAGTGCACAACTTAAAGCTGGAAGCCAGCTGAGCACTGCTTCCCAGCCTCTGTTTAAAGATCCCAGGGTAACCTTCCCATTCCTGCCATATGATGCCACCTGGTGTCTGAAAAATGAAGTCAGCATGAAATTGACTGCCAGGACAAGGAGTCCTTAAGCAAAAACGGCCTTAACTTTTTTTTTTTTTTTTAAATTATGTATCACCCCGGTACCTAGACAGGCATCAAAATAAATGAGTTTCATGCTGATTATCAGTTTTCAAGGCAAATATCAAAGTGAATAACCTTCAGAAAGATGTGTCAAGATATAAGATACTTGTTTCTAAGTTAAGCAGATTCATGAGAAATGTACCTCTGGTTGTGATAACAATTTCAGTTAATTCTGATCAAAAGGGGACAGCTTCTTATCACCTCTGTGTTTACAACTATGGATCAGATTGGAGGAGCACTAATGAGGGTTTCTAACAAGGCTTTTCAAAAAGTTGGAAGAATCAGAATGAACGTTAAATATCTATCTCTGGAATAGGTTTTAATGATTAGTATTATAAAATGTCCCCATCTGCTTCTGAAGGAGTCTATCAACTCATTCAGTAGTTATTGGAGAAACTACCAAATAATCGCCTATGTGTTGTGAGGGATGGAGAAAATTTGCCTTTAAGGAACTCAAAATCTACTTCAGGATGACGTTACCAAGAGAAAAAATGGAATTATTTTAGGAACATCTTTTTATAACCAAACCCTATACATGTAAGCTATTTTCTGAGATGGTTTTTAGGGTTAGGTTTTGTTACGCATATTAAATCCCTTCATAGCTATTGTTTGCCTACTTCAGTGAGGGGTTATTGAGGGCCGAGATGAGGGGCTATCCCCATCCAATCTATATCACAAACACCTGGCATAATGTCTAGCACATACCTATCCTCAGTACATTTCTCTTGAATGGCTGGATGATAGTTCAAGGTTCCCCTCAGTTCCACGGTTGCTTGAGTCCCATAGCCATCCAATTACCTTCCATATTAAATTTCCCTTAAGATACATGGGTGGTAAGAAATGTAGTCTTTCAAAATGCCACTCAAAGTGTCAAGCATTCACTGGTATCACACTTTAAATGACATTATCTAGCAAGAACTTGTCTGAAGCATAACAGTCTCATTAAAAAGTCAAAATTGGTGCTCCATTTCTTCATCTTTTTAAATAATCGACATCAAATTTCCTTATAAGCATTTACTTAACAGGGAATAAAGACATCTAGTATGTATTTATTGTCATCCAAGAGTCAGCTGTTTAATGAGATACTTATTTTATCTCTAAGAAAACCTGGAGGCATTTGCACACTGTGGAATTATTTTACAAGTAGGTTTCAGTACAACAATGGCAATATTTCTGTTTTGCAGATAAACGGCCCAAAACATTCAACATCCTCTTTCTCTTCTATCATGGGTAGAAAAAGAATTTCAGACTTCTATCTCTGTGCAATCTGCACTTAAATGAAGGTTGCCAATTATTAAGTATGTTAATGGGGATTTTCGGGACCAGAGTCTATCATAAGTAGTTTGCTCTATTTTAAATAAATATATGCAAGCCAAAAGAAAAAAATAAAAATCACCTGTGAGTCCACATAACACTTCTGACTCCATATAAATTATATATAAATAATACAAATGTTATATGTTATTTATATATACAGGTATAATAAAAATATATAAAATTTAATCATATATAATTATATTCATATATAATACCTATAATGTATATTAGTATATATAATAATTTTAGATGCATTTGCACACATAAATTTGGCTGTGAATTTTTAACCAAGCTAGATCTTATTATATACTAAATTTTCTTATTTAATACTTATTAAATATAAATATTATATATTAAATATTCCTATTTACTTAAAAATGTATTGTGAATATCTTTTCCCATTAACATAAACATATTTTTTCTTTATCATTTTTTAAATGACTTCATAGGGTTCGATGATATTAATATATTATAATTCACTCAACCAACTAGTAACCACTGTGCACAACTTCTTGCGCAAATCAATGGAGAGACTCATTGCTCAACTCATCTCCATGGACAGACTGTTGCACATGCCCGTAATTACTTCTTAGAACAAATATCTAGAAACAAAATTGCTGGATCAAATGATTCACAAATTCTAATGACTCAGTAAAATTGCCTTTGTAAAAGTTTTATCACTTTCCTTTTTCACCAGTCATATAGGAGGGTTCTCAATTCCCAAACTCTGACTTACTCCAAGTATGATTATTCTTTTTTGAGTCCTGAAGATTCAAATATTTGCCAGGTAAAAATAGTACTCGATTGTTGGTTTAATTTGTTTTATTTCATTATTAGTGAAGCTGATCTTATTTAGTACAGCTATTGCCCATTTATCTTTCTTCTTTTGTTTATTCACTATTTATATCATTTGTCCATTTTTCTATTATGCTTACCTTTTATTATTGGTCTTTGATGATAGGAGTAACAGCAACAGCTAACATTTAATGTGTATTGAGCATGACGCACTAGGCCCTGATTTAGGTGTTTTATGTTTAATCCCATCCTGTGAGGTAAATGCTATTACTGTCTTTATTTTACAAATGAGGCTGCCAAGGCACAGGGGGATTGAGTAACTTGCCCAAGGTAATGTAAATAATGAATTAGGTATAGTGATGAGATTAACAATTCATCATGTATGTTACAAAGACTATTAACTGATCAACATGTATTGAAAATGCTTCCCTTGGTTTATTATTCGTCATTTAATTTTTTTGTAGTGATTTTTGCCTGCTAGGATTGCTTGACTCTATTGCCATCAAACAGATGGGCTTTTATTTTATAGTTTCTGCATTTGATAGCTTGATCACCAGAAGAATATATAAGTAAATATAATGCAAACACATTAAAAACATTCAGACAGCATAGAAGAGTATAAAATAAAGAGTTAACTTATTTTTCATACTTTGCCTATATCGTGATCCTAAACAGCAAAGGTATCTGATTTTAACCATTTATGGGTTTATTTTTTCTGATTGTTATTCTATGACTCTTAACAATATGCATACATTTTCATTTCTTGACTTAGCAACTCCACATAGCATCTGTTCATTTCCTAGTATGCCAGATGCAGAATTTTAGTTAGCTTCTCCCTTCCTTTCTTTCTCCTTTTTTTCTGCTTAACTTCCACAAGAAATATCAGTTTTGGTTGTGAGCACCTTTATAACTTTAAGTAACATATTAATACTTCAACCTCTATTTCTTGATTTATCAACTTTAGACAGTATGTCTTAACTAAGTGATTCATTCCTAATAGAGGAAATCACATGTAAAAATGGTTATTCTCTAAGTTTCCTGGATCATAAAATGCCGTATTTATGAAGAAATGCTTCACTAGAAGCAGATTTATCTTTAGTCATTTTAATAAAACCAGAGAGATCTCTGTAAGTAGAATGAAAGATATTGATACAAATAAGGGTAGGAATTATATTTATATTTATATAGCATAGGCTATGTAGATTACAGGGCCTTTACAACCGTAATTACTTTGTTACTCAGAATAATTCCGTAATGTATATGGAACAACTATTCTCGCATTTTCTAGATCAATAAATTAGCATAGGGAGTTTATGGCCATACAAAATCACGGTAGTGGTCATCTAGGTCAGCAGTCCCCAGACTTTTTGGCACCAGGGAACTGTTTCGTGGAAGACAATTTTTCCATGGATTGGGGGAGGGGATGGCTTCAGGATGCAAGGCATTCTCAGGCATTAGATGCTCATAGGGAGTGTGCAACCTAGATCCCTCACATGCGCAGTTCACAATAGGGTTTGCGCTCCTAGGAGAATCTAATGCCGCCCTTGATCTGACAGAGGCGGAGCTCAGGCAGTACTGCTCACTGGCCCACTGCTCACCTCTCGCTGTGTGGCCCAATTCCTAATAGGCCACAGACCAGTGCTGGTCCACGGCCTGGGGGTTGAGGACCCCGATCTAGGTTTTGTTTTGTTGTGTTACTATCCAGCATCCAGTTTTCCTTTATCATGGCAGTATTACCTGAGCAATAATTCCACCTTTCTCCAGTCTCAGCTCATGTGCTTCCAACGAAGCTGATTATATACCCTTGAACTCATGGAGCAGCTGACTTAGACCCAAGCCAATAAATGCTGTACCTTTACTGGCCATAGTGATTATTCCAAGATAAACTGCATCAGAATCTATGAAAGGTACTAAAATTTAGTCTGGGAATGGTAGAACAAAAATTCTTGGTCAAATCTCCTGAAGAGACAGCCCTGGGAAATGCTGGCAGCCATCTTGTAACCAGAAGAGGGCGCTAACCATGAAGTTGAGCGAAGAAAGATTCCTGCTCATTTCATTGGATCCTTGACTGAGCCATTTCTATTACTGGTGTTCAGTTACATCAGCTAATACAGATTCCTTTTTTGTTTACCTCAGTTTGGGTTGGTTTCCTGTCAACTGTAGTAATTGCACAGTTAATTAGTGGCCATTTTGACACCAAATCCTATGACTTTTAACCTAGGCTTCTTTCTACTCTATCATGCTGCCTCTGAAATTAAGGTTTTTGTTCAGGATTCAAAAACACACACCCTTTGAGATCTCTTCCATATATCTTTTGCCTTCCTTCATAGCCTATTAAATAACATTTAGAAATGCAAATGTATCATGTGGAATTCATTTGTGAGGCAGTATGCATACATGTTTGAGCATGACATTCCCTTTATGTTTGAAATAATAGTATGAGTTAGGGACAAGCTAATTTCAAAACTTTTATGTTAAATAAAGTTATTTGCATTTTAGCACAAACAATTCTGGATCATTTTAAATCACAGGAGCATGATATAGCACCCACCAGCTGCTGCTACGTACAAGAGTTGTGGCCATCAAATTTAATTATGTTAGGTATCTGAAATTCAGAGCACAGTTAACCCAAGAAACAGTATTAAAATTAATCCTATGCTTCTTAGATTAGTAAAGAAAAGCTGCTTTAATCTAAAATGTGCCTAAATACTAGAGCATAGTATTGCCACAATACTATTAAAAGTGTAAAAATACTAAAACTAAAAAAGATGGTTCTTAAGCAAGGAGGTTTGCTGGCAGATGGGAAGGTAAATAAAAGTATATGGCTATTTCAGAGGGGCTCTTGGGGCTTGGTCAAGGGTTATAGTCATCAATAATTAGGTTTCACATTGAAATGGAAAACTTTTTTTCCCATGACACAAGAATAACTCTATTACTGTTCTTAAACTTCAAAACCACACAAAGATGGAAGAAGAAAGGGAAAACACAAAAGAGGTTTCCATTTGTTCTAAGACACACTTCAAGTACATAGAGTCTGCTTTCAAAAAGTTACTATCTAGAAAGGCAAATATATATGTAAATCCAGAGCTGTGCAGGGGTGAAGCAGAAGCTCAGCCCAGGCTGGAGGTTCCCAAAGAAGGAGACTGAGGGAACAGTTGAAAGACTTGATTAGGCAGAACCAGAAGCTGAATTGGTGAACCCAAGAGGAGTGAGCTTTGTCCAAAGGCAGCGAGATACCACCCAGAGAGTTGTGTCAGGGTGCTATACAGGGTCTGGTGTGAAGAGAAAGAAAAATGGAGAGACAATGTTTGAACTTTTAGACTGAAAGTCATAGAAGACCTTTAAATGATATGTAAATATGGCTTTCCTAAGGGAACCAGAAAATGGTTGGCAGAGAGTGTGTGGAGAGGCATTGCAAGGAGAGGAAATATACCTGTGTAAATAGATGTACAAAGAGAATAGTATGTGTGCTATAAATTAAGTTTAAGAAGCAAATGAGCAAGTGAGAATAAGTGAAGAGAATGGCACATGGAAATGTGCAAAAAGGAGGACATGGTGAGCAGCAGACAGCACTGGTAGACAGCCTGGGCCAGGATATGGCAGTGCTATAGACCACTCAGTAGAGCTCATGGAAAGAAAGAGCTGGTATTCGAATATGTAAGCTTTGGAAGTGAAATGATTTTACTTAGGATTACCCTTTATTTTACATTGGAGCTCACTGGGATCACTGTACGATACCAGAATTGCCGAAGCTGAGGAGTACAAGATTTCAGCTAGAATGGCAACGTCTCATTCCTAGAAAGGAAGAGCCCTTGCCACGGTGTGAAACACATCTTCTTTAATTAAACATTATGAAGACATGGGTAGAGAGGTAGGAGAGGCACCTGCAATACCAACCATGTATTGACCTGAGGAGATACTACATGGACTATTTCAAATGCTCCCATGTTGGTGCTCAACAGCATCAACATTTATCCTTAGCGTCTGCATTTTTAATGGAAAACTACTGTGAATGGTAGTCCTGAAACCAGAAAGGCCAAACCTTCCCTGGTTGTGTCAGCATGATTCTTTCCCAAGCTCATTTGCACTTTAGTGGTTTTGCTTTACTTGGCCTTTTCTGACTTGGCAGCTCAGGAAGTAAAAATGAGAAACTCAGCAGATCTTTAAAGAGTTTTACTCCAAATGTTCTTTTAATGCTAGTATTTCTTGGACAGGGATTTCTGATGTCCTAATTAATTGTTCTTGGTGTTTCTTTAAAAGCATCCTTTAGCATTTGTGAATCTGCCCATGGCTTTTGCTCTTAATTTGCACTCGCTGATATTTTCATTTAAAGCAGGAAAGACACTTCTCCGTGGCCAGGTGAAATGTAAGTATATTTGGAGACACACTTGAAAGTTGTTGAATTCACTGACAACTTTGGGGCAGCAGCCTTAAGAAATGTCAACTGGCAAAAAGAAAGAAAGAAAAAAAGAGTAGTACTGCTCTGTCATTTCCTACTCCCCTCTGTGAGATCCGACTTTTAACAATCTTTTGTTACTTCACAATACATTTTCAACTGCATTCGAAGTAATTAACATCCAGAATAGAATCTTTTTGTCACATTTAATTATCAGATATCGACTTTCTTTTGGGATATCTGACAGTTGCCCAAAATGTTGGTCTTAATCTAAAACCAGGAAGAGACCTCTGGCATAGTGAAAGCCACTGAAGTGGCATTTATTAAAGATAAATGGTAAGTGTCTAAAGAGGAGGTAAGGAAAGAGCACTGGCTCTCATCCCCCCACCCTAAAATCCTTCCAGCACAAAGGGAAATTGCATTGGTGCTGAGCTGAAGCTCCATCAGTTTCATCCGTCATGTGATTTTTAAAAGATGTATGCAATCCTATACAGCATTACCTTTGCATTGAGAAATAAAGAGTATTCTGATCCTTACGTTCTGGCTCCAATCTGCCAATCTGCCCATCAGTACAAGGGTTTCTATTAGTCTATTATCTGGAAAGTGACTTATATAAGGCAAAAAATTAAATGATATTGATTTGAAATGAAAAAAGCTCATTTATGTGCATTTTAGGAACCTTAAGTGAATCAGCTAAATATATGCATTGAGTAAAATAAGTTACCCTCTAGGTAGTATCTTGTAATAAGCTGGAAACATAAAACCCATTAATAGTATTAGAAATTAGATGCCTAATGAATTGTGCCCATTATGGAGATTTTCTGTGATAACAATTCCTTGAAAAAAGCCAGAGACTGCCTGTAACTCTATGACATAAGAGAAAAGATACAAGTGAAAGTACATTTCACATGGTTAAAGAAACATAGGCCAAGTTCTGGTACTTACTATGTAAGGACTATGGCCACTGCATCATTCAACACACTCTCTCCAAACAAGAGTGTGTACAGGTCAAGATCGACGTGCAGTTCATGGAAAATGGCCAGCACTGTCACTAGGAAGACACACACAAACATGCAGGTTAGCTGAGATGCAGGCATGGAGTTTTCCTTGGCTATGGTCGCTGCTCAAAAACATTAATTAAATGCTTATCTTCTCAAATCCAATGACTTTACTAACACCAGACCTTTATTCAAAAAAAATATCTGATGCTTAGAGGCTTGTCTTGGCTCCCCACTGCTTAAAGACAAAATTTGAGCTCCCAAGTACAAGTCTCCTATAATCTGCATCTTGCTTACCCTCTAGCCTCATCTCCCTCTGCCCCCTTTGCCCACCCTTTGCTGCCTTTCTCAAGTCACACTGAAATTGCCATAATTTCCCAAACACACTGTGTAGTTTCTTAACTACCTTTGCATTTTGATTCCTTCTACTATGGCAGCAATTCCCTTCTCGTCCACTTGCTACCATCCTCCTATTCCTTAAACACACACACACACACACACACACACACTTCTTGCTACCGAAGACTCATTTTTTTTTCATTCTTTAAGAACCTTTCAAGTGTCCCCTCCCAACCCTTCAACTGCCTCATCAGAGACCTGACTCACTCCTTTCTGGATCCCAGCATTTGGATCAAATCACTGAACTTACCACAGAAAGGACTGGGAGCTCCCTGGAAATGGGGTTCATCTTTGGACACATGGTATTAGGCCATACTCAGTAACTGCTTGATGCATGAATGACTAAATGAATGAGTGAATGAATAAATGAAGTTGTTGCAATGGCCTACTACTGTGAAGGGAGGCATGGTTCCACCTGGGTCTCATTCTGTCCGGAGATCACGCTCACCTATAAAGACGGATTCAGTGTTCTTAAGAACAGGACATGAGGATTTGTTTCTGGTTGCCTGCTGCATGGCCTGCTACTATATGCCATGTTCTTGTATTGAGCCTCTGTAAGTACATTAGGGCAGTCAATAATCACATGCTGATTATCTGTGTTCATCAAAACTATTCAATATCTTGATATTTAAAACAGTTAAGCAGAGTGTGAACAGTAATCATTAGGAAAATGATCCATTGAATTAATTGCCAAGGGGGAAAGAGATAGGTTGAAAATGATACTGATGGCAAATGTTTAAGGCAGAGTGGGTACTTTTAATTCTGTTTTTTCCTATTTCATGGATGGTGAGGTTAGTAACTGTGTTGTACAAAATAGTGCTACGAGGGAATAAAAGCAAGAAAGTCAAGTTGACTTTGAAGGTTTTATAGGTAGGATTAAGAAGTTTGGAACTTGTTCTTTCATCATAGAGAGTGATTAAGAGTTTTAATAAGAGAAATGACACAATCTGAACCTTGGAAATAAAGCTCAGGCAGAAGGGCAGAGGGCAGAATGGACACATGGCTGGAGGCTTTCCCAGTAATTCCGGTAAGAGGTGAGTTGTACCAGGACAGGAAGAGGCCCGGATCCATGCTCCCAAACTCTTACATCTTCATTGTCTTGGGTTCTAATAGACCAATGACCACTGTGCTTTGTACTTCACAAAGGTACCTCACTGGTTTTCATCTTCTCTGTGTGCCACAAGCCCTTAGCACAGTGATGCAACATAGTAAACCTTTAATGAGTGAATGAATAAGAGATACCATCAAGAAAGATACAGCAGAGGTGACAGCACCCCAGAGATATTTGAGATGGAAAATTGGTGGGTGTTGGTGCTTGAGAGGCAGCAAGGAATGACTCTGGATTTTGATCTATGGTACAACATGTGACTATATTTAGTAGCAATGTATTGTACACTTGAAAATTGCTAAGAGAGCAGATTTTAAGTGTTCTCAGTACAATGACAAAAGCATGTAAGCTAATACATGCGTTAATCAGCCTGATTTAGCTATTCTGCAAGATATGCATATTCCAAAAAATTCTGCTGTATACCATAATATATACAATTTTTGTCAATTAAAAAGTTTTTTTTAAAGAAGCTACTGCAAAATCCAAAAAAAAAGAAAGAAAATGCCATGAATTGACATGACAATTGGCCAGATCCAATTTTATCAGGCATAGAATCAATTTTATTATTCTAGTTGAATAGGTCCTATTAATCATGATAGGTAAAATGGCAGAGATTTTACTAGCTTTCTACTAGCATGAAGCTGTTAACATTTGCCACAACCTTTAGATGTTGCAGGTGGTGGGAGGGAGGAAGCAAACACTTCTGCTAAGTAATCTCTTTCTCCTTTTTGGATAGAGGTAAGACACTGCATCTACCCAAAACAAAAAGGTTACAGTGGGATTTGGTTAGCAACATTTTCCTTTGGCTAGGATTTTGTGGAATAAAAGTAACTTTTTAAAACTAGAACATTCTATCGTGGCCTCTCTATTGTTAACTTTAGTCTCTGTAGCTGTTCATTTGTATCATCAAGCTCTGAAAAGGACTTGCAGCCCATCTCCACTTCCATGAAGGTTTCCTAGGCCCACAAAAAGGAAGGTAAGGCCCTTACCCCACCTCTCCACTTACGGAGCCCCTCTGCCCTGTGGGGAAGACTCTACATCTGTCTAACGAAAGCTTTGAGCTTTGAAGAGGAAAGGCTTTTAATTGAATATCCAGTTTTTGTTCACCACTGCTCTGACATTCCCACAATTCCTTTTGAACAAAGAACTGAACTCCATTTCATAAATGATGTCCCACACACAAGAGAAAACTGTTACTTTGCACATTCTTGTCTACCCTGTGAAGAAATGGAATAGTTTTGAAATAAAGCTAGGCAGTGTGTCCTACGAGAGGGAGTATTTGGCTGGGAACACAAAGAGTCGAATAGGTGAGTCAGGAAATTAGTCACCCACTCTGCTGCTGAGCTTGGAGCTTTAAAAAAAAAACTCATTTAATTAGCTCCCTGGCAGGGCTCAGTCTTACATGCAATGTCCAAGACTCTCTGCAGCACCTCCCCAGGAGAGAATTTTTGGGACAGCCGTGGACATGCACATAGCAGCTCTGCCCACACCTTGCTAGGTTGGTAAGGATAACCTAGGTCCAAGGCAGGACTAAAAGTCAACGCCCATGTAAGTGAGAATTCTTGGGACCACAGAGGAAAACACTCTGGACATCGTGTGGATAGGAAGGGGAAAAGATGCAATCCGATTTCTTAAACTTTTGATTTTATCAGACAATTTGGTCATTTCTGTCTTTATCTTACTTTAGTTCCACTCATCTTTTAGTGGCAGATTCTCATGCTTCACTTGTGGCTTGGAGTTCCTTCCCTCTACATACCCTCTTCCTACCTGATGTTGTAGCGAGAGAAAAATTCACTTTGTCTTTCAAATTGATAATAAAAGATACAAGCACATATGATCTTATGCTCAAGTAGATGAACATGCATGCACACACACGCGCGCGCACGTGCACACACACACACACACACACACCCCTACCTCTAGGTAAGCATAGTAGAGGAATGTGATAACTGAGAAATACTACTGAATCCCTGGAGATCGCTGAGAAAATAATTTCAGTTATCAAATGGTAAAGGTCTTTGAGGGGAACGAGTGAGGAGCCAGTGGTGTGGACTGCACTCTGAGAAGCTTTTGATAAAGGATGAAGAGAGAAAAATCCATAACCTATGAGGTCTAAGTGAGGCTTTCTCCTAGACATCTAATTTATAGGTTGACAAGAATAAGCCAGAGGAAAGAGAGGTTGAAGACAGAGAAAAAGGATGAGAAAACTGCTGGAGCAAGGTCTGGAGAAGGCAGAAGAAAACTGAAAGGCAGATGGGGAATACATCTTTTCAGGAAAGTAAGATCATCTGCTGAGAGTCAGGAGAGAAACACATGAGTTAGACGCTAAAGGAGGGTTGAAAATGTGCAGAATATCTTGGAGGCAGATAATGCAAGTTTCATGAAACACTGTTAGGGTCAAACACAGGATAATTTTCAATCTGTAAGAGAAAACTGTAGCACTAAAATGATGCAATATTTTGATTTCTTCATCATACCAAGGGTCTTTTCCCCTACTACAACTCTATTATAGCATCAAAACTCATCCTTTTTCATCTCAAAGATGATAACCACACCACCTAGGGATAAAAATACAGAGAGTGACTACATGACTCCATGAGTATCTCAATGTATTTACTCTAAGATGTTTTACAATTTTTTTAAACTGCTGTCTTTTCAACTGACCACTTTCTTGATGCCCTTTCAGAACTTCCAAGTCTTTAGGGTGATTTAGTGACAGACCCTTCCCTAGAATCTCCATTAGCAGCTCTGTGACCCCTATTTTCTAAGTGTTTTATAAGGAATTTAAATTTCAAATGATACTTTAATGTGGCAGCTCTCAGCAACCTAGCACAAGATCTGCCTGGGTCGAAGAACAATAACATGGAATAGTTCCTACCCCTGTCCTCCTAAGTTGTCATTCAGCCTTGTCAGAATGCTGGCTCTCCCTTGGAGATTGCTCTCTATGGTTTTCTGTGCAAATCAGTATGTATGACACTTGTCCATGACACATAGAGAATCAAAAACATCTGAAGCTTTTGCAGCTGAATCGGTATCAGGCCTGACAGGTGTAGAACCTTGGTATTCTCATAAACGAGGTAGCATTTTTCCATTTCCAAAAAATGATTATTGTGAAAATGTATTTTCTTTTACTAAGAAGGAGCATGGAGGAGGAAATTCTCCTGTAACTTTTCCTACTTTCCCGAAATATTGTATACAGTGAGATCTGAAGGAGAGGCTTTCAAAAAAGTTGTGGTATCTGGGTGCAGGCTGAAATAGGGGAATTATTTTGAGAACTATTAAATTCTCAGCAAAGATTCAGCAGCAAAATTGATGCCTGGATTGATTTTGCCAGTCAAGTTTTGCCAATCGTAATCCTAGAATACAAGTGAAAAGACTAACCCTTCTGAGTCGGAGAAACAATACCAGATTACAAAGCTAATGACTAGTCGTTCAATTTATTGAGGTCATTCTAAATTTTAAGTTACACAAAACATCATGAAGAATTTAGCCCTAAAACTTTGCAATTTTATTTTAAACATCAATATGCTATATCATTTTGGTACTGAGGTCATAATGGAGAATATATGATATGCATGCACACATTTGTAGCCTTCCTCAAATAGGGTTCCTTGGGGAAAACAAGCTCTTACGCCCAAGAGCAATGGCTTCAAAGTGTGGCCCAGGGACCCCGGAGGTTCCTGAGACCTATCTAGGAAGATCCTCAAGGTCAAAACTATTTTCATAATAACATGAATACGTTACTTGCATTTTTTAATTTTCCAGAGGCTACATGATGCAACAGATTGAATGCAGAAGCAAGATATGAGAATCCAGCTGTCTTCCATTGCACTATATGTTAAAGAGCTTTGTAGAAATGTGAAACAATGCCACTCTTCTAATTTTTTTTGTTTTGGAAAATAAACTTTTGGTGAAAATATGTTATTTATATTAACATGCAAATGTTTTACAATTGTTATTTTAAATACATTAATAAAAACATGTTTTAGAATTTGTTTTAATTTCTAATATGGTAAATATTTTTTATTTATTCATTTTATTTTTTGAGACTGAGTCTCGCTCAGTTGCCCAGGCTGGAGTGTAGTGGCGCAATCTCAACTCACTGCAACCTCTGCCTCCCGGGTTCAAGTGATTCTCCAGCCTCAGCCTCTTGAGTAGCTGGGACTACAGGTGCCTGCCACCATGCCTAGATAATTTTTGAATTTTTAGTAGAGACGGAGTTTCACCATCTTGGCCAGACTGGTCTTGAACTCTTGACCTCAAGGGATCTTCCCACCTTGGCCTCACAAAGTGCTGGGATTACAGCATGAGCCACTGCGCTTGGTCTCTAGTATGGTAAATATTGATAGCTATATCTCACATAAGCAAAAACTACTGGGGGTCTTTCCTAATTGCAAGAGGTGTTGATACCCAAAATCTTGAGAACCACTGCTCTAAGCCATTTGTTATATGTAATGAATTAACTTGTTTCCTCTCTGTTGAGAATGATACTAGCTAAGCACATCCTTGAGAGAAACGAGAAAATATTCCCTCAAATCATCTTCGGTAGAGCTTAATTCCCTTGTTGAGAAGGGCTCCTGAGATCTTAGTATCTTTTGCCATGCAATAACCAGCTGATTCTTTTGGTATACATGTAGGAGATTTCTAATAACTTTTAAATGAGGAAAATTATTCTTTTTACATTAACTCCACTATCACATTTCTAGAATCATATTTCTGTTGCTGATATTTATATTTGTTTAAGCCTTTTTTTTTTGAAATGTAAATGCTTTGTGGGCAGAGATTTATTATGGGTGCGTAATAAAAATATTGACAATCCCACCTCTATCCCTTGACTTCAAACATGGCTGAGTGGTGTTTGAGAATAACCAATTTCCTTTTGTTGATGAAAAACCAGAAGTATAATCCCTAGCAGTCACTGAGAGTAGAAAAAGGTAACCAGAAGGTCATGTGGTTTGGCATTAAGAAAAGTAGGATATATTAAGACTGGAAAGGGAGAAACTGGAAGATCAATCCAGGTGGGAATGTTTTCCAGGTCTTATATCTGGGAACTTATGGACTGAAATCTGCGGGCACTTTACCTAGTGTTTTAAAATCTTCCCCAAGGGTACCTACATCAGAGATATTCTAAATTTAACATTAGCAAAGAACATAAACATTTAACAAAGATTCAATTTTCTCACCAATGGGGTTTAATGAGCCATGGTGAAGTTTAACAGGGAATCTGTGCAACATGCCCAGTATCTGAGTGATGATGACTCATCCCTTCATACAAGCATTTTCCAACTAGGATTATCACTTCAGCATTTTTCCTTTCTAAAAATGAAAACGGTGGGCAAGGGTTTATCTACAAATCATGAAAAAACATTAAATAAAGCTCTATGGAATAAGAATAAAGCTCTATGGAATAAGAATACAGCAGCCATAGTTAGGATGGGTCACCAAAAAAAAAAAAAAAAAAAAGGAAAAAAAAGAAAAATCAACACTTGGAGGTAAAAATATCACTGTGAGCCATGACATGTAAGAACTGTGAGGAAAGAGACATGTTCAAAAGACAACTGTGTTAGTCATGATCATGGTACCCACAAAATAAGAGGGCTTCCCAAACAAGTTTTTTCTCTTGCTACAAAAAGATATGAAAGAAGCAGATTTCTTGTACCATCACTTCCCAACCAGTGGATCAGGACCCGGAGGGACATTACAGAACTGTTTCAAAGTGGAAGATGACCATGCCAGTTCCCTAAATAGATTAGAAAGTTGCCAAGGGTAAACAAGAGTAATATTGAAAAGAGTCAACATTGGGCCTGGGTGAGATACAGGGAAGAAAAAAGACAGAAAGAGATTGGTTATATCATAAATCTACCCCTGTCATCACCCTATGTGGTAAGCTGAAGAATGCACTCATCCTCAGAGCATATGAATATGTTGCCTTGCATGCCAAAAGGAGCTTTGAAGGTGTACTTAAGGTTATTGATATGATTTGGCTGTATCCCCACCCAAATCTCATCTCGAATTGTAGCTCCCATAATTCCCACATGTAATGGGAGGGACCTGGTGGGAGATAATTGAATCACGAGGAGCAGGTCTTTCCTGTGCTGTTCTTGTGATAGTGAATGAGTCTCACAAGCTCTGAGGGATTCATAAAGGGAATTTCTGGTACACAAGCTCTCTCTTGCCTGCCAAGACGTAACTTTGCTCCTCATTTGCCTTCCACCATGATTTTGAGGGCTCCCCAGCCATGTGGAGCTGTGAGTCAATTAAACCTCTTTCCTTTATAAATTAGCTGGTCTTGGGTATGTCTTTATCAGCAGTGTGAGAACAGACTAATACAGTTATGGACCTTAAAATAGGCAGATCACGTTAGATTACCTGGGCAGGTCCAACCTAATCACCTGAGCTCTTAAGAGCAGAAAAATGTTTTAGGCTATAGTCAGAGAGATGTAACTGAAGAAACGTGAAAGAAAGGGAAGGTTGGGAAGATCCCAAGTGTGAGAAGGATCCAACACACTGTTCCTGGCTCTGAGATGTAGGGGATCACTTGCAAGGGCCAGAGAGAGAGAAACCTCTTGGAGCCAAGCGTGACCTCAACTTTCAGCCCCAAGGAAACAGAGACCTTGGTCTTCTGATGGGAAGAAACTGCATTCTGTCAACAACCTAAACCTAGAGCTTCCTGATGAGAGTCCTACCAGTCAGTAGGTTGATTTTTGCCTTGTGAGACTCTGATCCAAGAACCCAATAGAGCCAACCTGGACTTCTGACCTATGGAACTGTGACGTAATACATCTGTGCTGTCTTAAGCCACTAAGTTTGTAGTAATTCTCATAGCAGTTCTATCGAACAAATATACTCTGTTCCTCTCTTACAGTAAGAATGACAAAATGGTGGGGAGGCCAAGCTCCCAGATATTTGACTTTTCAATGAGTTAATGAGTGAGATGTGGCTAGAGTGTTCTCTTAGCTATAGCACAGCCTCCACTCCCCTTACCCCACCACTAGCAGGAAAGAAGTAAGTCACTTAAACAAATTCATGTTTTAGGTTATGCTTAGCAAGGGAAAACCTGGACCAATAACAAGGCTATAGATTTTCAAATATGTGTGCCTTTGAGGTCCTCTGTTGGTGATGTAATTATCCATGTGTATCCCTCTTGGTGCCATCATCACAGGCCACAGATCACTCATTTACTCGGAATGCACTATTTTATAGCTCATCAAATCACTTTATTTGCCAGTTTTTACCCTATCTGGGCTACACTGTTGAGTTCAATCACTATGAAGAATTGGTGATGAGATGGGAATGGTAAAATCCAAACTAGGATGGAAGGTTAACAAACCTGGCAAGCCAAGTCTGAGGGGAGCAAGCCAAAAGTCATAAAGCAGCTCTCAACATAGAAGCAAACAATGGCCATTTTAATTTTCTTTTTGAGCTTTTTTGTATTTTCTAAAATTTCTACAATAAATGTGCACTATTTTTAGAATTAGAAAAGACAGCAACCTACTTATGAAACTGGTAAAACTTAACAAGAACATAAAGCCTGGAACTCAGAGTCTCTTCCCCAAGGCCCCACATGCTGTCTGTGAGGACCTGGCCTTCCTCAGGATTTCTCCCTGGGCTTCCACACTACTTGACCCCACTGTGGGACCTGGCACTGTGAACTCTTCCTGTCTCTCTAAGTGCTCTCCTCCTTTGTTTTGAGGAGACTAGCCCCTTGTGATTTTCCTTTAACCCCTCCAGGTTTTCTTCAGTCTCCTTTGTAAACCCATCCCTTTAATATAGGCATTGTCCAGGAAAAAATCTCCAATCCCCTTCTAACTTTGTAAACTCAACTTGAGTAATTTCATCAATATCTGGTGATGTCGATCTCTAGTCCATCCCTTCCTCTATTTTTAGTAGAGACAGGGTTTCCTTATGTTGGCCAGGCTGGTCTTGAACTCCTGACCTTGAATGATCCACCCATCTCGGCCTCCCAAATTACAGCTGGGATTACAGGTGTGAGTCACTGTGCCTGGCGTCCTCTTCCTCAGCTATAGACTCCCATATCCAACCATTGCCAAGACAACTCCAGTGGGAGTTGTTCTACCTGAACAACTACTTATCAAGCACCTGTTGTGTGCCTGGCACTGGGCATAGATGTCTTACAGATTCCCTACCCGCTAACTAGCCTCAGCAACTCTGCTGCTCTTGTACTTGAATTACCATCTCAAGGAGTGGAACCATCACTGATCCACAAACTTTATGTTTGTATTTTTTAGTGGTGTGATTTATCTTATTTACAATAGAAAAATCTCCAACTTTAGAGAACATAATATTAAGAGGCAAGCCACATTTTGTAGTTCAGTGTTTTACAAGGTCAGGCAAGGAGAGAAAAAGAAACCAGTTTCAGAAATGTTCTATTGTACTAAATACTGCAGCATAAACTAGCTCTGTCATTTCTGGAATTTTAGCCTTATAATAATCCTTTCTGGACTGAAAAATAATATAAGAATGAAGAAGTTCAGTTGTAGATAAAATACTTATATGAAAGTAGCATTTTGAGATCGTTCTAACATGGCCAAATAGGAACAGCTCCAGTCTACGGCTCCTAGCATGAGCAACGCAGAAGACGGGTGATTTCTGCATTTCCAGCTAAAGTACCGAGTTCATCTTACTGGGACTTGCTGGACAGTGGATGCAGCCCACGGAGTGTGAGCTGAAGCAGGGTGGGGTATCACCTCACCTGGGAAGTGCAAGGGGTCAGGGAATTCCATTTCCTAGCCAAGGGAAACCGTGACAGACAGTACCTGGAAAATTGGGACTCTCCCACCATAATAGTGCACTTTTCCAGTAGTCTTAGCAATCGGCACACCAGGAGATTATATCCCGCGCCTGGCTTGGTGGGTCTCATGCCCACAGAGCCTTGCTAAGTCCAAGATTGAACTGCGAGGTGGCAGCCAGGCTGGGGGAGGGCGTCCACTATTGTTGAGGCTTGACTAGGTAAACAAAGTGTCTGGGAGGCTTGAACTGGGTGGAGTCCAGCGCAGCTCAAGGACGCCTGCATGCTTCTGTAGACTCCACCTCTAGGGGCAGGGCATAGCTGAACAAAAGGCAGCAGAAACTTTTGCAGACTTAAACACCCCTGTCTGACAGCTTTGAAGAGAGTAGTGGTTCTCCCAGCACGGAGTCTGAGATCTGAGAACTGACAGACTGCCTCCTCAAGTGGGTCCCTGACCCCCAGTAGCTTAAATGGGAGATACCTCCTAGTAAGGGCCAACTGACACCTCATACAGCTGAGTGCCCCTCTGAGACGAAACTTCCAGAGGAAAGATCAGGTAGCAACATTTGCTGTTCTGCAATATTTGCTGTTCTGCAGCCTCCACTGGTGATACCCAGGTAAACAGGGTCTGGAGAGGACCTCCAGCAAACTCCAACAGACCTGCAGCTGAGGGTCCTGACTGTTAGAAGGAAAACTAACAAACAGAAAAGAATAGCATGAACACCAACAAAAAGGACATTCACACCAAAACCCCATCTGTAGGCCACCATCATCAAAGACCAATGGTAGATAAAACCACAAAGATGGGGAGAAACCAGAGCAGAAAAGTTGAAAATTCTAAAAATCAGAGTACCTTTTCTCCTCCAAAGGATCGCAGCTCCTCACCAACAATGGAACAAAGCTGAACAGAGAATGACTTTGATGAGTTGACAGAAGTAGGCTTCAGAAGTTCGGTAATAACAAACTTCTCTGAGCTAAAGGAGAATTTTCGACCCCATCGCAAGGAAGCTAAAAACCTTGAAAAAAGTTTAGATGAATGGCTAACTAGAATAAACAGCATAAAGAAGACCTTAAATGACCTCATGGAGCTGAAAACCATGGCACAAGAACTACATGACACATGTGCAAGCTTCAGTAGCCAATTTGATCAAGTGGAAGAAAGGGTATCAGTGATTGAAGATCAAATGAATGAAATGAAGTGAGAAGAGAAGTTTAGAGAAAAAAGAGTAAAAAGAAACGAACAAAGCCTCCAATAAATATGGGACTATGTGAAAAGACCAAATCTATGTTTGATTAGTGTACCTGAAAGTGATGGGAAGAATGGAACCGAGTTGGAAAACACTCTTCAATATATTATCTAGGAGAACTTCCCCAACCTAGCAAGGCAGGCCAACATTCAAATTCAGGAAATACAGAGAACACCACAAAGATACTCCTCGAGAAGGGCAACCCCGAGATACATAACGTCAGATTATCAGATTCTCCAAGGTTGAAATGAAGGAAAAAATGTTAAGGGCAGCCAGAGAGAAAGGTCTGTTACCCACAAAGGGAAGCCCATGAGGCTAACAGCGGATCTCTCAGCAGAAACTGTACAAGCCAGAAGAGAGGGGGGGGCCAATATTCAGCATTCTTAAAGAAAAGAATTTTCAACCCAGAATCTCATATCCAGCCACACTAAGCTTCATAAGTGAAGGAGAAATAAAATCTTTTACAGACAAGCAAATGCTAAGAGATTTTGTAACCACCAGGCCTGCCTTACAAGAGCTCCTGAAGGAAGCACAAAACATGGAAAGGAACAACTGGTACCAGCCATTGCAAAAACATGCCAAAATGTAAAGACCATTTAGGCTAAGAAGAAACTGCATCAACTAATGAGTAAAATAACCAGCTAATATCATAATGACAGGATCAAATTCACACATAACAATATTAACCTTAAATGTAAATGGGATAAATGCCCCAATTAAAAAACACAGACTGGCAAATTGGATAGAGTCAAGACCCATCAGTTTGCTGTATTTAAGAGACCCATCTCACGTGCAGGGACACACACAGGCTCAAAATAAAGGGTGGAGGAAGATCTACCAAGCAAATGGAAAACAAAAAAAAGCAGGGGTTGCAATCCTAGCCTCTGATAAAACAGACTTTAAACCAACAAAGATCAAAAGAGACAAAGAAGGCCATTACATAATGGTAAAGGGATTGATTCAACAAGAAGAGCTAACTATCTTAAATATATATGTACCCAATACAGGAGCATCCAGATTCATAAATCAAGTCCTTAGAGACCTACAAAGAGACTTAGACTCCCACACAATAATAGTGGGAGACTTTAACACTGTCAACATTAGACAGATCAACAAGACAGAAAGTTAACAAGGATATCCAGGACGTGAACTCAGCTCTGCACCAAGCGGACCTAATAGATATCTACAGAACTCTCCACCCCAAATCAACAGAATATACATTCTTCTCAGCACTACATCATACTTATTCCAAAATTGACCACATAGTTGGAAGTAAAGCACTCCTCAGCAAATGTAAAAGAAGAGAAATTATAACAAAATGTTTCTTAGACCATAGTGAAATCAAATTAGAACTCAGGATTAAGAAACTCACTCAAAACCACACAACTACATGGAAACTAAACAACCTGCTCCTGAATGACTACTGGGTAAATGGTGAAATGAAGGCAGAAATAAAGATGTTCTTTGAAACCAATGAGAACAAAGACACAACATACCAGAATCTCTGGGACATATTTAAAGCAGTGTGTGGAGGGAAATTTATAGCACTAAATGCCCACAAGAGAAAGCAGGAAAGATCTAAAATTGACACCCTAACATCACAATTAAAAGAACTAGAGAAGCAAGAGCAAATACATTCAAAAGCGAGCAGAAGGCAAGAAATAACTAAGATCAGAGCAGAACTGAAGGAGATAGAGACACAAAAAAACGCTTCAAAAAATCAGTGAATCCAGGAGCTAGTTTTTTGAAAAGATCAACAAAATTGATAGACCACTAGCAAGACTACTAAAGAAGAAAAGAGAGAATAATCAAATAGACACAATAAAAAGTGATAAAGGGGATATCACCAACAATGCCACGGAAATAAAAACTACCATCAGAGAATACTATAAACATCTCTGTGCAAATAAAGTAGAAAGTCTGGAAGAAATGGATAATTTCCTGGACACATGCACCCTCCCAAGACTAAACCAGGAAGAAGTTGAATCCATGAACAGACCAATAATAAGCTCTGAAATTGAGGCAATAATTAATAGCCTACCAACCAAAAAAAGTCCAGGACCAGACAGATTCACAGCGGAATTCTGCCAGAGGTACAAAGAGGAGCTGGTACCATTCCTTCTGAAACTATTCCAACCAATAGGAAAAGACGGAATTCTCCCTAACTCATTTTATGAGGCCAGCATCATCCTGATACCAAAGCCTGGCAGAGACACAACAAAAAAAGAGAATTTTAGACCAATATCCCTGATGAACATCAATGCAAAAATCCTCAATAAAATACTGGCAAGCCAAATCCAGCAGCATATCAAAAAGCTTATCAAGTTGCCTTCATCCCTGGGATGCAAGGCTGGTTCAATATATGCAAATCAATAAACGTAATCCATCATATAAACAGAACCAAAGACAAAAACCACATGATTATCTCAGTAGATGCAGAAAAGGCCTCTGACAAAATTCAACAGCCCTTCATGCTAAAAACTCTCAATAAACTAGGTATTGATCCGACATATCTCAAAATAATAAGAGCTATTTATGACAAACCCACAGCCATATCATACTGAATGGGCAAAAACTGGAAGCATTCCCTTTGAAAACTGGCACAAGACAGGGATGCCCTCTCTCACCACTCCTATTCAACATAATGTTGGACGTTCTGGCCAGGGCAATCAGGCAGGAGAAAGACATACAGGCTATTTAATTAGGAAATGAGGAAGTCACATTGTCCCTGTTTGCAGATGACATGATTGTATATTTAGAAAACCCCATTGTCTCAGCCCCAAATCTCCTTAAGCTGAAGTAACTTCAGCAAAATCTCAGGATACAAAATCAATGTGCAAAAATCACAAGTATTCTTATACACCAATAACAGACAAACAGAGAGCCAAATCATGAGTGAACTCCCATTCACAATTGCTTTCAAAGAGAATAAAATACCTAGGAATCCAACTTACAGGGGATGTGAGGGAGCTCTTCAAGGAGAACTACAAACCACTGCTTAATGAAACAAAAGAGGACACAAACAAATGGAAGAACATTCCTTGCTCATGGATAGGAAAAATCAATATCATGAAAATGGCCATACTGCCCAAGGTAATTTATACATTTAATGCCATCCCCAACAAGCTACCAATGACTTTCTTCACAAAATTGGAGAAAACCACCTTAAAGTTCATATGGAACCAAAAAAGAGCCTGCATTGCCAAGACAATCCTAAGCCAAAATAACAAAACTGGAAGCATCACACTACCTGACTTCAAACAATACTACAAGGCTACAGTAACCAAAACAGTGTGGTACTGGTACCACAACTGAGATACAGACCAATGGAACAGAACAGAGCCCTCAGAAATAATACCACACATCTACAACCATCTGATCTTTGACAAATCTGACAAAAAAGAAATGGGGAAAGGATTCCCTATTTAATAAACGGTGCTGGGAAAACTGGCTAGCCACAAGTAGAAAGCTGAAACTGGATCCCTTCGTTACACCTTACACGAAAATTAATTCACGATGGATTAAAGACTTAAATGTTAGACCTAAAACCATAAAAACCCTAGGACAAACCTAGGCAATACCATTCAGGACACAGGCATGGGCAAGGACTTCATGACTAAAACACCAAAAGCAATGGCAACAAAAGCCAAAATAGACAAATGGGATCTAATTAAACTAAAGAGCTTCTGCACAGCAAAAGAAACTACCATCAGAGTGAACAGGCAACCTACAGAATGGGAGAAATTTTTTGCAATCTACCCATCTGACAAAGGGCTAATTTCCAGAATCTACAAAGAACTTAAACAAATTTACAAGAAAAAAATCAAACAACCCCATCAAAAAGTGGGCAAAGGATATGAACAGACACTTCACAAAAGAAGACATTGATGCAGCCAACAGACACATGAAAAAATGCTCATCATCACTGGCCATCAGAGAAATGCAAATCAAAACCACAATGAGATACCATCTCACACCAGTCAGAATGGCAATCATTAAAAAGTCAGGAAACAACAGGTGCTGGAGAGGATGTGGATAAATAGGAACACTCTTACAGTGTTGGTGGGAGTATAAACTAGTTCAACCATTGTGGAAGACAGTGTGGCAATTCCTCAAGGATCTAGAACTAGAAATATCATTTGACCCAGCCATCCCATTACTGGGGATATACCCAAAGGATTATAAATCATGCTACTATAAAGACACATGCACATGTATGTTTACTGCAGCACTATTCACAATAGCAAAGACTTGGAATCAACCCAAATGTCCATCAATGATAGACTGGATTAAGGAAATGTGGCACATATACACCATGGAATACTATGCAGCCACAAAAAAGGATGAGTTTGTGTCCTTTGTAGACACATGGATGCAACTGGAAACCATCATTCTCAGCAAACTATCGCAAGGACAGAAAATCAAACACTGCATGTTCTCACTCATAGGTGGGAATTGAACATGAGAACACTTGGACACAGGGTGGGGAATGTCACACCCCAGGGCCTGTCGTAGGATAGGGGCATGGGGGAGGGATAGCATTAGGAGGAATACCTAATGTAAATGATGAGTTAATGGGTGCAGCACACTAACATGGCACATGTATACATATGTAACAAACCTGCACATTGTGCACATGTACCCTTGAACTGAAAGTATAACAATAAAAAAAAGAAAGTAGCATTTTAAAAAACAACCTCCCAATAGATAGCCTAGAAATACTTTGACTTCTTTTTTTCAATAGAACTTTTTGGCTAAAAAGTTGATTATCACTGGTATTAGTTTGTTCATCTGTGTATTTTTCAATGCCTTTGATAGTTTCTGGCAAGCAATAGGCAATTCATTCTGTTTATTGAATAAATGAATTAACAAGTGAATGAATCACTGAAGGTCACCCACCATGTGGTTAGCTCCTCAAGGACCAGAACAGCTCCTTTTCTTTTGTACTCTGCCCTTGTAATCAGTCACTCCTTTGCCCACTCACTGACCTGACATAACTTGTTTCAAAAAGCTATCTCCATTTCAGTGCAAAATAATAAATTGAACAACACAATTCCTTGTCTGTAGCACCAAGATAAAAGGTCAATTCCTGTCCTTTCTTGGCTGCTTTTCAAGAAATCCTGCCCAAGAAGCACCTGTGAGTCTTTCTGGAACAAGAGGACCAAATCCAAGTCTGGGACTAGTGGCTGCTCTCTCATCCTAGGTACCTTTCTCTTAAGAAAGCACTCCCTTTTAGGGTTGTACAACTGCTGATCCTGCATTTACATAATCCTGAGAGTGAGTGCCTTCTTAAATTTTACTCCCTAGTTGCCTCACTCTTCCATGGTTTTGACCTCATCAACCTGGCTGAGTCCTAAAAAGAACCAGACAGCAAGGAAATACTCTCTAAGAATTACTGAATCCAATTTGTCTCAGTGTACAATGTCTTCTTTAACACATAAATGGAATGTGTGGGCTGGACACTGACTTTCAAAACTTCCATCCTATACGTCTTTGAGCATTACCGAGAATAAACTGCTTTCATTTAAACAGAGCCATTCTGTTCCCCAAAGCAGTGAGCCAGAGAGGTCTGTCAACCACAGCTGTTTCCCAGCTGTCCATGGAACTGTTGAATTGCTTCAAATGGTTTTCAGTATGTTCTTGAAATTTCATCTTCAGAACACCTGGAGCCTTGCTTTATCCACTTTCAATATCCTGAAGCATTTATATAGTTGGTTGTTCTCTATTATTGTGTCCAATTCTGTTCTGTGGAGGTGACTTTCCATAAGTAGGCTTCCAACTTCTGAAGCAAGACCTTTGTGCCAAGACCTTGCTATTCACAACTCTGCACTAAAGTAGAAAACAGTGGTTGGAAACTTGACTCTGATGTCAAACCAACCTGTGTTCAGATCAGACCCCAGCTGTTATGCAAATGAACTTGGTGATCTTGAGCCGGCTACTTAACCTCATTAAGCTTCAAGTAAGCTTCCTTGGTAAAATGGGGATAAAATAATCCCTTCCTCAGGTTTTTGAAGAATAATTAATTGGAGTTATTCATGCAAAATGTCTGGCATATTGTAAGTGCTTAGTCAGTGGTGGTTACTGTATTGTTATTGTTCATGCCACCAAAACCATTAGTGGGTCAGTCCAGCATAAAATGGAATGACAGTTTCTACTTGTTTGTTTTTCCTTTAACACTTAAAAATTACTTCAAATGAGAAAAAGTAGATATTATGAAGCAGAGAAGTCTTAAAAATTCTTCTCTATCTCTCTTACTTTCTCACAAATTACTCCCTTGAACTTCTGTATTTGGAAAGAACAACTATTTCCTATTCTGTGAGGATTTACTTTGTCTTTCTGAGTCTTAGGGTCTTCATCTAAAAATGAGGACGTTGAGCAAGATTGTCTTTAAGGGCCTTCCACATCTAAAATTCTATAGGTCTCGCTCCAAACTCCAAACTGTAGACTTCAGATGTGGAATGTGTATATTTTCCAAATCATGCCGATGGAGCCCGGATGCAGTGCTGGGATCAGGGGTGTGTTTGCAGGGTTACAGAGCATCATGTGCAGTGGGCAGAACAGTGTCAAGAAAAGTGATCATGAGTTTAACTCTTCTCTGCATGAATGAGGGGAGGGCTGTCATAATTTCAAATGCATATGCACTTGTTTTGACTCTGACTCTAAGGGTTACCAAGACAGGACACTCCAAAGAGTATCTGAGCCCAGGGAGACCTTGCGAATATTCTGCAGGTCACGTTGTCTGTGGCCCTGGAGAGAAACATGGCTCATGGTTCTTCCAGCTGACCTGTTATCTTCTTCAGCCAGGCAAAATATTGGCTTCAGTTACAGGAGACCTTAAGCCTTCTCCCCACCAGGTAGTACTCTGTGTTTACAAAACTGCCTGGATTACCTCTGTCTTGTCTTTTAAACTACTGCCAGTTGTTGTATCTACCTCCTTCTTTAGACTAGGAGCATGCTGAGAGCAGAACCTGTGTCTGGTTTATTATCCCTTCCCTCAGTAGATCCTACAGTGCCTATGACATAGCAGGCAATGAATAAACGTTTGTTAAATAAAATCAGTTACAAAGTGGGAACTTGACTCTTGACTCTTGGATTTCATTTTCATCCAAAGCTTGATTGGCACATCACTGTTCTAATTTGAGAAACAGCAATGGTTTAGGACAAAGAATATTGGACCTGATTTGTCTCCCATCTCTGCCACTTATGAGCTTTGTAAATGTAAATAATCCACTTAAGTTGTTAGAACCTCTGTTGCTTGGAATGGAGATAATTGATCGGCTGTGGTGATGATCAAATTAGATGATATATTTGTACACACTTAGTTAATGGCTGTTATCACTAGATAACATACTCTTCAGTAGAAGTATTCAGATGGAGCTTTTAATTTGCTGCCAATCCATGGCTTTGGGTTGCTTCTACACATTGATTCAAGTACAGCCATTGCTTCAATAAGTAGAATAAGGACATTACTGATTTTAAAGCTGGCTGCAAGTTACTAAAAGTCAGTCAGATTTTTTTTTTCAGGTAGACGTTAGTGTTTAGTATCTAGCAAAAACACAGTCTAGAAATCAAAGGAAACAGAATTCTTAGCTTCCATATTTATATTTCATTGACCTGCTGTGAAACCTTGAGAAAATCTTAAAATTTGGTGCACCTCAATTATTTCACCTAAGAAATGGGTCCTCTCTACCCAAGAACACAATGTGAGAATAACTGAAATATTGTAGGTAGAAGCTCTTTGAGTTCTTTGAAGGAATCACACAATATAAATCAAAGCTGTTATTTTTATTTCTGAGTAAAGTCACTCAAGAATAGAATTTAAGTGTATATGATGGTGTTTTACAGACACAGGTTTATGTAGAGGGTTTTAAACTGATGCTATTCCATTGTGCTTAACATTGAATTGTAAAGACAGAAAATTCAGCCAAGTACTGTTAAATGACACTGTGTGCAGGTTTGGAACACAGATTGCATAGTAAAAATGGCTGGTATGTCTGTGCTCTCTGGAAGCCTGCTGGCTTCAGTGGGAGGTACTCTGGTCTAATATCCTCTGACTCTCTCTGAGGTGTAATTTCTCCCCCCTTGGAATTCATTGAAAACATGAATATCTCTCACTGCTTCTGTTGTCTCACAGCAATACCAATGCAATCTTTCTCTATCAAATATTAGATGCTAAAAGTAGAGTCATCCAACTTTCTTTATAGATGACAGAGCAAATAATTCAGGAACATACACTTTTTACTATATGTGAGCAGATTTTTTGTGTATAATATGGCATAAAACCATCTTGATTTCTTCCTATGCTGCTTAGCAGATATTAAATGAATGTTGTCTTTGTTCTCTAAGCCAGCCCTGGTACTGAAGGAACTACTTTGTCAATTACATCTTAAATTTATTTTTGTCCGTGAATAGAAAATTATTCCATTTTCTCTTGAATTCTTGTGTAGAATATTGATAACACCAGTGATGAAAAACCACAAGTGGAATATACTCTAAAACTAAATGCAGAGGCAGAGAGGGCCAGAAGGTGAAAAAGAACAATATACATGATTTTAAAAAGATGTGATCCAAACAAAAGAAATAAATGAAGAACACAATTAAATATTGAGATACAACAGTGATTAGAGAGCATGATCAGAGAAACTGAAGGGAAACAAAACTGAAAAATAAAAACTTTTCTGATTATGCCAATGTGAGTAATCATTTCTCCTGTGTTAAAAAGAATTAAATATTTAAACCTGGAGTTTCACGACGAATGAAAAATATGAGAGACAGTCCAATTAAGTCACCCTTACTGAAGAGGGTTTTCTCCAAAAATAACAGTCCTGCTTTTAATTATAGGTTCTTGGGTCTGTTAATCAGCCATCTTCCTCAAGGCTAAGCTTGGTGCAAATAACAGAGAAGGATTCAGCAAAATGCCCTGTTTAATTAAAATGAATTTAATTAAAAATATTTTTATACACATGACCAATCACTGTTATTTATGCAGATGTTCCCACATAAGTCTTTGAAAAGGCATTTCTCCCTGCCAACCTTTAAAAAATATACTGTGCTTCTACAAGAACTACTGTGAAATGAAAAGCACTATGACTGGTAGTTAATACCTATTTTTATCAAAACAGCAGTGCAGCTCACACATCACCCGTGCGGCCGTAACCATAGTAACCCCAAATAGAAAGGGGCTTCAGATTATCAACACGATCAAAGGTAAGATAGTTCATGTGCCTCTGGAATAGTTAAACTGCAGCAAACTTTAAAGGATAAAGGTGGCTTTTATTCCTACTACTTAAATGTTAAATGAAAATAATGACTTGCAAGTACAGTGTATAGAAATGCCTTTCATTTTGGAAGACTCTTGTTTCCTCAAAGTGTTAATAATAGAAAAGATGAAAACTCAATGCTACACATTTCTCTGGTGCTTCTATTTGATTATACCGAGGGGACAGTAATCATCATTTTGCCAAGCTGGAGAATTCATACAGGGAAAACCCCACCCACAGGAGCCCTGCAGGATGAGAAGCTGGATGAGAAGGCATATTCTGTGTCCATGCACTCAGTGAGAGGATGGCTATGGTTAGTGATGATTGTCGACACAAATTACCTGGGATAAGGTATAGATGGCGACTTAGGGTGTAGACTGGCAGTCAAATCACAAAGAAAATGGACATTTAATTAGAGAAGGAGTGGAATTGGTTTGAAATATCAGTGAAATACCAATCCAAATACAAATCTGTATTAGGCTTTATAATTTATGGCTGGGGTAGGATGGGGTAGGGAAGGGTGGGAGGGAGGGGCATAAAAGGCTAGCAAGACCATACTTATTAATTATATTGTTAATTAATAATATTAATAATATTGATTATTCTATCAGAGGAATTATGATCTAGATAATCCAAAACAGAGACTAGTAGAAAAGGCTTTCTGACAACATTTCCTAATGTTCAATATGTCTAGGGGAGCAGCATCGGGAAACATGGAAAAAATATTCTCAATTTTAAATACTTCAGTGTATAGTGGCTATTACAAAAAGCAGAAATTCCACATGAGGATAAATATAATTTTATTAATTTTTTCTTTTTAATCTCCTTTCATTTGAGATTTACCATGGAAGTGGATGGACAAGTAATAAAAATGTAAGAAAACAAATTCTTTCATTATGGCCATGTAGGAAGAAAATGGTATCTAGAAATTTTATGTTCAGCAATAAATAAATAAGAATGTTATGATAGTGTTATCTAAAAATCCAATAAAGTAACTGAGAAGAATTCACTGTTAATAAAAATTTATTTTAAAACACTTAGCAATTTACTGATAATTTTCTATACAGCACTTCATTTGATCTGACAAAAATTCTTTGAAGAAATGGAAGGTACTTTCTGTTTTGTTTTGTTTTGTTTTGATAGTCTCTATTTTAAGGAAGTGGAAAGTGAGGTTCCAAGAAGTTAAAGCATTAAACTGTGATGCTCCATTCACCCATAACACTCATCTTGCCTTAATGAACAGACACTTTCAATATCCAGGATGCTCTGACCACCAATCCCAACCTCATTTTTAGGAAACTTTTCTACCCCTATTACATGCTTATTTTATTCTTAGCGGAAGGTTCCTCTTGGGATTAGTTTATGAGACATCCCTAACTGTGATCCTTTTACGCAGGCAATTTCCCAGGGCCTGTCTTAGATGCTTTCATCCACAAACACAGGAGCGGTGCCAGCGCCCCGGTTCACACCTCCCGCTGAAACCAGTGCGCCCCAGGATTAGAGCGACACCTAGCCGTGATTTTAGGTAGTACATGCTAGGAAAGCTTATTTGGGCAAGGAAGAGAGACAAGAGACATCAGGGCTGGTGGCATCTCAAGAGGATACTACTCCCAGAGGTAGAAATCTCAGAGGTTTTTTGACAGCACTTTCTACTAGGAACTAGGACTCCTGCAGTTCACATTCTCTGAGGACGAACTATATGATAAGGGAAGTTCATCTTTATTATAATTATAATAAAATGTAAGATGTGCACCCTTGAAATTACATACAGGTTCTACCAGTGCAATAAATGATATCTATTTCAGATTAAACATATCAGTTCCAAGCCTCCTTCATCTCAATAATTCATGACATTTACTCAGAAAAGCAGATATTTCATTCAGTTTTTATATTCATCAGGACTGTGGACTAGCGCTACTAGCATCAGTGGGACACTTGTTAGAAATGGGGTGTTGGACTTGACCCTGGACCTACGGAATCAGAATTTCAGGAGGCAGAACCCCCTAATTAGTACTTTCAGACTCTCCAAGTGAGTTTTATGTTCACTCACATTGGAGAACCTACTAACATAGATCAAGAAGTAACCTTAAAAATCATCTAATTTATCTAGGAATATATTAGGCAAACAAGGCCTAGAAAGTTTAAGTGGCCACCTTGAATTTTCCCTGCACATCAGGAATATGCCCTGTGCATAGTAACAGGATAGTAACAGGGATTGAACTAGACCTGAGGTCTCCTAACTCCCAATAATAAAAATAGCATAGTGCTATGACACTTATCAAGTGCAGGCTGGTTGGGCAAAACATTAGCTAAACAGAGACTTTGACTTTGTATCTATATTCCTCCTGGCTTCTAATTTCAATAAGTGAATTATCATCCATGCATTTAATTTAGGCACCAGACAGGATAATGCCACAGTAAATTTTCTAAATTCAATTAACATGAGCCAGTAGTAGTCTCCTTATGAAAGCCAACAACGAGGGCTCAGGGCTTCATCAAGCACTTGGGATTCTTAGCACACTTTAGCTGCTGGAGCAAGCAGAGATGTGTGACTTACATGTAATATAAGAAGTCATTGATTTTTTTTTTTTTTTTTCACTTCATGGCAGACACAATATCACATTGAGTTTGAAGATTTTCCTTTAAGATTTTCTCATTACACTTCAGAGTGATTTACTAATATGATATAAAAAATATTGGTTATTTTCTCACCTTTATGAAATTTTGAAGTTTTCAAGTGTACAGATGTGTTTCCACATAAATATGATCATAATATGCATACTCTTTGTTTAGTTGTTTGCTTTAATAGTCTTTTTTCTGTCGGATGCAGTGGCCGATGCCTGAATCCCAGCACTTTGGGAGGTCGAGGAGGGTGGATCACGAGGTCACGAGATGGAGACCATTCTGGCAAACATGGTGAAACCCCATCTCTACTAAAAACACAAAAAAATTAGCTGGACATGGTGGCGGGCGGATGTAGTCCCAGCTACTCGGGAGGCTGAGACAGGAGAATGGCATGAACTCAAGAAGTGGAGCTTGCAGTGAGCCAAGATTGCACCACTGGACTCCAGCCTGGGCGACAGAGTGAGACTCTATCTCAAAAAAAAAAAAAAAAAAAAAAAAAAGTATATATATATATATATATATATAGAGAGAGAGAGAGAGAGAGAGAGAGAATCCTTTTTCTTTTCCTTTTTTGGTATGTCTCTCTTTTTTCCACCTCTTCCTCTCTTAAACTCATATCTCCTCTCTCCCCAAGTAACCCAGTTTTACAATGCAGTACAGAGGTCCTCAATGTTTTTGGCACCAGGGACAGGTTTCTTGTGGGGGATGGGGAGGAGGGTGAGGTGGGGATGGTTTTAGAAGGAAATTGTTCCACCTCAGATCATCAGGCATTAGATTCTCATAAGGAGCACACAACCTAGATCCCTTGCATGTGCACATATAGGGTTCACATTTCTATGACAATCTAATGCTGCTGCTGATCTGACAGGAGGTAAAGCCCAGGTGGTAATGCTCATTGGCCTGCCACTTACCTGCTGCCGTGCAGCTTGGTTCCTAACAAGCCATAGACCTGTACCCATCTGTGGCCCAGGGGGCTGGGGACACCTGACCTAGTATATGTCCTACCAATTTCTCTGTATACTAAAATCCTCATTACAACAATTACACACACACTTGTAACAATGTTAAATTAGACGTTTAAAATGAGAAACAAAGCAAACAAAACAAAACAAAACAAAACACCAAAACATGTTTTGTAGTGAGATGTACAATCTTCAAAGTGGCCAGGTGTGGTGGCTCATGCCTGTAATTGCAGCAATTTGGGATGTTGAGGTAGGCAGTTCACGAGGTCAGGAGAGCAACACCATCCTGCTCAACATGGTGAAACCCCGTCCCTACTAAAAATACAAAAATTAGCTGGGCGTGGTAGTGGGCGCCTGTAGTCCCAGCTATGCGGGAGGTTGAGGCAGGAGAATTGCTTGAACCTGGGAGGCAGAAGTTGCAGTGACCCAAGATTGCGCCACTTCACTCCAGCCTGGGGACAGAGCGAGACTCCATCTTAAACAAACAAACAAACAAACAAACAAAACAAAAAAACCCAGCACGTGTCTGAAAACCAGTTACATGACTCCACTGAACCTCTCTGCCATTTAAGAATGTGAAAGATCCTAGACTAGAGGTTAAGATTTGTGAAGGGAGTTCTTTTACTATTTGTGAGCTGTAAATCTCAACTCCCACATGGGGCGGTTGTTTGTGCACCTCAAGCCTGTGAAAATGGGAGGGTTGTTTGCACACCTCAAGCCTGTGAAAAGAGACTTCTCCTAGACCATCAGACAGCTTAAGATGACACACATGGAGTTTGGGGATACAGTGGACTACTGTTTGACTCTCACTTTGCATTATTACATGGGATTGCACATGTTCATTACTGAGTTGAGTCTGTGATTACAACTCACAAACCAAATATGTTTATCCAGCAAGTCAGAAAGGAGTAGTCCCACACAATACTTTTAACAGGAGACTGGGAGAAAAAAAAAAAAAAAGCCGTTTCTGTGGCTATACCTCACAAGTCCCACTTTTCAATATAAAAGTTACACACAGACACACATGCATGGGGGTTAATTACCTACACATAAATTTATTGGGGTGACCACTGCTTTTAAAAATGTGAATCATATTTTTATATAGATTTTTGCATTTTACTTTAAATAGTCAACAATGCCTGCTGGAAAACTCTCAAGTTAACTGGAAGGGCACTAATTTATTTTTTAAATAGATATACAATATTGTGCAGATGTCCTACAATCTATCCTCTTAAAAAATGTTGCAGTACACATTCTTGTTCATATATCCTGAAGAACTGGTGGTTTTACTTGTGTGAGATAGCCTCCCAGGAGTCAGATTGCTGGGGCAGAAGGGGCTATATATTTTAAGATATAATAACTTTGCCAAATTGCTTTCCAGAAGTCTGTTAATGATTTCAATGTTCTCTAGAAATGTGTAAAAGTCCACTCTTTCCTGCATCCCTGCCAGCAAGGACTGTTACTTCGTATTATAATTGTTGCCAAATTGCTAGGGGTAAAATGATATGCTGTTACTTTATTTTACATTTCCATGACTTCTTGGGAGTTTGAATAACTTTTCACATTTGTGGCACAAGTGGATTTGTGTGTCTATGAATCGCCTCTTCATGGTCTTTTTTTTTTTTTTTTTTGAGATGGAGTCTCGCTCTGTTGCCCCGGCTGGAGTGCAGTGGCAGGATCTCCGCTCACTGCAAGCTCCGCCTCCCGGGTTCCCGCCATTCTCCTGCCTCAGCCTCACGAGTAGCTGGGACTACAGGCGCCCGCCACCACGCCCGGCTTATTTTTTGTATTTTTAGTAGAGACGGGGTTTCACCATGTTAGCCTGGATGGTCTGGATCCCCTGACCTCGTGATCCGCCCGCCTCCGCCTCCTAAAGTGCTGGGATTACAGGCGTGAGCCACCGCGCCCCGGCCTGCCTCTTCATAGTCGTTGTCAGTGTTTCTGTTACTTATTTCCAGATTGTCATTTTAAAGTGTTCTTTGTGTATTAGAAATAGTAATATTCTGTCCTCTGTACTTACATAATTTTTCCCCACTGTGTTGCCTATCTATTGACTGTTTATGGTGTCTTTTCCACTTACATGTATTTTCTTTTGATATATTCAAATATGTCTGTATTTACGGATTCTGGTTTTCCATTCTTTGTTAAGAAGAGTCTCTATATCCTTAATCTATAGATAGAGATTTACAGATTTTCTTGCAGTACTTTTTAAAAATTTCATTATTTACATTTTAATTCTTCTAAATATATTTTTGTAAATGGTTATGTGTGTTCAATTTTATAATCTAAATGGATAGCCGATGAGTTGTGCTAGTAGCATTTGTTAAATAAACCATCATTTCTCCATTGAATTGAAATACCACCTCTGTCAAATTATCATTTTCCACTGAAATCTGTGTCTGGATCATCTATTGTTTTTTACTGGTCTTGTGCTCCCTAGGCCAATACTGCACTGATTTGATTATAATGGCATTGTAGCATGTTCTTACATCTGATTAGGTAGGTTACCTCATGGTTTTATTCCACTTTATAAGCTTTAAGATAATTTTATCCAGTTTCAATGTTTAAAGTGGTAAGTGTTCATAGAAATTACATTAAATTTTTATATGAATTTGGAGGAAAGTAGAATGTTTATGAAAGCTTTCTTCTCATCACCAAGATGGTGAATTATAATAGCATCGGCTACTGCCTTCCTCCACAAAGTCAGTGATGAAGAAAGTATATAGAGAAAAGTGGAATTGAAACTAACAACAACAAAAGCCATGAGACATCCCCAGGGAGAAGGAGCACTGTTTTGGATTGGTGTGTGTGGGAAAGAGGTGAGGGGGGTGGGAAGAGTGCAGCAAATCCGGCAATGGGCGGCTACACACAGCAGTAAATAAAAGCAAATTAAGAAAAACAAACAAACAAAAACTGTTTAAGCTCTGCCATTTGGCTTACTTGCATTTCCATGAAGTAATCATTGCTTAGCCCGCCACACAAAGCATACACAACTGGCTAAACAATGGGGCAGGTGTTCATGGGGGTTATGTCAGGAGCAGTGCAAAAGGTCTTTTGGGGTAAGGAGTTGATAAGAACAGGGAGAGACTGAGCAGCCTTAGGCATTCTCTTTCCCTACAAATCCTAGGCTAATGGATTATCAATGTTGTTTCTCCCTTAGGGCCTAAACCCCAACCTGAGAAGTTGGCTAGGGCAGGGTTTCTCAACCTTGGCACTATTGATATTTTAGCCCAGACAATTATCTGCAGTTGGGGGCTATCCAGTGCATTTTCAAAGTTTAGCAGCATCTCTGCCCTCTACCCATCCAATGCCAGTAGTGCATTCCCCCAGTTGTAACAAGCAAAAAATGTCTCCATAGTTAATGTGTTATGAGGCTTAACATCACTACACTGGGTTAGTGGGATGACAGCAAATTAAAATGATAACTGTAGTTTTGAGGCCCTTCTCCAATACATGTTGCCAATTCAATGGTTGATACTCCTAAAGGAACATGAGCAAACCTGAAAAATAACTAGACACCTGAGGGTTATAACAACTTAGAGAAAATCAACAAACAAAAAACAGAAGTATTAGAATAGATAAACATTTTCAATAAGTATATTAAATACACTTAAAGAGACAGAAGAAATTTAAATAAAAGGAAATATCAGGTATGAAAAACATAGCAGTTGGAGAAAAGATTATAATAGATGGAATAAATAGGATGAGGGATACAACTGAAGAAATGAATTAAATAAATGGGAAACCTGATTGAGGAACTCTTCCAGCAGGAAGCAATAAAGATTGAAGAGATAAAAGTACATTTTTAAAACGTTAAGAGACATGAGAGCTAAAAATAGAAGTTCAACATAAATAATAAGGGTACCACTAGATTAAAATAAAAAATGAAGAGAAATAAATATTTGAAGGAATTAAAAAAAAGAAAATAACTTTGAATCTATACTTTTATATCTAAACAAATTACTATTGAATGTGAGGGTATATGAATGTGAGGGTATAATGAAAATTTTTCAGGCATACAAGGCTTTGGAAACATTGTCACACATAAACTGACATTAAAAACATTTTTGAACGATGTATTTGAATAGAATGAAAAATTTAGAAACTGCTAGGAAGTTTATGAAAAGTAATAGGGATTATATAGTTTGCTAAGGTTTTTCATTGTTTGAAAAGTACCCCATGAAAAAAATCTAGGAGGAAGAAAAAGATAAAGTATGTCCACAATTAAATCTTCCCATCCTAGAACATGTCATGACTTTTCATTCGTTCATATCTTGTTTTATATTTTATATCCCTTAAAATGTTATACATTTATTCTTTACTAAAATTAGTATCAAATAGTTGTAAGTTTTATAGATGTTGAATTTTATTTCTAGAAACTTGCTGCTAAATTTTTTAAACGCTATTAGATTTTGTGTATTTATCTTATACTCGGGCACCTCACCAAATTTTGTTTTTAATACTAATAGTTTTTATTAAATAGAGTAACATCAACAAAAATAGCAGCTGTATTTCCTAATTTCTACTTGTATGCAATGTTTTATTTTCTTTCATTTTCTTACTGAATTTGCTAGAACTTCTATGCCAGTATCTCCCATTTTTCCCTTTACACATTCTCTGCTTTGGGACACTGACCATGTGCACTACATCAATAGGTTCCCACGCCCTCTAGCTTCTGATTGGATTTCGCCAACGAGAAGCCCCAGAAGAGATCAGAGGAGGGACAGAAAGGAAGACTTAGGTATTTATTCCCTGACATTTTCCCCCTGAAATGCTACCTTGAACTAAAAGTGTCCCTGAACAGAAGGTTATTGCTCTCCACCAGGTGACATATTCCACAAGCTTTCTCCCACTGATTCTAATGACCACTCTCTCTTATTGCTTTGAACCTAAGAGTGATGACTGTTTGGATACTCCCAAGCTCCAGATGCCTGCACTATTCTTTGTAGTTCTTCTACAAATACACTTTGCAACAAGTCCTCTATAAATAAAACCTTCTTGAATTGTCCAATTTCAAGTTTTCATTTAGAATAACATTTGGTATTAGATTTTGGTAAATACTTTGAATTATATTTAAATAGTTTTTTCTTTTTTTAACAGAATTTTTACTAGTAATGCTGCTGCATATTATTAAATGTCTTTTCCTCACTGATATGATTATATATTTCATTCTCTTATAATGTATTGATGTAATAGATTATGTTAATGGGTTTCATGATATTGTGCCACTCTCACTTTCATGGTATATTCTGCCTAACTAGCATTATTATTCTTTGGATGGATTTATTTATCTGACAAGTATTTACTGATAGTCTCCTCTGAGACAGCTTATATTCTAGGCATTGTGAATATATTAGTGAACAAAATTTCTGACCATGTGCAACTAACATTGCTGAGTTCTTTTTATAAGATTTCTTATAAGGTTGTTTGAATTATATTCTATTTCAGGAATTTATTTCCTGTGTATGTGCTCTGTTTATTCTGACCAGTCTTCCTCTCTCAGGCTGCTGAAAAGTCTTGATGTGTTTTTATCTTTCTTTGTCAGTTTTTTGGAGTTTAAGACTGTTAGACTATCTTCTGTGATAGCAGTCCTGTGAGTGGCAGAAGATAGGCTAGTGATGGAGAGGCACGTGGGCTACCCTTCAGGTACCGAGGAGACAGCTCCCTTACCCAGTAAGCAAAGAATCAAACTCACTCATGCAGGCTAATGTCAACTACTACCACCTTCCTACCACCAATGTCCACAGATTTCTACAACCCAAATCACTTTTCAGAATTCATAGTTTTTCAGTCTCCATCCAAAGACTTCTTCGAAACTGGTATCTAGAGGCTCAGGCTACTCAAGGTAGAGAAAGCTCAGTATCTGTTATTTCTGTAGGGTTTGCACAAAGCTCAAGGCTTCATGAGCACTCAGTTGCATATAGGAACCAACAGCTCTTTGCCTTAGGAAAATCAGATAAATTACAGTAATAAAGGGCAAGAAAGCCAAGTTAAGGTCACTACTTTCCTAGAATCCACTGCTGACCTTCATGAATTTTTTAAGTGATTGTAATATTAAATTTTGAAATGACTGTCCTAGGGCCAAGTCACTCACCTCTAAACCTTAGTTGGCTCTTCTATAAAACGAGGGTGGTAAATTAAAAGAAGTAGCTCTTTCCACAAAAGCATCCTACAATTTTATTATTTTAAATCATTCATTTTATATCTAAAAGCATTGTGCATATACATTGTCTGGATCAATGAAAGCAGCTATAAAAATTTGTATAAGTTGGGAAATTTTAGCTAAACTATATATTTTATAATATTTAAAATTATATTAGTTTGCCATTTTTGTTGAAACAAATTATCATACACTTAGTGGCTTAAAATAAAGCAAATTTATTATCTTATATTTCTGTATATTAGAAATTCAACACATGTCTCAGTGATATCAAATTAAGGTATTAGCAGAGCTGCATTTCTTTCTGTAGGCACAAGAGGATAATCAGTTTCTTTGCCCTTTCCAACTTCCAGAGGACACCCAAATTCCTGGGCTCATAGCCCCCTTCCTCTGTCTTCAACGTCAGCAACATTATATCTTTCTGCCCCTTTCTTTCATAGTCACATTTTCCTCTGATTGCAGACAGGAAAAGTTCTACAACTTTTAGAGACCCATGTCATTAAACTGGGATCATTCAGATAATCCAGGGTAATCTCCATGTTTCAAGGTCCTTAATTTAATCACTGTTGTAAATCCCTTTTTGCTATTCAATGTAATATATTCACAGGTTCTGAAGATTAATGTATGGGCATCTTTGGAGGGCCATTATTTTGCCTACCATGAAAATTACTATTAATGTTTTAGGTGTGATGATGGAATTGTGGTTATGTTTAAAACTATATGTTTAAAATGGTAATTTATTTATGGGTGCATTATTTGACCAAGGGTCTAGATAAGATCTGTACATTCCATTTAGATGATATAAGTAGTAGCTTAAACTAATAAGTATATAGGAGAGTTTTGCTGCAAGAATAATTCTAGCTAATAATTTGGAAGAAGTGACAGAATTAGAAAAGAATCCCATTTTGTCAATTCTAATGAAACTAATAGGTTCAAACAATCAGCATCAATGGATGAAACCATTGTACTAAAGTTTTATAGGGAAATTTACAAGGAGGGATCAGGCTGTCATCACCTGAACTCATTGGTCACACTTAGCATCAGTAAAAGACAACACCTAGACTAAAAGTCATTGTGTGACTAGTCAACACCGAGACTAAAAGTCATTGTGTGACTTCTAATATGATGCAATGTGATCGATCAAACATCACCTATTGAATATTCTTGCAAAAACTGATGAATTTGGTTCTAAGTAATCAGGACTCTCCGAAGCTAACTTGCACTTACAGAAATATGAAGATACAGGAAAAATTAAATGATACCATGGGAAGCGACAAATCCAGAATGTGGTACATCTTATAGAACTGACCCAATTTTCTGAATAATAGCATTTTTTAAAAAGGTAGGAAGGAGCACTGCTGTAGATTAAAGGAGAATGCAGAGAAGAGACAACTAAATATCACTTGTGAAACCTGTTTGGGTTATCAAAGGCAAAGGCAAAAATCAGGAAAATTTCAGTGTGGATTGGTTATTAGATGATACCAATGGATTATGGAACAACTTTCAGGTTGGATAGTGGCTTCACGACATACAAGAACTATGTCCTTAATCTTAGAGATGTGTACCAAAGTACATAGGGGTAAAGTGACAATGTCTGAGATTTGCTTTTAAAAATTACTACCTCTCATCTATAAGAATAGATGTCAAAGTATATTTGTGGTTTATTCAAAGCAAAATTACCACCTTACATATATTACACTCCCAACTTTAACCAAGCAACTCACAAATGAATACAGTTGGTCCCGGGAGAACTAACCAGGTAGGAAGAATCATGGAAATTCATTATTATCATGAAAACAAGAAACAATGTACATGTCTCACTGTGTTATACTGAAGGAAAAATAGCAGCCCCATCTTAGTGCAGCATAAAAATAATGATGACAACATAACAATAAAAATAAGACATATTATCTTATTTAATCCTTATCAAGAACCTTTAAAATAAATCTTGTATTCCCATTTTATATTTGGAGTAACTGAAGCCAAGCGAGTCAGATAAAATGAAGATTTAAACATGACTGTCCCACACTATGAACAGTGTTCTGAATCAATATTCAATGACGGCTCCATTTATTCGGTAAGCATTTATTATGCACTGTGCAGAACTCAATGGGCCTTTTATATTGTGAAGCATCTGTGATGATCTAGTCATTAAATATTATCTAGTGTTGATGACGATACAGATAAAGAAATAGATCCTACTAAGCACTTGTGAATTTTGCCTTGTTTGGTGAGAGAACTGAACTCATAATTTACATCAAATAGATTTTTAAAATCTAAACTTGATGAAAAAAATTATGGACTATATCTTCCAACTGGCCATGCAGGTTGTCTCCATTTACTAATTTTAGATAAATATTTACTTTTGATATTGAGTCTACCCAATTTAGGAATATTAAAACCTAATACTGAAACCATGCTTACATAATATAAATGTCAAGTTTCTTGAACCTGTGACATGTTACATAAGACAAAACAGTAATGGGAGTTCCAAAAACAATGCTGACATTGTCAGGCTTTAAGAACTTATTTATATTCTTACAAAAAGAATACAGTTGAGACATTTGGACAGGAGTTTATTTAATCCACTGTCCCCAAGTCAGAGGCTACAGTGTTCATAGTTTAAATGGCACATATACGATACTTGAATCATATAGATATTTACTCTCTTTTATTTCTGAAGCTTGGGTGTAAAGTAGTTAATAGGTTATTATGCATCAGAGCAGAAAAATGAGATTGGGAGGAAGGATTTTAGAAAGAAAATCTCAGACATATTAATTCAATCTCATAAAAATAAATTGCCTATATTTTACCTAATGGCATAATCTATGCAGTGCATTGTATCTATACTTAATACTGTATTTGTATTTAATACTAATTTTTAAATTATTATGGTATTTCTATTAAGGATCATGGTTTGGTTTCCAACAGTTTCATTTCTATATATCTTTATAGCAGTGCTGTCTAATAAAAATATAACTCAAGCCACATATGTAATTTTAAATATTCTAGTAGTCATCTTAAAAAAGTAAAAAGTAAACAAGTAAAATTAATTTTACAGAATATTTTATTTAACTCAATATTAAGTGAATATTATCATTTCAACATGTGATTAATACTGTATAAAATTATTAATGAGATGTTTCACTTTTTTCAAATGATGTCTTGGAAATGTAGGGTGTATTTATACTTGCAGCCCATATCAATCTGGACTAGTCACATTTCTGGGGGTCAGTAGCGACATGTATCTCATAAGTATCATATCAGACACAGCAATTCTAGAATGTGCCCTATCTAATGTTGCCTAAATCAAGACACCCTGGATTAATTATCTAGAGGGAAAATCGGACAAGTCTCTGAATTAATAATTATTTTATAGTTTTGAGTACTGGATTAATACTTCTGGAGTTCAAAATAGTGCAGCTGTCTTTGAGTCTCAATGCAGCTGCATCATGTAAAATGAAGACACTCTAAACCAAATAAGAAACAGGGAAATTGATGAAGCGAGAAAAATGCACAGAAGACATGTACTTGAATGAGTGGCTTCCTGAAGACCTTGGGGGAAATGTCAGTTCCGTAAATACCAGGATGAGTTTCTGGCATCTTCTGGGTGATCATTTAATACTTGATGCAATGTACTGAGTTCTTCCTTTTCCTAAAGGAAGCTACTATTTTGAACATCTTCCAACTTAGAAAAAACACATAATTATAACTGCTTCTTGCAAGTCTACAAACCATAGGTTGGCATGCTCTGGATAGTGTTCAGCCACTGACCACCAGATAGACAGAAGAAAGAAATATCTGCTACATGATTGGACAAGAGGAAAGGCACATATCTTTGTTTTAGTTAAATATATCTTCTTTGGTGGACAGAAAATGATATTGCCACTCAGCTATGTACTAGAAGTCCGGCTATGTGCTAGAAATGCAACTACGTGCTGCAAGTCCACCTTCATCTTGGGAGACTGCCCTTCCAGGGGCCACGAGACATCTCATCCCCAAGGGTGATCTGGGATACTCAACTGCTTCACATTGCATAACTGAAAAGAGATGCCCTTCCACACTCCACACTTTGCCCTAGCAGTTTCTTCCTCGAGTTGTATTAATTCACTGATTTAACAGGTATTTATTAAAAACCTGCTGTTCTAGATATCAGAACTGTAAGACTGAAAAGATAGGAAAAAATCCAGAAAAATAGGAAAAAACATCTCCCACATAGGAGACAAAGAAATAAGTAAGTAAGTAAGTGAGTAAATAGATAAATAAATAAACTGATCACTAGTAATTAGTAATTAGTGATGTGGAGGAAAGTAAGGCATGGACAGGGGACAGAAAGCTTTGTGATTGGGGCGTCTTGGGGAAGGGGGTTCAGTATTTGATAGGGTGAGCAAGAAAGGCTCTCACTGAGGTGATGGTTGAGCATAGACCTGAAGAAGGTGAGGAGGGAGCAATGAGAGAAAATACACCAAAGCAGCCACAAAACTGGTATGTTCAAGATGCACGGGTATGCTGGTATCTCCACGTATCTTTACACATCTTAAGGACTCCCCTCTTTATCTCACCTACCCAATATGAAAGGACATTTCCGATTTGTTAATCAAAATTGTTATCTTGGATAGTTAAATTTACCAAACGAGAACCCAAGACAACAATGAAAAAGGCAAGAGGATAGTATGAGGCTAGACAGCTCCTTGACAAGCTTTGGCCGATCGCAAAATGAGAGCTGTTAAACAAATCATCTGTTTGGACTTTTGCTCTCTTGAGTTTTGCTTATCTTTCGTCTCCCATTCCCCATCCTCCTAGTCTCTGTTTTTTGCACATACCAGAAGAAGAGCTGGCTCATTCATTGAGCCCTCTGTGTATTTCTGTCTTTCCCTGTCCTGCCATTTTTTCATACACTGTCTCTTTGATTGTTCTGCCTTTCATTATCCACTTGTTAAGTGCTGATGATGACTTTTCCATCATCAGGAAGCTCTTCATCAGTAAGGAAAGGAGGAGATAAAATGAATCAAATTATAGTCAAATAATCCCAAATGGAGCTAAATCAAAAATTGGCTGAGAGTCTGAAACGTGCAGGAAGAATTAGATTTAAGACTAAATGTGTATCCATAAAAGATGAATATGAAGGAAATAATAACACTAGCTAATATTTAGCTAAGGCTAAATGGGAAAGAATTAATTTTTAAAAGGCCAAGAAATATCAGACCTGAGAACATAGGTTTCCTCTCATAAATGAGTGAGTCATAATAATTTAGGCAATAAATGAATAATTGTGGGGTAAGATTAACTAGGTGTTTTAAGGTTGTTGAAGATCTTAAATTGAACCAATTTAGCAGAGAGTGGGTTCAGCATGTTTTAATATAACGATTAGTTCCCAGTAAAAGAAGAGGATTTAAGGGTTCCTATTTAAGTGCGGGTTTCTACCTTATATCTTTCGCATTTGTTGATTTGAGGTTGGAACCTCAGAATATAAAGTTAGCAGGCTTTGGGTTGACTTTTATTTTCCCTAAAATGAAAGCTGTTTTAAAATAAAAACCACTCTCACAGGAGTAAAAATCATGGGATGTTAGATCTGGAAGGATATTAGACCTTTAGCTAAAACTTTTTATTTTACAGATGAAGAGTCAGTTTTGTCTGTTAAAAAAAAAAAAAAAAAAAAGAAGAAGTTGGAAGCGATGAGAAACACTGTCTTCTACTTCCGATAATGTATAAAATCTAGAGAGGCTAAGTGGCTGCCCAAAGTTGCACAGCTGGTCCATGCCAAACTTGAAAAGTAGACTGGGGCCTCAGGATGCTGTTTATGGTTACAAGCCAATATTGTATTTTAAAAAATTCAGTCCGCTCAGGTGTTTGATACAATGCAGATAAATAATCATCTTACGAAGCTGGATCCCTCCTTCCCTCTCTTCCTTCCCTCCTCCCTCCCTCCCTTCCTCTCTCTTTCCCCCTTTCTTTCTCTCTCTCTCTAGCTCCTTCCTTCCTTCCTTCCTTCCTTCCTTCCTTCCTTCCTTCCTTCCTTCCTTCCTTCCTTCCTTCCTTCCTTCTTCTTCTTTTTCTTTCTCTCTCTCTCTCTTTCTCCTTCCTTCCTTCCTTCCTTCCTTCCTTCCTTCCTTCCTTCCTTCCTTCCTTCCTTCCTTCCTTCCTTCCTTCCTTCTTTCTTTCTTTCTTTCTTTCTTTCTTTCTTTCTTTCTTTCTTTCTTTCTTTCTTTCTTTCTTTCTTTCTTTCTTTCTTTCTTTCTTTCTTTCTTTCTGTCTCTCTCTCTCTCTCTCTCTTTTGAGATGGGTTTTGCTATGTGGTCCAGACTGATCTAGAACTGTTGGCCTCAAGCCATCCTCCTGCCTCAGACTCCCAGAGTGTGGGGATTACAGGCATGAGCCATTGTGCCCAGCCTGGATTTTTTTTTCCGTTTTAATTGGTTTTCCTGTGTTATCTAAACATAACTTCAGGGGCATCACCTGCCACGGAAAGAGCAGCACTTGAATATAACTCAACTGTGTTTACAGCTAGCTGAGTCACTCAGTAGAAGGCAACAAACTCAGCCTTCAGTGCTTGGACCAGGGAATGCTGGTTGTAGTGCTTCTGAACTTGAAGATTTGTGCAAAGGTGATGCAAAGTGAGGCCTGACCCTGAAAAGCAGAGTATCTATATATGACAGAAGAGAACAACCTTACCTAGCTAGATTGGCTGAAAATATATAGTCTTGAGTCCATGATTCCAGTGGCTGCTAAGGGACTTCTGCATTTCCCTTGGGCTGTGTGAGGGTGAAATCTTCTAGCAATGCCATAGTGACCAGGCCATTCCTAACCCTGAGGATAGAGCAGTCTATCCCTGTATACCACTCTGGGGCTCTGATCTTCAATCTACACCGTGGGTTCCAAACCTAAGACTCACTTTTATTTCATGTTCTTTCAATCAACCTCTCATACCATAAGCAAAATAAAACATGACAAACCAGGAAAACTATTTGTAACTTATGTTACAAATTAATATTCCTAACATAAGGGCATCTAAACATTGAAATGCAAAAGTTTAATGATTCTACTGGAAAAAGGTGTCTTATAAATAGAAAAAAAATAGATACATAATAGAAATATATATGTATAAGAATTTTTTTCTAAAAATTTCATATATCCTAAATATATGAATCTTACTCATAATAAAATACAAAAATACAAACATACAATCTTACTCATAATAAAAGAAATACTAAGTCATGCTATAGGGATATATAAATCCTCACCTTTCCTATGGATAAACCCCCCAAGTTTTGATTGTCTACTGTATTGACAAGACTGTGAAGAACAGGTATTGTCATACCTTGCTGGTATGAATGCAAAATGGTACAAATTGTATGGAGGGGAGTTTGGCATCTAGGAAAATTACAAATACATTTACCATTATCTCCTTCCAGAAATGTCTCCCAAAGAAACACTGTCAAAATGTGAAAAGCTATTAATTTCAACACCATACATAACTGCAGAAGAAAGAACCCAAATTTCCATCAATAGAAGACTGATTGAATAAACCATGGGGGTACTCTTCGACTACTAAAGATAATTAGAAAGATTATTATTATTATTTATTTTGAGACATGGTCTTGCTCTGTAACTCAGGCTGGAGTGCAGTGACATGATCATAGTTCACTGCAGCCTCAATCTTCTGGGCTCAAGTGATCCTCCCACCTCAGCCTCCCAAGTAGCTATAGCTGGAACTACTGGTGTGCACCATAAAAAGATACCAAGCTATCTTTTTATTTTTTATTTTTGGGGAGACAGAGTTTCTCTATGTTGTCCAGGTTGGTCTTGAACTTCTGGGCTCAAGTGATCCTCCCACCTTGGCCTCCCACAGGGTTGGGATTATAGGCATGGGCCACTGCTCCCAGCTGAGAAAGATTCTTATATGTTGTTATGAAGAGATTTCCAAAATACTGTTAATTAAATAAAAAGTGAAGAACCATGTGCATAGTAGCATATAGTGGAATGTGTGCATGTTTGTGTAGTCGCTTAAAGTTAAATATAGAAGGGTAAGCCAAAAACCAACCAAAATCATTGGAAATTTAGGGTAAAGGAGACAGGGAGAGAAGTTAGATTTCTCTTATTTCGTTCTGTGATTTTTTAGTTTTAAAACAAAAATTAAAAACAAAATAAAACAAATGAACATTATTATATATCGACTTGTGGCTTAACCACACAGAGAAGTTATTTCAAGTGATTTTAAAAAAGGGAATAATTTTTAACTGTACCTCACTAGTGGGATACATCCACAGGTTAAAAATAACCACAATAAAATCTTAAACAGTTTTTAGTTATCATATTTTTAGTAACAGTATATATATTATACTTTTGAGAACATATGTTTTAAGCAAATAAGAAATTATATGAATGTGTAGGAAGACAAAGAGTAGGCAGAAGAAAATAAGAATGAAAATAAAAATTCAAGGCAGTTAAGTTCCTATAATACTAAATTTTAACTGAAAATATTATGAATTTGTGATATAATTTCTCCTTTTAAAAAAAGGTCTAAAAACAATTACCAATCCAGCAGCAATGCAATCCCTTAGTGCCCAGATGATGGTCTCTAACTAAATTTCCCTCTTAGAAAAAGCCAAGGCTTTTCGGAGAGAAAGGTAATTCCTAGGTAGGGTGCAGGAAATATACAAGATAAGATTGAAACATCTAGTCTTACTCAAAAGCAAGAAACCTATCGAAAACGGTTGGGATTATAATAAAAGGATACAGGAGAAACTTGAAGAGGCTCCCACTTGTCAAAAATGGATTTTTTTGATCATGAAAAAGAACATAATGACAACAGCAGATTGAAACATATCATCTATGTAAAAATCCGTGTGCTCACAGTGATATGTTTTTAAAAGCTTATCTCATTGGTCACATGTGCAGGATGCTACCCAACACATTCTTTTGAAAATTAGTAAATAAAGAAAAAAAATGGATCATTTGCCCTGCTTTTGTTGTTTAAATTATACCATTGGGTACTGAAATAATTGAACTGGAAAACTACTTCATTAAGGAGAGTACCACCAGCTAATAAATGCAAAAGGTAGGATTAGATTAGCATACCACTAGTTTGTAACCCCTAATAAATACTGGCTTAAGCAAAAACTATCAGTGGGTACTAAAACCATTGGATAAAATTGGGTAACTCCAAAATGTAAAGCTTTGCAAACTTTAATGTGCATATGAATTTCTTGAGGATACTGTTAAATTCTAGCATCTGACACTAAGTCTGTGGTTGAGCCTGAGATTTTACATTTATAACAAGTCACTATGTGGTGCCAATCATGCTGGCCTGAGAAGTGATCCTCCCACCTCATCCTCCCAAGTAGCTATAGCTAGAATTACTGATGTGCACCATCACACCAGGGTATTTTTTAAATTAAAAAAAAATTTTTTTTTTTTGAGAGACAGGGTTTCCGTAAGTTTTCCAGGCTGGTCTTGACCTCCTGAGCTCAAGTGATCCTCCCAACTTGGCCTCCCATAGGGTTGGGATTATAGGTGTGAGCCACCGCTCCCAGCTGAGAAAGATTCTTATATGTTCCTAAGAAAGAGAAAAGTAGCCTGACATTCAAGAGCTGGCCTGATACTCTTAGCTAGGCCTTGGTGTTCTCCTGTTGAACAAAAACAACTTCACAGAATGACATCAGGCAAGGTTATTCTGTGACCATGATGGATCCAGACAAAAACAGTACTACTATGTAATTATGTCTAAACACAAATAATGAACATTGTCCAAACCACAAAACTATCCCCCTATCCTGGCTATTATGAGTGACCACTGCTTCTTCACCAATTGTAGCTTTAGGCTCGATCGAGTCTTTCCTCCTTCTAAGTAAGACTTAACTAAGATGCCCAGTCTTGGAGTTATTCCCACTTCCTGACAGCATCGCATCCAGACCAAAGCCCTGATGCCTTAAACCCTCACTAAAATAACCAAACATAAACCCAGGTCCTATAATAAGTCCTTTCTAACACCCACTGAGACGTAACATGATTCCCCATGGTATTCACTTTCATTGCAACAGGTAATAAAACCATGTTGTTCAACCACAGGTTGTGTTCTGGTAGTCTCTGCTAGAGTAACAATCAATAATATGATGGATCAGGCTGACAGCTGAGTCACCAATCACTATTTGCCTCCTGAGGTGATGCAACAGAAGGCTCACATAACCATCTTTAAAGAAATCATACCAAAAAGGTTGAACCTGAATCTGATTAAACCTCTGAATCTAATCAGTTTATAAGAAATACAGGGCACTGAGGAATATTTTAAGGAACTCTATTCAATTCAACCACAAGACAAATTACCTCTTTTTTAAAACAAATAAACGACAAGAAAATAAAAATAAAAGGGAAACTTCTAGATAAAAAGAGGCTCAACAATCATATCAATCCATTGCAATATGCTGCCCTTGTTTGGATCTTGATTTGTACAAACTGCTATACACACGAATAATGACAATAAGACAATTAGAAATATTAAAACAATGAAAAGATTTTGGACATCATTAAAGAATGATTGTTAATATTTTTAGGTCTTACAATGGCAATGCTCATTTTTCAAAACATTTACAAGGCAAATCATATGATTGCTAGAATTTGCTCTAACAATCCAGTCATGATGTGAGAGAGTGCGTGTGGAGGGGGTATAAATAAGATGATTGCGATTTATGGGGGCGGAGCAAGATGGCCGAATAGGAACAGCTCCAGTCTCCAACTCCCAGCGCGAGCGACACAGAAGACCGGTGATTTCTGCATTTTCAACTGAGGTACTGGGTTCATCTCACTGGGGAGTGCTGGACGATCAGTGCTGGTTAGCTGCTGCAGCCCGACCAGCGAGAGCTGAAGCAGGGCGAGGCATTGCCTCACCTGGGAAGCGCAAGGGGGAAGGGAATCCCTTTTCCTAGCCAGGGGAACTGAGACACACAACACCTGGAAAATCGGGTAACTCCCACCCCAATACTGCACTTTAAGCAAACAGGCACACCAGGAGATCATATCCCACACCTGGCCGGGAAGGTCCCACACTCACGGAGCCTCCCTCATTGCTAGCACAGCAGTCTGCGATATCGCGGCAAGGCAGCAGCGAGGCTGGGGGAGGGGCGCCCACCATTGCTGAGGCTTAAGTAGGTAAACAAAGCTGCTGGGAAGCTCGAACTGGGTGGAGCTCACAGCAGCTCAAGGAAACCTGCCTGTCTCTGTAGACTCCACCTCTGGGGACAGGGCACAGTAAACAATAACAAAAACAGCAGACACCTCTGCAGACGCAAACGACTCTGTCTGACAGCTTTGAAGAGAGCAGTGGATCTCCCAACACGGAGGTTGAGATCTGAGAAGGGACAGACTCCCTGCTCAAGTGGGTCCCTGACCCCTGAGTAGCCTAACTGGGAGACATCCCCCACTAGGGGCAGTGTGACACCCCACACCTCACCGAGTGGAGTACACCCCTGAGAGGAAGCTTCCAAAGCAAGAATCAGACAGGTACACTCGCTGTTCAGCAATATTCTATCTTCTGCAGCCTCTGCTGCTGATACCCAGGCAAACAGGGTCTGGAGTGGACCTCAAGCAATCTCCGACAGACCTACAGCTGAGGGTCCTGACTGTTAGAAGGAAAACTATGAAACAGGAAGGACACCTACACCAAAACCCCATCAGTACATCACCATCATCAAAGACCAGAGGCAGATAAAACCACAAAGATGGGGAAAAAGCAGGGCAGAAAAGCTGGAAATTCAAAAAATAAGAGCGCATCTCCCCCGGCAAAGGAGCGCAGATCATCACCAGCAACGGATCAAAGCTGGACGGAGAATGACTTTGACGAGATGAGAGAAGAAGGCTTCAGTCCATCAAACTTCTCAGAGCTAAAGGAGGAATTACGTACCCAGCGCAAAGAAACTGAAAATCTTGAAATAAAAGTGGAAGAATTGATGGCTAGAGTAATTAATGCAGAGAAGGTCATAAACGAAATGAAAGAGATGAAAACCATGACACGAGAAATACGTGACAAATGCACAAGCTTCAGTAACCGACTCGATCAACTGGAAAAAGAGTATCAGCGATTGAGGATCAAATGAATGAAATGAAGCGAGAAGAGAAACCAAAAGAAAAAAGAAGAAAAAGAAATGAACAAAGCCTGCAAGAAGTATGGGATTATGTAAAAAGACCAAATCTACGTCTGATTGGGGTGCCTGAAAGTGAGGGGGAAAATGGAACCAAGTTGGAAAACACTCTTCAGGATATCATCCAGGAGAACTTCCCCAACCTAGTAGGGCAGGCCAACATTCAAATCCAGGAAATACAGAGAACGCCACAAAGATACTCCTCGAGAAGAGCAACTCCAAGACACATAATTGCCAGATTCAGTTGAAATGAAGGAAAAAATCTTAAGGGCAGCCAGAGAGAAAGGTCGGGTTACCCACAAAGGGAAGCCCATCAGACTAACAGCAGATCTCTCGGCAGAAACTCTCCAAGCCAGAAGAGAGTGGGGGCCAATATTCAACATTCTTAAAGAAAAGAATTTTCAACCCAGAATTTCATATCCAGCCAAACTAAGTTTCATAAGTGAAGGAGAAATAAAATCCTTTACAGATAAGCAAATGCTTAGAGATTTTGTCACCACTAGGCCTGCCTTACAAGAGACCCTGAAGGAAGCACTAAACATGGAAAGGAACAACCGGTACCAGCCATTGCAAAAACATGCCAAAATGTAAAGACCATCGAGGCTAGGAAAAAACTGCATCAACCAACGAGCAAAATAACCAGTTAATATCATAATGGCAGGATCAAGTTCACACATAACAATATTAACCTTAAATGTAAATGGACTAAATGCTCCAATTAAAAGACACAGACTGGCAAACTGGATAAAGAGTCAAGACCCATCAGTCTGCTGTATTCAGGAGACCCATCTCACACGCAGAGACATACATAGGCTCAAAATAAAGGGATGGAGGAAGATTTACCAAGCAAATGGAGAACAAAAAAAAGCAGGGGTTGCAATACTAGTCTCTGATAAAACAGACTTTAAACCATCAAAGATCAAAAGAGACAAAGAAGGCCATTACATAATGGTAAAGGGACCAATTCAACAGGAAGAGCTAACTATCCTAAATATATATGCACCCAATACAGGAGCACCCAGATTCATAAAGCAAGTCCTTAGAGACTTACAAAGAGACTTAGACTCCCATACAATAATAATGGGAGACTTCAACACTCCACTGTCAACATTAGACAGATCAACGAGACAGAAAGTTAACAAGGATATCCAGGAATTGAACTCATCTCTGCAGCAAGCAGACCTAATAGACATCTATAGAACTCTCCACCCCAAATCAACAGAATATACATTCTTCTCAGCACCACATCGTACTTACTCCAAAATTGACCACGTAATTGGAAGTAAAGCACTCCTCAGCAAATGTACAAGAACAGAAATTATAACAAACTGTCTCTCAGACCACAGTGTAATCAAACAAGAACTCAGGACTAAGAAACTCAATCAAAACCGCTCAACTACATGGAAACTGAACAACCTGCTCCTGAATGACTACTGGGTACATAACGAAATGAAGGCAGAAATAAAGATGTTCTTTGAAACCAATGAGAACAAAGATACAACATACCAGAATCTCTGGGACACATTGAAAGCAGTGTGTAGAGGGAAATTTCTAGCACTAAATGCCCACAAGAGAAAGCAGGAAAGATCTAAAATTGACACTCTAACATCGCAATTAAAAGAACTAGAGAAGCAAGAGCAAACACATTCGAAAGCTAGCAGAAGGCAAGAAATAACTAAGATCAGAGCAGAACTGAAGGAGATAGAGACACAAAAAACCCTCCAAAAAATCAACGAATCCAGGAGTTGGTTTTTTGAAAAGATCAACAAAATTGACAGACCACTAGCAAGACTAATAAAGAAGAAAAGAGAGAAGAATCAAATCGACGCAATTAAAAATGATAAAGGGGATATCACCACCGACCCCACAGAAATACAAACTACCATCAGAAAATACTATAAACACCTCTACGCAAATAAACTGGAAAATCTAGAAGAAATGGATAATTTCCTGGACACTTACACTCTTCCAAGACTAAACCAGGAAGAAGTTGAATCCCTGAATAGACCAATAGCAGGCTCTGAAATTGAGGCAATAATTAATAGCCTACCAACCAAAAAAAGTCCAGGACCAGACAGATTCACAGCTGAATTCTACCAGAGGTACAAGGAGGAGTTGGTACCATTCCTTCTGAAACTATTCCAATCAATAGAAAAAGAGGGAATCCTCCCTAACTCATTTTATGAGGCCAACATCATCCTGATACCAAAGCCTGGCAGAGACACAACAAAAAAAGAGAATTTTAGACCAATATCCCTGATGAACATCGATGCAAAAATCCTCAATAAAATACTGGCAAACCGGATTCAGCAACACATCAAAAAGCTTATCCACCATGATCAAGTGGGCTTCATCCCTGGGATGCAAGGCTGGTTCAACATTCGCAAATCAATAAACATAATCCAGCATATAAACAGAACCAAAGACAAGAACCACATGATTATCTCAATTGATGCAGAAAAGGCTTTTGACAAAATTCAACAGCCCTTCATGCTAAAAACGCTCAATAAATTCGGTATTGATGGAACGTACCTCAAAATAATAAGAGCTATTTATGACAAACCCACAGCCAATATCATACTGAATGGGCAAAAACTGGAAAAATTCCCTTTGAAAACTGGCACAAGACAGGGACGCCCTCTCTCACCACTCCTATTCAACATAGTGTTGGAAGTTTTAGCTAGGGCAATTAGGCAAGAGAAAGAAATCAAAGGTATTCAGTTAGGAAAAGAAGAAGTCAAATTGTCCCTCTTTGCAGATGACATGATTGTATATTTAGAAAACCCCATTGTCTCAGCCCAAAATCTCCTTAAGCTGATAAGCAACTTCAGCAAAGTCTCAGGATACAAAATTAATGTGCAAAAATCACAAGCATTCTTATACACCAGTAACAGACAAACACAGAGCCAAATCATGAATGAACTTCCATTCACAATTGCTTCAACGAGAAAAAAATACCTAGGAATCCGACTTACAAGGGATGTAAAGGACCTCTTCAAGGAGAACTACAAACCACTGCTCAGGGAAATAAAAGAGGACACAAACAAATGGAAGAACATACCATGCTCATGGATAGGAAGAATCAATATCGTGAAAATGGCCATACTGCCCAAGGTAATTTATAGATTCAATGCCATCCCCATCAAGCTACCAATGAGTTTCTTCACCGAATTGGAAAAAACTGCTTTAAAGTTCATATGGAACCAAAAAAGAGCCCGCATCTCCAAGACAATCCTAAGTCAAAAGAACAAAGCTGGAGGCATCACGCTACCTGACTTCAAACTATACTACAAGGCTACAGTAACCAAAATAGCATGGTACTGGTACCAAAACAGAGATATAGACCAATGGAACAGAACAGAGGCCTCAGAAATAATACCACACATCTACAGCCATCTGATCTTTGACAAACCTGAGAGAAACAAGAAATGGGGAAAGGATTCCCTATTTAATCAATGGTGCTGGGAAAATTGGCTAGCCATAAGTAGAAAGCTGAAACTGGATCCTTTCCTTACTCCTTATACGAAAATTAATTCAAGATGGATTAGAGACTTAAATGTTAGACCTAATACCATAAAAATCCTAGAGGAAAACCTAGGTAGTACCATTCAGTACATAGGCATGGGCAAAGACTTCATGTCTAAAACACCAAAAGCAACGGCAGCAAAAGCCAAAATTGACAAATGGGATCTCATTAAACTAAAGAGCTTCTGCACAGCAAAAGAAACTACCATCAGAGTGAACAGGCAACCTACAGAATGGGAGAAAATTTTTGCAATCTACTCATCTGACAAAGGGCTAATATCCAGAACCTACAAAGAACTCAAACAAATTCACAAGAAAAAAACAAACAACCCCATCAAAAAGTGGGCAAAGGATATGAACAGACATTTCTCAAGAGAATACATTCATACAGCCAACAGACACATGAAAAAATGCTCATCATCACTGGCCATCAGAGAAATGCAAATCAAAACCACAATGAGATACCATCTCACACCAGTTAGAATGGCAATCATTAAAAAGTCAGGAAACAACAGGTGCTGGAGAGGATGTGGAGAAATAGGAACACTTTTACACTGTTGGTGGGATTGTAAACTAGTTCAACCATTATGGAAAACAGTATGGCGATTCCTCAAGGATCTAGAACTAGATGTACCATATGACCCAGCCATCCCATTACTGGGTATATACCCAAAGGATTATAAATCATGCTGCTATAAAGACACATGCACACGTATGTTTATTGCGGCACTATTCACAATAGCAAAGACTTGGAATCAACCCAAATGTCCATCAGTGACAGATTGGATTAAGAAAATGTGGCACATATACACCATGGAATACTATGCAGCCATCAAAAAGGATGAGTTTGTGTCCTTTGTAGGGACATGGATGCTGCTGGAAACCATCATTCTTAGCAAACTATCACAAGAACAGAAAACCAAACACCGCATGTTCTCACTCATAGGTGGGAACTGAACAATGAGATCACTTGGACTCAGGAAGGGGAACATCACACACCGGGGCTATCATGGGGAGGGGGGAGGGGGGAGGGATTGCACTGGGAGTTATACCTGATGTAAATGACGAGTTGATGGGTGCTGACGAGTTGATGGGTGCAGCACACCAACATGGCACAAGTGTACATATGTAACAAACCTGCACGTTATGCACATGTACCCTAGAACTTAAAGTATAATAATAATAAATAAATTAAAAAAAAAAGAAATTAACATTTATTTAAATTAAAAAAAAAAGATGATTGCTCGTATTTGATAATTGCTGAAGGGCATATGCGAATTCTTTTTACTATTCTCCGTTATGTTTGATATGCTTTAAAAGTACCATAGTAAACATTTTTAAAATATATCTTTAAATCATTTAATTTAATACATCATTCTCAAAAGAAGAGAAGACATATTGACTGGAGAAAAATTCAGGATGATAACTCAAAATGGTTACATGTTCTAGAGCAGGGGTGTCCAATCTTTTGGGTTCCCTGCACCACATTGGAAGAAGAATTATTTTCTTGGGCCATACGTAAAATACACTAACACTAATGATACCTGATGAGCAAATTAAAAGGTCTGTGCATAAATCTCATTATATTTTAAGAAAGTTTATGAATTTGTGTTGGCCAGCATGCAAAGTCATCCTGGGCTGCACGCAGCCCATGGGCTGCTGGTTGGACAAGCTTATCTAGAGAAATAAACTATAATGACTTTAAAGATCTCTCCCACTACTGAAATTACTTTCTAATCAATTTCTTTAGCACTATTAAAATATTCCCCTTTTCTTCTCTTTAGTGATTACTAACAGATATGTGAACTGCAGATGAAGAGGAATAGAAATTATTATGTAGACTCAGGTGATGGTCTTGGGGAGAAACATTCAATTTAAATGTTTGATTTTTTTTTTTAATGTTTGATTTTAAAAGAAGAAAATAGATTATTTGAGCAGTTACCTGGATCTGTAGCAGACATCAGTGAACCGAAAAATAAACAGTCAGTGAAATGAAAGTCTCCATTTTTCAACTGGCCAGCATGTATCATAGCCTTCACAAAACCATACATAATTAACCTGTTGAAGAGAAAAACATGACCTTCAAACATCCAGATGAACCCCGTGTAAACCCATGCTATCATAAGCCACATGCTAATGTTTTTCCCGAATACGTATCATGCACAAATTGCCACCGCCCTGCCAAATGACAGTCATGCTAGCTCTCTGTACACTGGAATCTCTTGGCTATGAAAGACAATTTTACCAAATATCACAATTTATTCACCTGGTAAAAGGTAATGGAACAGTTTATAGTATATTCCAATGAAAACAAGATAAATCTCAAAGATAGAAAAAATAATCTGTCAAATGTGGCACAGCAAATCATATCCAAAAACACAGCAGCTGTGATGACATCTGTAAATGGATTGCTTTTCAGTTTTCCTTGTTTTGTCTGCTGGGGGTGACTGAAAAGGGTTCAAATTTCAAGTCCATCACTGTGATGAGAAGGATATTAGCCAATCACAGGGCACTCAGTCAACCAGTCACCTTATAATAGATGAGTCTCTGCTACTATTGGTGTCAGGACATTTCCACACTGGGTAGAGAATCACTGTTAGGTTAGAGCATGTAACTCCAGCTCACTGTTTAAAATGAATACTGAAATAGTTGCATTGTGATCTTTCAAGGAAAGATTCTATAACCTTACTGTCCCCACACCATGGCATGCAAATTGTCTGTTTTGGTCATCATTTGCCATCCTATAGCTTTTAATTGGTATTTAATTATTTAACTGACTGATTGATTTTGCTAAGATCCTAGTAGAGGAAATGGAGAGGTGGGTGAACTGGATCACAGTGTAATTTAAGAACTGTAAGAGTCTTTAGAAACTATAGACCATGAAACCAACAGATGGATGTTTAAACACTCACATGAACTTAAAGTTAGTTCTAAGGTTTTGGGCATAGGTAAAAAGGCTAAGAGATATTTAAAAATGTCGATAAGAATGCAGATATTTCAAATTATGTTAAGAAAAGTATCGCTATGAGGGAATATTTCAGACCTACCTGCATTTAAATCCAAGCTCTACTACCTACTATCTATATGATTTTAAGTTATTACTAAAACTTTCTGAACCTGAATATCCATGAGGTAGGGATAACAGTAAAAGCCCACGTAATTGTTTTAAGGATTAACTGAGATAATACACATTTGGTGTCTGGCACATAGCAAATGCTTAATGAGGTCATTGAGGCTAATAATAATGATAAAAATAGTAGGTAACATTTACTTACCATTTTTACTTGTACACATGCTTTAACTCATTAAATCCCCCATCAATGGTAATATTTTTGTATTTTTTAGCAAGAAAACTGAATAGAGTGTGATTAAGCAATTTGCTTAAGGTGACACAGCTATTAAGTTGTGAAGCCCAGATGTGAATTGAGAAGGTCCGGCTCTAAAGTCTAGGCTTTTAACCACCACACTGTATCGCCTAGATCAACAGTCCTATATTTGACATGATATGTTAGTTCATGTAATATACCCTCAACCACACCATGAGGTAGTTGCTCTAGGCAGTCCAAAAGACAGCAATGAAGAATCCCTAAGAACTTAGAAATAATTCTACCCTCTGAATTGAACTATTAAGTCAATCCATAATGGTTTAGAGCACAGGGGCCCAACATCGCTTTGCAAAGCATGGATTCTAGAAGGGGAGGCTGAATCTTAATGAGGCTGAAGGTATTAAATATCTGAGAAAGACTGTCAGTGGGACACAGCATGGGAGATGGGAAAAGGCAAGTCTAAGAGGCCTCATTCATGGCAGCTCAGCCACACTTATCCAGAGGGCAGCACACTGCCAGTTACCAGGTGCAGTCTCTTGATAAGTATAGGGTAGCTTCATTCAGCTTATTTATTCATTCAAAAGATACTTCTTTTTTTATTATTATTATACTTTAAGTTCTGGGATACATGTGCAGAACATGCAGGTTTTTTACATAGGTATACACATGCCATTTTGGTTTGCTGCACCCATCAACCCATCATCTACATTAGGTATTTCTCCTAATGCTGTCCCTCCCTTAGCGCCCCACCCCACGACAGGCCCCGGTGTGTGATGTTCCCCTCCTGTGTCCATGTGTTCTCATTGTTCAATTCCCACTTATGAGTGAGGACATGTGCTGTTCGGTTTTCTGTTCCTGTGTTAGTTTGCCAAAAATCATGGTTTCCAGTTTCATCCATGTCCCTGCAAAGGACATGAATTCATCCTTTTTATGGCTGCATAGTATTCCATGGTGTATATGTGCCACATTATCTTTATCCAGTCTATCATTGGTGGACATTTGGGTTGGTTCCAAGTCTTTGCTATTGTGAATAGTGCTGCAATAAACATATGTGTGCATGTGTCTTTATAGCAGAATTATTTATAATCCTTAGGGTATATACCCAGCAACGGGATTGCTGGGTCAAATGGTATTTCTGGTTCTAGATCCTTGGGGAATTGCCACACTGTCTTCCACAATGGTTGAACTAATTTACACTCCCATCAACAGTGTAAAAGCATTCCTATTTCTCCACATCCTCTCCAGCAGCTGTTGTTTCCTGACTTTTTAATGATTGCCATTCTAACTGGCGTGAGATGGTATCTCATTGCGGTTTTGAATTGCATTTCTCTAATGACCAGTGATGGTGAGCTTTTCTTCATATGTTTGCTGGCCGCATAAATGTCTTCTTTTGAGAAGTGTCTGTTCATATCATTCACCCACTTTTTGATGGGGTTGTTTATTTCTTGTAAATTTGTTTAAGTTCTTTGTAGATTCTGAATATTAGCCCTTTGTCAGATGGATAGATCACAAAATTTTTCTCCCATTCTGTAGGTTGCCTGTTCACCTGATGTTGGTTTCTTTTGCTGTTCAGAAGCTCTTTAATTAGATACCATTTGTCAATTTTGACTTTTGTTGCCATTGCTTTTGGTGTTTTAGTCATGAAGTCTTTGCTCATGCCTATGTCCTGAATGGTATTGCCTAGGTTTTCTTCTAGGGTTTTTATGGTTTTAGGTCTTATGTTTAAATCTTTAATCCATCTTGAGTTAACTTTTGTATAAGGTGCTTCTTATTGATCCCTTACTATGTGTCAGGCTCCGTGCTAAAGGCATAAATTGTCTCAGTGAACAAACAAAGATCTCTGCCCTCATAGGGTACACAGTTTATCAGGATAGACAACAATAAGACACAATCAGATATTAAAATTATAACTGTTATCTACATTACTTTCTAATCAACACTGGGACATTCTGGTCAGTCATGGCATTAGCAGAGAAATGATCCTCAGTATTCATCTATAATGAGTCTCTTCTGCCTCTTCTGGCATTAGCCCAACTTCACCTTGGCCCTTTGTCACTTGAACTGCAGTTCAAATATTGAATATCAATTGGTTCTGGAATCAATACAAACTTTGTGATCTGTCACTATATTTCTGAATTCTATACCCATTAATTTAATTTGCACATTAGGAATCTGAAGCTCAGAATTAAAATGACTTGTTCCATATTGTACAGAAGCCATTAAATTGGATATTATAAAAAATATATGTATACATACTACCTAGGTATGGCAGGGTTACGTGGAAACTAGAAGCCTCATATACTATTGCTGGAAATGAAATTAAAGTTTTTATGGAAACCAATTTGGCAATTTATTCTAAAAGTATTAATTTTTGAAAATACTCTATAGCTTATTAAATGGTTTCCTATAAATTTATACCAAGAAATTAATAAAATATGTACCAAAAGATGTGAATTTAGATTAAGATTCCTATTATTTATAATAATAAAAATTCAAAGCAATCTCCACGTCCAATGAATGAATAGCATAATACAAATGATGGCAGACTAATATGCAACTATTAAAACTCTATATAATAATATATATTAAACACAGAAAAGTAAATTGATAACACAAATTATAAAGTGATATATAAAATAAATTAGGCTGGACACAGAAAAGTGAATTATTAACACAAGTTAATGATTACATCTAACTGTATAAAATTGAGTATACTTAGGCATACATATAAACAGAAAAAGTTAGACACATGCAGCCCTGTGTTATTGTTAATAGTGGTTATATAATAGAATTAAACAACTCCTTTTTACTTTTCTGCATTTTTCCAGTTCTTTTTAAATAATTGCTATAATAAAAACAAAACAATGTACATCAGTGAGTACTATTATGGACACAATAGTTACTCATTGTGTTACTTAATCCTCATAATTCTATGAGCTATGTTCTATAATTATTCCTTTTACAAATGAGAAAATTAAGACTCAGAGAGGTTAACTAACTTGCCTAAGGTCACAGAATTAGCTTGTGACAAACCAGAGTTTGAATCCAGGTGGTTGGACACCAAAGCCTACATTCTTAACCACCAACTCTATAACACTTTTGAAATCAGGAGAAACATGCATGTGTGTGAGTATACACACACACATACACCCCCACACACAGTTTGCTTTTTCAAAAAAGAAAGGAAATTATTATTTACTTGAAATCAACTCCTTGACCTAAAATAACTATAATTTCAGTCACTTCCTTGAGATAATACAAGAAATAAAAATAAAAAGCCCAGTTCAGTTCAAGCTCATTATGGTAATTGTTATTATTACTAATATAGAAATGGCCACTATCATTGCTAATTATAATAAACCAACAATTACTGTGCACCTACAATGTGCCAAGCATTCTTATAATGGTAGCTATTGTTATTGTTGCTACATTATTATTAATAAAAACCGATTAGTTATAAATACGTTAACTGGGAGGCTAAAAAATGAAGCCACCCATTACCAGCCACCATATCCTCACAGAGTGGCATATTCTTTCTGCCATCACTTCATAGAAGGCACTATGGCTCAGGACAGGGCAGATGCAATTTCATGGGAGAGGGAATCTGGTGAAGTCTAGCGCATACAATGCCCTGAAGACGGCAAACCTGAGTCAGATGTCCTCCCGTGGACACTCTGAGGTTAGTGACAGCCTGGGTTACAGGGGTGGACAGAAGCAGAAACTGTATCATAAAAAGTAAAATCATTAATAACATTGATTTCAGCAAATATTCAATTAGTAATTTCCTTTGAAAAACAGAGTGCTGGTGCTATAGAGCATATAAAGACAGAAATCCATGACTTGCTCTCAAAGACTAGAGACACACAGGATGGCAGTCATAAATTTTACTCTAATAGAAGGCATTGCATAAAAGGGGATTTGGGAAAATGCTTAACATACTCATTTCATTTAGAGTTATGACGCATACACTAATTTTAAATTTCATGAGCTAGTTTCACACTATTAAAGTCCTACACTCAAAGCTATGTTGTAAAAATGTTTCAATACAAAAAGTTCCAGAAGTTTTAATTGTTTGGATGATTTAAAAATATAGCACCTTAATCTCAGTATTTTTAAAAAAGGAATCCTCCTCCTCCTCCGTCTTCTTTTTTAAAAATAGCCTTCACTAAATTATGAATAGATCACCAGAAAAGGCAGTTTTTTGAATTGTTAGGGATAAGCAAAGGAAGTTGTCAGTTTGGAGACAAAGCTGTGTGGACCAGTCCCATTAACGGTCAGAAAAGCCACATCCCTGACTGCAAAACCATGTGAAATAGGCCACTATGTGGAGCTTGCTCTGCAGTGGGAAAACCCAGGATCTACATGTGCTGGAATCAATATGAAAGTTATGATCTGCATCTAGATTTCTGAATTCTATACCCAAATGTCCTTTGGGAAAATACCTTTCCCTATTTATTTGTGCAGATTTTATGGATAGTTTCAGTCTCACATTTTCTTTCTTCCAAAGCATGCGTTCAAGGGCAATCCCTCTCAGAAGAACTCACAAACTGTGCTAGGCTGGATAGGATTGGGAAGTTCCCATAGCGAAATTCACTCATTCATGTATTCATTAATTTACGCATTGACTCATTCATTCAACAAATAATTAATAATATACATAATTCCTGTCCAAAAGACTTTATATTTTGAGATAGGGATAGAGGAAGATGGTAGAACAGAAGACTCCAGTGATTGTACCCCCCACAAATATATCAATTTAACAACTATCTACACAAAAAGAGCAACTTCATAAGAACCAAATAGCAGGTGAGCACTCACAATACCTGGCCTTGACTTCATATAGCTAAAAGAGGTACTGAGGAGGGGAGGAGACAGTCCTGAAATGCCAATGCCACTCCTCCTCCATCTCCTGGCAGCAGCAGTGTAGCATGGATAAAGAGAATCAGTGCATCTGGGAGAGGGAGAGTGCAGCAACTGTAGAACATTGCACTGAACTTCGGTGCCCTGTCACAGCAGAAAGCCAAACTGAGCTGAACTCAGCTGACGCCTGTCCGCAGAGGAAATACAAAACCAGCCTTGGCCAGAGAGGAATTCTCTATCCCAGCGATTAGAACTTGAGTTCTGCCAAGCATCCCCACTGCAGGTTAAATTTCTCTGGGACCCTAAATAAACTTCAAAGGCAATCTAGGCCACACGGACTAAAACTCCTAGGTGATTCTGAAGCTCAGTGCTGAACTGGGCTCAGAGTCAGTGGACTGGGGGCATGCAACCTACTGGAACACCAGTCAGGGTGGCTAACGCGGTGCTCGTGCGACCCCTCCTTCAACTGTAGGCTGCGCAGCTCACGGATAGATCCCTTCCTTTTGCTTGAAGAGAGGAGAAAGAAGAGTAAGGAAGACTTTGTCTTGTACCTTGGATATCAGCACAGCCATAGTAGGATAGGGCACCAGTCAGAGTTGTGAGGCCCCTTTTCCAGGCCCTAGCTCCCAGATAACATTTCTAGACACAACCTGGGCCAGAAGGGAACCCACTGCCTTAAAGGGAAGGGCACAGTACTGGCAGGACCCATCATCTGATGACCAAAGAGCCCTTGGGCCCTAAATAACCAGCAGCAATACCCATGTAGCATGTCATGGACCTTGGGTGAGACTCTGAGACTTGCTGATTTCAGGTAAGACTCAGCATATTCCTTGCCTGTGGTGGCTATGGGGAGAGACTCCTTCTTCCTGAGATAAGTAGAGGGAAAAGCAAAAGGTATTTTCACTTGCATCTTAGGTACCTGCTCAGCAACAGCAGGACAGAGCACCAAGCAGACTCTTGGGCTCTTGGACAGCATAGGTGGACCTGCCCTGGGCCAGAGGGGAGGCCAGTGCTCTGAAGAGTGAGTCCTAGGTCAGGTAGCATTAACCACAAGCTGACTGAAGAGAGCTTGGGCCTTAAGGGAACATTGGCAGGGGCTGGGAGTACTTCCTGTGGGCCTATGGTGGTGAACATGGGGTGAGGGTCCCTCTGCCAGTGGAAAGGAGAGGGAAGAGTGGAAATGACTACATCTCACAGTTTGAGTACCAGCTTAGTCATAGTAAAACAGAACATCAGGTAGACTTGTAAGGATTTTGACTCTAGTACCTGGCTCCCACATAGCACATCTGGACACATCCAGGGCTTAGGGGAACTTGCCACTTTGTAGGGAAGCATACAAGACTGGCTGGCTTTGCCACCTGCTGATGGTGGAGCCCAAGGGCCTTGAGCACACATAGGCAGCAGCCAGGGAGTGGTTACAGCGGGACTTGGGCAAGACCCAGTGCTGTGCTGGCTTCAGGTCTGACTTAGTACAGTTCCATTGGTGGTGGTCACAGGGGTACTTGTTTCACCTCACCCTCAGGTCCAGGCAGCTCAGAACTGAGCAAGACTCCATTTATTTGGGAGAAAGTAATGGAAGAGAACAAGAGTCACTGCCTGGTAATCTGGAGATTTCTCCCTGATCTTATCTAAGGCCTTCAAGGCAGTACCTCTTCCAGTCTGCAAGAACCATAATGTTACTGGGCTTGGGGCACCCCCTGATGCAAATATGGCTTAGATAATAACACCCAATTCTTTTAGAATACTTGTAAAGTCTTTCCAAGAAATGTGGGTGCTAACAAGCTCAGGCTGCAAAGACTACAATAAATACCCAACTGTTAAATGCCCAGACAAAGACAAACATCCACAAGCATCAAGACCACCATGGAAAACATAACCTCACCAAGTGAACTAAATAAGGCACCAGGGAACAATCTTAAATCAACAGAGATATATGACCCTTTGGATAGAGAATTCAGAATAGCTGTTTTGAGGAAACTCAAAGAAATTCAAGATAACATAGAGAAGGAATTCAGACTTCTATCAGATAAATTTAATGAAGAGATTGAAATAATTAAAAAAATGAAATAGAAATTCTGGAGTTGAAAAATGCAATTGACATATGAAAGAATGCATCGGAGTCTTTCAATAGCAGAATTGATCAAGCAGAAGAAAGAATTGGTGAGCTCAAAGACAGGATATTTGAAAACACACAGTTGGAAGAGGCAAAAGAAAAAAGAATAAAAAACAATGAAGCATGCCTACACGATCTAGGAAATAGCCTCAAAAGGGCAAATTTAAGAGTTATTGGCCTTAAAGAGGAAGTAGTGAAAGACATAAAAGTAGAGTATTTATTTAAAAGGCTAATACAGAACTTGCAAAACCTGGAGAAAGATATCAATATCCAAGTACAAGAATGTTACAGAACACTAAGCAGATGTAAAAAAGAAGACTAACTCAAGGCATTTAATAATCAAACTTCCAAAAGTCAAGGATAAAGAAAGGATCCTAAAAGCAGCAAGAGAAAAGAAACAAATAACATACAATAGGGCTCCAATATGTCTGGCAGCAGACTTTTCAGTGGAAATCTTATAAGCCAGGAGAGAGTGGATGACATATTTAAAGTGCTGAAGGAAAGAAACTTTTACCCTAGAATAGTATATCTGGTGAAAATATCCTTCAAACAAGCAGCAGAAATAAAGACTTTCCCAGACAAACAAAAACTGAAAAATTTCATCAACACCAGACCTGTTCTACAAGAAACACTAAAAAGAGTTCTTTAACATTAAAGAAAAAGATGTTAATGAGCAATAAATAATCTGAAGATACAAAACTCACTGGTAACAGTAAGTACACAGAAAAACACAGACTATTATAATACCTTATCTGTGGTATATGAACTATTCCGATCTTAATTGGAAAGGCTAAATGATGAACCAATCAAAAATAATAACTACAACTTCTCAAGACATAGACAGTACCATAATACATAAATTGAAACAACGAAAAGTTAAAAAGCAGGAGGACAAAGTTAAAGTGTAGAGTTTTTGTAAGCTCTCTTTTTGCTTGTTTGTTTCCTTATGCAAACAGTGTTGTTATCAGCTTAAAATAATGGGTTATAAGATAGTATTTGCAAGCCTAATGAAAACTACAAATCAAAAAAATACAATAAACACATAAAAAATAAAAAGTAAGATATTAAAACATACCACCAGACAACATCACCTTCATTAACAGGAAGAAAGGAAAGAAGGAAGAGAAAGTTTTAAGATTTTAAGATTTATTTTAAAGTTTTAAGATTTATTTTGTGATCTAACATATGTCCTATGCTCAAGGATAGGACATATGTTAGATCACAAAATAAATCTTAAAACATTGAAAAAATTAAAATAATATCAAGCATCTTCTCTGACCACAATGGAATAAAACAAAAAATTAATAAGAAGAACTTTGGAAACTATACAAACACATGAAAATTAAGCAATATGCTCCTGAATGACAGTGGGTCAATGAAGAAATTAAGAAGGAAATTGAAAAATTTCTTGAAACACAACGGTTTTTGAATGATATTCCGTTATTGAATGATAATGGAAACACAACATACCAAGATCTATGGAATACAGCAAAAGCAGTACTAAGCAGGAAGTTTATAGCTATAAGTGCCTATATCAAGGAAGAAAAAAACTTCAAATAAACATGAAGATTTTTATGCATCTTAATGATGCATCTTAACGAACCAGAAAAGAAAGAGCAAACCAAACCCGAAGTTAGTGGAAGAAATGAAATTATAAAGATCAGAGCAGAAATAAATGAATTTGAAGACAACAACACAAATGATCAATAAAACAAAAAGTCGGTTGTTTTATTTTGCCCAAGAATGGGCAAACCTTTAGTCAGGCTAAGAAAAAAAGAGAGTGAAGACTCAAATAAATAAAATTAGAGATGGAAAAGGAAACATTACAACTGATACCACTGGATCATTTTAAAGGATCATTAGTGGCTACCCTGAGCAACTATATGACAATAAACTGGAAAATCTAGAAGAATTAGATAAATTCCTGTTGTCATACCTACCAACAGTGAACCTTGAAGAAATCCAACAGATGTTGATTGATCCTAAACAGAACAGTAACAAGTAACAAGATCAAAGCCATAATAAAATATCTCCCAGTAAAGAAAAGCCCGGGGAACCCAGTAGCTTTACTGCTTCTATCAAAAATTTAAAGAACTAATGCCAACTCTGCTCATTCTGAAAAATAGAGGAGGAGGAGGGAATACTTTCAAATTCATATTATGAGGCCAGTATTATCCTCGTAACAAAACCAGATGACACATCAAAAAAAGAAAACTGCAGACCAATATTCCTATAAATATTGATGCAAAAATCTTCAGTAAAATACTAGCAAACTGAATTCAATAACGCATTAAAAAGATCATTCATCATGATGAAGTAGGATTTATCCTAGGGAAGCAAGGATGTCTCAACATATGCAAATAAATTAATGTGATGCATATTATAAAGAACAAAAACCATATGATCATTTCAATTGATGGCAAAAAAGCATTTGACGTAGCTTAACATCCCTTCATGAGAAAAACTCAAAAAATTAAAAAAACAGCATTTCACTTCTAGGAATATACACAAATGAAAGAAAATCAGTATATTGAAGAAATATCTGCACTCCCATATTTATTGCAGCGCTACTCACAATAGCCAAGATTTGGAAGCAACCTAAGTGTCCATCAACAGACAAACGGATTAAAAAAAAAAAAAAGTGCGGCGGCTCACGCCTGTAATCCCAGCACTTTGGGAGGCCGAGGTGGGCAGATCACCTGAGGTCGGGAGTTCGAGACCAGCCTGACCAACATGGAGAAACCCTGTCTCTACTAAAAATGCAAAATGAGTTGGGCATGGTGGCACATGCCTGTAATGCCAGCTACTCCAGAGGCTGAGGCAGGAGAATCACTTGAACCTGAGAGGCGAAGGTTGCAGTGAGCTGAGATGGCCCCATTGACTCCAACCTGGACAACAAGAGTGAAACTCTCTCTCTCTCTCTCTCTCTCTCTCTCTATATATATATATATATATACACACACACACATATGATACATATACACAATGGAGGTCTATTCAGCCATAAAGAAGAATGAGATCCTGTCATTTGCAACAACCTGAAATGGAGCTGGAAGTCATTAAGTTAAGTGAAAGAAGCCAGGCACAGAAAATTTCACATGTTACCACTCACTTGTGGGAGCTAAAAACTAAAATAATTGAACTCACAGAAATAGAGAGTAGGAAGATTGTTACCAGAGGCTGCGAAGGGTAGTGGGGGTGCGGAGGAGGGGAAGTGTGGATGGTTAATGTGTACAAAAAAAAAGGTGGAAAGAATGAATAAGACCTCATATTTGTTAATATAACAGGGTGACTACGGTGAAAAATAATTTAATTATACATTTTTAAATAACTGAAAGGGTATAATTGGATTGTTTGTAACACAAAGAATACATGTTTGAGGAGATGGATCCTCTATTGACCCTGATGTGATTATTATGCATTGCATGCCTGTATCAGTGAATTACATGTAACCCATAAGTATATACACTATGTATCTCCAAAAATTAAAAATAAAAAATAAATTTTAAAAAGAGCTTGTATTTTATTGGAGAAGTCAGTTAAAAGGCCTTTTATGATTTGTCATTTTATTCATATTGTGGATAGGTGCTATGGAAAGAAGTCCAGAATGCACACATACTTCTACCAGCTGGGGAACATTGAAGGATGACTTTGTTTTACAGAAGTGATTGCAAATTCAGTTTTAGAAATGTTGAGATGAAGGAGCTGATGTGACAGACTGTTGGGTATACAGATTTGAATCTCAATGAAGGGTTTTCTTAGGGGATAGATTTGACAGCAGACACTGTGTTGTGTGTTATTGCAACCTTGGGTGTGAATAAAAGTCCAGAAAGAACATAGAATGAAAGAGGACCCATGATTGATTGCTGGGGAACTCTGGCATTTGGAGGGCATCAAGGAGAATAAGGCAGCAGAGGATCCCAAGAATGAATCGACAGAGACATGAGCGGGAATCTACTAGAAGGTCACAGAAGTCAAGGGAAGAAAGTGTTTCAAGAAGTGTATAATGAATAGAGCTGGATATTGCCAAGAGAGCATTTTATTAATATTTGAGGCATTAGATTTATGGGTGCTAGAGCAAGATTACAATGGGTCGAAGAGTCCATGGAAGATGAGGAAACTGATATAAGCAACATACCCAACCCTTCTAAGAAGTCTGGCTATAAGGGGAGCCAGGTCTTTCTCCAGACAGAAAAATGGCATTGAGGTGAGACGAGTTGGTTGCAAAGGAGTGAGGAGAAGCTACGAAGAAGCTCACATCTCATAGGGCTTACAAACAGGAGTGGTATTACAAAATGATAGTTCTGCTTTATCAAGATTAGTGGCAGGAAGTGGTGAGTCTGAATTGGGGTGGTGGAAGGATGCAGGCCTTAGAGGCTGTGTAGGACCATGTGGCTCCTACAGGTGTCAAATAAATGACTCCCCTTTTTCATCGCTGTTTCTTATATCCCGTGTGTGTATATATGTACATATATATATACACACACACACATATATATACACCTATACCAGTAAAGTATATATTTACCTGACTTTAAGAGTGTGTGTGTGTGTGTATATATATATATGGTATATGTACACTGCACTATATAATTAAAGTATATATATATACTTTACTATATACCTAGTATATATACCTAGTAAAGCATGCCTTTACTATATACTAGGTATATAATAATGCAAAAGTGAGTCAGACACATGATTTCTGTTTTCCAGAAGGAGAGAGACGTCATCTACATAAGCACAGCACATGGTGGAAAGTGGTAAGTGTCCTACGAGAGGTACAGATCATATCCACAGAAAAACAACGCTCTTTTACTTGGGGACTTACGAAAGGCTTTGAGAGGAACACAGCGTATTTACTGAATTTTAAAAATACAGCCAGGTAAGAAGAATTCATCTATACTTGGGATTGCCCAAACTCTGAATTTTTCCCCTGGACTGCAAAACCTTTCCTACTGAAGGTGGTTTCTTTAAATAGTACAAAACCCAACAGACAAAATATGAATAAATAAAAAAGAAACCCTTCTCTAGTAATCCAGAGAATCATTGCCATCTGCTACCCATTATAGAGATAGGGGAGCGGGGGAATGCCTGCCCTGACTGAGCTGTAGCTCTGCTTGTGGATTGCCTTAGGGCCCAGTATGGGCTGTTCTTCCCAAGGAGTGTAAGAGGCTCCTGGAGTCCTGTTGTAAATAAAGCAGATGCTCAGATCTCACAATAATACTTCATCCATTTGGCCACTGTGCTTAGACTTTGTTCTTTCTGTTTAATTAGAAGGTTGTGGAGAAGAAGAGGATGAAGCAGTCAATTTGATGGCTTATGGCATGTTAAAGGAAAACAGGGAGCCAGGTGAAGCCCCATTCAGCTCTGCTGTGGCGACAGGTGAGTCCCTGACCAAATCCTATATATGGGACACCTATAGTCCCCATATATATCCTATATGGTATCTTGAACAAGGATCCATGAAGACTGCAGATTGCCCGGCCTTAATCCTCTCTCCTCTGTAAGGGGTGGAGAGAGATAAGCTTTAGAGCAAGCTTGTCCAACTCACAGCCCACAGGCCACATACAGCCCAGGATAGCTTTGGATGTGGTCCAACACAAATTCATAAACTTTCTTAAAACATTATGAGATTTTTCTATGACTTATTTTTAGTTCATCAGCTATTGTTAGTGTTAGTGTATTTTATGTGTGGCTCAAGGTAATTCTTCTTAGAGTGTGTCCCAGGGAAGCCAAAAGTTCGGGTACCTCTGCACAGAAAAAGGGGAAAGTTGCCTCCAATTTTTCCCCAGTCTGAAAGAGGAGGCTTGTTAGTGAATGGGGTGGGGGCAGTAGGAAGATGGAGAGCAATGGGGGGAAGGTTCATTGTCAGGAGCATAAGAGAGTGTGTTGAGTTTGGGAAATTCTGTGCCAGGACATTTGACCACCCCAAAATTTTGTTTGCAAGGGCCATCACCCAAACAACTACAACCCCACAGTTCTCCTTTTCCCTGGCCTCTACTGTCTTCTTAGCTGTCTTCTGTCCTGTAGTTCTCAGGACACTTATCTGTCATTGGAAGGGAGTTCCAGTATTGAAAATTGAAGACTATGCTATGAATAAAACTACATACGGAGGGATAGAAGGAACAGACAACTTTTGAGTACCTATTCTGTGTCAAACACCATCTTAGTACATTTTATATATTTTAAAATTTACACACACACACACACGCACACACAAACACACACACACACACACACACACACACACACACACACAGCCCAGCTGGGAAGCCATCATAATTCCTATTTTATAAACAAGTAAACCCTACAAGTGATAGAAATTTGATTTAAACAAATTTTTTTTCTTACTTGTTACTATTTAATACTAAGTAGAAAATTTAAGATAGCTTTGCCTTTGTTTCCCAAATATAAAGTCAACTACTATGTTCATTGTTCCTAGTAAAATGTCTCTGACAGAATATCATAATGGGATGAGCTCTTCAAGCATTATGGATAATCTATTAGATATTCCTTCGGACATTTAACTTGGCTGTAAGAGGATATGGAAAACACCGTGTCTTTCGTATTTCCCCTGCAAGCCAGTTCAACATCTGGTGTCACGTGGGTCTAGAAGTGGCCACCAGGTTGTTTTAAGAACAGAAAAGACTGCAGATAGAAGGTTGTGATGAAATAAACTGTCCTTTAATCATGGTTGTGTCCCTGAGACATTTAGAACAAAGTTAAGTGAGTGCATTTCCCACACATTCTGCTGCCCACCTGCCTCAAACTTGTCACCTTCCTGGGCCTTCCTAGAAGCCCTCATTCACCTTTGCATGTTTGGGCCAGTTTCTGCTGCTATAGCAACCCACACAGCTGCCTGCAGGGGATCAAGCCTCCCTTCCGTGGAGTGCTTCAAGGTTCTTGGAGGAAATGAGATATAAATTCCAAGCATGAATATGGAATGGGCATAAATCACAATGTTGACATGCAGTGGGAGGTAGAGATCTACTCAAAGATGAGCTAAACATAGGCAAGAACTTGACTAGGCATCCTGATTGTGTGTCTATCATATCCACTATCTGGGAGCATGCCAGCCCATTCAGTTGTGAAAGGGGATCCTTTCCACAGAGCCCCACTTGGCCCACTCTCTGACTTACCTAAAGCACACCCAGGAGAGAAGAATGAGAGGAGCAATGAAGGCAGTGCAAGACTCGGTCACATTCACTAAAGGCACCATGTACCTCAAATGACAACCTCCTTTGAAGAACTGGCCAGCCTGTACCACCATCCTGAAATGTGTGGACACTAGAATGCTGTGAGCTAGCTCCTCACCTCTGTCCTCTCTAAGTATCCCACCTTCTTCCATGAGAAAACTATGCTTAGTACTCACTGGAAGTAAGCATTCCTTTCTCACTGCCATTCTTCTCTCAACCTGTATCCCCAGTCTCCACCCACTGATAAGTTTGTAAAGCTCTCTCCTTTATTCCATCTAGGTCCTAAATTCCACTTACACACTGTTAAAACCTTAGAAGATGATTCTCAGAATATTCTTACGTGACTAATTTAGAGAGACAACACATTTGGGCTATTCTGCCTTCTGTCTTTTCTGTTCCCATCTCCATTCCATGTACCCATTACCCAGTCCTGCTAGGTGCTAAGGGGTTCAGAAGATGTGGCTTCTGTCCTCCAGAACTCACAGCTTGGGAGGAGGAATAAGACACAAGTGCAAATAACTGACTACTAAGTGAAAAAATGACCAGTTCAGTAAGCAAGCTAAAGCTAAAGTGATAAAGGGTTCAGAGGAGGGAAGGAGAGCCATAGTCTGGGGAAGAAGACATTGAAGGTGAGTCTATCCTGAAGAGCAGATAGAATCAGACACGAGTTATAGTAGTAGTAGGAAGAACAGGGGGAGTCATTACTGGAAAAAGTAACATGGACCACCAAACACAAGTGAACAGTAATTCGCAGGTGTGAGCAGAAAAAGTTGGGTAATTTATTGGTGAATTCTTCTACTATATATTGCTATATTGTATAATTTAGTGATCTCAAATTCTGCTGCATATTAGAATCACATAGGGATTTCAAAATCATGATGCCAAGGCTGCACCCCAGACCAAGTAAATCAGAATCTTTGTAAGTTGGACCCAGGCATCAGTATTTTAAAAAGCTCCTCCACTGTTACAAAATGCAGTCAGGGGCTAGAATAAGTGCTCTAAATCAATACCTCTGGGCACTCTGAAGTCCAGACTAAGCACCTGGGGATCAGGAGGTCTGGGGTGGGGCCTGAGATTCTCCATTTCTAATCAGTTCCAGGTGGTACCATTGTTGCTGGTCCCAAGCCACACTTTGAGCATGAAACTCGAAATGAGGGTGCTGTTTAAGCAAAATAGCTCAGCCATTAGTGTACCCTGATGGTAATTTCCTTAAGGGGCAGCACTTTGAATTCACAAACGGAGCTGCCTGAGATGCAATTAATACAGGTCCACAGATAGATAAGCACTCAATACCCACTGCTTGGTGACTTGGCCTCCCTGCTGATTTGTGGCTAAGAGACAATGATTATTGAATAGCATTATTACTGAACAGCATATGAGGATTCAAGGCGTAGTTACCTCCTCACTCCAATTTGAAGCTCCTCACAGTAGGAAATGAAAAAAGGAGTGGGAGAGGGGGAGTGAGAGAATGTGTCATCCACTGAAATTAACAGACCTCCATTATTCCTTTGATCTGTGGCTCCACAGAGACTTGTGTTTTAGGGACAGACACCCAACCTTCCCCGACAGTAGAGAAAGAGACAGATGGTTGTTTTGGTGTCATCACAGGTGATGCTCAGCACTGTAATGTCCTCCCTAGTTTTAAAAAGTGGCAAAGAGAATCTTCAAGTTTCATATCAAATATTTAAAAAATCCTAGCAGAAACTGCATATTCATTAAAGAAAAACAACAAGTTTCTTTGCTTTGGGATGAATTGCATCAACTCAGAAGCTCTAATTGGCAGCACAAACATGGAGGGGTGAGTGTCCATGTGTACAAACAGAAACATATATATTTACATACACACATACATTTACATATAATCTTTCAAGTAAGGAAGCTTTCAAAAGTATCTCAAAGTATAAAATTCAGCCAGGCAAAAGCAGCAAGAGGGGATCCTGCTACCCTGTGCATGCACACTCAGCCATCAGCCATGATTTTTCACCTTTAAAAATACATGCATGGTTGCATTTTCTTATCCTTCCTGGAAGGTGAATAAAATTGAGACCCATTATTCTCCTTCCACAGACCAAGTAACTAGCTCAAGGGGCTTAGAGGCTTATCTACAACCCCACAACCCATGTGCTGCCATTTCTCCTCAAATATGAATCTGCAACACTGCTTGGAATCAGTTGTTTAGGTTTGGGGAGAAGCCACTTGGAAATTATTCAGCCCAGAATCCCTTATTCTAAAACTATAGAAACCATGACCCAACCAGGCTTGGTCACACTGAACCCAGTTGGTAGCAGAACAAAGACTAGAATCTCAGTTTTCTCCTAAAGAGAATCAGGACTGGAAATTTTTTGCAGACTCTCTGCTGTCTGGGATTTCAGCAAAGGGAATAAAACTTGTGATTTGAATATAACTTCCCTAATCTATCACTCCAGAAAATTTTCCATCCCTTTTCATATCCCCTCAGGTTTATTTATGTTCTTTAGCTATAGCATTTGGAAACAGAAAGCCCACTGCTGGTTGCAATAGAATGTAAATAACAAGAAAAAGCAACTCTGGATTTTCCCCAATCAGATCAATTTTCCAACAAGTAACAAACTCATAAATAATGTAGATGCTTTAAACATATTTAACTCAAATTAGGATGTTACACTATTTACTCTTTGATTGATGGCTTTAAAATATGTTATTATTAGTGACAAGATAGAATGAACAATTTATCTTGTGAGTGATAAAAATCAAACATCAATTCCTTGCCCTGATTCTTGGTTTTCAACCATATAAATATATTTTTGAAACCTTTTAAATCTAGAATGGAGAGTTTAATATGGTCTGTTTTGTTTATGAGGCATGTAATACAACTTGTTACTTGAAATTTCTTTGCAGTTGTAAAGTGAACTTTTGTAATATTTTGAATCACTTTTCAGAGCACCCAGACTTTTTATAGGCTTCTCTTATAATAATAGGTTTTACTCACCAATCAAATATAGGAGAAACCATCAAAATGCTTTAAAGAACAATAGAAGGTTTACTCTTTTAAAAAAAATTAAAAATAATTTTTTTTCTTAGAGACAAGGTCTCACTCTGTCACCTAGGCTGGAGTACAGTGGTGTTCTCAGCCTCTCACTCCTGGGATCAAGGTATCCTGTCTCAGCCTCCTGAGTAGCTGGGACTACAGGTGAGTGCCACCACACCTGGGTAATTAAAAAAACACACACACACAAACTTTTTTTTTTTTTTTTTTTTAGAAGAGGACCCAGCAACTTGCACAGGCTGGTCTTGAATTCCTAGGCTCAAGTGATCCTTCCCACTATGGCCTCCCGGCCTCCCAGAGTGCTGGGACTATAGGCATGAGCCACCGCTCCAGGTCAAAACATTTATAATTATTTCCTTATAGATCCTGAGCTTTGAGATCACTGCTCCTGTTTCTCACCACTCCAGCAATAGAAGTATCTGTTAAGGAAGGTAATTTGATTTGCTAAACCTTGTTATTCACAAGTGTCTCTGACACAATACTAACTGACCAAACTCCAGGGCTAGAGCTACATGGGGCTAGTTCTGAACAATCTGTGGAAATATTTCTAACAATCACCTAGTCATCTGCTCTACACAATACCAGACAATTGTTATAACTTACTCTTCAACTATGGCCCTGCAACCTGCCCACTAACCCCTATCACCCCGACATATGGACTGGCTTTACACTGTTAGCACTGACCTGAAATGTACACCATTCTGCAAGTCCCCATTTGATTTGAGTTGAGCAGGCTTTGAATTCAGTTGTAAGGCAGAACCTGGCCTTTATTTACAGATGGTTTCATGAACCATCTGCAGATGAGGGTCAAGAATAATAAATGGCCCAATAGTTGATGATTTGATTTCTTAACAACTCTATTTCTCTGGGGAAAAAAGCACTTGCTATTATCAAGCTTGATTTGATCTTTGAGGATGCAGCACAGAAAGAATAGGTGCCTCTTCCTTTATGAAACTGAGGTTCAGAGGAAGAGGAAAGAATTAAGTTTATTAAGCCATATAATAGACTTTTAATTGAGTGATTAATATATGCCCAGCACCTTGGCCAGTTGCTTGGCATAGAATGAAAAAAGATAATGGCAATCTACTGGGGGTAACAGAGAAGTAAACAAACTATTAAAATCCAATGTAGAAGGCCATTTGCCAGCTCTTTGACCCTAGGCAAGTTAGCTATTTCTTCTTTTCCTCCATTTTTTTGTCCATAAAATGGGCATAATGTCCTCCTTTAGTATTGCTACCAGACAATCACTGCTGAATGACTCAATGGATTCTTCAGTTCTTCCAACTATTACTTTCTTTGGGAAACACAAAAGATGACTTAGCATTAACCATCTCCCTCAAAGAACCAGTGAGTTGAGAAAGTCTCCAATGTGGAAGCTGTCAAGAAAAGCCTTTAATAAGTTGTTTTCAACAAAGAAACATATGTGTTTTTTTAAAAAAATCTAATTGCTCTACAGAAAATTGCCAAGACCTTGTTGGGAAGAAATTACTCCTTTAAATGGTTCTTTGTATTGGATCTTGGGAATTTATGGGTGGTTTTGTTTCAGGTGTGTATCAGAGTGACCACTTCTCCCAACACCACCCACCACCACATTTAATCTCAGATCCCCCTGAAGAAAGTAGAGGAAGAACCCAAACAGAAGATGGTAAAGGCAAGCTTTCCAGGAAGTCACAAATACCTTAACGGGTTTAATCCTTCACATCAGAAAAATATCCAAACAACACAAAATCCCGAAGACTCAGTGAAGTGACAAGAGAAGATGAAAAAAGAAGGCAGATCTATCACAAAAGGAGTGGTAGGATGGAGGGAAGAGATCTGTATCAATGGAAGGTTATTGTGCAGACATTGGGACATACTAAATCCAATGTATTCAACATTGGCTGGATCTCAGCTAACACAGTTTCTTGTTCAAAACACCCTGTTGGGAAAATGCCTCCTAAGATACTGGAGGTTAGAAACATGTTAGGCGGGCAAGAGTTGTAGGACTATGTTTGCTGGCTGGGAGAAAGCCAAGAAGGAACATGGTATCCAGAGTTTAAAACTGGAGGGTGGTCATAAGGAAGAAAGAAAAAGGATTTAATCTATGTTGTTCTAGAGGGGCAGGGGGAAAAAAGAGGTGGATATTACAAAGAGTCAGAGCAGCCTATTGAAAAATTGTCCAAAGAATGCAGTAGAAACGGATAATTGTGAGAAGTAGTGATCCTCCTTCCCTGAAGAAATTTAAACATTACTTAAATATTCTGTAAAAAGGATATTGATTTGCTCTATAAAACAGAAAACAGATACAGGTATTGTTCTTGCCATGGTCAGGGGTGAGTAGGATGAAATAAACAAACAAAAAACAGATACAGGTGTACTTGGGGGAGCAAATTTGGGAAATAAAACTAGACAACTTTTAAGGTGATTTCAAACTAAAATTTTATGGTTTTATAAAAAGCTAAAGGAAGAAATAAAAGCAGAGACTGAGAGAGGAAGATTATACATTTTCCCAAATGTATAATTAACAATATTTTCTAGCATTTAGTCAGTTATCAAAGCAAAAATTTGTAAAAGGTTGACAGGACTCAAAATCTGGCACCACATACTGATTTTGTTAACCAGCACTATTTTTCCAAACTTGACAGTGGCTTCTTCACAAATTCTCAGTTTGGGATTAGAATGACAACAGATGAAGTTATTCTTGTCTGTGTCGAAAAACTCAACCTTCCCAGGAGATAGAAGGTGGCATTTGCAAAACTCATTTAACTCCTCCAAATTGGGACACAACCCATTTTGCTTTCCCAGATGACCCGACAGAAAGTCTAGAAGCCTCCCTATCACATTTAACACGAAGGATCCTTTTCTGACTTTGAGGAGGACCTGCAGGTACCTCAAACTCACCAGCTGTAAGTCTGAACAAAGGCTCTTATCCAGAACCCTGGCATTTTCCAGTGTCTCTTTTTTTCATGAAGGCATCAATTCCCACCCAGAAAACTGAAGTCATTCTGAACACATCCCTACCTCCTCACCTTATGTAATCTGGTGTTAAACTGCCATTTTACATTTTGAATTGGTTTCAAATTCATGCACTATCGAGTCCAGTCTAGTACATCTGTTCTGGATATTTCTCTAGCTGCTGAAATGGTCTCCCTGTATCTCACTTCCCACCAATGTGTAGCCAGAATGGTTATTTTAAAACACAAATCTGACCATATATCTCCATGCTCAAAACCCTTTTATGACTTCCCATCACTATTACATCAAATGCCAAAATACTTGACATGGTTATGCCCTCCAAGATCCATTCTTCATCCACCCTTTCCACCAAACCATGTACCCCAAGAGGCTGATCTATATAGGCTCCATCAATGGATAACCTTGCTCTTCTGGCTTTTAGTTAGATTTGATCAATGGGGGTGAAGGGGCACTGGCAAGAGATCAGAGTGGGGAAGAAGAGTCAGGTTGGGGTATGATATAGTTCAGCTGTGTCCCCACCCAAATCTCATCTTGAATTCCCATGTGTTGTGGGAGGGACCCAGTGGGAGGTAATTGAATTATGGGGGCAGGTCTTTCCTATGCGGTTCTTACAATAGTGAATAAGTCTCATGAGATCTGATGGTCTTAAAAACGTGAGTATCCCTGCACAAGCTCTCTTTTTGCCTACTGTCATCCATGTAAGATGTGACTTGCTCCTCCTTGCCTTCCACCATGATTGAGAGACCTCTCCAGTCATGTGGAACTGCAAGTCCATTAAACCTCTTTCTTTTTTGTAAATTGCCCAGTCTCAGGTATGTCTTTATCAGCAGCGTGAAAATAGACTAATACAGGTTATTTATTCTTTTTCTTTCAGTTCCCTCTCTTTAGGGTCTGTATGGGCTTCCTTTGTCCTTTGTTCAAAGGCCACTGCTCCAATTGGGTGCTCCTGTCCACACAGTTCTCTTTCCAGGTTTCTAATAATGACTTCAACTATTTTGACTTCAGATGTTAATGGTATTTCACTGTTACTAGCCCTGGGAAACTGAACTACTTCTTATGTTTTTTGCTTTACCCTGCCCACATCTTTCAAATAGTCGTCAAGCATCACTCTCTTAAGGAAACCATTCTGGACTCTCCTGAAAGAGTATGATCTCCTTATTAAAAGCTTTTATAATGCCTATACTTTTTCATAGCACTCAGCATAGGATAAATGATTAATTGTGTAATTGATTGTCTTGTGTCTGTCTTTCCTGCTAGGATGAGGGCAGGGAACATCTCTGTCTTAGCCATCTCCAGATCCCTAGATAATGGACACATAGGAGATCAGAAGCTACTTGTCAAATGAAAGCTATGATAAGAGTGGGGAGAGGAAGAATTAGGGAGGAAGGTCAAGGCAGGAAGGAGACAGCCCCAGTCAGAGTGACAAGAAACATAACAAGCCAAGGGCTCCCAGACTGCAAAGCCAAGTGAGGGCAGCATCGAGTGTCCTCTCAGTGTCACAGAAAACCTGGGGAGGTATGACACCAAAACACTGTTTTGTAGGTCACATTGTCCAAAGAGGTATGATTTGCCAAAGAGGACATCTTCAATTAATTGCACTTTCAAAATGTGTGGTCTATACCCAAAAGAGTAAATTCTCTTCTGTCTTACTACACACCAAGCCACTATCCATAGCAACTTGACTGTATTTCACATAAGTGTTACTTTGAGCCATTTTCAAAAGAGAAATGGTGCTTTTTCTTTGAGACTTAAATGTCATTTTTTTTTGAGACAGAATCTTACTCTGTTGCCCAGGTTGGAGCGCAGTGGTACCACCATGGCTTACTGTAGCCTTGACCTCCTAGGCTCAAGCGATCCCTGTCTTAGCTGCCTCAGTAGCTAAGACTACAGGTGTGTGCCACCATGCCTGGCTAATTTTTTATTATTTGTAGAGATGGGGTCTCCCTATGTTGTCCAAGCTGGTCTCAGACTCCTGGGCTCAAGCAATTCTCCCACCTCAGCCTCTCAAAATGTTGGGATTACAAGCATGAGCCACTGCACCTGGCCTTTTTTTTATGTCGGTATTTTTTTTTTAAGGGAAAAAAATCACATACTTAGTTTCTTATTAAGTTTTATCAGTTAATTATCAGTTCACATCAAAGAAGACATGAGTTGGAGTGTCTTATCCCAGATTCTTGTCAAGTGGAGAAGAGTGACCAACATTGGTCAGGGAGATTAGGCAGGACTCAGGCAAATTTCTCCTTTCAGGAGGTTGTGAGAACCAAGAGGAAGAAGGATACTCAGAAACAGCACCCTAGGGAAGTAGTATCAAAGTTAGGAAATCAGTCCAGAATAGGGTTGCCAGTTCAAATGATGAGGGACAAAGTATTGACACAAAAACAAAACAAACCAATCCTCAGATAAGTAAACAACCAAGATGACAACCACAGGGGAGATGCTGAGTGAGCGAATATGCAGCAGGGAGAGGGAAAGAATAAAAGAGACAATTTCCAAGGGAGAATGTAGGACGGTACCAATGCCATTTATGTGGCTCTTTTGCTGTTGGCTTGCACAACAGAGAGGTCTATGGGAGGCAACAGCAATGTGTTTACTGACCACAACTCATGAGACCAGGGATGGGCAAAGAAGGAAGGGCAAGGAAAGGAGGGATGGAGAGGGAGGATGGCAAATGAATCACAGCCTTCAGCTGCTTCACAATCAGTAGCTCCTAGAGTTTAAAAAGGCCTCCCCAAGAGCCTCCCAGGGTGGGTATGCCATGGCAGAACCCCCTCTGGGATATCAGGGATGTCCTTACACTAAACATAACCTCATACAGATCAGTGTTTTTCCAACTCTGATGTGTATATCAATCATTTAGGTAATCTGGACTATTATTCAGTAGATCTGTTGGGGAGGCAGGTGCTGAAAATTATGAATTCTAATATAGTCCCAGGTGATACCATGTTGCTGGTCACTGGATTAGATGTTTTGTGTCAAGGTCGTAAACTAAGGTCAAGGTCATTTCCCAAGGAATGACTCTGAGTATGGCTTCTCTCTTTAATTCCTCAGCTACGATAGAAGTTGAAAACTGGTTGTTGAGTGGCAGTGAGTGTTTATGAAATTGTTAGAATTAGTTGCTAACAATAAACAGATTATACATGAAAATTCAGACTATGAGCTTCTCTTGGAAAATAAGATCTGTCAATGTTGGGCCACTGTTTTCTCATGGAAACAATCCATTGGAGCTCAGTGGTGGCTGCCTGGCTGCCTCCTTTTGATGGGGACACTTTCTACACTTGCCACGCTGAACCACCCTTGTATCTAGGTGGTTTCAATCTTTTACATCACTGGTCTAGTCCCTTTTGGCATTTGTGTTTGTGAATTCTGATATACTAGTTTGAACCAAGATGCACCCCATTTGTTGGAAGGATGTTTTTTCTTCCAGTAAAGTCCTTTTAGTAGTCAATGCAATTCTTCATTTCAGAGAGAGCTATATCATTGGGATTGAGGATAGAAACAAGTCTATACACACACACACAAAAATCACATTTTCTGTTGCAAATGGCCTTGTCCATTTGCAGATAAGGAAAGGAAAAATGAATTGCTATACAGAGGCAAGGTTAGTAGATCTACACTTTGCAATGGGGATGCAATATTCTCAAGTGGCCAAAATTAATCAGCTGATCCTGTTCAACAACAACTGAAGAATCCAGATAGTTACAGAAAGTTCAAGCCACACAAGTTAAAAATCAAATAGGTAATGTGGAGTTAAACAGGAAAAAAAAGATAGTGCATTCTACCTAAGCCGTTTCATAGGAATTGGCACGTTTACCAGGATCTGACTTGAAAACATTAAGAACAAAAGGAAACATTCAGAGAGAACACCATAAAGCTGAAATAACCCCTTTTTCCTCTTTGCAATCTTTGGATGTGCAAACTCACCTACAGGTTTGATTTGCACTGTTTACTTACATTTTTCTCTTCCTCTTACATATTTCTCTCCCCCACACACAGGATTTTGAGAAGAAACTCAGGGGAAAATGTTTTCTTTGCCTACTTGTTTCATGCTTTTTTTGAAACAGTATCCATAACACCAACAGCATCCTCACAGAAAGAACATTTCTGCCTTTGTAATAGAATGAAGAGGTTTGAATTAAAGGCACAGACAGCAACGTGCCAGCGAGATTGGATCAGGTTCAGCTGTGTCCCAGCCATCCCCGCAGCTCTCACCTGGAGCTGAAACCCTCATGGAGTGAAATGCTTGGGTTCCACCACCTTCCTGGCCCCTTCCCATGTACCTGAACAGCCAGTTTCAGCTATTGCCCTTTAAGCCCTTCATAGCGCCTCCCACAGGCTTTTCCGGCTCAGTTCTGCAGCTGCTCACCCGGATCAGCCCATGCAGGGAATATCTCGTGTATTGAAAATTTCCTCTTTTTTCTCCTTTCACCAAAAATTATCAGTCATGAATTCCATTCCTTTAGGGCTTTAATTTCTGAGTTTCGAGGTGACAATTGAATATGAGGTAAAGAGCATTTGACTTGAAATCAGAAACTCCGAGTTCAGCTCTAAGCATTGCTATTTAGTAGCTACTTAATCTAGGACAACTTAGCCCCTCAGTTGTCAGTCTCTTCCTCTGCACAATGAAAACAATAGCAACCTAGAGGGCTATTATGCTTACTTCACAGTAGGTAGCTCAATAAATGGTTGTTTAATCTTAAACGGATAAATGGAACATTAACTTCTCAATGTGTTCTATAAATTTGTATTTGGTTCTTATAGGACACAACACACACTTACTGAGAAGCTTTAACTGTGGGCATTTATGTTCCATGGAAGATAAAGGGCTCAGATTTTCCTTGTGCGGACAGATCTTTGAAGTTAGTTGAGTGACTTGCCATCTTATAGTCTACAAACTTTGGGGTAGGGCTCCTAGCTTCCTCAGCACACCTCCATTGCTACCGGGAAACATGTGGGATGCAGCAGCCTGGGGCACCACCTGCACAGGCAAGAGGCCTAATGATGAAATCAATTGTATATTTAAACCCTGATTTTACTTGGGAAAATGTTACCTTTTCTTGTGTCTTTAATAAAAATCCATGATGAAAGGCCCCAACTAGGGCCTTTCAGGGATGGGAGAAATTCATTAAAAGATAGAGTTCTGGGTCGTCAGCATTTAGTTGCCTTTGCCCCAGTTAATCAAGACACTATTTTATTTGAGGATATGCTTGCTTTCCCTAACAGGGAGATGGTGAGATTCTTTACAATGATGTGGCCTAGAGCAGGTATCATATATTCTTCTTCTTCACATCTTCAACGCCTAGGTCAGTGCCAGGCATGTAACAGGTGCTGAACAATTCCTGGTTAAGAACATTTATAATAAATGAAAAAGAAGCCATACTACTATAGTAGTACTGAACTATCCCCAGTTTTGATCCTGCATAAGCTTTCCAATCTAAATATTACCCTTCATCCTTCATTTATCAATCCATATGCAGATCAAACAGGTAATACCTTTTGCAGGCCTTTGTGAAGAGGCCTGCAATTGGAGAAATCAGAGAGAGACCTTCATACAATGAGACCCTTTATAGCTTCCTCCTGGAAAACTGTTCCCGCGATTGCTCCCACTGTTGAGTAAATGCCCAATCATTATTCAATTTATATAATAAATTTACTTTTTCTCTCATATTTTGCTGTAATTCCTAACCCAATAGTTGAAATTTTAAAAAGACTTCCAAATGAATGTTCTAAACTAAGACCCATTGATTTTTGTAAAGATTCTGATACTACATATATAAGACATATTATATATATTACATCTCATATCTTATATAGTATATAAAGTAATATATGTAGAGTTATTATATAAGATGCATATACATATGTATGTATGTGTGTGTATATGTATTTATATATATATGGTTTTTTTTTCACACTTGTGTTCTTCACTGGAATTGTAAGGCACATATTTCAAGATTTCTGTCCATATAACTATACACATGGCAAGTAATTTGAAAAAGCAAAACAGATTTCTACCTAGGTTCAGGGTTGTTCTCTTCTATTTTTCTCCTGCCAATCAAAGTCAGAACTAGGACTATGAGGCTGGGGCCACCTGAGGAGAATGCAGTTGGCTGCCAATGCCTCCGGCCTCACTTGCTGAAGAAAGAACAAATGAGCAGGTGCAGAGTTTTATTTTTTCTTTCCACCCAGGTGTACCGAGGTGTCAGGAAACCAAGCTTTCCTCCCAATATAAGCCTCCTTGAAATGTCTCCTAGGCCTGTGGGTGTCCTGACACACCCTTTGTAACTGCAAAGAGCCAGTATCCCTTCCCCTCTCCACCTTCTGTTACTTCCAGCAATCTCTCTCAGCTGCCCCTCCTAACCTCCCCAGCCACCTGTCCTTAAGGAGTGCCTGTAATCTTCAGCTGAAAAAAATGGACAGAGTGCTGGAAAGTGCCTGCCTTAGGTTCTCACATTCAAATCACTTTTCTGGGTCCAGTTTAGGAAGGCAAAGGAATAGCAATGAAATATTGGCTGTTCAGGGATGGGAATGACCAATTTACTATTTTAAAGCTATTGCCCATGTTCAATCCTTAAGTATTTTCCTTAAGCCTTATCATGGTTAAAAGAACAAAGTCCAAGGCCTGCCATCCCAACACTTTGGTAGGCCAAGGTGGGAGGACCACTTGAGCCCAAGATTCGAGACCAGCCTAGGCAACATAGTGAGACCTTGTCGCTACAGAAAATAGAAAAAATTAGCCAAGTGTGGTAGTACATTAGTACATGCCTGTAGTCCCAGCTGCTTGGGAGGCAGAAGTGGGAAGATCCCTCAAGTTTAGGAGGTCAAGGCTGCAGTGAGGTGTGGGTGACAGTGAGACATTCCCCCCACCCCCCCAAAAGAAGTCCACATTACCAGGTATAATCTTTGTACCCCAAAGAAGTCCTCTCTTTAAGTGCCTCTTTAAAATCCCCCTGACATCTCCCAACTGCAAGCCCAGGCCAGGTCCTCACAGCATGTGGGAGGAAGACATACACATGAACCAAGCCAGAAACCCCTCATGTGGGCAGACAGGAGGAGTTCAACCGGGACTTCCATTTCTTCATCTCTTTTATGCCATGGAATAAACACTTCGAAGTGCTGAATTTTCCAGTCTGTGCTACTCCAAAAACTCAGCAGTGCCTGCGCAGGTGCAGCTGTAGGTAGGCAGTCTCTGGAGAGGCGGTCATCAAGAGTAAAGAGAAAGATCTGGAGGTGAGCCCTGATAGTCCTCCCCTGGGCACTCAGGAGGGTGGTACATTATACAGCTACCTCCCCAGAACTTTCTTAAAGCAGCCACAGCTTTACAGAGTCCCTCACACCAGCCTCGGGCAGAAGTGGCGGGTAGATTCAGGAATGCCTTGGTTACAAGGCTCAGCAGTAGTAGAGAGGGAGGAAGGAGAAAAACAGCCACAAGGTAACAACTCAGCGCAAGAAGAGAAAGTGGAGAGCTCTTGCTGAGGTGAACTTTAATACACTTGGAGTCCGATGGACATCAGACAGAAGTAAATGAGGAAAAGCCTGGCAAACACATTATTATGTTTAAAAACAGAAGGTTTTTACATTTCAGCAATCTAACTAGGCAGCATCTAAAACAAAAACATTATTTTAAAGATGGCCTTCAAGGAAAATTTTTAAAAGTGAACACAGCTTTTAAAAAGTGGACAAAGGGTAGCAGTATCTGTTAAATTTCACAGAATTTGACGGATGGGGGAGAAGTGTATCAAACTCCAATTCTGTCAGGTTCAAAACTGGGTACTGCTTACCATTCTTTTTGATCCAGTAGGTTTTTCTTGCGAGTTAAAATAAATCATCATTATCAATAAAAATTGATGGCGCACCCTAAGGGGAAACCACTGTACCAAAGCCTGGCTTCTCAGAGGCTCACAAAAGCTGTGGAATTCACATTTGACTTCCCTCCTTTTCTACTTAGTCAAAAATCCTCTAGCCTTAATTTTCTTTTCTTGTTGTCCCCTTCCTTATGTCTGGTGACATTTTCTTTTCACTTCCCAGTTTTTCCCAAATTTTCCTTTCATTCTTAGCCAATTCTGTCTTTTGGGGCCACTAATTGGTGCTACATTTTCCAAGACGATTTTCTATTTATTTACCTGTTCCTTCTACATAAAGCTCAATTATTTCTGACAATTGCTATTTTAATATTTGCCGAGTACAAACAGGGCTCAGGACACCAATAACTTGGCTGTCTCTTAATTCTCCATTTTATTTAAAAATGAGTTCCTGTGTGGCCCTTATCCCATATCACCAGTTGTAGCTTTCACCAATGCTACCTATTTTTTCTGTACAACTTTCAAATTGTCATTTTTCCCCTCAGTTTCCTGACTGTAGTTTGGTGATTACTCTCCACTTCACTCCTCCCTAGTCAACCCAACAGGCTGATTTAGTTCTGGTACCCCTACAGATACATAAACCCAACAACACATAAATCTGCTCTGAGTTTCAGCATCTGCCTTCTTTAGGTGATAAAAATAATATGTCTCCCTGGGTATGTGATTGATGGAACAAAGATTGCTTTTAGAAATCAACAAACCAATAAGTAGAAAAAAAATGAAACAAAACAAAGGCCTGTGTTTCTGCAAAGCAAGGTCAAGACAAAAATTTGATAAGACTTCTGCACACATGGAGTTAGACACCTTAGAGTCCAGGTGTCCTGGATGGAGGGACCCAAACCTGCCATTGCCTCAAGTTAAAGTCCACTAAGAGGCCAGGATGGTGATGGATAGCACCTCTACACTTGGTATACACATCCCTGGGGAGTGGGGACAGAAGATGATTTTCATATTTTTCATGTTAATCTAAAGGAGAACACATTTTTTTTTTTTTTTTTTTTTTTTTGAGATGGAGTCTCGCTCTGTCGCCCAGGCTGGAGTGCAGTGGTGCGATCTCAACTCACTGCAAGCTCCACCTCCTGGGTTCACGCCATTCTCCTGCCTCAGCCTCCCGAGTAGCTGGGACTACAGGCACCTGTCACCACACCCGGCTAATTTTTTGTATTTTTAGTAGAGATGGGGTTTCACTGTGTTAGCCAGGATGGTCTTGATCTCCTGACCCTGTGATCCGCTTGCCTCGGCCTCCCAAAGTGCTGGGATTACAGGTGTGAACCACTGTGCCCGGCCAGGATGACACATTTTTTAGCCAGAAGGCTAGACTAATGGGTTGGTTGCCCTATTGCAAATATGTATTTTCAGTAATATTTTCAGCACTGTCAGAGCACTGATGTTGTACTGGACTCAACTTGCAGGAAGCATGTTCCCTGAATATGTGACATTTCTAAACTATAGACCTTTTATAATATAAAGAACTTGAGGGAGCGTGGTCAGGGGACCAGTTTTCCAGATCAGCCTAGTCCTCTGACATCTTAGCACTTCATTCACCCCTCCAGGTATGTTCCGTGGTCCAGCAGCATCCTGGTTACCTGGGAGTGTGTTAAAAATGCAGAATCCCAGGCCGGAGTACCAACCAGAATCTACAGATTAACAAGATTCCCAGGTGATTTGAATTTGAGAATTTAAGTTCAACTCAAAGTTTGAGAAACTTTGCCTATTGAAGGAAAATAAACACCCGATGGTCAGAGGTACTAGAACATTTAAATAATAGCTCAATTATTTAGTTGGTTTCTGGAGATGGAAGTTCTTTCCTTGTCATAATTGAAGCCCACTGCAGAGATTGTTTTTCTCATGTTGATATGGTTTGGCTCTGTGTCCCCACCCAAATCTCATGTTGAATTGTAATTCCCAATGTTGGGGGAGGTGACTGGATTATGGAGGTGGATTTCTCCCATGCTGTTCTCATGATAGTGAGTGAGTTCTCACTAGATCTGATGGTTTAAAAGGGTGTGGCACTCTGCCATTCACACACCGTCTCCTGCCACTACATCAGGAAGGTGCCTGCTTCCCCTTTGCCTTCCACCATGACTGTAAGTTTCCTGAGGCCTCCCAGTCATACTTCCTGTTAAGCCTGTGGAACTGTGAGTCGATTAAACTTCTTTTCTTCATAAATTATCCAGTCTCAGTGTGAGAACAGACTAACACACATGTCTTCATTGCCCATCTCATTCCCTGTTTGAGTGTGTCTGGAAATTTAACTTCGTGGAAAGTTCTCTTTAGGTAAAGGTGACTGGCCAACATGGGAAATGATGGACAGTTGAGGACAGCCTCATGTAGTTATTTCCTGGCTGGAAAACATCAATTAACATATTTCCCAAAACTGAAACAAAAAGTCGCTCCTTCAAATTATGTCAAATTATGTAAATAGACTGAAACAAAACTATAATGATTGCTTCTGATGAGAAGAGTCTAATGTGTTAAACACAGAAACAATTAACTTTTATGAAAATGGATTTGGTGAGAGAAGTCAGACATTTTACTTACCACAGAGTATTTAGAGACTTCCTCATGAATGGCATTCCTAGGGACTAGAGGAGTCACCCCTCACATATAATATCAAAGCCTTTCCGTGTTAGGTGGCTCAAGATCCTCATGATATAGCCTTGAAAACCAGGACACAGAGTCAGAAACAGAGTTTGCACAAGAGCCTAGGCTTCACATGGCTTGGTATAAGCCTCCTTTGTGCTCCTGCCGCCAGACCCCCAGTGCCTGGGCCCCTACGATATATCCTCCAGACTTGAGTATATCACTATTTTTCTGTTGAATTTCTTCAGTGTTCTTTTTTTCCTCCTAATATTATTTAAAGGCTTTGAAGACAGGAGGGGTGTCTTTTGCTTTATTCTAGCCTGGTGATTGGCACATAGTTAGAAACACAGTTCAGATCAATGGCTGCTGATGGCCAGAGGTAGGGAAACTAACGGCACATGGGCTCCAACGAAACTCTGGGCATAATGGGAAGGCTCTATATTTTGATTGACGTGGTATTTAAATGAGATATAAGTTTGTTGGAACGCCTCTAACTGTACGCTTAAAATTGGTATCTTCTATTGTATGCAAGTTATACCTCAATAAAGTTTGTTTTAAAAGGTTAAAAAAAAAAAGGAATACCACCACATATTAATTTTTTTGTCTCATAATGCATCATTAGAATTGTGTTGTCCCTGAGTATTCTGAACACAGTATGTGATACATCCCTTCAAGGGATAAGCTACTTGTCCATGAAATAAGCTGTAATATAGGTATTTTTAGAGTAAGAGGTTACCAGAGGTGAATGTACATTTTGTGGCCAGAGTTCTAAAAAGTATTGACCCAGTTAATTAAATAACATCTTCATTGCCTGAAAAAAAAAAAATCTGTCTCTTTTCTAAAATGCCTGAGGGAAGAAATTATATTCTGGGAGGATATGGTTGATTGGAAATACAGTGACCAAGAGAGTAGTTATCTTTCCTTAATTCTTAAGGAATCCATCATTGCAAAAGCAGCAGCATAAAGTTTAAAGGACTCATTCCAGTGCCTGTACGACTGAACTTACTGCAACAGTGGGGCTTTTTAATAATCACTGGAGGATTGAGATGAATCTTAGAAAATTTTGAACAGAAGAGATCCCTACCTCCACAAAAAGTCATTAGTAAATTGAAAAAAAAATTAGCTGTAAGAAAAGGAGCCACTTCCCTAATGATAGGACACAATGATAAAAGTCTAAGTAACATGACAAAAAGAGAACAAACTTATAATTAACACCATCTGGCACATAGCAGGTATTAAATAATAAATATTCATTGATTGATATCTAGAGATTACAAAGTAGTTTCTCTGAGTATTCTGAGATGAGGAGACAACCGTTGAAAACCAAATCTTTTCATTTCTAATCAAAGTAGTGCAAATACATAAATAACATTGCCAAATGTAAATGGCGAATGAAGAAAATCTTATAAAACACTTTCTGTAAGAATACTAATTGGGGCATCAATAGAACCCATTCCAATGACCCAATGCACTGTCCCCTTTAAATTACAAGCATTTCTATTTCAACATATCCCTATCCATGCTGCATTAGCCTATAAGGACCAAAATTTCTCTGGCTACTCTTTAGGACCGACACTAGTTTCTCTTACTATTATTACTCTTTAGTGAATCATATTCTATTCACTACCGAGGGAAAAATTTTGCCTTTATCCTGCCAAAATTTTATGGCTGGCAGAGCCCATCTTCTATAACAAAGTAAATCTTCACTTCAAATTTGGATAGTAAAGAGAAAAGACAGCTGAGAAAATAAAACGGATTATTTTACTGAGTGCTTTCCCCTCATAGATGAAGACAATACTTTTGACAATGACCCATCTATGCTTGGGCTATTACTTTTGCTCACCACTGTAGAGTCTGCTACTACTGCATTATTTGTCTCTGTCAACTTAATCATTTAGCTAACATTAATGTGTTTGACAAATATTTATTGACATCTATTTTGTGCCAGACACTGTACAGAGTAGCTAACATGGCCCCATGCCTGTTAAGTCACAGTTACGGCTAGGCTTCCCCTTGTTGCCTGCACAGAGTTTTGTTTCTTCTCTATGTTCTTCTCCTTCGAATATTTTCCCTGATAGCTGTTTTTGGGCGCTAGTTTAGTGGGTGGAGGTGTTACTAAACTATTAACAGATGATAAACACATTTCTAAGGATAGCAACTATTCTGGGCAAGGCACTCAAGGCTGAGTGTGAACAAAACAGACAAGGTGCTGCCCTCTTTGGGAATTTACAGACCAAGAGAGGAGGCAGCCATGAATTGTGGTAAGGACACTGGAGAAAACGACATGCCAGTGGTGGAGAACAAACGGGAGTGAGATGGAGGCAATGGGAGGAGGAATCTAGGAGCGCATCACTGAAGCTGCAATGGAAAGGATGGGAAGGAGGAAGTCATGTGAAGATCTAGGAGAGGAGCACTCCAGACAGGGAGAGTAGATGGACACAGGCCTTGAGGCTAGAAGGAAGATGACATCTTCTGGGATCTGAAAGGAAGCGGAATAAAGTGGGCAAGGGGTGAGAGGGATGGATGAACACACAGAGGAAGGCAGGGCCTTGCCAGTGGTGGTAAGGTATTTGGATTTTTTCTGAAATGCAAGAGAAGGCATGGAATTTCAAGCAGCATGGGAAGGTGTGTGGCCTGTTTTTTCAGAAGGTTGCTGTGGCTGCTGAGGGGAAGCACAGAGACCATGAAGGAGACCACTGCCATATTCCAAGAGAAGAATTATAGTGCCTCAGCTTCGGGGAGGGAGCCAGCAGTGAGGACGTTAAAGGGAACAGATTAGAAATATATTTGAAGGAATAAATCTCCTGGATTCCTGACTCATTGGATTAGGGGGTGGAGGAGATGGAAACAACAAGTATGACTCTCAAGCTCTGGCAATGAAATGGATGGTGGTCCCAGTAACTGATATGGTGGAGATGCATTAGAGAGGAGTGGGTGATGGTGAAAATGTCCATTGGTTATGTTAGGATTGACAAGGTCTGAGCCTCTCCTCATAATCTAAAGGTTGTCGAGCTGCCCCTGCTTCAGCTCATCTTCTGCCCCTCCCTGCCTCATAATGAAAATAAGTGCTTTGCCAACACCCGGTTCTCCTACCACTTGGCAGTTCCACCCTCACACCTTATTCCCTCTGCTTAGAACACCCATTCTTCATCATGTGGCCAACTCCTTCTCATGTTTTAAAACTAAACTTATGCATTGACTCCCTAAGGAAGTCTTCTTTGCCCCCCAGCCTGAGTTAAATACCACCCCATTAAGCTTCCAAACTTCTAAATGACTGTGTTGGCCCTGGAATCTGACAGACATGAGTTTGAATCCAGACTCTTCTACATTTCAGCCATGAAGTCCTGGAAAAATTACTTGACCTCTCTCCACTTCAGTGTCTCATCTGTAAAATGGGCATAATAGTATCTACTTCATTGACTGATGTAAGGAATAGATGACATAAACTAGGTGGTACGCCAGCACAGATCAGGGTTCTATACAAGCTAGCCCTCCTATTCCTGTCCACGTGTCTGTCTCCTCCACTGGGCCAGGCCTCCATGATAGCAGGGACTGTGCCCTTTTTTTTGGTATCTGTGGATCCTAATGCAGTCCTGGGCATACAGGAGACAAAGTAAATATATAACAAATGAAATCCAGACTCCTTGGGATGGCACAAAATACCTTTACTCTCCCAGGAGCCCTCTTTGTCCTTCATCACCCCAGGCTCCTGTACACTCACTCCTCTGCCCCAACTCACCTTACTGTGACTTCTTACCCCCTAGAAGATTCTCACCTTAGACATCTTCTTCTGGGTTTCCTTATTGTCATTGTGTCTGCTACTTAAGGCCTTTCCCAGCCTGGCAACCTTTACTGTTACTCGTCTTTCAAAATAAACAAAAATATAACCTACTCTTTGTTCCTGCACAATCTCTCCCTTACTGTATCCCTCAAGGATTTAACCTGGGTAGATATGTTTTATTATAATACTTCCTATTATATGAGAGTTACTTGTTATGTGTGTGTTTTCCCTTGTAGCCTGTGAGCTAAAAAGTACAGAGCCTGGTATCCATCTCTAAAACTTGTTCTTCAAACCATATGACACAAATAGCAGGTAGTTGTTTAAATAAATGCTTGAGGAAGTGAAGCGCACATGTCAAGGCCAAGTGAGGTAGAAAGAAATGCTTATCTGATTTTGACAATCAGAACCAGAGAGGAGGTCCTGAGGATGTCAGGGAGGGTGCCCACTTGTTGGGCCCCTTTGAAAAGGTGCTATTTTGGGACTTTGGCATGACTGTGAAACTCAAGAGCAAGGATTAGTCTTAGAACTCATCTCCAACTCTTCCTCAAACCCACCTTCTCCTCCTTACAGGATCTAAATAAAGTTAACTCATCTCTTTTTCTTCTTCACCATTCTCTGGGCTTCCTGTATGATGCAGACAGTACATTTCTACATGGCCTGCCCTTCTGCATGAGTTTATATCTGGGGATGAAGAAGTTGGGATTTCTTTACTCTCCTCTTTGCTTCCACAGTTCCTACTACCTAGAACATCCTTTCTTCTGCTCAAGTTCTGATCATTCTCTGCATGACCCGTATGACCTAACTCTGACCTGGAAATAAGAACTCATCACTTCTCACTCTTCATTACCAAGATATGTTACATATTCCTGTGTTAAATGACTTTTCATATCATATTATCATCTGTTAACAAGGCATGAATGCTATAAAAGCAGGGCTTATTTCCAATTTATCTTCATAAATTTCAGCACCTATTGAAATGCCTGGAACATATTGCAAGCACTTAATAAGCAATAGATAAATGGATGATTGATGATGGATGAATGGATGGATGGATGGATGGATGGATGGATGGATGGATGGACAGGGAGAATATAAAGCTTTGCACCCATACCACTACTAAGCTTTCTAAAAAGTCAGCATGACTTAAAAAAAAAAAGAAAGAAAAAGAAAAAGGTTTATCACTAAAGAGGTCATAGGCTACAACTGACAAAAATTCTTGGCTCATATTGCTTATTTTTCAGCTCCGTTTTTCTCATTAAATCAACAGACTGATGTCATTGTGGTCACAACATGGCTGCAGCATCTTGTTCCAGCCATTACACAGAGACACAAGAGCCTCCAGAGACTAAAGGGCTATCTCCTCTAGGAGAGAGAAAACCTTTCCCAGAAGCCCGCAAGAGACATCCCCCAAGTCTCATTGGCCAGAACTGGAGTACATGCCTGATCACAACCACTCTCTGGCAAGGGGCCAGGTCTCACCAATAGGGATTTACTATTAAATGAGAGAAGAACCATGTGTGTAAGAGGTGAACACCTAAACAACATAGGGGTTCTGTTAGCCACAGGGAGGAAGAAAGGCTGCTGAGTAGGCCTCTGATCCCCAAGTCTAAGTTCCCAATCAGTTCTCTTAATTCCATATACACACCTAACTAAGGTTGAATTTGAACTCTACTGCTCCTTCCTAGGCCTCTGTAGGGTCTGTAAAGGGTTGGGGATAGTGCTTCTGCTTAGCTATCAGCCCTCACTTCATTTCCTCTGTCTCTCAATTCTCTAGTGTCCAGCTCCATAGCTGCTCTCACCACCTTCTCACCAGCAGGCTCAGCCTCCTTACGTGTCCTCAACCATATTTCTGAGCCAGGAAGTGCTTGGCTGTACCCATCCCTTTCTAATATCAAGTATTCTTATTGTCAATATGATATTGAATGTAGCGCCCCGTGACAAACATGATTCTCTTAAGATGTGACAAAGTGACTCTTGCTATATTCCTGACCCAGGATATGTCCTGAAGGTCATTGCTTATCCTTTTTAATGCCTAAGTTGCAGTCACCCCTCTGTACTCATTGCCCTTTTCTGAACAAGTCCTACTATGTCTTTTTCCTACGTTATCTTTGAGCCAAATCATTCCTTTCTGAGTGGTAATATATCCCCATGATCTGTTTGCCTCTATCACTCTCCAACTGTCAACGGATGTGAGACATCACTTGAAATTGTGCTCCAATGACTCTTTAAGCACTTTTCTTGCCTGCCATCTGTTCAGCTACTGCAATATGTCCAGGAACTGCCTTGATGTCTTAGTCTGGTTCGCTCTCAGCACATGAACTGCCCAACAGAGTTTATTTACATGGCTTCTGTTCCTGAGGATTGGATCTGCTCCAGGAACCCTGTGTTGGCTAGTGACTAGGAGCTGTCACTTGATGTTTATTGGAGCATGTGTCACTGATTCAGAGGATGAACTTGATGACAACAGAAGGCCCAGCTCTCACACCTCAACAGGTAAGCACATTGTGCCATGAATTTTAAATATTTTGCATTGTCTGAAATTTGGTGCCAGTTTATGAGTCTTGGTCAAAAATCCACAAATTCCTTAGTTTAGATTCCCAAGTCCTATTTAGTATTTATTCAGAAATGGTCTTACTTTGGGTTTAATCTATGATCTAATCATGGATAAAGTAAAGAGTCTACCAAGAGAAGTGGAGCAGCTCTTCATTACCCTTTCCCCACATGTCAGAGATACCTCAAATACCATTAGCAACCTGTTTCTCACAAATGAAAGTATGTGTTTATGGCCTTAACCTCAAAGAAAGAGCTTTCTACAATGTTGCCTTCAGTTGCACTTGTGACTGTCTCAATGAGACCCATGAGAATCTCAAGTGTGGATTTGAGGACAACCTCTGACCACTTTGACTTTAACTTCTCATTACAGAGCTATTGCTTAAACGTTTAATGTGCAATTTTACAATAGACAAATCCACTCTTCAGTAGAGTCCATCTAAATGATTTATTAACCTCCTTCCCAGCCACACCTCCTGGGATTCCAAAGCACTGTGGAGTTACCTTTTATAAAGGAGATTTTCTTTCTTACAGAAAATAATGGTGACCAGTTTGTGAACTCCAGAGAAATAAAACTTGGATCAGAGAAATAAAAGTGGTAAAATATAGCACGATTATCATTAGGGCAAATTCTGTCACAACATAAGACTGTCTTACTTTGAATATGCCAAGTGACTCTAACCAGTATTCTGAGTGGTGCAACTAAGGCCAAAAAGTCATCAAAACCATCAATGACCTGAGCATCTTTAGGTTATAAACATACTTTGCCTTATTCTCTACATGAATTGGCTGTTTGCATTTTTCCCAAGTAATTTCTTTCATGAACTATTATTACTTCTGTTTAGTTTCATCTCAGGTCACTTTAGGCTTCAAAATTCTCAGATTTCATACTTTAAAATGGAAAAAGGTTAGAGAGAAAATGGCTTTTGAGTCTTTTCTCCAAAGCCTAGGTTTTGAGTGTCAAAGCAAAGGCCATAAAGGACCAGGTCACAATGCATAGATACAGAAGAATAAGACTTCAGCCAAGCCAGGTATTCAAGACCTCTCACCCTCAGGCTCAAGTCCAGATCAGAGGCAGTTTTCCAGGCTAGAAGGGGAGAAGAAATGGGGGTAGGAGGAGGGTGAAGAGAAGATTTTACACATTGGTATGTCCCTGGGCTGGGGGTTGGGTGTGCAGATGGGAAGATACACATAGACTTGGAGCAATTTGAGAGCACAGGACTAATGAATTGTTTTCTAGGTAAACCCAAGCAAGGGAGCCCACCTCATTGAGGTCATAGGTGGGGCCTACCTTGGGAGAAGTACAGTAGAAAGAGGGGTGTGAGGTGCCCACACAGATGAGCCTGAGGCAACTTTTCCCATACACCCTCGTGTGACTCCTGGTAGAGAGACAGGCAAGACAGCCAGCATACCCAAGAGGGCTTGCTGTATACAAACCATGAGAACATGGTGGTCATCTGCTTGAATCAAGGATGAGAAAGTATCCAGGATGTAGATCTAGCCTTGAACTGTAGACAGAGGACAATGAGAGAACACATGCCCCCACTTCCCACCAATACTGCAACACCTAGAATGTAGATTATCCCCAATAAAAGGGAGAGAGAAACACTTTGAACAAACTGAAGATAACTTGAATTGACTTAGAAAATCTTGAGACTGGGCACGGTGGCTAATATCTATATTCCCAGCACTTTGGGACGCCAAGGTAGAAGGATTACTTGAAGCCAGGAGTTCAAGAACAGCCTGGGAAACATAGCAAGACCCTGTGTCTACAAAAAAACAGAAAAATTAGTTGGGTATGGTGGTGCACACCTGTAGCCCCAGCTTCTCAGGAGGCTGAGATGGAAGGATCACCTGAATTCAGGCATTTGAAGTTACAGTGAGCTATGATTGCACCACTGCACTCCAGCCTGGGCAACAGAGTGAGAACTGTCTCTAAAGCAAATAATAATAAAATAAAATAAAAAGAAAACCTTGAATTGAAACTAAGGAAGATTTTTGGTTTTGCCACCAGGCATAATGGTGATTTGAGTTGAAAAATAAAGTTACATGACTTATACACCTGAGTTTGTTGACTGATTTATGTGTGTGTGCATGTGTGTGTGTGTGTGTGTGTGTGTGTAAAATTTACAGAAAAAGAAATACATGAAAACTCCTATTAAAATCTGGGTGGGGAGGTGATAGGTAAGTAGACTCTTGGCTGGGCATGGTGGCTCACACCTGTAATCCCAGCACTTTGGGAGGCTGAGGCGGGGGGATCATGAGGTCAGGAGATAGAGACCATCCTGGCCAACATAGTGAAACCCTGTCTCTACTAAAATACAAAAAATTAGCTGGGTGTTATGGCTGGTGCCTGTAGTCCCAGCTACTGGGGAGGCTGAGGCAGGGGAATTGTTTGAACCCAGGAGGCGGAGGTTGCAGTAAGCCAAGATTGTGCCATTGCACTCCAGCCTGGCAACAGAGCAAGACTCTGTCTCAAAAAAAAAAAAAAAAAAAAAAAGATAAGTAGACTCTTCTATAAAGAGATTCATCAATGTGTTCAAGGTCACAGAGGTGTCAGAGCTGAGAGGTGAACTAAGGTCAAATAACATGACCATGCTCTTTATTCTATCTTCTCTTCCTCTCTAGATGGCTAAAGAAAATCCGAGGTAAGTGTATTGTGGCTAAGGCATAATAAAGACAATCAGACTATAAATTGTGTTGTCACATGCACTTTGATTGAGATACATTGATTCAATCTGGCCATAGCCCAGTTGGATCCATTTAAGAAATGAGAATAATTAGCATACTCAGATTCAAACACTCACGGACTCCTCTAGGACACAGAATGCAAACCCTGACAAAATCAGCATTAATACATGAGACAGCCACACTTCCTGTCTTCTTGGTAAAATAAAAATGAAAATAAATTATCTTCTTTTTCTCTATTCCCAAAAGAGAAAGCAATCGTAGAGAATCAGCTATTTACCTAAATGAAAATCTTGCTAATGGTTAAAGCTTCTGCAATCAATAATGTGAAGCAGCCGAGTGAACAATAGACCCCTAAAGTCCTAAAATAAAAAGGACTCCTGCCCTTTGGGGAACTCTAGGAATTACTCAATAAACAATATTTTGTTCAACTCCAGAATCCTAGATTTAAAAACTATACCATTAGTAAAATTAGTTTTGCATTAACACTTAAGTGAGCCTGGGAAAAGTAAGGTTGGAGATGAAGTCTTTTCCCATGGTCTGCCCAACAAAGCCCAGGGCAAAGAGTGCTGTGAGGCAATGTCCAGCACAGTACCTGGCATACATGAGCTCAGGAACTGCTGAATGAATGAATGAATAAATGAATGAAGCAATGAGCCAGATAAAAGCTAGAAGGAAAATAGGATTCTGTAAACTCATTCAAACCATAGGCTTCCTTTTGATTTCATGGTCATTTCATGAATGACTAATTTGATTTCTCAGGTATAATAATTCAGTGACTGGATAAACTGAGTGGATGCCTCACAAATACTGCCAACAGTATAACGTTAGTGTGTAAGATTATGGGCTTTAGAGTAACGGAGACATGAATTCAGTCCTTGTTCTGCTATTTGCTACCCTGTGACATTGAGCAAGCTACTTAGCCTCTCTAAGCGTTAATTTCTTCAATGGTAATTGTAACTGGGCCATTTTCAGACTTTTTTTCAGCTTATCTGTTCTTTCCCATGTGTTGTAATTTCCTTATTTGAAAATAATGGCCATGAAATATCAAACAGTTATGGGTTATGCAAACAACTTCCCATGTTATATTTAATGGAAATGCTCTTATAGAAATCCATACCCTTATATATATTGTGTTCTTTTTTTGGAACCTCCCATTTGGCTCATTGAATTTCTAACAATTCTTTAAAACCTATGTGTCTCTCTCTCTGGAAAGTTTGCTCTGTTCTTAACTCTCCACCTCCTCCTGACACTAAATTTAGTCTCCCCTTGTCCCACATTCTTCTTTGTACCTGCTTGTAATAATTCATCACCTACTTCCTTCTATCTATTTGTTTATATGTTTGTTTCTCTTCTAGAATGGGAGTTTTCTAAAAGTAAGAACCATGTCCTCTTTGCCTTTATATACTAGCATTGTGTTAAGTGTTAGATTATTCATTAAACAAACATTTATTAAGCATCTGCTACATGGCAAGCACTATTTTAGGCATTTGGATTCACGGATAAACAAGATAAAATCCTGACCTCCTAGAACTTATGCTTTAGTGAAAGCAGATGTTTAGTAAATGTTGAACAGGTACAGAGCACACACTCAATAGAGGGCTCTGTGGAAGTAACTACCCCTCCTTTCATTGTTTACCTAAATTTCTGGGGTATTTTTTTAAACAATAGTGAGAAGATTGGAGATGGAGAAATCTCTTTTCTATTTGTTCTTAGTTCTCATAATGTTCAAAATAAATGACTGCGGTAGGTAATATCATAAAAGACGAATATATCACAGTTCTGTGCTTCTGCATACGAAGGCGAGGGTAGTTAATTGGCTCATAATCAGTTCTTGAGCAAAGGGCTAACATGATAATGGGCCAGTAATGAGACGACCCTTCTGAGCTAGGCTGTCAGCTAATCACATCTGGTTTGTAAAGTATTAATCAGCTCTGAGTCAGTGGGTAGGGAACATTAAGAATGCGGTCACTTCCTAAATAAATTATTTCCCACTTACTCTGACAATCATAATTGGTGTATTTGAAAGAATTATTTTAACACACTAAGTAGAGCAAAGCTCTAATAATATTCTTTGATTAAAATACCTAGTTATAATATTTTATATTATTAAAGATTTATAGTAATAATAGTAGACTTCATGCCACATTAATAATGTCAAAGCAGTCACATGTTAAGATTTGTTCTGCAAGGAGCATACTTTCTAGATCTCTTTTGTCATGAAAATAACATTTTCTGCTCCAGTATTTTAATTAGTCCTTTAACTGGAATTTTCTCTCTTGGCTCACTGAAAAATTAGCTCCTTTAATTGTTCTATTACTCGTTATGTTCCAGGTACACTCAGTGTGCTTCCTGTTAGTCATTTGCCTTTTCCAATTTTTACTATGATGTTCCCACAGGAATTGGAAGCATTTTTATTTTTGGAAGACAGCAGGTAGAATAATTAAGATTGAATCATAGAAATAAAGGCTTGATTCAGAATTCACTCAACACCTAAAATAAGAACCCATGTAATGAGAGTTAAAAAAAAAAAACAAGAAAAAAAAAAAAAAAAAGAAACTCCCATGAATGGCAAAGCTGGAGAAGACTGTCCTGATAACACACGTTCATCTTGAGTTTCAAATATGTCCACAATAATGCTCTATGTACTTGGTTGGTATAGAAAACATATTTTCCTTATTAGCTTATTAGTTAATATTACAGGTTCTTCTAATATGCTATCCTATACTAATGTTTTATATGCAGCTACAAAAAACATGACTTTCTAGCATTTCTGTTGGTGGTTTGCTTAATTTTCTTTTAAATAAGAATTGTGTTATGGTAGAAAATTCAAAAGTATGAGAAAACTATGAAGCAAGACAGAATATCCAGTCTCAGTCACTCTCGCCCAAGACTTTACCATCATCATCAGCAGCAGCAAGAATGTATACCCTTACTAAATATGTAAAATGTGTCCACATGCTCTGTTAATATTTTACACACATTCTCTCATTTAAGCCCTATAAAATCCCTATGAGAATGTATGATGAATTTTTAAGTTTTTTACATATTAACATTTTATTCCATGCTTTTCCCTTTATTACAGGGGTTGGAAGACCAAAAACTACATTTCCTAGACTCTGTTACAACTTATGTGCTGCATGTAATTTATATTTTGCCATCTAGTGAGATGCTCTATCGCTAGACTCGGGAGACAGGAAGAAGTCAGAAGCCATTCTCCCTTCTGCGGTAGAAGACATGTAGGCCTTAACAGAAATTACTCTTACAATAGCCTCTGAATTCCCTTCCAGCCACATGCCACAGGGCTTAGGGCAGTACTGGATAGTAACAAGATTTCCTACAGTCCTTTGCCTCTGGATGGGATCTTTAATTCCCTCACTCTCCAGGACACCGGTATAAAATCTAGTGGCCACACTTTGACTTCCCCTCTAGCCCTTACAACAGTTTTGTAACCTCCTAAATATTATTACATCCTTTTCTGTTTGTGATACCTAGAGTGGATATGTTTCCCTGGTGAAACCCTTATTGTTATAGTTAAATAATAATATTATTCCTGGGCTGTTTTTACTCCAGTAACCAATCCTCCAATTCTCTGAATACCAACTAGGTGTCCAACAATTAAATTCAATTCTGGTACTATCTACCTGGAGTTAGTGTCACATCCCACAGGGTAAAGGACCCAGTCCCACAAGACTGCCTCCATTATAGATGCCAGTTGCCAGACTCAGACCACCTGTAGTTCTGACCCACTGTCTAGAAATTGGAAGTCCCCAAGACCCACTTTTCAGATCAAACATTTTCTGGAATAGCTCACAGAATTTAGGAAAGTGCTTTACTTACAATGACTTGTTTATTATAAAAGATGCAGCTCAGGACCAGCCAAATGAAACAGATGCACGGGAGAAGGCATGTGCAGGTGTGGAGCTTTCACACCCCCTCTGGATATACCACCTTCCTAGTACATTGATGTGTTCTTCAGCCTGAAGCTCTCTGAACCCCACCTTTTAGGAGTTTTTATGGAGTCTCCAAGCCATAGGCTTGATTGGGTAAATCACTGGCCACTGGTGAATGAACTCAATCTCTAGCCCGTCTCTCTCCCCTCCCCTAGGGTTGAGTGGTATAAGGTGAGTGGTATAAGGTGAGCCGTGAAGCTGAAAGTTCAAACCCTGTAATCTTGCCTTTGTCTTTCTGATGACCAGTCCCCACCCTGTAGCTCTCTTGGGGCCCAGCGAGTCACCTCATTAATGTAAATGCAAGTACACATGAAAGAGGATTGTTGTGAATAACAATGAGTTTGTCATCAGTCCCGTCACTCAGAAATGATTTTGTCATCACTCCTATCACTCAGAGAATGCCAAGGGTTTTAAGAGTTCTGTGCCAGACACCAGGGAAAAGACCAAGTATATATTTCCCATTATCCCATAACTTCCATATCATAGCGAAGGACACAAAGGGATTAAAAACTTAATTAAGACCACCTGGCTAGAAAGTGTTAGCACTGAGGTTTGTGTTATACATGCTAAAAATCTGAGATACTTTTCTATGAAAGAAAAAAATTACAACAAAGATGATGTTGATAATTGTCACTTATTTACAAAGTTAATACATTCTTACTAGTCTTACTTTATTTTATGATTAATAACCACAATAAAAATAAGGAAGTCCAAGGTCTAAATTTCATTTCAATTCATTTCATTTCATTTCTCCAACAATTTTATTTAGGCTTTTGCCTTCAGGCAATGATATTTTCTATAATAACATATTCAGGGTTAATCTATCCTTTTGCTTCCCTTAATCCACTGCCTGAACAACTAGACCAATGGTTCTCAGTGTGCTCTCTATACCCACAGCTTCAGTATCTGCTGGGAATTTGTTAGAAATGAAAACTCTCAGGCCCCACCTCAGACCTACTGAATTTGAAACTCTGAAAGTAAGCCCCAACAATTTATGCCTCAATAAACCCTTCAAGTTTGTTTGGTTGTTTTTATCACTGTCCACATTCATGTTGATATTTTGGTCCTATCCATGCTGTATCCAAGATGCTATTTCTCCGTCGGGTTTCCATATGGTAAGTCAGAGCAAGAGCATTGCCATCAGGACTGTGTTATTAAATATGCCAACAAAGTCCAACTTCTACTAAGAGATCCTGGGGATCTCCAGATTATGCCATTTGAAGAAGCTGCCAACTTGGTGAGAAGTGGAAAAGTGATGGATTAACTTTTGCTTCATGCAGCATAAAACTGTATGAGACTAAAGGAGGGAGAGAAGCATTGCTACTTTAGATTAAAAAATTAAGAGATATATATATATGTATATACATAGCCAAATATTGTTTTGAAATGCCAAGAATGTCATAGGTTAGAGATCTGAAGCTGAAGTAGGACTTTCAATGAGCAATGCATTAGCTAGCATGTAAATGGACCCTGTGCATAAATTAATTGTGGATTTCTCAAATTACAGCCATTCTTCTGTTACTGTCAATTTTAATTAATATGGCTCAGTTTTAAAATTAAACATAGTGATATTTGTCCTAATAATGTTCTTGAAATCATAGTGTCAGTAGGCTAGTTATATGTTTCTTCTAGTAAAATTAAAATACACACATATTTAATAAACTAAGTCCATTGAAAACATCTTTCATACAATTGGTGATATGCTTTGATGAATGCAAGATTAATTTATTTAATAAATGATCATACCTCCCCATTGGGAAATTCCAGGAAAGAATGTAGACTGACAAGAGAATCTAACTGTATTATAAATGTATAAAACACCTCATTAAAGGGGGTAGGAGAAGAGCTGACCTAAAAGATTTTGGAAATGCAGTCTGTAAGACTAAAGCCAAAGGGAACTACACATTAAGTACTAAAGCCAAAGGGAACTACACATTAAGTACTAAAGCCAAAGGGAACTACACATTGTAGTTGATAAAGTAGCTTTCCACAGAGATACAGGTTAAAAATTCTGACACTACTGTTCATGTGTATTGGAGTTAAACAATTAACTAAATGGCTCAGCAAGGGGAGGAGGCTAGAATGTAGATTAGAGTTGGAGACATCAGCTAGAACTCATGTTTAACTTAATATAGGTATAGATGCTTACATATAGAATGATTTATAGATATGTGTGTATATGCACATTAGTATACACACTTGTATTTCTTTCCTGTGTCATCTGAGAGGGTCTAAAAGAAACCACCCAAGATCCTGGTTTCTAATCTCATTCTCCAGTAAAAAGAATTAAGGCTCTTTGGAGAAATGGCTGTTCCTACCACTGGATAGGAAATATACAGCATAAGCCTGGAGCATCTTGTAGTGCCAGAAAGTAAGAAAGTGACTCTCCCCCCAAAAAATCACCCCATTATGTCAAAGGGGCACAGAAACCAATAGAAGGAACTACCAATGTCCAAAGCTAAAATAGCTAAAATACTTGGAGCAACAAAATAAATAACTTTGGATTATTAAACAAAATATAAAATAGATATCCATAAGTCCACACTGATGTAAATAAAGAATTGAATAAATCAATAAATGGATGGTAAGAGACAAATCTCTTTATGCAGAAGATGTTTCTGAAATGCAGATACTCCAGAAAGTTATGTAGGGGAACATAACTTGTCACTTCGTAAGTGTGGGTTATGCATAATGACTTCCTTACAAAGAGTACACTATGGAAAGAGGGAAAAATAGTAACTTTACAGTGGAGAAACCTGACAAACACTACCTTAGCCAAATGATCAAGGTCAACATCAACAGTCATCAATTATGCTGACAGTATGTAGTCTTTGATATGATGTGATGAAAATGGCACTTTACCTTTGTGATCTTCTCCGTAACCCACTGAAACCACCTTTGCAAAATTATGACTGAAACAGTGAAAGAGACCTAACTTAACTGACTCCATCTTTCTTCTAACCCCCAAGCTGCCCTTGTTCATTCCTTGGCATAGGCTGAGTTAACTTTGGGAGAAACTTAGCTTATACTTTATAGTTTAAACAAAGATGGTAACAGCCCTTTCTCAAAGCAGACCTCCTTCTTGCCTGGAGACTGGATTGCCTTTGTAGGACTAACATTAGCCACAAGATTAGAAATTATGGTTTAGGAGTCAAGCAGCTGGAGGCTACAAGATTCTGACCCTCCTTAAACTGCTCTTAAGATCAGTGCTTGAGATATTTTGCAGACCCTGCACTTGATGGATCAGCTGGCACCACCCAGAACAATAAACTGGCTCATTTGATCTTGGGGCTCTACCCAGGAACTGACTCAGCTCAAGAAGACAGCTCCAACTCCCTAGGATTTCATCTCTGACCAATCAGCACACCTGGCTCACTGGCTTCCCCCAACCCACCAAGTTATCCTTAAAAAACTCTGCTCTCCCAATGCTCAGGGAGACTGATTTGAGTAATAATAAAACTCCAGTCTCCCACACAGCCAAAGCTGCGTGAATTACTCTTTCTCTACTGCAATTCCCCCGTCTTGATGAATTGGCTCTGTCTAGGCAGTAGGCAAGGTGAACCTCTTACACCATAACCCCGGTCTAATCATGACAAAAATATCATACATATTTCACTAGAGGGCCATTCTACAATATATCTATCTGACCAGTACTCCTAAAAATTATCAAAGTTATCAAAAACAGAAAATGTCTGAGAAACTGTCACAGCTAAGAGGAGTCTAAGGAGAAATGACAGCTAAATATAAGGTGATGTTCTGAATGCGATCCTGGGACAGAAAAAGAACACTAGGTAGGCCGGGCGCGGTGGCTCAAGCCTGTAATCCCAGCACTTTGGGAGGCCGAGACGGGCGGATCATGAGGTCAGGAGATCGAGACCATCCTGGCTAACAAGGTGAAACCCCATCTCTACTAAAAATACAAAAAATTAGCCGGGCGTGGTGGCAGGTGCCTGTAGTCCCAGCTACTCGGGAGGCTGAGGCAGGAGAATGGCGTGAACCCGGGAGCTGGAGCTTGCAGTGAGCTGAGATCGCGCCACTGCACTCCAGCCTGGGCCACAGAGCCAGACTCGGTCTCAAAAAAAACAAAAAACAAAAAACAAAAAACAAAAAACAAAAAAAAAGAAAGAAAAAGAACACTAGGTAAAAACTAGGAAAGTCAAATAAACTATCAATTAATAATATACCAAAATTTAGTTTATAACTAAGTACAATATTGGTTCATTAGTTATAACAAATGTATCAAATCAGCATAAGATGTTAATAATAAGTGAAGCTGTGGGGTGTGGGAGGGTGCAATGGGGGGTTTGTTTGTAATGGAAACTCTTTGTACTATGTGCTCAATTTTTCCTTAAATCTAAAACTGTTCTAAAACATAAAATATATTATTTAAAAATTAAATGTATTACACCTCTCCAAGGAAGCCTGATGCCTTGTTCCTAGAAGGTCCTCTTCTGATCATTTCAATATGACTGCTTTGGAGGGCTGTGCCAGTTTATGCCAGTTTATGTCAGTTTAGGAAAGTGACTAGGTGCTGAAATTTAGCCACTACTCCACTTCCAGAACCCCTGGCCCTGGTAACAGGCTCCACCAATAGGAAAGGGACATCTGTATTAGTCGGGGTTTTCACAGAGACAGACCAACACGAAGGAAGGATGGATGGATAGATGGATAGATAGATGGATGGATGGACAGATGAATAGCTGGATGGATGGATGGATAGATAGATAGATAGATAGATAGATAGATAGATAGATAGATAGATAGACGAGAGCGGATTTATTAGGGGAACTGGCTCTGTCTGCAAGCTGGAGACCCTGGAATGCCCATATCATGGCTCTGTCCGAGTCCAAAAGCCTCAGAAATGGAAGCCAATAGGCAAAGGATAAAGGCCTGAGAACCCAGCAGGCCACTGGTGTAAGTCCTGGAGTCCAAAGGCCTAACAGCCTGGAGTTTTGATGTCCAAGAGTGGGGGAAGAGTGTCCCAACTTCAGGAGAGAGAGGAAATTGGGTTTCTGTTTTGTTTTGGTTTTTGGTTTTTGGTTCTGTCTGGGCCTCTGATTGGATTGTGCCTGCCCACAGTGAGAGTGGCAGTCTTCCCCACTCAGTCCGCTAACTCACATGCAAATCTCCTCTGGAAACACCCTCACAGACATGCCTAGAAATAATGCTTTATCTGTTCTCTAGGTATTCCTTAATCCCGTTAAGTTGACACCTAAAATGAATGATACAGAACCTTCGTGTGATTGCTATGTGCTAGCTGTGCACTAGTTTCTCACGGCATGCCTAATTATTTCAGGAATGAAGGCATGAGAGTGAGGAGAAGGCTATTTTTTTTTCTGCTGCACAATTCTTTGGATATGAATGCAAGTGAGAGATTCAGCTTAGTAACTCCTGACACTTTTAAGCCCCTAGAGGCAGAAGTTTGGAGCAAATGACCAAAATTCTACTTTTGTGATTCTATGGATGCAGGTGACAAGCAGCTAATAGGATTAATAGTATTAATACTAGCTAACATCAATTAAATATTTACAATGTCCCAGATACTGATAACACAGATTTCAAAGTAATTTTTAGGCTTGAACAGTCCAGAATTTTTAGTGCCCCCCAGCTTTAAAGAATTTTAAAGTAAAAAAAAAAAAAAATTCTTGATTTTGCTTTAAAGCCTAACTATGTGCCAGTTGCATCTCTTGCTTCTGGTGTCCTCAGACTTCCACTTTGCTGGTGGAAACTGCTGATACCCCTGTGCTCTTTAGAACCCTGGGCATATGGCCACTTCACACCCCTGTCAAAGACATCCCTCATGGTGCCTCTTGATTGGGAGACTGACTCTCTTAGAGGCTCTTAATTTTAGGACTCCAGGCTGTGTTAATTGGAGATGACAGTCACCCACACCTAGTTGTTTCCCATGCAGGTGTCCTTAACTCAAAACCGCTTCAGGCTGAAAACAGGATAATAAAATATCTCTCTCCTCACTGCCCCATCACTACTCAGCAGCCTGCCTAAGCCCTGCTTGTGATTCTCTCCTCAGTGAAAAAGCCTCCTGATTCCTTTTCTCTCTACCTTATCTAGATAATAACTAGAACTTACCATTCTTTGCTCTAATGGTTTTAACAGGCTTCAAAAATCTCCACTGGTCTAGTAGCTTTTTTAGTTAAAATAATTAAGTGAAAAACAGCTTTAAATGTTTCCTGAATTAGGCTAATGAATAATGATTAAATCTGATTAAGTGGAGAATCAGAGGAAAGAGGTGGGAGCCAGGGATAGCTCTTTATACTGGGTATTTACCATGCCAACATCCAGAAGTTTTTAACGAGGCAGGCATGAGATGATATTTATCTGAAGTGTGCGCACTAAGAGGACCTGCCTTGGATACGGTAGACAGCCCAGAATGCAGAGGTAGGCATTCATTTTTAAATCAGTCCAAGTCTAATGGCCAATTAAGGCCCATTTGTTCAACTTCACCATCCTCTTTTGTTGTTTACTGCTTCAACTTTGAATGCCAGAAGCTTTTTAAAAAGAGCTTGACCTTTGCACAAAGGAGCTTTTTCAATTTAACCTCTAATTTAATATGACTGACATATGAAATATACTAGTTTGATGTTCAGGCAATAACTCAAAGAAGAGAGAGAGGAGGCTTGGAGACAAAACACAGCATAGAAACTGATAAACGAAAAATACTGATCACTGAGTAGTTTTTAAAAACCAAGATGTTTTTATAATAAGCTTCTCTGATTGCAAAGCACTTGCAGATATTTTTATTGATGAAGCACAGCAGAAGTCTCCAGAGAAAGAAGGAAGAGACATTTTTGAATAACTAGTTTAAATTGTCACCACAATTTTATCTCTTGGGCTGTTCTCATTTTAAAGCAACACTATTTTTTAAAGTTCGTTTTTACTCCTGTGTCATAATTCTAGCTCAGCCTAGGAGTCTGGAAAGAACAGAACACTAATATCATCCTTTATGAAAACTTTATTGCTGTGCACTGTGACCTTTATGGGATTAAACTCTTAAGCCCACTTAAAATCGCAGGGTGCCAGTGGTGCCAATGCCTAGAACATTAAGGCCGCTGTTATTTTTTGGAAATTCTGTTCATTAAGGTGCCAATCTTGAGCCATATAGGTTTTGAATTTTCGTATCATTCCAGGTGCCAAAGTTTATATCTATTGTGTGACAGGCACCGAGAATAAAATGTTGTAGAAGATTAACAAGGTCCTGCCTTAAAGAAATTGCATTTCAATGGAGGATGAAAGAAAATAAAAAGAAAAGATCACTTTGGAAATTGATAATTGCTGTGAATAAAAACATTGACTGGGAAAGCCTTTTGATAGGGTGGTCTGATGAGTTCCTTCTACAAGGGGAATACTGGAGCAGCAACCTGGATGAAAAGAAATAGTCAGGTTAAACAAGGAAAACTACAGGAGTAAAGGCCCTGAGGCAGGAATGAACTCTGAGTTTCCAGGAAGACAAAGAAGGCCAACGTGCCTGGAAAATGGTGAACATAGGCCAAAATCAAAAGGCAGGCAGGGTGTAGGTCATGTCCAGGCCAGTAGGCCATGGCTAGTAGACAGAATCTTATTTCCAATATGGTGGAAAACAAGTGGAGGCAGAGAAGACATGCATGGATTTGGGGACAACAGTGTCAGCTGGAAGACCAGTGTGGAGGCTGTTACAGAAGTTCAGGCAAAAGATAATGGCAGCTTAAAGTAGAGTTGGGGAAGTTGGGGAGGACAAGCTGGCTGTCCATTTATTCGAATACTTACTGAGTGTCCCCTGAGTGTCACATACTTTCCTAGGTTCTCTTTTTTTCTCCATATGAAACTTTATCTTGAACATTTCAGTCATAACCCTTACACAGCACTTAATACATTGTATTTTCATTTTCTTAATTGTTTGTTTCTATGTCTCTTTCACATGTTAAATTGTGAGTTCTCTGAGGACATGTATAGGATATAATTTATCTGTTTCCAAAACCTAGCCCAGTGCCTGGCATCTAGCAGTCTCTCAATAAATGTGTATGTGTTTTAGAGTTGAATTGAAAAGTTGAATTGAATTCAAGACTTTTATCTCACATTCTCAGGAAAAAAGCTTGCCATCAGGCCCTGCCGATTTGAATACATTTACCTTTTTTTTTAAAGTACTCAAATAATTTATTTTCAGTATGGTGTGGTTTGCTGCCTGCCTATCAAAGATAAAAATAGCACTGATTAATATAAACAAAATTAGAAAAATATTTGGCTAAAATGCCTTGCTTTCTCAGTCATTTGCTATCAGTTTTCCTCCTTAAACATAGAAAAAGGTGACAAAATAAAAACTTTTTTCTCATCACTGATGGTACTCTTCATAATGTCCAAGATGAAGATATTTCTCTCTTCATATTAAACCAGGTAATGAGTTTAATTGCTTTTCCCTCAAAAGTAACATATTTTTAAGCCTTTTTCCCCCTCAAATGCCATCATTTAAATCATCAGACAATGACAATGCTGTGGTTCGCTGAACAATGGGCCCACAAAGGTATCAGGTCCTAATCTCTGGAACCCATAAATGTTACCTTATATAAAAAGAGGGACTGTGCAGTCCCGGCATGGTGACTCATGCCTATAATCCCAGCACTTTAGGAGGCCGAGGCAGGTGAATCATGAGGTCAGGAGTTTGAGACCAGCCTGGCCAACACGGTGAAACTCCATCTCTACTAAAAATACAAAAATTAGCTGGGTGTGGCGGCAGGTGCCTGTAATCCCAGTCACCTGGGAGACTGAGGCAGGAGAATCACTTGCAACTGAAAGGCGGGGGTTGCAGTGAGCTGAGATTGCACCACTGCACTCCAGCCTGGGCAACAAGAGTGAAACTCCATTTCAAAAAAAAAAAAAAAAAAAAAAGGGGACTTTGCAGATGTGATTAGGTGAAAAATCTTGAGATAAGGAGATGATCCTGGATTATTCAGGAGGACCCTAAATGCAATCACAACTAACCTTATGACCTACAGGCAGAGAGAGACTTGAATACACTCACAGAGCATGAGATATGAAGGTGAAGCAAAGAGGGATTTAAGGATGTTGGCTTTGAAGACTGGAGTAATGCAGTAATAACCTGAGGAATGTCAGCAGCTACCAGAAGCTGGAAGAAGAAAACAAGAACAGGTTTTCTCCAAAAGCCTCTGGGGAAAAAGAAGCCCTGCTGATAACTTGGTTTGGTGATATTGACTTTGGTCTCCAGAACTGGAAAATCATATATTTCGATTGTTTTAAGCTTCCACATTTGTGGTAATTTGTTACAGCAGCTATGAGAAATGAATACAATCATGCTGTGCTTTCAGTTATTCATTTCTAGAATTCTCCATAGGGACCTGGCCTTCTGTCTATTTTCTTTCTTTTTTTAATTTTATTTCTTTTCTTTTTTGAGACAGAGTCTCGCTCTGTCGCCCAGGCTGGAGTGCAGTGGCCGGATCTCAGCTCACTGCAAGCTCCGCCTCCCGGGTTCACGCCATTCTCCTGCCTCAGCCTCCCAAGTAGCTGGGACTACAGGCATCCGCCACCTCGCCTGGCTAGTTTTTTGTATTTTTTGGTAGAGACGGGGTTTCACCCTGTTAGCCAGGATGGTCTTGATCTCCTGACCTCATGATCCACCCGTCTCGGCCTCCCAAAGTGTTGGGATTACAGGCTTGAGCCACCGCGCCCGGCCCTTCTATTTTCTATATCTTCCCACGTTACCTCTCAGCTTGCTGGAAAGGCAGCACTGCCCTGAGCTTGGTGAAATGGCCACCTGCTGTACGCCTTGTATGTTATAGACCTCCTTAAGAACCTTGTCCAGTGGTCCTTTCCCCTCAGGGTAGGGAGCACTCCCATCTAGGCCACACTCCAGGCACTTGAGACCCTGAAATCTCCTGCTCTGATGGTCCCAAGACTGCTCTTGTGTCTCCATGGACCCCTTTCCTAAGTCTGCGATTGAGCCAGAGTGGATTGGCAGCTAGAGATCAGGGCATCTCAATCCCACTGCCTCTAAGTTAGTTGACACTGAACTTAGTTTCAAGAATTCTAAATTGAAGTAGCCTTCTCAGTCATTATGAATGCATATTTGTCAAGACAGATGTATAGAACATGTTTCTTTAGCTGTCTGGTGACTTGCCTTAGAACTTTAGATATTCAAGCCCATGATATGTGGACTCTGTTTGTGCTCTTATCCTGGGCCCCACAAATAGAAGGGCCCTGTGGCTAGGTCTGGTCTCAGCCAAGCCACCAAAACTGATGCCATCACCAAAGACACTCAAATTGCAACCCAGGAGATCTGATAGCTTGCCACAACTGTCCTCATTAAGATGCTTCAAGCCCAATGTCTGGACCTCAACTGGCTGCCCTCTGGACTTGGAAACTTGGTTTCCAACTATTAATATTTGATTTTCTTTTTCTTTTCATGAAAATTCCCCTCACTAAATGCCTGGCTGCTGCTCTGACCATCCAGCAAATATCCTCTGCTACCAAATGGTTCAGCTGACCCTTCGTGAACAAAAGGTAACTGAATGAGAAAATGGACTTACAATGTTCAAAGGAAAGAAGAATGTCATCTCTTCTTTCTTTGAACAGAGGAGGGACTGACAAAGAGTCTCTTTTCGACCAAGCTTTCTAACTGAACATCAAGTCTTTTTTTTTCTAGACCTTAATTTTGCTTCATGAATGATAGTAATAAAAGTGCAAATATAGACTACTGAAGAAAATATAAAGCATGTTAGAAGCATTATAAACACATGGTTTATATATTTGCATAATATTTTAAATTAATATTTATGAATGCTGATCACATCTTTTTACCTTCTTTGGAGCATTGCTATTGTGTTGTTAAAAACAAAAATAGCTATAGTATCATTCTTTATCACACAGGATCTAGATGTTTTCTTTCTCTACTCCTGTTTTCTTCCCTTGAGAAAAATGTATCCATGGTTAACATTAAGAAGAAAATTCGCTGTAAAATCAAAAACACAACAGTAATCTAAGAGAGTCACAACCCACTGGAAAAGGCCACAACATCGAACAGCTAAGCTAAAAATTCCATGTCTAGATACTTGGTTGAAATTCCCTCGCTCCCACTCAGCAAAGCATCCCTGGATGCCAAAGATTATGCATGCCACTTTATAAGGACTAATGGTGAATGCTTTTTAAATTCAAAATTAAAAAGCAAGTCATTCATAAACTTTAGTACTTCATCAGTACCACATCATTTGTGTCACATGTTAACGCTAGAGTTGCGGAGAATGGTTACTTGGGATAAAAGATTTCATCTTTAGTTGATTTCCAGGCCGAAGTGGCTCAATAGTTGATCTGCTTCTTACAATTCTCAGACAGTTTAAATTGCCTTTGAAATTCTCTTAATTGGTCCATGAGGTACAGCTATCTCGGTTTCAAGAGTATATTCCTATACGGAAATCCTTGGACACAATGAAGTTTGAGAACTGTGGGCTAGACTAAAATCAGGAACAAAAGGAAAGTCTATATGCAGATGTTTAGGCATTTAAATCACTGTGCCTTTTGGATATGATTAAACTCTAAAAGTGAGTAGGGGGAGAAATCTAAATTATGCAGGCTCTCCTGGAGATACTACTCCATTTTTTGTTATAAAGATTAAGCCTCTATGATCTTTATTTGCAAATAGGTTTATCATTGTAAAAATAAAAGCTCCTAGCAGACACAGAGAAAGAGACAGAGAGAAAGAGACTAAAGTCAACTTCCTGGTTAAATGCATAAAGCCGTATTGTCTTGATTCAGCAGTTAAAAGTGGCCCTAAATTCGCATGGAAGAGGAAGACAACGCACCAAAGGGGCCTTACAATTCTAACTTCAGTTATAATCATTTATTTTGAACTTTGTTCTAACTTTCAGTGGAGCCTTTAATGACTTCAGTAAATGACAATGTGCTTGAATTTTCATTGGCATTTTCTATTGTCACAAGCTTTAAGTTTCTTCAGAGCCCCAATTCTCTTGCATTGTATTTTTTAATACCTGTAATCAAGGCCTTAGCCCAGGTCCTAAGCAAAGCTAACAAATAATTATCTTTCACAATAGAGCTAAAAACAGGAACCTAATTAATTAAAGCACTAATTGAACTTCCCATTACTGATACATTTGTTCCTGCTCTGACATAAACATTAATCAAATTCACTGAATAATTCAGCTCTCCATTTCCCTCACCTGTGTAGACAAACCTGCCTGCTATCCTGTAATGGTGAAAGATGAAAATGTTTCATGATGTCATTTGCTAATATCTTTGTTAAGTGCTAATAGCTGATAATATTGTATAGTCAAATGGGAAGAGGGTACAGAGTAAAAACAAAATGTTGTTAAATATATACCTATATATATACGCACATATATATCTTATATATTTATAACAAATATTTGTCACTTCTTTTAATAAACAAACCCATGGAGGAAAGAACCTTTTGAAAAAATTTTAAAGTATTTCACAAGAACTTCTGCATTTTAATGAAGTGGATTATTTAGACTGCAACTGTATGGGGCAGTAGATTTCCTTTAATAATGTGATTAGATAAATGCTTATATATTTTTAATCTGTCAAAATCCAAGCTTCCTGTTGAGTATAAATGCTGGCTCTCCCCTCTCCAGCTAGTAGAACCAGTTTTCGGGGCTGCTGGAGAAGATGCACATCAGATGCTGCTTCAAGGAGATAGGAAGTCATTGCTCACGGGCAGTTCTGTTTTGGAAGCCAGGCTACCTGGGACCACAGTTTGATATTGCAAGGCGAGTCAAGAGTGCAGCTCTTGCTCTTGTCTAAACAGGCTCACGCTGTGTGGAGAAAAGGTTGCAGACTCTCTGAGGGCATCGCCTTCTTTAAGTATCTCACCTTAAAACCACTAGGAGGAGGTTACCTGCAGATCCACCTAATTGTTGGTGGTGGATGATATGATGCCCAGCCTTCAACTCCCTTTGAAGATGTAGGATTTATTCCCCCTACTGTGGCAAAGACAGCCCTTAGCTGTGAACTTCCTATGGGGATTTCCTTGTTTGAAGGAAGCCATCTTTCCTGGAGGGCATGCTGCCTTCCAGAGACAACTTCCTCTGCACCCTCCTACCTCCCGCCGCTTCCTTCCACAGGTCTGATCCCCAAAGCACTCCCTAATCTGTGCATAAGAACCTCTGATTCAGAGTTGGCTTCCAAGGGAGCCTATCTGTGACAGGGATGACAGGAAGTGAATAGCATGACACTATTCAAGGTCAGGCAGACGTGGCATCAAGAGGCAAATGCTGAAAGGAAGTAAAAGAAAGCAATTGGGGGTACAGGGAGAAGTAGACCACAGTGAAGACTCAAATGAAATAGACAATGTTTGCCTTTCTCCTCAGCACTGAGTTGAGTGGAGTGTGATTCTGGGCCTGGGTCTGGGGTGTCCTCAGTGAGCCTGACTGGAAACCTGTTTAGGCCAACATGGCAGCTGGGGACAGGGAAGAACCAGGGTTGGGAGGAGAGGACTACTGTAATCGCCTCTCAGACACACATCAAACTCTTCAGAAACAGGTTCAGAGTTACTTCAAAGTAGACTTACTTCAAAGTGATGTTGAGAGATTTTAAAATAAACCACAGAGTTCTCGGAAATTTCCTCAGCTGCAGCAGCAGAGTGGGCACCACCCCTGTCCTTACATGGAAAGAAAATGAGATTCCAGAGATCTCTCTCATTAGCAGAGAGAACAGCAGTCCTCCTTTATCACTGATGATATGGAAACAAACTATTCACAGGCTTCTAGCTACATCTGGCCCCCATTCCACCTGTTTTGAATTCTCTTTTTTATCGTATTAGCCACAGGCAGCCTAGTGAGTCTCCAGATGAGACCGTAAGTTTTAGGCACCGTTGCTGATAAAGCTGAGATGATTTAACACAGGAGATGCTCACTGTGCTTTCCCGACCAGTGAATAAAGAAAAAACATAGCGGTCTCCATAGGTCTGCCCATCTCAAGGGAGGTAAGGGGGTGAGCATTGCAAGAAAGAAAGAAGGTAGGAGAAGGAGTATGACAGCAACTTAAAATAATGAGTGTAGTTATAATACTTGGCGTGTTTTTGTCCCCAGAAACCAGCTCAAGCCTGGCTGCCTGCACAGAGCCCCAACTCTTGAAAGGGTACCAGGAGAGCTATGTGAAAAGGTTTCTTTCTTTCTTTTTTTTTTTTTTTTAAGTTATCTGTTAGATGCTCTGAAAAGGGCTTTTTGTGCTGAGCTTAAGGCAGCTCAGTTTAGCAGTAGGTAGAACATTGTTAAAATGGATAAAAATGGGAGATAAGCTTTGCTCCCATAATCTGCTTCCAACGGATATGGAAAAGAAAAGAAGTGACTCCTTAGAGACATATTGTTGCTGCACTTATTGGGCTCAAAGGCCTTCCTTTGGAATTAATATTTACCTCCAATTACAATTTCCTGGCGTAAGGAGTCCCTACTGATGATCCTGTTCTGAAAATCTTTGATTTATTGAATGAGTAGGCAAATCCACTCACTTAGGTACCCCATCCCAGAAAGCAGTCAATGAAAAGATTAAATCAGAGCAGGAGGAATGTTTTATTTACACTTCTTTGAAGTTCAGACCTTCACTCCTTCCCTCTCCCTGTTCCCTGGGAGCAGAATGGCTCCAAGAAGTTTTGCTCTGCTTTTAGAAAGCTCACATCTGCCTCCAGGCTGTAGCTCTGCCTTATTGTATTTTATGACCTTTGGACAGCTTTTCTGCCTCCTTGAAATTGGGATTTGGCCTGCATGAAAGAAAAAAAGTGTAGATGTATCGCTTTGCTCACACTAAATGCATACAAGTTGGTGAATAGAGGACTAGCTGGACTTTGCAGAGACACCAAACATTGATTAAAAGCTCTGCTTTCTTTTCCCCATCCCCTATTTTTGCAAGGCATGCAGAGCTCCAGTCCCTTCTCTGGATGGATGAAAGAACAAGGTGGAATTTTATCCCAAGAGAGGAAAAGAGAGGAAGCCAACAGAGGTCTTTCCCCTTGCCTAACACAGCACAAGCATTTTATTCTTTCCTAGGATCCTTTAGGACACTCTGGCTATAGTAATTGAGTTTCAGCATGGTGGTTATCCAGAGGCTGCTGCAGGGAGGAATGCTGTGCTGTGCTGTAGCCGGCCAGGGCCTGATGACCCCTCACTGTAGGTGGTCGTGGCTGAGTGACTGAACATGGAGGGGGCTTAGTCCTCTGGAGCTTTAATGCATGGCTAGCCCTAGTCTTTCTGGGATCACATGCATTACCAGTGCTGCCCAGAGGGATGTGTAATGCTAATAGATGTAAGAAAAAGTCTTCATATTAATGTTCTAATACTTTATATAGGAAGGGGAAGAAAAAGGGGATAAAGAAAAAAAACATTTTTAATAAAGAGAAAAAAAGTTCATTACATTTAACTCACAGAGACTGCCTGCCCACAGGGGACAGACCAACAATATGTGCAATTTTTCCCTACAATCAGGCATGTCTAGACATTTCAGGATTTCTCTTTCTCCTTCTAGAAGCCAGGAGAAGGGCTTGAGGCCCAGCCATCTCCAAAGTTTTGGATCGGCCTTTCAGAGATCACATCTAAGACACTCTCCAGACAAAGGTATGGAGAAGAGACAACCAGCTGGTGCTACTAACCACCCGATTCCACAGCAGGGGAGAAGTGTGATAGAGGGAATGAAAAATATAGCAAAACATAACCACGGCAATGATGAAATAAGGAAAAGTGTTCTTGCAGCCATTCTCTGTTTCAGTAAAAGTCCCAATATGGTAACCCCAGGGTTAGGATATGATGCCTTGGGACTTTTATTCTGCTTTTATCCCTCTGAACAGGAGTCAGGTCTATGGCTGGGAAGCTCCTGTCAGTGAATATTTTCTATTCTTTCTTTGTTATGGTTTTCCTTTTCAAGCTCCCAAACAAGACTATTTTGCCAGGGGAGTATTTTCTTGTGTCTGAAAGGTTTCAGAGATTGTTTGTTTTGAAAAGCATCTGCAGAAAATAATTGGGGAATGTGTTAAACCTGCCATCAATTTGCTTTATTGATGTGAGAGCCTCGGTGGGCCCAAGTGCAGAATAGACATTTCCCCATGTGAGTGAGCTACTGAAAAGGCTGTGTTGCTGAAAAGGGCAAGTCCAACAGAGGCAGACGCTCAAGAGGAAAGGACAAGGGGAAAGCAGAGGGGTGGAAACGGAGCCAAAGTCCTGAGACAAAGCCCATGATGATAAAAACAAAAGCTTCTGGAGATGTTCAAAAGGAAAGCTGGTTATCACAGAAACTGCTCCAAAATTGATCTTTTCAGGCATTAAGCCACTTTCTCCATGTATGGTGAGGAGGAACGAGAGAGTGTGTATATCAAAAGAACCTCATTTGGGTGGCGGGATTCCCATCTGTTTAGTTTTAATAAAAGTCTCCCCCTGTCCCCTAACATAGCATTTATTTCTGCCATAGAGAAATCCAACCTTGCTTGACTTGGTTTATGGCACCCGGACAAATGGTAATTATCAGCCTGTAATTCCCTTGAGGGGAGTTGATGTTTCAATAAATTATAAGAGCTGAGCTTGAGTGGTTTATGGCACCATCAAAACCTTGATATGGACATATAATCTTATAACCACAACTTGCTAGGAAATAGGTGTTTGCACAATGGGTGATTTAGGAGTCTACAGCACCTCTCAGAGAGGAGGAGGCCTGCCAGGATGATCCCCAGCAGCCCCTATGCCAACTCTCAATGAAACCAAAGACACTTCCTATCTCAAAAGTATGCCAAGGTTTCTCCAAGTTGAACATATTTGGATGCGCACTGGTACACACATCTGTAAGACTTGGTGATCCCCCAAAATAGTTATGTGACCACAGGTGTTTTCTCAAATGCTTAACATGTTCACAGGCATCTCAGAGCAAGGAGGAGTTTCCCATATCACATCCAAGGACACAGAGAAAGAGGGGTGCCTAAATCTACATGCAACAATGATCACTGTCATTTCATATTAAAATTTATAAGATCTCCTGTTTTCAAAATGTGTTAGAGCCGTATTAGAAGCAAGAGGGGCACAAGATATTCCATAGATATTTATTGTGAGGCTCCATTGTGGCCACATAGAATTGTCCAGTTAAACAGTCAGGTGAAAGATAGAAATATGGCAGCATTGCTAAAAAGCACTGAAAACAAATATTATTTCTTTAATTTATTTATAACATATACCCTCTGACTTCCAAAAGGATTTTGAAGTCACTTAGAATACACTGCCATGATGTATATAGATACCAAACATATTGTATTATAAAATATATTCTATTGTATATATATGTACAAATAAATGTGTGTGTGTGTGTGTGTGTGTGTGTGTGAGATTTTTCAAATGTGTCAGAGGAAAATTGGAAGAGAATTGTGTTGGTGATCAAAAAGTATGTTAAAGCAACCTGGCTCTAAATTTCTCCTTAAACTTCTTGGAAAAAGAAAAGAAAAGAAGATAAACACTACATAATTCTTGGGCAAACTGAGGTTCCAGTAAGAAACTTGCTCAGTGTCATGCCTTAGGCAATGTAGTGGTGGCTCCAAGGAACAAGTCTCTAAAATACAGTGCCAGGTAAATTGCCATTTCTCACCAGTCAGGTCTTCCACCTCTCTGTACCCACACGATGTCAAACAAATCACTTTCATCCATAGACTGTTTCATAAAGAGAAAATATCTAGGGGCCTTTTTGTGCCTGTGGTCACAAAACATGAAGGCCACAATCCCATAACTAGACCTCAGGGTTCAGAAAAGAAAAGCTATTCTTCACCACAGTGGTAGTAACCAGGCTTTATAAATCCTTGAAATAAACCAATTACAGCTTTTGACCAGGCAAAGGCTTTAGCACAAAATGAGGGTTACATACCTGTATCATTTCCACACACTACCTAAATCTAGTGCCATGTTTTCAGTGTGCTTTCTAAAAAATATCTGTGCCCCAAGTTGCTTCACAAACTTTGCCATCAACTTCCATTTGCCTTATAATCTTTGTCCTATGTATATTAAACATCTGAATATCAATGTCCAAAGAGTTTCAAAAGTACTTATTTTCAAATGTATTTATTGGTTTTCCACACCTGTGCATAACAGAATCCAGGGCACTCTGGAGAGAATGTTGTTTTGTTGGATAGATAATCTATTTTTATAGAAATAAATGCAGACAGGTTGAAAGTATTAATAGGAGTAGTCACATTATAAAACTTCATACAATAAAATATGTTTAGACTTCAATATCAACTCAAGAGGTCTATCTCACCAAAGGTGTATGCTTCTTGTAATTTGACAATAAGAAGTACACAATCCATCCTTCGGTTTATCCAAAGAAGCACAGAGCTGAATTGAACGCCTAACTGAAGTGACAAATTAATCCTGGTAGTTCTACTCTTGTTAATTGATCTCTTAAATGCTTCCGTTTTTATTTTTAATTGTGCTGTTACTGTAAACTGCCTCAAAGCCTTTTAGAAAAGGCATAAGTCATGTATAAACAATTGTGTAAAATACAAATACTTTCTACAGGGGCTTAGGTAAATTGTAAGAGGAACCAATAAATTCATATCAGACAGAGTACAACAGAAATTGGAGAAGGACAGCGGAGCCTTCGATAGCTCAGTTGGTAGAGCGAGGACTGTAGTGGATAGAAATTGGAGAAGGAAAGTTTCTTTGTGATGGCCCAGGAACTGCCCCTTGTAAACTATGGCAGAGATGATCCATAAAGCCAAACAATTCACAAATCAAACCAATACTAGGGGGAATTCAGGGTTTGCTTTTCATTTCAATAATGTAGATTTGTGACACATAAATCAAACTCACCAGGCAGATTCAAATGCCTTCAAGTTCCAAGTGGGTAACATAAATAAGTGATATGATTAATAACAACAGGAAAGTGGGAGCTGGGCATTATGGAGAAATGGAAAATGTGCCTCCCCACTATTTAAATTCAAATTTTTATAAAACATGCTTCAGGCCAAACAAAGCATATCTCCTGGCCACAGTCAATGGCTCAATGGCCATTTTGTGACTCCTGATCTAAATAATCAGTCTATTTCACTCCTCTAAATTTTCGCAACAGTGGAACTATTGGCATTTGGAGTACAACAATTTTTTTACTGGGCAGGACTTGCCTGCTCATTGCAAGTCAATGGATGTCTGGCTCTCCCAGGAACCAAAAACTGTAATATGATTCAGACAACTAAAAATGTCACCTCTGCCAACATCTCAAACATGTGCCTGCTCCACCCACTTATCCAGTGTAAGAACTAGTGTGTCTAACTCATTGGCTAACTCATTCTATCTCTTAACATTTTCATGTTTCACCTTGTATTTTTGCTTCTTCATAATAAAGGTATAATATGATTTTTAGGATTTAAGAATAATGTATTAGGGGACCCTTTCCTTTGTCTTACGCTGGATTAGAATGGGGGGGAGTATGAAGAGGTTGGCAGGAAATGTTAAGATAATGAGATGAGGAGGAGGAGGAAAGATCAAAGGCAAGTCAATGCAGTCACTAGGTAAAGCAAACAGCCAGAAAAGTATGTGGGGAGGGAGGCTGATCCCATCATCTTTGTCATTGCTACCACCACACAGTTTTCCAAAGTTGTTCTCTTTCATCCTCTTCTAAGAACTTGGAACTTTCCCAGAATGCCCAATTTGAGAAACTCTACATTTTGTATCTTTGGCCTCTAAATAAAGGTAAAAATCCTGTCTTAATAGCTATCATTTATAACATTCAGCTCTACATAATGAGGCCATTGCCAACTCATGGTCGATAGCCCACACTAACCCAAGGTTGCTGGTATGGATATAATTAGCTCCCTTAAATGAAAATCTTATGTAGAACAGATGTATTCTAAACTCCTTGTTCATTTACCAGCCAACCTAGTTAATATGCCTATTATATAGTGTTACACTCAGAAATAGAAATTACTTTAGAATGATCACATGTTATAATATTCTTAGTAAATCTGGCATCAATTCTCAAAATTGGGCTTTTCTTGTTTTCTTTTTTTGCATGGAGAGTTCTTGCTACCTATAGGACTTAATGGCTGTAGGCATTCCCCGTGATGGGGCAATGGCCCTCACATTTTTAAGGAAGGTGGGAAGGTCTCAGAGATTTGAAGACTTGAAGCTGTTTAGAGATAAAGTGGTTAACAGAGAAGAGAAAACCAGCCAAGATGGGGGTAGTGGGGTGGGAATATGAGTGTCAGACAATTTCAAAATAGAGGATAGCTAGAGATAGGTGAAGCAGAGCAGAAGACTCAGATTGGGGGAAAGTCAGGAAGTGTAAATGATTCTAAGCTTGGTTTTGACAGAACAGTCAAGACTAGCAGGGGTGAGGGGAACGTGAAGGAGAAAGAGTCCTCTGAACCTTCCTCTAAGTCTTAGTATAAAGTGGGCGTTTGAATGTAATGTCTACACTTAATGACAAAAAAGGGAGGACTGCAAAATGAGAGGCTACTAACAAGTTTCTACAGCCTCAGAAATGGACTCGAGGTAACTGGATATTTTCTTTTAAAATAGCTGTACCTTTTAATAATGACAGTATCAAAACCAATATTTATTAGTTATGTTCTTGGCACTATGCCGTCAACTTTACATGGATTCGCTGTTTCCATCTTCTCAACAATGCTATGGACACCCTCATTTTACAGCTGAAGAAACTAAGGAGGTAAGGGTTAAATAACTTGTCTGAAGTCTTGTGAGTGCTAAGGGAGAGAGAAAGGACTTACATGAAACTGTCTGATCACATTAGGCTCCCCAGCCTCCTTCCCCATCTAACACTGCTATTTCCTGGATGACAGACCTCTTGAGAGCTACCATGACATCCCCAAGAGTGGGCTTCAGAAGCCATGTGTGCCCTGTCTCCTCCCCAGATCAGAGTTGTTCAAATCAAGATGGGCACATGGCCCCAAGTCAGTCCACTCAGATTTGCCTCCTTAAGAATTTGGGATTAGGCCGGGCGCGGTGGCTCAAGCCTGTAATCCCAGCACTTTGGGAGGCCGAGACGGGCGGATCACGAGGTCAGGAGATCGAGACCATCCTGGCGAACACGGTGAAACCCCGTCTCTACTAAAAAAATACAAAAAACTAGCCGGGCGAGGTGGCGGGCGCCTGTAGTCCCAGCTACACAGGAGGCTGAGGCAGGAGAATGGCGTAAACCCGGGAGGCGGAGCTTGCAGTGAGCTGAGATCCGGCCACTGCGCTCCAGCCCCGGCGACAGAGCGAGACTCCGTCTCAAAAAAAAAAAAAAAAAAAAAAAAAAAAAAAAAAAAAAAGAATTTGGGATTAGTACAGAAATAACCAGTCAGTCAGTCTGATTGGTCTTATTTATTTATTTATTTATTCTTTTTTTGCTGAGAAACTGTCAATGTAGGTGCTATGCAATATCTACCTTATTATCTTCAAGTTTATTGAAAGGCAGAAGGAGAGAAACAAGTGGAAGGACGTAGAAAAGAAACAGAAACTGAGCCCTGTCTAAATTACTGATGGGTGTCCAGATCCTTTGTCTGGGTCCTGCCTGAGGTCGGCTCTTTTCCTGCCACCAGCTGCAGTGAGACATCCTCTATCCTCATAAGAAACACCCCATTTTTTTCAAGCTACCCTGATTTGGTATTTGTCACTTACAACGAGAGTCATAACTAAAATACCATACAGACCTCCAAGATGTGGTTTCTATCTCCCCATATTTATTTCACTATCCTAGGCACTTGTTTCTTTCAATAGCATTTTCTATTGTCCTACAATTGAGGGATGCTTTCCTAAATCCCACTGAGATTTAGGCTTAGAATAAAAACAATATTATAGGCACCAGCAGACATCCATCTTCTATTAGAAGGACTGGCAACAAAATAACCCAACCAAGCCCACTGAAAGTTGGATCTCCACACCCAAATCTCACACAGTTAATTGTGAGTATTCGTGGAGCACTTTCACATAGGAACTGAACAAATGGATAAACTCAGAGCCATACCTTCCTTTGAAATTCCCCAAATAGTTTACTATCTTGAGTTTGATAGTGTTATAAATATGGAGAATATAGTAAACGTTGGCTTTATGGAAGTGGTTCAAAATAATCACCACCACCATCATATGTAACATCTAAATACACCTTTTCTTTGTAGAACGGTATTTGGGGTATTTTGATGGGCTACCAATTTCATTACAATAGAATTAAGTTGGAATCCTTAATAATTAAAATAGCCCCTGATGGAAGATTAACTTCTATATACCCTAATAAATCTTTGTAATGGGTTGCTTTAGTAGTGCGGTGATCACCAAAGCAATTTTCCCAAGAGAACTATGTTTTTATAAGGGAGATAGAGGCAATAAAACTACCTAGAATTATTTTCTGAAGTTTATCTGAGCTTGCCAGAGCAATTGATAGGCCTGTGTATGAACACAGAACAAGGAGATTGTCTTCTCCACCCTCCTCAATTTTCAGACGAAGATACTGAGGCCTGAAGAATAAGAGTCCCACAATATATGGCCAGTGTGGCACTGTCCTCTGATTCTGCTGATCTCCCTGATATAAAACTCTTTACATCCTACAACTTTGAGAAGACTGTGTAGCTGACTTTTACAGGTTTCATAACCTTAGAAGTTAAGCTTTTCATGGAAGAACTCAGATCAACTCAGACAAACAACGGGGAGCAACCAGTAGAATGCCAGACATTGGGAGGGGACCTTCCGGTCCAGGCTCTGCCATTCACTCAGGTGAGGCCTTTTGGCTCCATTTGTAAAAAAGAGGAGGGATGGAACTATTGGCTGTAAAGTTTTCATGACATCCTGGAGAGTCCTTATATGTCTATAGAAGAGCTAGCTAGTCCCACTGCTTAGGCTTTTGGTGGCAGCTTCTAGTGGCTCTCTTACTCAGTGTGCAGCACTGGAAATGCATATGTTCTTACGACCAAAGTAGTTCATGACCCTCTTCCTTCAGAATCCAGGTAACATGCATAAGAATCAACCCACAATGGCGTTCAAATATCCGTCTGTAATTATAGCAAGAGCCATTTAGTTCACAGCCTTAGAAATTTACATCCCTCTACTTTTTTCGTCTTGACTTTATCTTACTTACTAGACTATGAACAAAGGAATTTTGAGTTGACAGAATCCAATCATCTGAGTTAAGGTCTTTACAAACAAATCAGTTCAAATAATTGATGTGTTATTTTGTCACTGTGATTTTAAAGAAAAGCATAAGCCCCTTCCAGTTCTCTTTGATAATAAAATACCATCATGGATTTGTACACTCCTGGTTTCTGGTATCAATTCAGCCTCCTGTGATAGGTGTTACTAAAAACCTTAGAAGTACTTGTTTGTACATGCCAGATTTTCTTTAATATACCAACCAATAAGTAATTCTGCTCTGCAGTCTTTCAAAAAACGCTATGAAAAAATGAAGCAAAAAGAGAAAGAAAATGTTTGGATTTTTTTTTTCACATTTCTTTTTGGCATAAACCATGGAATATGGCTCAGGATCTCCATCTAGTGGCATCTTTAAGGTGAGAACTCTGTTGTAAAATCTCTTAGCACTGGAAAGTTGGGGATGGGGCCATTAAATAAGACAAATATTTTTTTTTCTGCACACACGCATTTATTGAGAGTCTAATATGATAAGTGTGTGTTGCTTCTTTTTAACTAAGAGAATCCATGTTTCCTGGGTTACTATTAATAGGTCAGTCTCTACTAAGGTCTCCAAACCATGAAAGACCATCATATGTCATTTTGCTTACAGGGATACCTGGGTTCTTCCTCCTTCTCTTTCCCAAGCTCATATTATAGAATTTAACTTGTTTTTTAAAAATCCACTCTGACAAGGTAAGGAAATGGAAAGAAAAAAAAACTCAGGAAAAGTCATTTTTCTTCTAGTTGTTAATTCTCATCAACAGTCTGATGGAGAAAGTTGTTGATGGTATGTAACATACGACGTGAGCTCTCTCAGGTATGTTAAAGAGTCATAATAAGTCATGCCCCCACTCATCTGCTTCTCAGGGTGAACACAGCCTATTTCTGTGCAGCAGACTGGAAAAATTTCAATGATAGCATGTCATTTTCCAGACAGAACATTTCTAATTATTTCTGTCCTTGGAATGTAATATATGCAATGCAAGTTACATTCCCACAAGAAGTGCCAACTACTGCCCTCAGAGTAACTTTTGGAAAACTGTTAGATGCACAATCACCACCTCATGTGGCCACCCCAGTGATCTAGAAAAGCTAAGAATTCCTTCCTCGAATTTTCTATCTTTTCTTCATTACATCTGGGTTTTGTTTGTTTGTTTGTTTTGAGGCAGGGTCTTGCTCTGTTGCCCAGGCTACAGTGCAGTGGTGTGATAATGGTTCATTTCAGCTTTGAACTCAAGTGATTCTCCTAGTCAGCCTCCCAAATAACAGGGACTACATACATGCACTACCATACCCAACTATTTTATTTATTTAATTATCTTTTGTAAAGATTGGATCTCACTATGTAGACCAGACTGGTTTCTAACTCCTGACCTCAAAAGATCCTCCCAGTGTGGCCTTCCAAAGGGCTGGGATTACAGGTGTGAGTCACCAGGCCTGGCCATGTCTGGTATTTTGTTTCATGTGTGTGAGTTCATCACCAGTTAAACCAGGAAACATTTCTTTCTTCTTTCTTTTCTTTTCTTCTTTTCTTTTCCTTTCTTTCTCTTTCTCTTTCTCTTTCTTTCTTCCCTCCCTCCCTTCCTTCCTCCCTTTCTCTCTCTCTCTCTCTCTCTCTCTCTCTCTCTCTCTCTTTCTTTCTTGACAGGGTTTCCCTACATTGCCCAGGCTGGTCTCAAACTCCTGGGCTCAAGGGATTCTCCTGCCTTGGCCTCCTAAAGTGCTAGGATTACAGGCTTGAGTCACTGCATCTAGCCAAGATTCCTATTTTCTAACTTCTTGGGTTCAGATCATATGAGTGTCACACTGTCAACATGCTACCTAGAAAAGATGGGGACCACTTTGAGTTCAGTAGGGATCTCTTGTTATATTTGTGCTGCTCATTAGGTTGTTTATTCATTCAATATATTTTGTAAATTAATGTTTATTAAACTGAATTAAATAACACATAATTTATAGACTAGTTGTCCTTTATTATAAAAGAAAGCATCAATTGTCAGGTGGCACTAAAGACTGCTCTCTGTGACAAATATAAATTTGTGATTGTTGATATAAGTGACCAATATAAATCTATGCCTCAAAATCACCCGGGCCCTGTACAGTCAAATTCAATATTACTTTCATGTCATAATTAAGTTTTTACTCAGGATATATGGTGAAATGATTGCATTAACAGCCACACCTCCTCACCCTTCCATCCTTTTGCCATGTACCTTTGCAGTGTTCTCTCTGACTGTAGCCTCAGGCATGTAGCCTGCTTTGGCCAATAGGATATTGGCCAAAATTTACAAGCCTAAAAAAGCCTTGTGAATTTCTGCTGTTTCTGTCACATCTCAGCCAAAACCATGGAAACACATCTGTCCAGGCAAACCTGCTAGAAGATGAGAGGCATGTGGCCCAGTCATTCATGTCATACCAGGCAAATGGTTAGGCACATGAATGAGACCAACTGATACAAGAAGAATCACCCAGCAGAGCAAAGCCTAAAGCCCTGACCTGCAGACTCTTGAGCTGTTATTGTCTTAAGCTACTGAGTTTTGTGGCGGTTTGTCAAGAAGCATTATTGAGACAATAGATACCTGACAGATGATGCATACTAAGTTTTGGAATAGCATATAGGTTCTGTTGGACAACAGTGAGCTGTAAACAAAGAAGAACTACAAGTTAAAATATAGGATAGATGGGAGTCAGAGAAAATGAAGGTGAGAAAGTGCCTCATATTGAGGATAAGTTGATATTTCAAGAAAGAAAATTTAAAAGGATGTGAAGTCAGACAACAAGGCCAGAATAAATATAAACATACTTAGCTAATATGTATGCAAGGAAGAAAGTCCTGATGTTGGAGGATGGCTACCACATAAGATCTACTCTCATCACACATTTAAATATTGGGAGGGGGGGCAATTGCTTTAAACATTAAGGGACTTCTACAACTGGGTCTGTTTTCTTAGCTATGGGTGGAAGGTAGACTGGAAAAGGTTTTTTGTTGTTGTTTTTGAGAAGCAGTCTTGCCGTGTCACCCAGCCTGGAGAGTAGTGGCCTGATCTTGGATCAGTGCAACTTCTATCTCCCGGGTTCAAGCGATTCTCCTGCCTCAGCCTTCTGAATAGTTGGAACTAAGGTGCCACCACCATGCCTGGCTAATTTTTTAAAAAATTTTCAGTAGAGACAGGGTTTCACTATGTGGGCCAGGCTGGTCTAGAACTCCTGACCTCAAGTAATCTGACTGACTTGGCCTCCCCAAGTGCTGGGATTACAGGCAGGAGCCACCATGCCCAGCCTTAGACTGCAAGAGTTCTAAAGTTCTTTCTACATGTCCCAAATATCATTCCAGTGTACTAATTTATTGTTTTGCAAATTTATTCTTAAAAAGTATGGTGGTCATGGCCACAATTGCTGTAAGCAATGGGAAAGCAGTGTCTGTATCATTAATACCACTATGATCTGAGTGTGCTTGAGCTAGAAATCATGAGAATTCTGCTAATTTTGTGGTTATGGTGTTTAGAACACATGTTTCACTCAGGAGGTATGCTCCTTGCCTGGATCTCTAGATATTTCTGCAGAGGATAGAATGAAGCAACTGAGGTTGGACTAGAGTAACATGTCTAACTTCCTGCATGTTATTCATGCCAGGGTGTCTTTGGGCAGGACTGGGCAACAAGAGCTTAGAAGATGAATTTCCCATACTGAGTAAATGTATTTACCCATTCCCTATCATATATACAGATGAGATGGCACTGCCTTTCAGGTGATTTAGTTTGTGAAACAGAAAGAGTGTGTGTGTGTGTGTGTGTGTGTGTGTGTGTGTGTGTGTTTACAGAAAATTAACTGCAAGGGCAACATTAACTGTTTATTTTGGAGGGAGGGAGGATAATTTTGTCGACAAATGTCTTGTTAACCTCAACTAGAAAGCTCTCTCTGGACTGACGATGTGGAAGAGGCCCAAGATGGCCCAATAGGAATAGCTCCAGCCTCCAGCTCCCAGCGTGAACAACACAGAAGACGAGTGATTTCTGCATTTTCAACTGAGGTACCAGGTTCATCTCACTGGGTGTGTCAGACAGTCAGTGCTGGTCAGCGGGTGCAGCCCAACCAGTGAGAGCTGAAGCAGGGCAAGGCATTGCCTCATCTGGGAAGTGCAAGGGGGAAGGGAATTCCTTTTCCTAGCCAAGGGAAACTGAGACACACAATAGCTGGAAAATCGGGTAACTCTCACCCTAATACTGCACTTTACCAAGGGTCTTAGCAAATGGCACACCAGGAGATTATATCCCACACCTGACCCGGAGTTTCCCATGCCCATGGAGCCTCCCTCATTGCTAGCACAGCAGTCTGAGATCTAACTGCAAGGTGGCAGTGAGGCTGGAGGAGGGGTGCCCGCCATTGCTGAGGCTTAAGTAGGTAAACAAAGCCGCCAGGAAGCTCGAACTGGGTGAAGCCCACCGCAGCTCAAGGAGGCCTGCCTGCCTCTATAGACTCCACCTCTGGGGACAGGGCATAGCTAAACAAAAAGCAGCAGAAACCTTGGCAGAGGTAAATGCCCCTGTCTGACAGCTTTGAAGAGAGCAGTGGTTCTCCCAGCATGTCCATTGAGATCTGAGAACGGACAGACTGCCTGCTCAAGTGGGTCCCTGACCCCTGAGTAGCCCAACTGGGAGACATCCCCCACTAGGTGCAGACCGACACTTCACGCCTCACACGTCAGGGTACACCTCTGAGACGAAGCTTCCAGAGCAAGAATCAGACAGCAACACTCGCCGTGCAGCAATATTCTATCTTCTGCAGCCTCCACTGCTGATACCCAGGCAAACGGGGTCTGGAGTGGACCTCAAGCAAACTCCAGCAGACCTGCAGCTCAGGGTCCTGACTGTTAGAAGGAAAACTAACAAACAGAAAGGACACTCACACCAAAACTCCATCAGTACGTCACCATCATCAAAGACCAAAGGCAGATAAAACCCCAAAGATGGGGAAAAAGCAGAGCAGAAAAGCTGGAAATTCAAAAAATCAGAGCGCATCTCCCCCTCCAAAGGAACACAGCTCATCAACAGCAATGGAACAAAGCTGGAAGGAGAACGACTTTGATGAGTTGAGAGAAGAAGGCTTCAGATGATCAAACTTCTCAGAGCTAAAGGAGGAACTATGTAACCAGCGCAAAAAAACTAAAAATGTTGAAAAAAGAAAGGATGAATGGATAACTAGAATAATCAATGCAGAGAAGGCCACAAAAGAACTGATATAGATGAAAACCATGACACAAGAACTACGTGACAAATGCATACGCTTCAGTAACTGACTCGATCAACTGGAAGAAAGAGTATCAGTGATTGAAGATCAAATGAATGAAATGAAGTGAGAAGAGAAGTGTAGAGAAAAAAGAGTAAAAAGAAATGAATAAAGCCTCCAAGAAATATAGGATTATTGAAAAGACCAAATCTATGTATGATTGGTGTGCCTGAAAGTGATGGGGAAAATGGAACCAAGTTGGAAAACACTCCGCAGGATATCATCCAGGAGAACTTCACCAACCTAGTAAGGCAGGCCAACATTCAAATTCAGAAAATACAGAGAATGCCACAAAGATACTCCTCGAGAAGAGCAACTCCAAGACACATAATTGTCAGATTCACCAAAGTTGAAATGAAGGAAAAAATCTTAAGGGCAGCCAGAGAGAAATGTCAGGTTACCCACAAAGGGAAGCCCATCAGACTAACAGCAGATCTCTCGGCAGAAACTCTCCAAGCCAGAAGACAGTGGGGGCCAATTCAACATTCTTAAAGAAAAGAATTTTAAACCCAGAATTTCATATCCAGCCAAACTAAGTTTCATAAGTGAAGGAGAAATAAAATCCTTTACAGACAAGCAAATGCTTAGAGATTTTGTCACCACTAGGCCTGCCCTTCAAGAGATCCTGAAGGAAGCACTAAACATGGAAAGGAACAACCGGTACCAGCCATTGCAAAAACATGCCAAAATGTAAAGACCATCAATACTAGGAAGAAACTGCATCAACTAATGAGCAAAATAACCAGCTAATATCATAATGACAGGATCAAATTCACACATAACAATATTAACCTTAAATGTAAATGGACTAAATGGTCCAATTAAAAGACACAGACTGGCAAATTGGATAAAGAGTCAAGACCTATCAGTCTGCTGTATTCAGGAGACCCATCTCACATGCAGAGACACACATAGGCTCAAAATAAAGGGACGGAGGATGATCTACCAAGCAAATGGAAAACAAAAAAAGCAGGGGTTACAATCTTAGTCTCTGATAAAACAGACTTTAAACCCTCAAAGATCAAAAGAGACAAAGAAGGCCATTACATAATGGTAAAGGGATCAATTCATCAGGAAGAGCTAACTATCCTAAATATATATGCACCCAATACAAGAGCACCCAGATTCATAAAACAAGTCCATAGAGACTTACAAAGAGACTTAGACTCCCATACAATAATAATGGGAGATTTTATCACCCCACTGTCAACATTAGACAGATCAACGAGACAGAAAGTAAACAAGGATATCCAGGAATTGAACTCAACTCTGCACCAAGCGGACCTAATAGACATCTACAAAACTCTCCACCCCAAATCAACAGAATATACATTCTTCTCAGCACCACATAGCACTTATTCCAAAATTGACCACATAGTTGGAAGTAAAGCACTCCTCAGCAAATGTAAAAGAAGAGAAATTATAACAAACTGTCTCTCAGACCACAGTGCAATCAAAATAGAACTCTAGACTAAGAAACTCAATGAAAACCACTCAACTACATGGAAACTGAACAACCTGCTCCTGAATGACTATATATATATAATATATATATATTGAAATGGTATATAATGAAATGAAGGCAGAAATAAAGATGTTCTTTGAAACCAATGAGAACAAAGATACAACATACCAGAATCTCTGGGACACATTTAAAGCAGTGTGTAGAGGGAAATTTATAGCACTAAATGCCCACAAGAGAAAGCAGGAAAGATTTAAAATTGACACCCTAACATCACAATTAAAAGAACTAGAGAAGCAAGAGCAAACACATTCAAAAGCGAGCAGAAGGCAAGAAATAACTAAGATCAGAGCAGAACTGAAGGAGATAGAGACAGAAAAAACCCTCCAAAAAATCAATGAATCCAGGAGCTGGTTTTTTGAAAAGATCAACAAAATTGATAGACTGCTAGCAAGACTAATAAAGAAGAAAAGAGAGAAGAATCAAATAGACGCAATAAAAAATGATAGAGGGGATATCACCACCGAACCCACAGAAATACAAACTACCATCAGAGAATACTATAAACACCTCTATGCAAATAAACTAGAAAACCTAGAAGAAATGGATAATTTCCTGGACACTTACACTCTCCCAAGACTAAACCAGGAAGAAGTTGAATCCCTGAATAGACCAATAGCAGGCTCTGAAATTGAGGCAATATTTAATAGCCTACCAACCAAAAAAAGTACAAGACTGGACGGATTCACAGCCAAATCTACCAGAGGTACAAGGAGGAGCTGGTACCATTCCTTCTGAAACTATTCCAATCAATAGAAAAAGAGGGAATCCTCCCTAACTCATTTTATGAGGCCAACATCATCCTGATACCAAAGCCTGGCAGAGACACAACAAAAAAAGAGAATTTTAGACCAATATCCCTGATGAATATCGATGCAAAAATCCTCAATAAAATACTGGCAAACCGAATCCAGCAGCACATCAAAAAGCTTATCCACCATGATCAAGTGGGCTTCTTCCCTGGGATGCAAGTCTGGTTCAACATACGCAAGTTAATAAACATAATCCAGCATATAAACAGAACAAAAACAAAAACCACATGATTATCTCAATAGATGCAGAAAAGGCCTTTGACAAAATTCAACAGCCCTTCATGCTAAAAGCTCTCAATAAATTCAGAATTGATGGAATGTATCTCAAAATAATAAGAGGTATTTATGACAAACCCACAGCCAATATCACACTGAATGGGCAAAAAATGGAAGCATTCCCTTTGAAAACTGGCACAAGACAGGGATGCCCTCTCTCACCACTCCTATTCAACATAGTGTTGGAAGTTCTGGCTAGGGCAATCAGGCAAGAGAAAGAAATCAAAGGTATTCAGTTAGGAAAAGAAGAAGTCAAATTGTCCCTGTTTGCAGATGACATGATTGTATATTTAGAAAACCCCATCATTGGCCGGGCGCGGTGGCTCAAGCCTGTAATCCCAGCACTTTGGGAGGCCGAGATGGGCGGATCATGAGGTCAGGAGATCGAGACCATCCTGGCTAACACGGTGAAACCCTGTCTCTACTAAAAATACAAAAAATTAGCCGGGCGAGGTGTCGGGCGCCTGTAGTCCCAGCTGCTTGGGAGGCTGAGGCAGGAGAATGGCGTGAACCCAGGAGGCGGAGCTTGCAGTGAGCTGAGATCTGGCCACTGTACTCCAGCCTGGGCGGCAGAGCGATACTCCGTCTCAAAAAAATAAATAAATAAATAAGAAAACCCCATCGTCTCAGCCCAAAACCTCAAGCTGATAAGCAACTTCAGCAAAGTCTCAGGATACAAAATCAATGTGCAAAAATCACAAGCATTCTTATACACCAGTAACAGACAGAGAGCCAAATCATGAATGAACTCCCATTCACAATAGCTTCAAAGAGAATAAAATATCTAGGAATCCAACTTACAAGGGATGTAAAGGACCTCTTCAAGGAGATCTACAAACCACTGCTCGGTGAAATAAAAGAGGACACAAACAAATGGAAGAACATACCATGCTCATGGATAGGAAGAATCAATATTGTGAAAATGGCCATACTGCCCAAGGTAATTTATAGATTCAATGCCATCCCCAATAAGCTACCAATGACTTTCTTCACAGAATTGGAAAAAACTGCTTTAAAGTTCATATGGAACGAAAAAACAGCCCACATTGCCAAGACAATCCTAAACCAAAAGAACACAGCTGGAGGCATCACACTACCTGACTTCAAACTATGCTACAAGGGTACGGTAACCAAAACATCATGGTACTGGTACCAAAACAGAGATATAGACCAATGGAACAGAACAGAGTACTCAGAAATAATTCCACACATCTACAGTCATCTGTTCTTTGACCAAGCTGACAAAAACAAGAAATAGGGAAAGGATTCCCTATTTAATAAAGAGTGCTGGGAAAACTGGCTAGCCATACGTAGAAAGCTGAAACTGGATCCTTACCTTACTCCTTATATGAAAATTAATTCAAGATGGATTAGAGACTTAAATGTTAGACCTAAAACCATAAAAACCCTAGAAGAAAACCTAGGTAATACCATTCAGGACATAGGCATGGGCAAGGACTTCATGTCTAAAACACCAAAAGCAACGGCAACAAAAGCCAAAATTGACAAATGGGATCTAATTAAACTAAAGAGCTTCTGCACAGCAAAAGAAACTACCATCAGAGTGAACAAGCAACCTACAAAATGGGAGAAAATTTTTGCAATCTACCATCTGACAAAGGGCTAATATCCAGAACCTACAAAGAACTCAAACAACTTTACAAGAAAAAAACAAACAACCCCACCAAAAAGTGGGCAAAGGATATGAACAGACACTTCTCAGAAGAAGACATTCATACAGCCAACAGACACATGAAAAGACACATTATTGCAGCACTATTCACAATAGCAAAGACTTGGAATCAACCCAAATGTCCATCAGTGACAGACTGGATTAAGAAAATGTGGCACATATACACCATGGAATACTATGCAGCCATAAAAAAGGATGAGTTCGTGTCCTTTGGAGGGACATGGATACAGCTGGAAACCATCATTCTCAGCAAACTATTGCAAGAACAGAAAACCAAACACCACATGTTCTCACTCCTAGGTGGGAACTGAACAATGAGATCACTTGGACACAGGAAGGGGAACATCACACACCGGGGCCTATTGTCGGGAGGGGGGAAGGGGGAGGGATGGTATTAGGAGATATACCTAATGTAAATGACGAGTTAATGGGTGCAGCACACCAACATGGCACATGTATACATATGTAACAAACCTGCACGTTGTGCACATGTACCCTAGAAGTTGAAGTATAATAATAATAATAATAAAAAAAGAAAGCTCTCTCTGGCCGGTGACTCATCTCATTCTCATATACCTGTAGCATTACACCCATTGAAAAGAACACTGTAGACTCCCTGGTTTATATTATTGTGTGGTAAGGAACTTTTAGTACAGTCTTGTTTAAATGGAGGTACAACAGTTTAGAATTTCTTCAATAGCAAGTGGTTTGTCTATCCTTTACAACATGATTTTTTTAAGGTCCAATACATGTTTAAAAATTGCCTATTTCCTTGAAGGAATGGCTATTCAGATGCCTAATTTCCAACCATCTTCATCACTTCATGCATTTCTATGATCTTTTTCCGTCTTATAACCTAATGATTATAAAGAGGAAGTTTAATGATTTAGAATTAACCATACAGGTAGTAATTACATCTCTCACTTCCTCAGAAGTTTTGTAATAATCAAAATATATTTTCTTGAAGAGAGCTGGTGTAACTGCTAATGCTTGCTCTGTTTGCTGTAAATTTTGGTCAAGGCAATTAAAGGTAAATAGATGACAGCTATTGACACGCTTTCCACAACCACTCCCTTTGCCCTTCCAGCTAGACTTTTCCATCTTTCTCACCACTTTCTTTTCCTTCTTATTCCTCACACTACCTCCTCTCCTCACTGTCACACAGGGCTCACTGACTGACTGCCGGACACCCAGGGTACACACATCAGGGCTCCTCACTCTCATTTATTCTCAGCGAGGGGGAACATTTCTACCTAAACATAATAATGATTTCCGTGATAATAAGTAATCAAAAGAATACCACATATTGAGGGGGCACTGCGTATCTGGCATTATTCTAAGAGTGTCACGTATATTAGTTTATTTAATCTTCACAACAACCTACCCTGTATTTTATGCCCAAGTTATAGATGTTAAGAAACATTGCTCTATTTTGTTTAAGGGATGAAAGCTTCATCTCTTGGCGTGAGATGTACCACATTTCCCTGTGCATGTGGCTGTAGTGATAGAATACTTACAAGGCATTGGAACTAGAGGGGATTTACCTCATAGAAACATAGGCGGAAACTGTTAAGACATCAAAGAGTTATTTTAGAGAAAATAACTCCTAATTATGCATATAATAAGACACACAGATTCTGTATTGTATACTACTGTGATGTACAGTGCTATATGCATAATAAGTACCTAACAGGTGTTGAACAAATGACATGGCATATTAGTGTTCTGTGCATGTGCCTTCATTCAGCAAAATGTGGAGCCCATGCAGGGAAATGAGATTTCTTGGGAAAGTTTCCAATGCTGGCATCCTAATGCTATTTAATTTAAAACAAGATTAGACTCTTGCCACTGTGCAACAATGAATATAAATGTTTATGTTTTACCACTTTGACAAAATGTTTTATATTGACATATGAAGAGCAAAAATATAATCAGGTCTTTTAGTCTGCCATAAAAGGTTAAGCATGGCATAGTGTTTAAGAGCTTGTTTCTATTCAGGTTGCCCCATTTGCATTTGCTATCTTTGTGACTCCGGTCAGTTTATCTACCTTTTCTGTGCCTTAGTTTCCTAACTTGCATGGGGAGAAGAAACGACATAATGGTATTATCAGAATTAAAGGAGGTAAATGTATGTAAAATACTTGGCAAGTTATACATAGTATTATAGATAGTAAACATTATTACTACTCATAATTAAAAATGAAATAAGGAGCTGCCAAAGTAGATGCAAATAAAATTGTATTTTGTAATCTTAAAAATACATAAAGAGTTTCTCTAACCCTCACTACAATCTAAACTCACCTGGGACCCTGCTCTGGGAAAGCAGTATCTGCATCATATGTTTCTTATACCCAGAAATCTAACTTCTCTTTATTCCCCTTGATGGATTCATGTAATCTCTATCCATGTTAACATTAGCCAAAACAAGCCCGTAGTGAATTCAATTGCATAACCAGTCCAGTCTATTTAATGTTTTATTCTTCCGTCCCTAAAGTATTCCTCTGAAACAAAAGCAAAGCCAGAAGTAAATACAAGAAAACTTGAGAACTGTTTCTTTTCCACGCTGTTATAAATGTTGTCTTTTGCTATTTTCTAAAAGTAGCCCTGTGTCCCCCAAATTTCCAGGAAGCTATGCTAACTTGTAATGCCATGTGAGCTAAAGAATAAAAAGTCCATGCAAAAGTACAAGAATATAGCAGCAAGTTAGACCCAATACTGACCTGAAACATTAATATCCCAGGAAAAGGTCAATAAAGTACAGCAATTTGTATTAAAGAAGGGCATATGCTCTGACTGCTATTCAAAACCTTTTCTCCTCAGTGTGACTCAAGGATGGATGATGTTTACATGCAGAATACATTCCCTTTAGTGCAGAGGTAAAATAGGCCAAGGGATATGTGGAATCCCCAGGGAGTTAACTGCAACTGTGGTTCCTTTTTCTCTTATTCAAGAGATGTGTATCTGAACGCAATAAGTATGAGTGCTTATAAATAGCCTGAAATTTATTCTAACTATATTAAAAATATGACTAATTCTCTCTCATTGATACTTTATCATTCATAATAAATTTCTTATACCATGTCATATTTTTTGAATAGGAGGACTCATCCTCATAAATATATGAATTCTCTACAAATTAATCTAGAAACATAATACAATCCCAATGAAAACACCTAGTTCTAGATGATCTGGGTGAAAGATTTAATGGGTAAATCCTAACTGAATACTGAAAATAAACCAGCAAGAATAGGAAGAAAAATTCTTGGAAAAAAGGAAGAGACAATAGCAATATTCCTATCAGATATTAAAACATATTTTACAGGCATAATAATTAAGATAGTAAGGTACTAGTGTTTAAAAAAGAAAGACAATCCATAAAATAGAATACAACTTTCATGAATGGACCAAAATAAATATGTGAAGATGGTATACAGCAGCGATATTTCAAACCAATGGGTAAGGGATGGATTATTCAACAAGTATTCCTAAAAGAATATCTGGGTAACCATCTTGTGTTGGGGGGAGCCTTGGGGAGGAAAAGGTTAGAGCCTTACATCACAACTATCCTACCAGAAATTGGAGACAGATCAAATAATCCAAACATAAACAAACAGACAGATAAGTACTTGAGGAAAACAAGAGGAAAATGTTTAATTTTGATTCAGACTAGGAGAAGCCTTTCTGAGAAAGATCTAAACCCTGCAAAACAAAGGCTTGATAATGTCGGTTATATGAAAGAAAATATCCCTGAAAAAAAAACTCTCCATAAACAAATGACAAACCAGGAAATATATTTGCAACTGTCATCACAAAGGACTAATCTCATTGATGTAAGAAGAGCTCCTGCAACCTAATAAGTAAAACACAAAAGACAAAAGATATGGAGAAGGCCATGCACCAAAAAGAAATACAGCTCTTAAACAAGCTTAAAGAAACCTAGATGACAGGTTGATGGGTGCAGCAAACCACCATGGCACATGTATACCTAAGTAACAAACATGCACATTCTGCACATGTATCCCGGAAGTTAAAGTAAAAAAAAAAAAAAAAAGATGCTCAGATGCTCAGCCTTACAATAAGAGAAATGTAAGTAAAAACTACAATGAGAGATTATTTTCTACCTATCCAAATGACAAAGGTGAGATTAAACGGTCTGTAGGAGGGAAAGTGCCTCCCCTGTAGTGTTCTACTTGGAGCCTTGATTCAGAGCACACAGTAACACGAAGAAGCGAGGGGGCCTCCTAACGGGCTTGAGTTGTAAGGCTGACGGGACCATCTGCAGGGAACAGGCAGGAGAGCGTTCTCTAAATAGAACCGATGTTCACTGGGTGCCAGCTCTTTAAGATGCAGTTATTCATTGTGATATTTATTTTCTTTTTGTGACATTTTAGGCAAGATCATGATTCAGCTGTGTATAGTGTATGATGTTAACCAAAGAAGGAAGGTGCTAGAGTGATTAGATTAGATGAAGGCTGCCTTTCCAGATTAATAATATCTTATTAGTCACACACACCCACACATAGACACACACTCTGAAGTCACAGAGAGAAAGGTTAGAATCTCAAGTTCAAGTACAGCTAAAGATACTGAATGGGGATTTATTCTCTACATTTAACTGTCCTGTTTCAGCCTAACTTGTCATTTAAACTGCAGGAAACACCTTAATTATATCTGGGAATTTTACTGGAATTTGGAGTAGACTTGATTAATAAGACATGATTTCCTCCCTGCTCCTGCTGTTGTGTTGTCCCTCATCATCTTTCTTGCTGGGAAAGGAATGGAGACCGCCCAGGCTCTTTTCTCCTCTTGTCATCACCTGGAGGCAGGAAGCAGAGGACTTCACCTCCTCGTCTCATTTACCAGGGTGTGGAGAAGGGACCACATCTCATTCTTGAGTGGATGGAGAAGCAGAAGCCCCCTTTCCAGGCTTCCTCCAGGTTGAGCAGGAAGACAGAGGAGGAAATGCTCAGGACGGTCAGAAGGGCTGTTGAGCTGCAACTGGGCTTTAAGACTGGGCAGATGGGTACAAGACAGCCTCAGAGCACCCCCAGAATATGTGTGTGTGTGTGTGTGTGTGTGTATGCGTGCACATTTGTGTGTGTATTGGACAACGGGAGAGGGGTGAGCAGAATGTTTCCCACAGCCTGAGAGTGGCACAGACATGCCCCAGCCTGCTGGCATCCCCAGTGCCACTTTGCTGCCAGGACAAGCAGGGTGTAGAAGTGAAGTGTGTGGACACATGCCTGAAATCCAGACCATATCACCTCTGTCAATCAGCATACCCAGCTAACAACCAAGACCAGAGGGCTCTGTCTCTGACTCCTTTGTGCTCCAAGGCCTCCAGAAATTGGACACGGTCCCAGGGAAAGAGACTTAGTTTCAGTTACCCAGCATAGTAAAGCATCAAAACAGAAAATAATTTTAGTTACAGAAAAAAGTAAGAAAAAACTTATTCTAGTACACTCAGGCTTGAGGATTAAAATGTATTCAAGTACAGATATTTTGGAAGGAAGGTTCTGGTTAGAAGGGCCTCAAATTCCAGGTTAAATCGTGTGTAATTCATCATGGAAGCCCAGAGACTCCATGGATGTTTCTGAGCATTTTCTCTGCCTAGATGAAGCACAAGCTGGTCCGGGAAGGAACTGTAGCCACTACCATGGCACTTAAACACTATTAGCTAAATACCGCAGATGCCTTTTCACCTTAAAGAAGAGACATGGCAGCTATTGTGAGGTGTGATTAATAAGCCCAGTGGTTGCCCCAAGTCCAGTTTGTGAAAAACAGGTCATGGAGCTGTGACTGGAAATGTTACAGACGCTACTGCCCCAAAGTCCCACCTGGATGATGCCAATTTCAGAAGCATCATGTCAGCTCTCCATTTCCATCTGCAGATTTCAGAGAACACTGATGACTTTTTAGAAAACATGGTAATTGGGTGGATTTTAACTATGTTAAAGGATGAAACTTTAAGTTATCACAGTTGGACACAGGGGAAAAGAAATAACCAAAATCAGAGCTGAACTGAATGAGATGCAAAATTCTATACAAAAGATCATTGTTGGAAATCATGGTGGAGCTGATAGTTTTGTTCAGCTTTTAAAACATTTTTTTGTGTGTGTACGCATTGTTCAAATTACTGGTCCCATTAGATCAATAATTATATTTTGCTAGAGGTTGCATATTAATCTTCATTGTAACTAGTGGTGCAGTGCTAAATGTTTAGTAAGTGGCTTTTTGGGAGGAAAAGCCCTGATTTGTAGCATTTGTAAATTTCCATGGAGTAAGTACTCACGCAATGGCCAATTTCAAGCTAGCAATGAGGTCTCTGGATGTGGAGTTGGGAAGAGATGCTCAATAGCACATTCTTACGTTGCATTTCCCCCATACAGCTACAATACATATACACAACCTCAAGAGCACGAATAATAATAAAATGTAGAAAAAATTGGGAAGCTATGAGTTTTTTGTATTTATTTTGTTTTTAATATAATTTATATATTGGCATGTTTATGTAATCTAATTTTTACTTTTTCTTTCTTTTTTCTTTTTTTAAACAGAGTTTTGCGCTTGTTGCCCAGGCTGGAGTGCAATGGCACTATCTTGGCTCACTGCAACCTCTGCCTCCCGGGTTCAAGCAGTTCTCCTGCCCCAGCCTCCCAAGTAGCTGAGATTACAGGCATGCGTCACCATGCCCAGCTAATTTGGTATTTTTAGTAGAGATGGGGTTTCACCATGTTGGTCAGGCTGGTCTCAAACTCCTGACTTCAGGTGATCTGCCCGCCTCGGCCTCCCAAAATTCTGGGATTACAGGCATAAGCCACCACATCTGGCCCTAATTTTTAATAATGGTTGTGTTTGATGGCTCGTTCACAAAGTTCCTGAAACATTAACCATTAGGTCTCATGGGTGGTACAAGCCATTTCCAGTGTGAGGTTCATTGTATCCCTGGCTCTGGCATGGTGATTGCCACCAAGTAGGGGTTTTACAAATGTTGGTGAATTAATTCGTTCATTAGTTAATGAGTGACTATTAGAGCCTAAAATTTTTCAAATGCAAATGCAACAACAGACATGTTTATTTAACATCAAATAAGGGGGTAATTCCCACATTTAAAACAAAAAGCCAAAAAGGCATACAAGGCAAAAATTCTGTTCTATTGGCCTCAATAAATAATCAATGAACTAGTAAACATCTTACGTACTTATGCCACTACGTAGCATCCATATAACTGAAGAGTTGGATTTTAAACTCAGCAAGATATAATAACTGTGGGCCAACCATGTCACCTTTCGGTACTTGACTCAACTAAAAGTTAGTCTGGGAAAGGTGTGTGGGAGTCGCCTTTACTGGGCCCAGTGATACGTTTTATTTTTGAAGTTGAGTCAGGGCTTTCCAGGTGTTTGACTTATTATTATGCTACCTAACTTCATACAGGCACTGAGCATTGTTTAGGGACACAGGTTGAAGCCAAATGGCCTGGGTTCAAATCCCAGCGCTTCCCATTTGCCATGTGATCTTCGGGATGGCACTTACTTCTGGGCTTCAGTCTCCTCATAGGTAAACTGAAGACAACATCGTTGCCCACTTCTTAGGGTGTGTGTGAGGACTGACTGGATTCATATATGCAGAGTGCTTAGAGGATAAGACAGAGTAGCCTGTAAGCATTAGCTTTTACGTTATTATGCGTATCATGTACTATATCTTATAACAAGGAAAAAACTAAGATGATGTTGGAGAATCAAAAGTTGAACTATATAATTGTAATATCTTCTAATTCTAAACATTTTTATATTATACATATATTTGTTGGCCTATTCGGAACCTTTCAAATTGACCTGGCAGTATCTCTACAAGCCCACGTCAAGGCTGGGTGAAAATGCCCCAGTGCACTCCCCTGCCCCTTTGGGACCCTGTCTGCTTCACCTCAACTGCTCGGTTGCCTCCTCCGTTCATTTTCTCCTCAGCTTTTCTGGCTTCTCTAATCCCACAGCAGTGCTCCACCACGAACCTTTGTCTTCACCTGGCATAGGAATAGGTAGCCTGAAGTTGGAGTTCCCAATCCCACTGCTGATTTTTGTAATGGACTCCAGGTCTCAAGCCTAACCCTAGAGAGAACTGTACCTCCTGGGATCAGTTAGATTAGAACCCCCTCTCTCAGGGGATCAAAAACCACATACTTAAAGCCTGAATATGCAAGTGTCAGTAGAACACAGATAGAATTTTAGCCCTCGGAAAACCTTAAAATATCAGAAAATGAAGAGGAAAAGGATTAGACTCAAATCAGAACGGATGAGATTAAATGAACCAATGCTTCTATAGTGTTTGGCACTTAGTAGGTATTCAGTAATTAATATCTTACCTGGGACTCAGGAAACTGAATAATAAATAGTTCACTTCTTTCAAGCCTCAATACTCATTTATTATCTCCAGGAAAAATTAAGAGGTTGAATTAGTTAATACCTAAGTCAACTCTGTCTGTAAAAGTTGTCATGTACTTTCTCTTAGATTGAAGTTTGATTATACCCAAAGCCATAAAGCCCTGACATGAGAAACGACAGTCTGAGTCAGTTTAACTGTTAAAATTGTGATTTATAAATTTTCCCACCAGAGGGCGCAATATAAAAGCCAATGGCTGCTGAGCTGCAGCTGGTGCACCATTTACCGGGTGCAATGGTTTCATTCTGTTGATTTTGGAACGGAACTTAACCTCCTAGGTGGTGATAGTTGCCCCCTCCTGTTTAACATCCATTTTAATATAATCCACACTTCATTCTTCACATGTTTAGGGTGTGCTTGACTCTGAAATCCGCAAATAATTTTACCAAAATGGCTTTTCACATCTGCTTATTGGAACAGACCTTTTTTTAAAGTTCCAACTTTTCTTTCCAGTAGGCAAAGAGATTGTTAACTTTGAAACAATCTTGAAATTTAAACTTACAATAACACACTGTGGTGCCTTTAAGAACCGTTAAATTCTGGCTTCAACTCTGCATGGGTGTTAGCGGTTGAAAAGCACTGGGAGGACTCGGGAAGGGGAACATCACACACCGGGGCCTATCACGGGGAGGGGGGAGGGGGGAGGGGGGAGGGATTGCATTGGGAGTTATACCTGATGTAAATGACGAGTTGATGGGTGCTGACGAGTTGATGGGTGCAGCACACCAACATGGCACAAGTATACATATGTAACAAACCTGCATGTTATGCACATGTACCCTAGAACGTAAAGTATAATTAAAAAAATAAATAAATAAAATAAAAAGCACTGGGATAATTTTATCAATTGGTTTTGTGCTATGAGTCTGGCTTATATGCAAATCCTTGGGACACTGAAGAAACGTACGTGTTCTTTATCATGTTCTAAATAAAATATGTCACCCTCAAAATTTAAAAGTATATTCTTTGTATCTAAAATACCAGAGTTTTCTGGCCTAATTTATGATTGTTTTCTGCTTTCTCCAAATATGTGTTTATTTAAAATATTGGCAGTCTGGCAAGATTTTAACACATATAATAACAAACTGTGTACTATTCCTACTTTTAGAAAGGAATAGATAGAAAGGTCATTATTAACAGCACTCTCAATCTCTGGGTCAATGATAGAATTTTTCCTTCATCTATTCAAACCAAATCTTGTTAAGGGCATTTACCCCTAGGACTGTGATGTTCTTGATAGTGATTTAATGGACTGATACAGTGGAGTTATAGACTAGTGAGAAAATATTAAGTCTAAACAGCGAAGCAGGTTATGAAAACAAACTCTAATGCACTATAAAATCAACTCTTTCATTCTAAGAAATATAATTTGTGATATTCTTTCCCCTTTTTTTGAAAGTGAGAGAGTGGGCAATATGCCATTCAAAATAAAAGCTATTTTTATAACTGTATAGAGAAGGATTTTATAAATTGTCTAATTGGAGAAAATGACTAAAACTGAAATTAACAAAATGAAAAAGACTCAAATATAATTAGGTATTAACTTAAAAATCAAGGAAACTCTATAAAGGCAGGTTATTTTACTAGAACAGAATTCTTTTCTACCATAAATAATGTTCTAAAGCAATATTTTATTTCCCCTTTGACACATGAATGTATTTCACATATAATCATGGTTGGAATATTGCTTTGATGGAGGAGAATGTATTCCTATATATGTTTATTTTAAAAAGATTGTAAATTGTGAACACTTCCTATCACAAGAATTTCATGAATTCAATTAGGGGAATGGTATAATATATTCTCCATATAAAAATTATCTTTTGTGGAGGCAAATAATTTACATTTGGGAGCTGAATATCTATCTGATGAAAGATATGTTAATTTGGGTCTTAGGGAGAACAAATAGAGTCACTAAAGGGCATTTTGTGGCCTCTTTTCTGACCCCATTGTCTCTCAGAAATACCAGCCTGGTGTTGAAGTACCCATCACAGAGATTATGAATGAAACCCCGTTTTACTGGGCTCTTCCTAAAAATAGCCATTTTTATTTAAAACTGGACAATCAGTTACTCGAAGATCAGCTGCCTCAAACAAACTTAGTCCACATAGAATTTAAGACAGGAAGAAATGCAGGTAACCCAAATTCTAAGTATCAAACTCTCTCTTCTCCCTGACTCCAGTAAAATAAAATTTTGATCAAAGTTTGAGTCAGAATCTTTTTTTTTAATGAAAAACTCCCTTCTAGAGAAAAAATGCCATCACTTAAAAATGTTTAAGTAATTTTCTGATTAACTTGCACAGAATGAAGATTTGTTCTGAGAAACTATTTACCTAGTGAACTATTTACCTAGTGATCTATCTAATGAACTTTAAACTTTTTAAAGCCATAAACTAAAAATGATTTTCTAATTCCTCTCTTTTTCTAAATGAAATGCACCTACCATGAGGAAATCTTTGAATTGGCCTCCCTCAGCACTGTTTCTCAAACTCTCTCTGGTGAAGGGGCATTAATTAATTTATTAATTGTATCATTATTTCCAAACTATTGTCACTGATACTTTGTTTTTTGAGACAGAGTCTCGCTCTGTCACCCAGGCTGGAGTGCAGTGGTGTGATCTCCGTTCACTGCAACCTCAGCCTCCCGGGTTCAAGCAATTCTCCTGCCTTAGCCTCCTGAGTACCTGGGATTACAGGTACATGCCACCACACCTGGATAATTTTTGTATTTTTAGTAGAGATGGGGTTTCACCATGTTGGTCAGGCCGGTCTCGAAATTCTGACCTCGTGATCTGCCTGCTTTGGTCTCCGAAACTGCTGGGACTACAGGCATGAGCCCCGTGCCCAGCCCATCACTGATACTTTTATAAAATGCCAAAAAAAAAAAAAAAAAAAAAGAGAGAGATGCTGAATCAATGACATTTTTACATTACAAGATATAAATGCAAATCTTTTATTATTAAATTTAACAGACACAGAATGACTTCAATCACTGTGAATGTTTTTAAATGCTTATTCTCAGGTTTTGTACTTATTCCTCCCAACCTGGGAGCACCGAGCTCACAGACGAGCACTGGTCTACAGACAACGCTATCAGTAAGATTGTACTAATGGCCTTTTTCCTTTGTTGTTACAGTCTTGTAACAAAACTTTGATTTATGCTCCCAACTAAATTGTCTGAAGTGTATTAACACTACTCAAAATATGTTTCAACCATCTAAATAGCTATTAACTACTCAAAGTTTAACTGAAGTCCCATTTATTTTTCGGAATTTTAAAACAAGTATCTCACAGCAATTTCACTATGGCAAATAGTGGAGTTCTTTAATACGGGGGAATGAAAGCAAAGATGGTTTTCAGAACTGTGTATCAATGCCTAAGTACATCTCTTGTAATCTCAGACAACTAGAAGGCAAGGAGGAAGAAAAAAAAGGAGGGTTAGAAGTCATCTGGAAACCATGTAAGAAAATATCTTTATAAGTAGCTGTATTTTCCTAATCAGATATATGGAAAACTAGTTAAATTTAGAAGGAAAAAGAGATAAACCTTTGGGGAGATTTATGTACCTTTTCTTCCAACAGGAAAACCAATTTGCTTACAAAAGGTTATTCACTGGAAGTAACCAAGCTAAACTGCACATCAATGGAAGTAATAGATCAGTTGAGTCTAAGAAAAGATTAGAGACCCAGCTCCTGAAGAGTATAATTTGGGCTGCAATTGAGTGAGTTAATGCTGGTTGACTTGCATGCTCTGTGTATGTAATTTTCTCTAGAGATTACCCACATTCAATTCTCCAAACTTCTGTGAACAGAGTGCTATTACCAATGTTAGATTCTTTCAATGACATGAAGTTATACCTCTAGTGTCCTAAACAATTTCACTGGATTTATAATAATTTCTGGATCTTGCTCAGGGATGTCTTATGGGGAAGCTTTCTATCCCAGCTGGATTAATGGGCAATTGAAATAATCTATGTTTAAAAATTCATATATTATACTGTTATTATTTATCACATCTATCATACGTCTCAAACTTTACTGTTGTTTTGAGTGATTAATAGGACAGTCAGCTTCAAGGGAGGGTAGGCCTCTTAACCTAGTATGAAAAGCATTTGTAGAGATCTAAGAATTAGAATAAATGATATTCTTTTCCATTTGACAAACATTAACTAATAGTATTTGAAAAAGTAATTTAACTTCTTTAATTCTCAGTTTGTTTTGTTTTGTTTTGTTTTTTGAGATGGAGTTTCACCCTGTTGCCCAGGCTGGTGTGAAGTGGCACAATCTCGGCTCACTGCAATCTCCTCCTCCTGGGTCCAAGCAATCCTCCTGCCTCAGCCTCTGGAGTAGCTGGGATTACAGGCATGCACCACCATGCCCGGCCAATTTTTGTATTTTTGTATTTTTAGTAGAGTCAGGGTTTCACCATGTTGGCTGCTCTCGAACTCCTGACCTCAGGTGATCTGTCCGCTTCGGCCTCCCAAAGTGCTGGGATTACAAGTGTGAGTCACCACACTCAGCCTAATCCTCAGTTTTAAAATGCATAAAGTATGATAATACCTGCCCCTGCCTATCTCACATAGTTGTAAAATGCAAATATGGTGAGCTATGTGAAAACACATTGTGAAGAGGGCAAAGATATATTTTGCCCATATTTCTAACATTAGAGTAGACTTCCTATGTATGCAGTAAGGCCTTGAAGTGAAATTATTTCCTAAAGCACGTGCTAACCACAATAAACACTTACATTCTTGCAAATGAGTCTCCATTTACTTTGTACTCTTAGAGGTAATGTTGACCTTTTCCTACACTCTCTATTTCTCTGTGCTGGGATAAGGCTGTAATCGTATTTAGCCCGGTGGCGCTCAGTGGATAACCTGTAAAATAATCAGGTTATTGATTTCTGTGGAGGCCTTAAATTTGTAACCTAGAATAGATATCTTTTTGCTGCAAATTAAGAGTAACACCTTCACAATCATGTAAGCAACTTATCTACATATGTTAGAAGACATAGATTTGCTTGGATAGAGAAGAGCCCAGTGAAGGAATGCCAAATTATAAAAAATCAATAGGAAAAACTAGACACATAGGCAAACCTGAAACGAACAGCATGTAAGACCAGATAGAACCAATTAGTAACAGGTGATGACATGACTGTTAGTATTTGGAGGGAAGAAGACACTGGCACATTACATGCAACCAAAAAATATAATGAAGATATTATGATCATAATGATGGAGAAAATTAGCTTCAGAAATAGAATTATGAATTGCAGTCAACTGGGGATTGATGATACAAAAGGATCACTCATTAAAAGTTTTTATCCAATCATAGCTGTGTTTATAGTGTAGTTTGGACACTGAAAGAGGAAAAACAAACCTCAAGAGGGCTAATATCCATTCCGCAAAATGGAAGATATAAGGTTAAACATGGGCAGTTAAGAAAGCATTGTCCTCATAACACATATTCTAAGGGATTTGAAAGGGAGCCACCATATGATGCTAATCAGAGGGTAAGTTTCTCAATGGCCGTCTAGTGTCTGCCTTCTACAGTGTTGGGGATGACTGGTTAACCAAGGTGCTGCCATGAAAACTGGCCAAGTGAACAGAGTCCTAGATTCACAGAGGGGCTGAGAATCTTCCATTTTCATCCAGTGTTGGAGCAATAGGGTCATAGAAAATATCTGGTATATACTATTTGCTGTCAAAGAAAGACATTGTGTACAAAATTTATAATATAAACATTCTTTTTAAAATTAACATACTTTATATTTTTTAGTTGTTTTAGGCTTACAGAAAAATTAAGCAGAAAGTACTCAAAATACATCCCTAAGTATGAAATTAAGAAGAAAGTATTGAAAACATGTCCCCATATACTCTCTCACCCCATTTCCTCTATTATTAACATCTTGCATTAATTAGTGTGGTACATGTGTTACAATTTATAAGCCAATATTGGTACATTATTACTAATTAAAGGCCATAGTTTACATTAGGGTTTACTATTTGCATTGTACATTCTATGTGGACACTCTTGCTTAAGAATGCTAAGTTTTTAATGTAAATTAACAAAATATTCTGTAAGAGTCTATTCTAGTAATAAAAATACCTATAAAATACCTTGCTAACCTCTTTAATATTCTAACGAAAAACTGGGAAATTGTTTCAATAAAAGAAAATTGGGGAAATTTTTATTATAGAAACAAATACCTATTCTCTTGATGAGAAAAATCTTTAAATGAGGAGTTAGGGGAGTAAATGAATTCAACACATATAAAGGGCACAGTAGTGGCTGGCACAAAGTAAATGCTCAATAAATGCAGGCAATTGTTATCATTGTAGTCAATATTTCTCATACGTTGCAGAACTTATTTGAGGAGGTAATATAGTATCCATGACAAGCTGAATAAAAGATTGAGTAAGCTACTTCACAAACCACTGTAACAGAGGTTCCAAGAAAAATCCAGTAAAATGAGAACAAATTCATATAGGTGTTGAAATCATGCTTACATTTTTAGAGGAAACACATGCAACCCCAGGGCAAATAGTTAAGAATTAGATGAAAATAAAGATTGTAGGAACCTATATAATCTAGCAGCAATGACCTTCAAGATTATAAGTATTCATCAATGCTAAGGCAATGATGTCATCATTCATGTTCATGGTTCTGTTGATAATGTAGCTTGCCTTTTGGAAACTTTCTTTACAGCTACCTCTCATGCAGTGGGAATTAGTAAGTATGGGTGAAATAGAGCAATAAAGCATCACAGAGCTGTAGTTAAGATTGACTTCTATTCCTTTTTATTGGGGCCATTTCATTTTAATGACATTAGAGTATAATTGCTAAATCAGACTGAACACCTACCATACTGAAAGCGCTAAAATCCTTAGACCAGAACACTGGACATTTCTCACTGTGATGGTTCTAAGTGCCTAACAGTATTCTACCAATTATCTTCTATATGATTCACATACAACATTTGACCCAGATATGTACACAGACACAGCCATATAAATCTTGTGGATATGAATTATACAATTAATTGATTTGGTTTAGTTTCATTGATGCCTGGATAATATGGATTAAATGCTGGTTAAAATTATCTTCATTCCTATAGTCTGTCTGTACTAAATCCTAAGTAAGGTATTAAATCTCTCTACTAGGTTGGGAGTGCAGGATAGCAAATTTTAGTGTGCCTAGGAATTACCTAAGGCTCTTGCTAATATGCAGATAAAAATTCAGGAGCTCTGGGGTGAGGCTTGAAACTGCATTTCTAACAGGCTCCTGGTGCCACTGATGCTGTTGGTCCGAGGGCGCAACTTAAATTGCAAGAGTAAGTTTAGCTTACAAGCTCTGGAGTCAGTCACACTTTGGAAAAGTTGCCTAAGCAATTTGAGCCTCAGCTTTCTCACTTACAAAAAGGGCACAATAAGAATTACCTATCTCTACTGTTTATTGTGAAGATTAAGTGAGATAATGAATGCCGAATGGTCAGTTTAAGGCCAAGCACACCAAAAAAATGCACCTAAAGAGCTAGCTCTTGTTGTCACTTTTGTTATTTCTACTATCTCTTTGTCAGTGAAAGGATATGCATTTTATAAATCTTTTTATGAATTCATCGATTCATTTGACAATTAAAAGTTATTGATTAAAAGCAAAGAAATGATAACTAAGAGGCTAAACCTAGTAGGGAACATACAAAAGGATGGAAAGAAATGGTACGTGAGGCCCAAATTGTGATATATTTGACAATCAAAGCCAGAATGAACTTATGGCTGAAGCCAGAAATTTGATAGTTGCCCATGATGGCTTTAATTGCTCTAAATCTGATCCAAAGCCACATTCTGTCAGTTCCATCATTCAAACAGCTCTCAGATCCAACCAAGTAGCATCCAGGTTCAAACTTTCATAACCTCCTAATTGTTATATTGCTTCCTGCCTTGGCTACCTTATATCCATTTTCATTGTCTAGTCAGAACAACTGTTAAAAGTGTGTATCCCCTGTTTAGCATCCTACAACCTACAGAGTAGGATGCAGGCTATAGGATGTTAAACAGAAGATACGTGCTTTTGAAAGTCGAAACTGTAGAACACAGGTCTTAAGTACTGAGCTGTCACCGCCCTCCACTCCATCTTTATCTCTTACTCCCTCCTACCCATACTCTGGCCTCCTTGAACAACAGGCAACACAGAGGCTCTGCCTTGCTGCTGCCCTCCCACATGCCTTCCCTCTGCCTGGATACCTTCTCCCGTATCTTTGCCTGGTTCCCTCTTTTTGAAATAAACTTAAGGTCTCAGATGAGGAGTCATTTCCCCAGACCCTAAGTGTGGTCTCGCAGTCCTACCCTGGCACAGCGCTTATTGACTTATCATTTGATCAATAGGACAATAGGTAAAGTATGGAATATTCACATATTTGTATATTATCAACCTAAAGTGGATGAACTACAGCTAAAACTATAACATGGATGAATCTTATAAAAATCGTAAGTGGGGAAAAATGAAAATGGCTTAGCAACACAGAATATAACACTATTTTCATAAAGCTCTAAACCACATCAAAAAAATGTAATAAAATTCAGAATCAGATTTACCACTGGGGGTGGAAAGGAAAAGAGAATAGAGAGGAGCAAACGATTATGTTTGACAGTTTGGGTAATATTGTAGTTTATAGTTTGCTGAAAGATTCATGAATTTTCATTTTTAAGTTACTCTGCAACGCCCAGGAAAGGTGTAATAAAGGCCATATGGCATAGCTCCTTAAACTTACCTCTCTTCAACTGTTTAAGAAAAGTAAATAAGATGCCAATATCAAGCTTTCACCATCCCCAAAGCTCCATCCTTTCCCAAAGCACCAGCACCAGCCAGACACACATAGATGCAAACCAGAGTTCACACAATTGCCATTGATAAGAAAAATGCAGCCACGGAAGAGATTCCCTCAGCAGAGATGTTGCTGCAATTACAGCTAATATGGCCACACCTCCACATTCTCTGCATCACTGGTGGTAAAAAGATCAACTGAAGTGATCAACTTAAATAAAACTTTCCCGTAGTTCCCCATTCCAGCTGATCTGAGGTCAAGTTTCCGTGAATACCCTTTGCTTTGGTACCATAAAAACTTAGTGAGTCATGCTCTCTATCTCCCTTTCTTTTAGGTTTATGTGTTTTCTCACACAAATTTTATACTCAAACAAAGAACATTATAAAATAGTGCTAAATAGACCACTTAAGTCAAAAGGGGAGGAATTCACTATATACTCGTTCTGGAATGTCAGGATGTCTAATGGAAGAGGCCAGTGAGTTAGCCCTTTTATGGTTGACTTGATACTCTGGCATGTTTCATTTTTGTAGCCATAGGTTTCACATCAGGTTCCAAGCCCTATTTTCTTACAAATTTTTAATTTAAAAAATTTTTTTTTTTTTTAGAGAAGGGGGGTTTTACCATGTTGCCCTGGCTGGTCTCTAACTCCTGGGCTCAAGTGATCCACCTGCCTCAGCCTCACGAAGTGCTGGGATTACAGGCGTGAATCATGCAATCTCTTACCTTGATACCTCTGAAGATATTTGATAGTCCCTTCTTATGGTAGATTATTTGCAAAGATGGCAACTGTGATGGAATAAATGCTTGTGTCACCCCAAAATTATTATACTGAAATCCTAACACCCAAGCTGATTTTATTAGGAGGTAGGGCCTTTGGGAAGTAATTAGGTTATACGCCCTTGTGAATGAGATTAGTGCCCTTATAAAAAGGATGCCAGAGAACTCTCTCATCTTCTTTCCACCATGCGAAGATACGCTAGAAGTTGTTCATCTGCAGTTGTGAAAAGGGCCCTCACCAGAACCTTACCATACCAGCACCCTGATTTAAGGCTTCTAGACTCCAGAGCTGTGAGAAATAAATATCTATTGTTTATAGGACACCAGTCTATGGTAGTTTGTTATAGCAGCCTGAATTAAGACAGCTACAATCATCCTTCCCCTCCCTGTATGCCTAACCTTTTGCAATGTGACATTATTACACTTCCCAGCAAGAGGTGGAGCCTATTTCCCTATGTATTGAACCTCAACTGCCCTTGTAATAACTTGACCAATACAAGGTAGTGAGAGCAATGTTGTCTGGCTTCTGAGACTGGACCTCAAGAGGCCTTGCATTTCTGTCCCCACTCTCTTGGAATGCTGACTTGTGAGCACCATATGAAGAAGCCACTGGGGAATGAGAAGCTACATGAATTAAAGATGAACAATCCCACCTGTGCCCCCCAGAACAATCAGCCAACAGTCAGGACCAATCACCAGATAGGTGAGTGGGCCCATCTTAGACCATCCATCCCAGTCAAGGAACTGGATGACTGTGGTCACATGGGTGACCTCAGATGAGAACCACAGAACTGCCCAGCTGAGCCCAACCTAAATTGTTGAGCCACAGAATTGTGAGCTAATAAAACAATTGTCGTCTTAAGCCCATTAAGTTTTGGGGGTAGTTTGTGACATAGAAATAGACAACTGATGTACTCCCCTGATTTTGTTTTTACCTTTTATCTGAATGGAATTGATGTGTGTGATCATGTGTGTGTAGAAGCAGAGTCACATTTACAGTAACTTGGTTGGAACAAAGTCCATCAGATTTTGGTCAAATCAAGAAAAGAAAATGACAATGTCTGAGGGTATTGGAGAATAAAGGTGAGCTTAGTAATTCCAAGACTTGAATATTTCATTTAAAAGGAATCTCATATCTGGAATCCTTAGGATAGGTTGTTTAATAATAAGACTTCTCAGATAAATTCTCCTTCAGAATAGAGTCTTCTTCAATTATTCTTACACATTTTTCTTGTTATTAGGCATTTTTCTTTTTTACCACAACAATCTTACATATCATTTTTTAACATTTCCTAATTTGGAGTTAGTATTTGTTCCCCTTTTTTTATTCCCTCAGGACTTGCTTCATTTTTTTCTCTCTCCTGTACTGTTATTCTTATTGCAACATCTCCAAGGTTGTGATAGGCGGCTGGATTGGTGAATGATGCACGGGCTCACACAGCTCTGATGGCTTCACCTCTTTTACCTCTAAACTACATCTCTGATGATCTCCACAGTCCTCTCCATTCTACCTTTTGTTTCTTTTTCCGAAACTTCACTCTCCTCTCTGCTGCCAGAAATGCAGCCCACGCATGCTGTGATATGCATATGAGAAACCACACTGCTATGCAGCTTGGGTTGTATTTGACAGATTAGAGATTATTTTGTCTTATTTGGCTCTGTCGGGGCAGCAGTATATTTATTTTTCCCTTTGACACCAGTGGCAGCTATTACTGTGCCCATTCAGAATCCAGAGAGTAAATGAATGCACAGAGGAAGCACGGGGCCTTCCAGCCTAAGTCAACACAGCCTCCCTAAGCTCCGCTGTTTTGCAGCTGGCTGAAAACGGAATCACAGAGAGCAGCAGCCCAGACATAGGCTCCAGGGGCAGTGAAGAAGACATGGTTCAGAGAGAAGGGAAGGGAGAGGCGAGAAACAAGAAGAAGATGAAGACAGCTGGGAAAAGAGAACGAAAATACAGCGACTCTGCAGCTGATTAGAACTGACCAGGAATACTGGCGACATCACTCTTGGCACTTTTTCCTCTCTGCTGCTGCCTGCCAACCCGAGTTGTTCTTATTAAAACACACAGACAAAAACAACAGAAGAATCAGAGTTTCCCAGAAATGGAAGTAAGCAACATAATCAGAGTTTTATAAATCTACTAAATAGCTCCTTTCACTCATTGTCTCTCTTATTTTCTTTTTAATATAATGGATACATGCAAAAGAATATATAGAAGATATACGGTTATAAGTTGTAATAATATTTTGAATACCTAGAAACACACCCCAACCCACAAGCCAGAACATTATCAATCACTTCCCTTTATTTGTTTCTTTTCATTCCATTCTTTTGCCTCTCCCCCAGAAATAATCATACCACTGAATTTTGTTTTAATTCCCTTACTTACTACATACATGCATATATACTTTCACACCTCCATACATGCTTGCATGCTTAAACAGAATGGTTTAATCTTGGTCATCTGTGAACATTTTGAAAAGATACCATATCATATGTGATATTACAGGACTTGATTTGTTTATTTTACATTGTTTTTAAAATTTATCCATGTCATCATAGATGACTTTATTTCACTGTTTTTCACTGCTGTGTAATATTACGTCAATTTATTTACCTATTCTGTTAATAGAATCTGAGTGTTTCCCAGTTTTTGCTATTGTGAATAGTGTTGCTACAAATATCCTTATACATGTCTCCTCGTGCTCATATGTAAGCGGGTCCCTAAGAAAAATACTTAGAAATAGAGTTATAAGGTATACAAATATAAATGAATTCTATAAGAATATATTTATAAATGTAAATATATAAAGAAATAGAGTTATAAGGTATACAAATATAAATGAATTATATAAGAATATATTTATAAATGTAAATATATATACTCATAAATATATGCATTGGAGTAAATTTATATGAAACAGTAAAGAACTACAGTAATAACAGACAAGGTACTCCTGAAGAAGAAGATCCTCTCTGTCTGATCCTATAAGACATACAGACTTATTATGAAGTTAAAATAATTGAAAGTATGGTATTGGTGCAGGGATAGATTACAAACCAATAAAATAAAATTAAAAGTCTAGAAACAGATACCACAATATGTTATAGAAGAGGTGTTGTAGATCCTGAGAAAAGGCACGGCTAGACAATAAGTGGTATTAGTGTAATTAGTTATCCATTGGAGGAAAAATAATTAATTGGATGTTAACTTTGTGTCGTATAGAAAAATCAGTTCCAGGAAATGAATTCACCGTAAAGGGCACAACTTTAAAACACTTTAGAAGAGAATATCTTTCTGACTTTGAGGTAGGGGAGCACTTATTAACAAAATACAAAAATTCCAACCACACAGGGAAATATTTATAAATTTGACTACATTAAAAATCAAGAACTTCTGTTCACTAAAAGACATCATGTATGGACCAGGCGCAGTGGCTCATGCCTGTAATCCAAAAACTTTGGGAGGCCGAGGTGGGTGGATTACCTGAGGTCAGGAATTCGAGACCAGCCTGGCCAACATGGTAAAACCCTGTGTCTACTAAAAGTATGAAATTAGCTGAGTGTGGTGGTGCATGCCTGTAAGTCCCAGCTACTTGGGAAGTTGAGGCAGAAGAATTGCTTGAACCTGGGAGGTGGAGGTTGCAGTGAGCCGAGATCATGCCACTGCACTCCAGCCTGGGCTACAGAGTGAGACTCCATCAAAAAAAAAAAAAAAAAAAAAGACATCATCTCTGATGATGCATACTTCATACATGTATAAACATGTATGAAGTATAAGAGACAAACTAAGAAAAAATATTTGCAAAATAAATGAGTATAGATTGTTATGAAGAACATATAAAGAACTCTGGCAAATTAATGAAAAGATGACAAAACAATAGAAAAATGGACAAAAAGCTTGAAAAGGTATGCAAAAATGTAAACAACTTTATTAACAATCAAGGAAATACAAAAGAAGATATAACAAAATGTGATTTCATACTTTCTAGATTGGCAAAAATTAAGAGGGAAAATTGATACCAGTACTTTGGAAAACAATTTGGCATATTTAAAAAAATAAATTTATTTCTTGACCCTAAAACTCAGCACATCCACTATTAGGTATATATACAGGATGGCCACCAAGTCTGGAAACACAGATAGGTACATAATAAGTAGTTTATTGTTATTACCTCACAGTACATGGCAAAATCATAGCATGCCTATCTCCATACTTTATGGCCACCCTGAGTGCATCCTAGAGAAGCCTTTAGTTCTAGCTAAACAAGAAGATAGGTAAAATTCTCACTGTCCTGACTTTCTCTTTGCCCAGGCTCTTGAAAAACATACTAGTTCTGTGCTTTTGTGGATTGTAGCTTCCTAGAGAATCTGATAAAATGGTGGAATCAATGCAGACTGTCTCCCATGAAAAATTCTCTGCTTCCCTGAAATCCTTCTATGTACCATTTCAGGGTCTCTTCCCTGGGTTAGAAACCCTGCTCTAAATCATTCTCTTTCCAGGGTTAGAGCTTAAGGAAAGCACTGAGGTACAGATTGGCCTCCATCTATGAAGGACACATCCTCAGGTTTGGGTTCTAGACCAGTAAATGTGTCCCGTCATCCAGGTTTAGAAGTCAGCATTTCCAGGCTACTGAGACTCACCATATCTCTCCTAGTTAAGAACAGGTTCCAGAACCTGTTCCAAGGGCACTTAGGTCTCAAGGTCCCCAGTTGAGCAGGCACAATGGCACACAAGAGGGCAGAGGGAAAGCATCCACACAGCCCCCTCACTCCTATGCCTCACGGACAGATTGGGAGAGGTGCCAGGTACAGTCCTATGGTGTGTATATTCAAGAAGCCCAATGAGAAATCAATACTTCTCAAGAATGTGTATATGAATAATATAAACAACCTCATAATATTTATAAATCCATGTTTTCCTGAGTTAGTTACCGAGTCCAGCATTCTAGCTGATATGGTTTGGCTGTGTCCCTACTCAAAATCTCATGTTGAATAGTAATCTGAATTATAATCCCCATATGTTGGGAGAGGGACCTTGTGGGAGGTGATTAGATCATGGGGGTGGTACCCTATGCTATTCTCATGATAGTGAGTGAGTTCTCATGAGATCTAATGGTTTTATAAGGTGCTCTTCCCTGCTTTTCTCTCATTCTCTTTCTTGCCCCGCTGTGAAGAGGTGCTTTCTGCCATGGTTGTAAGTTTCCTGAGGCCTCCCCAGCCATGTGGAACTGTGAGTCAATTAAACCTCTTTTCTTTACAAATTACCCAGTCTCAGGTATTTCTTCACCAGAGCATGAGAATGGACTAATACATTAAGCAAGTAAAATGGATTCATACCATCCCTCCAACCACCTTCAGTAAGAAAAGACAGGTTTGATTTCCTGTTTGCAATTATATTCACAGACAATTCTGAAATATTTAGATTTTTCATAATTTCTAGCCATAATGATAAAGGTAAGAATCTGAAATTATTGAGGTCTTGGTTTGTCAGACAGATATAATTACTGACATATACTGCCCATTTCATGAAATACTGCAGGACACATGAAATGTCATTTTAGAAGGAGGAGAAGGACAAGGAGATTCTAAGAGCATGTGTTCTAGAGTCAGACTGGCTCTGAATTTACTACCACTTACTGTATAATCTTGCACAAGTCTCAACTGCAGCATCTTCATATGTAAAATGATGATAATAACAGTATTTACCTCATAGGGGTAGTATGAGATAAAATGAGATAATACATGTAAAAAGCATAAGTCACTGTCTGGCACATGGAAAGAAATTTTTTAAATGAGGTATTCTTAAAATTAATTTTCCATTCCTGATCATTTAATGTCCCTTTCTTCAAATAGTTTTGAAACTGTGGAATTTGTATTAATTCCTCATTAACAGAGAAACTAAGAATATAAATTTTGTTGCTCTTAAAAAGAAGCACTTCATAGATACTAATGAATTCTTAGAACAAATGTATGTGCTGACAGTGAGCTTCAGCTAGGTTGTCATTGTGATATATTGACATGGTGTATATGGTGGAGACATAGAGTCAAAGATCAAATACTAGTCCCCCAAGATGGAAGACATGAATACAAATGTATTTCAAACACATGGACTTTTCTTTTTAGAAGGAGATGGATGTAAGATACTACTTCTCAAGTGATAAAGTGGGAGAGGGTACTAGAAAAGGTAGGTGAATTCTTTCAGAGCAATCCATCATTGAAATTAAAAAAGGTTTATTCAACTTTTTTGCCAGAAAGAATATTGTTAAACTTTCCCATGCAATATGAAAAATGGTTTACATCTAATTTCTGAAATGACATGAAATTAATAAAACTTAAAGACCTCGTTCATGCAAATAAACCCAATGATCTCCATTCCTGTAAAGTATCTGAGTCCAGCTAAAACCAATATTGCTTAGCTACAGAAGATCACAGCCCACTAGTTGAGTTTTATTTATGTTCCACAGTCTCTCTCCATGGCCTTCACATTCTCATACATTTTGGATGCTGGACTTCATGGCCTTTTGTCAGCTGACTCTAGCATTTTCATTCCCACAATCTCTGGCGCTGCTATACGAAACCTACTCTCCATCCTGGAACCTTGCACAGTGTTCCCGGCACCCACCAGAACTAATGCACTTAATGGCATGGAAAATCTGACTTCTTTATCCTTCTCCATGAAATGTCTGCCCGGGATCCACTTCCTCTATGAAATCATTCTTAAAGAGTTTGATCTAACTTCTGAATCCCTCCCCCTGCCCATTTCATGCAAGTCTGAGTATATCTGCATAAACTCAGGCCATCCCTTAAAAATGTGAATTCTTTTTGGATGGACTTCCCAAATAAAAATCTCCCATGTCTATGAGAACTCCTACTGGGATAATGAAGAAATGTGGTATGTTGATGAATGAATATTGATTGATTTATACAATTTCATTTTTTTGGTGCTAATATTCAACAAACAGAAGTAAAGCAGGTTTTAGCATTAAGAATTTGACTCTGGAGCCAAACGATTTAGTTACTAATCCCAGCTCTATTATTTACCACTGTGTTACTCTTTTTTAACCTCAGCTGTTTCATCTGTTAAATGAGGTTAATAAATAGTATCTACTTACTTAATAGGATTATTTTGAGGATTAAATGGGTAATCCATATAAAGTACTTTTTAAAAGGGCATGATACGTATCAAGCACTCCATAAACTGTTGTTGTTCTTATCACCATTTATTTGTAAGGAAAATATAGCCAGTCATTTTCTACAGTTTGATTGCATCTCATATAATGGAAGTTACCAAGTTATGAAAGTGTCAGTTTGATCTGAATTTAAGCATGTGCCCTTTTCTTCAGAAGTTCTGAAATTATATATCAAGACTGGCAGCATAAAAGTAAATTCTTGTTTCTGATTATATGGATCCCAAAACAACTGGACTTGCCAATACTCTTCCCTCATTTTTGCCCATAAGACCAGTGTAAAGTCACCCATTACCTCCTAGGGGTCAAATCCAGTGGTACCACAATTCCTATCCCATTTGACCTCTCCTGTGTTAGGTTCTGTGGACCCTCCCTTTTCCTCTTCCTTTGACTTCCAGAACACATGCTGTGTTGGTTTTCTTTCGAGTCCAATACTCCTCGGTGCCTTGTGAGTGTCTCTTCTCTTTCTTCAAAATGCTGGTGTTCCCTAGATCTCTTTCCTTCTCGCTTCACGTACTTGCCCTGGGTGATGCCATATTCTCCCAAGATTTCACCAAGCTAATGACTCCACCTTTACCTTTTCTGCCACTAACTGAGTCCAGGCCCTTATCATTTCCAACCTGGCCCATGTAAATTACCTCTTAAATGGTACCCACTTTAAAATTTCTCCTTCACACAGCTACCAAAATGACCTTCCTAAAGTAGGAATCTGACTTTTCATCTTCAAGCTAAAACATTTCAATGATTTCCCTTACTTCACTAGATGAGGTTCTAAAATATTTAAGCTATCTTTCCCTTCTGTACTTTAATGACCCACAATAAGAAAGTAACTACAAATTTTTGTTGCTCAGATTATACCCAGTTCAAACTAAGAACACCGTTCTGAAATTTTTCTTAGGACTACTCTTTTATTCAAATGACTTTCCATTATAAGTTGTTGGACAACCAACAATTTAAAATCTTGTCTTAAAATAAATCAGAATAGGTTCTCAACCCCAGTAAATGAAAATCACTTGATCTCTTAAATTGAAATGTTTTAGATAAAGGCAGTTATATACCACACACACACACGCGCACACACACACACACACTATATATTGGTGCTTTCTTAAAAAGAAGGATATCGAAAGATCTAAGAAAGAATTTAGATTTTTCATGATAGTGAAAGCATATAATATAAATAAATGCACTTAAATATACTTAAAACCAGTTGTACCAAAGAAATGAGGTAACAATAAAAACTTACTATTCTACAATTTGGTAGCATTGTCCAAGAGTTTAGAATTTGGATACATTATAAATTTCAAGACTCCATATTATAGAACCACTAAAATATATCTTTACTATTTTTTTTAAGCATATGAAAAGATATTCATTGTTTTTGGATAGAGTAGTTCAATATCATCAAGATAGTAGTTCTCCCAATTAAAACATTGTCATTGTTATTCTGGAGCTAGAGAGGTTAATACTAAAGTTTTTTTTTCTTTTTTTTTAAATTATTTTTTATTATTATACTTTAAGTTCTAGGGTACATGTGCATAACGTGCAGGTTTGTTACATATGTATACTTGTGCCATGTTGCTGTGCTGCACCCATCAACTTGTCAGCACCCATCAACTCGTCATTTACATCAGGTATAACTCCCAATGCAATCCCTCCCCCCTCCCCCCTCCCCATTATAGGCCCCGGTGTGTGATGTTCCCCTTCCCGAGTCCAAGTGATCTCATTGTTCAGTTCCCACCTATGAGTGAGAACATGCGGTGTTTGGTTTTCTGTTCTTGCGACAGTTTGCTGAGAATGATGCAGCTGGAAACCATCATTCTCAGCAAAATATATCTTTACTATTAACCAATGAACATTTGTTGTGAGTTCACATGTCTCAGAACCCTCTCTCAATGTGTAGAAACAATGCATAGGGATGTATAGGAATTCAAGAGAAATTGCTAAAGGAAGAGAGAGTGAAGACCTGCTGGATCAGACGCAGAAGTTCTGAGTTCTGTCTTGACCAGTGCCCTGATTCTCAGAAAGAGTGAGCCAATTATTTAACTATTGAAGATGTCTCATCTTCAGAATGAGAGGCTGTAGTTACATAGATCTCTTAGGCCCCTGCAAAGTTTAGAAATGTGAATATTTAGCTATTGCATACTCACAGAACAAAAAAGCCCTCCTAGAACATGCTTTAAGAAGGGTCAAGTACCCTGTGTCTCTCAGGTCACTCACAGTTTAAAGACCACTTGTGTCCAGACTTAATGGGGCTCCCTAATCTATACACTTGCAAACCTCCTTTTTCGGGCACTAAAATCTTTAATTTTCTCACTGTCTTAAACCATTGTGAACATATTTATATAACATAGCCTGACTTGTTCTAGTCTCCACTCAACAGAAATTTAGCAGTGCATTCAACACAAAATCCCTCTGCTTGCAGGCACAAGTAAAGACACCGCCTGACACCCGGTTGGTCTTCAACTGACACACACTAGAAACTCCATAAGAGAAGGGGTGGAGGCATGAACCGTGTGTATTTTTAGCATCAGTTTCTTGTGTTGGGTTGTAACAGCTGTAGACAGTAAAAATCAAGGGTAGAGTTGACTGTATCAGAAAATTGAAGACATCTGCATCATCACAGTCATAGTATCTGGATATATTTTTTTTCTGCAGTGGAGCTTTAATGTATTGGATGGGATTATCAGAGGCTGGATTGCCTTCACCATTTGGGACCACATTTTGCTTTATGATGAGCTGCAAGCCAGAGTGTATAAAGTGTGACTTAGGGCTCAGTAGCATAATCAAGAAAATATAATGAAAAAGAGTCTGCGTTCTACAGGGTGTTAACTGAAAAGCTATCCCAGTATTAAGCAACTCTGTTGGTATTTGCACACATCTGTTTCAGACTGCTGTCTTGTAAACTTTCTTTTAGAAAGAAAACCCTTGGCATATAGTTAGTGCAATCCTGCCAAATACAGGTAAGGTCCCTCAATAGAAAACAAAAAAGAATGCAGTGAACATATCAGCATTATTCAAACTAAAAGAAGAATGCAATGCACTTCACATAACTCAAGGCAAGTGATCCACATTCCCTAAATCAGAAGTCCAGAATTCACAGAGAAAATCCAGCAATCCTCTAGTTTGCTTTGAAGTCTTGTGTTTGTCAGAAGCCTCAGAATTAATCCAGGAAAAAAATGTACAAATATGTGACATACTAAGAAAAAAAAGACAATTTTCCCAGCCAGCAAGAATCCCAGAAGTGTTAGATCCCTCACACAGATCACAGACCCCACAGCCACCTGCAACTTGAGCTCCGAATGTCACTTACCCTATGACGATGCAGGAGATGGCAGTTCCCAAGAAGGCATATGTTAAAATAGATCCTAAGTTTTGAAAAAAGTGTCTCTGGGGAGAAAAAAAAAAAAACACTTAATAGAGTACATCAGAATTTTTTCTTAGTACAATAGAAAATAAAAATAAATGTATGCAGTTCACAGATCCCTCACTGTTTAGGCAAATTTTGGTTTTGGAGCCTCATTCCTGGCCTTATTGTGCTAATAGGGACTTAACTGATTTTCACTGCAAAGAACTGGGGGGAAAGGGCAAGAAACAGAAAAAAAAAAAAAAAAAAAAAAAACCACTGGAAGTTGAGTAGGTAGGGATGAGAGAGGCAATTCCCAGAACTGGCTGGACCTGACAGGGAAGGAAGGAACTGGGCAATGTCTATGCCAGAATCGGGGCAATAATGGAAGACACAGTTTTCATGAAGTTTCCTTGTGAATGCAACTCCTTTAGCATTAAAACAAACAAACAAACAAAACTATTCTAAGAGTTTTAAGTTGCCTTTTGATTTTACTGGATCTCTGACTTCTCTTATGTCTTCTAAATGTGATGAAAATAAACTTTAAAAATCTACAACAGCCTGCTCATGCCTGTAATTACAGCAATTTGGGAGGCTGAAGGAAGGAAGATCATTTGAGTACAGAAGGTCGAAGCTGCTTTGAGCCATAATTGTGCCTGGGCAAAAGAGGGAGACCGTGTCTCCAAAACAAAACAAAACAAAACAAATCCCCCAACTTACAGCAATTCACTTTATTTTAACGAGTGAGCCACAAAATGATGCTTAGTATTGGGACTGGCAATGCGGAAGGGTGACCTGAACAAATCCAGCCTTCTACATTTTTTCAACTGCTTGCTTAGAGAAAACTCCATTCCAAGTTTTTGAGTGGGATCTGAGGAGCCAGACTGAGAGCAAGAGGGAGCCTGGAGTACACACAAGAAAATCAGGTCTGTAGTGAACAAGCTGCCTGGTTGCTGAAAATGACTGGTCAAGGGGAGGAAAGCCCCAGGAATCTCCTAGAGTGGGAACTGAGCAGCAGAAGAGCAGTCACATCACCTCTACCTCTCAAAAACCATGTAGGCTGGGGCCTCGCTCTGTGGCTCAGGGGATGCCAGTACTTAAACTATTATGAGAATTACTAATGTACAAAATGTGCATAGTCAGGCTGTGCCCAAGTATTGTTAGACAAGTGCATAGAAACTGCAAAACTGGACTTTCCTCTCTATGAGCATCAACAGTATTCTTGAGTTTTCACTTGAAAGGATAAACCCAATGTTAATTAATAACCAAAGTCTTTGGTTACAATCATCCACAATAATGCTGTCCAATAGAAATATAATGCAAGCCACATATATAAAAATTTTTAAATTTTCTAGTAGCTACATTAAAATGTTTTTAAAAGATGAAATATGTTTTGATAATGTTTTGTTTAATCCAATCTATCCAAAATACTAACATTTCTACATGAAATCAATATAAAACATTATGGAAATATCTACATTCTTTTAATAAATACAAAGTCTTTAAAATCCAGTGTGTATTTTACACTTAAAGAACATCTCGATTCAGATGAGTTGCATTTCAAGAGCTAAATAGTTACATGTGGCTAATGGCCTATATTCAACAGAGTAGGTTTAGAAGAAGTCTAGAATTCTAAGCATGTCAGGTTTGAATCTGCATCACAAATCTAAGATAATGATACTCTGAGCAAAAAGAGAAGCCCATAAAAATAACAGTTTCTCATTAGTGCTGGAAAAATTCTCTACTTAATGATAAAAGAAGAAAACGATCACTATATATTTACCTTCTTTAGACTATATCCTGCATGAAATATAATTGGTGGCAGTAAAACGTTGAAGAAGATTTCTGGATCAAATGTCATCTGCCAGAAAGGAAAAAAAAGGATAGTTAGAATGATGCGCCTTTGGGTCATTAAAAAAATATGTTTCAAAAAACAGTTATAATTACTTTTGCTAAGCCTGTATGAGGCATATTAACTATTAATTTGGCAGAGATGACGGTAGGAAAAAATGCAAATTTGGAAATTCATAAACATAGTATAACTGTAGCTTCTAAATGTAAAATCTACATACTTCCACACTATAGCTAACAACAACAACAACAACAAAAACTCAGTGAAATCTCTTTGGGAAAAATGTCTTACTGTGATTAATTATCCATTTTCATATTTTACATATGTGTAGGCTTCTGATAAGGATTTATTTAAAGTTTTTCCCAAATAAAACATTTTTGGAAATTGGGTCTTCGCTTTCCCTATTTTGTCCCATTCCAAAATTTAAAACATTTTCCAGTTCATGGAAGAACACACTTGAACTTGAAGATGGAGTTTTCTAGTATTTGTTTATTGAGTTTTACTTAAATGTTAAACTTGGCCATAAAGCAAGTATGACTTGGTATGAAGTACAGTGAAATTGTCAGGCCTCTGAGTGCAAGTTAAGCCATCATATCCCCTGTGATCTGCACGTGTATGTCCAGATGGTCTGAAGCAAGTGAAGAATCACAAAAGAAGTGAAAATGGTCTGTTCCTGCCTTAACTGATGACATTACCTTGTGAAATTCCTTATCCTTGCTCATCCTGGCTCAAAAGCTCCCTGACTGAGCACCTTGTGTCCCCTGCCCCTAACCACCAGAGAACGACTTTGACTGTAATTTTCCACTACCTACCCAAATCCTATAAAACGGCCCCATCCCTATCTCCCTTCGCTGACTCTCTTTTCGGACTCAGCCCGCCTGCACCCGGGTGAAATAAACAGCCTTGTGGCTCATCCAAAGCCTGTTTGGTGGTCTCTTCACAAGGACGCTTGTGAAATTTGGTGCTGTGACCCAGATTGGGGGACCTCCCTTGGGAGACCAATCCCCTGTCCTCCTGCTCTTTGCTCTATGAAAAAGGTCCACCTGCGGCCTCTGGTCCTCAGACTAACCAGCCCAAGGAACATCTCACCAATTTTAAATGGGGTAAGCAGCCTTTCTTTACCCTCTTCTCCAACATCTCTCACTATCCCTCAACCTCTTTCTCCTTTCAATCTTGGCGCCACACTTCAATCTCTCCCTTCTGTTAATTTCAGTTCCTTTCCTTTTCTGGTAGAGACAAAGGAGACACATTTTATGCATGGACCCAAAACTCTGGTGCTGGTCACGGACTCGGGAAGACAGTCTTCCCTTGGGGTTTAATCACTATGGGGATGCCTGCTTGATTATTCACCCACATTCCATTGATGTCCAATCACTGCAGGGATGCCTGCCTTGGTCATTCACCCACACTCCCTTGGTGGCAAGTCAATTGCGGGGACACCTGCTTTGGCTGCTCACCCACATAGCAGCCCAGTGCTGTTCCCCACCCCCTTCTCCGTGTCTCTACCCTTCTCTTTAAACTTGCCTCTTTCACTATAGGAAACCCTCCACCCTCCATTCCTCCTTCTTCTCCCTTAGCCTGTGTTCTCAAGAACTTAAAACCTCTTCAACTCTTGCCTCATCTAAAATCTAAGCATCTTATTTTCTTCTGCAATACCGCTTGACCCCAGTACAAACTCGACAGTGGTTCCAAGCAGCCAGAAAATGGCACTTTCAATTTTTCCATCCTACAAGATCTAGATAATTCTTGTAGTAAAATGGGCAAACAGTCTGTGGTGCCTGACGTCCAGGCATTCTTTTACATATCGGTCCCTCCCTAGTCTCTGTTCCCAACGCAACTCATCCCAAATCTTGCTCCTTTCCCTCCTGCCTGTCCCTTCAGTCCCAACCCCAAGTGTTGCTGCGTCTTTCCAACATTCCTTTTCTACAGACCCATCTGACCTCTCCCCTCCTCCCCAGGCTGCTCCTCGCCAGGCAGAGCCAGGTCCCAATTCTTCCTCAGCCTCCACTTCTCCACCCTATAATCCTTTTATCACCTCCCCTCCTCACACCTGCTCCGGCTTACGGTTTCGTTCTGCAACTAGCCCTCTCCCACCTGCCCAGCAATTTCCTCTTAAAAAGGTGACTGGAGTTAAAGGCATAGTGAAGGTTAATGCTCCTTTTTCTTTATCTGACCTCTCCCAAATCAGTTAGCATTTAGACTCTTTTTCATCAAATATAAAAACCCAGCCCAATCCATGGCCTGTTTGGCAACAACCCTTAGACACTTTACTGCCCTAGGCCTACAGGGGCCAGAAGGCCGTCTTATTCTCAATATGTATTTTATTACCCAGTCCTCTACCAACATTAAATAAAGCTCCAAAAATTAAATTCTGGCCCTGGAACCCCACAATAGGACTTAATTAACCTCGCCTTCAAGGTGTACAATAGTAGAGTAAAGGCAGCCAAGTAGCAATGTATTTCTGAGTTTGCAATTCCTTACCTCCACTGTGAGACAAACCCCAGCCACATCTGCAGCACACAAGAACTCCAAATGCCTTAACCGCAGCTGCCAGAGGTTCCTCCAGAACCTCCTCCCCTAGGAGCTTGCTACAAGTGCCAGAAATCTGGCTACCGGGCCAAGGAATGCCAGCAGCCCGGGATTCCTCCTAAGCTGTGCCCCATCTGTGTGGGACCCCACTGGAAATTGGACTGTTCAACTCACCTGGCAGCCACTCCCAGAGCCCCTGGAACTCTGGCCCAAGACTCTCTGGCTGACTCCTTCCCAGATCTTCTTGGCTCAGCGGCTGAAGATTGACGCTGCCCAATCACCTCGCAAGCCCCCTAGACCATCATGGATGCCGAGCTTTGGGTAACTCTCACAGTGGAGGGTAAGTTTGTCCCCTTCCTAATCAATACAGAGGCTACCCACTCCACATTACCTTCTTTTCAAGGGCCTGTTTCCTTTGCCCCTGTAACTGTTGTGGGTATTGACGGCCAGGCTTCTAAATCTCTTAAAACTCCCCAACTCTGGTGCCAACTTAGACAATACTCTTTTAAGCACTCCTTTTTAGTTATCCCCACCTGCCCAGCTCCCTTATTAGGTTGAGACATCTTAACTAAATTATCTGCTTCCCTGACTATTCCTGGGCTACAGCCACACCTCTTTGCTGCCTTTTCCCCAGTTCAAAGCCTCCTTCGCATCCTCTGCTTGTATCTCCTCACCTTAACCCACAGGTATGGAACACCTCTACTCCCTCCTTGGTGATCAATTATGCACCCCTTATCATCCCATTAAAACCTAATCACCCTTACCCTGCTCAACACCAATATCCCATCCCACAGCATGCTTTAAAAGGAGTAAAGCCTGTTATCACTGGCCTGTTACAGCATGGCCTTTTAAAGCCTATAAAGTCTCCTTACGATTTCCCCATTTTACCTGTCCAAAAAGTGGACAAGTCTTACAAGTTAGTTCAGGATCTGCACCTTATCAACCAAATTATTTTACTTATCTACCTGTGGTGACAAACCCATATACTCTTTTGTCCTCAATACCTTCCTCCACAACTCACTATTCCACTCTTGATCTTAAAGATGCTTTTTTCACTATTCCCCTGCACCCCTCATCCCAGCCTCTCTTTGCTTTTACCTGGACTGACCCTGACACTCATCAGTTCCAGCAGCTTACCTGGGCTGTGCTGCCGCAAGGCTTGAGGGACAGCCCTCATTACTTCAGCCAAGCTCTTTCTCATGATTTACTTTCTTTCCACCCCTCTGCTTCTCACCTTATTCAATATATTGATGACCTTCTACTTTGTAGCCCCTCCTTTGAATCTTCCCAGTGAGACACCCTCCTGCTCCTTCAACATTTATTCTCCAAAGGATATCAGGTATCCCCCCCCAAGCTCAAATTTCTTCTCCATCTGTTACCTACGTTGGCGTAATTCTTCATAAAAACACATGTGTTCTCACTGCCGATCATGTCTGACTGATCTCTCAAACCACAATCCCTACAAAACAATGACTCCTTTCCTTCTTAGGCATGGTTGGATACTTTTGCCTTTCAATACCTGGTTTTGCCATCCTAACAAAACCATTATATAAACTCACAAAAGGAAACCTAGCTGACCCCATAGATCCTAAATCCTTTCCCCTCTCCTTTTTCCATTCCTTGAAGACAGCTTTAGAGACTGCTCCCACACTAGCTCTCCCTAACTCATCCCAACCCTTTTCATTACACACAGCCAAAGTGCAGGACTGTGCAGCCAGAATTCTTACACAACGACCGGGACGGCGCCCTGAAGCCTTTTTGTCCAAACAATTTGACCTTCCTGTTTTAGGTTGGCTATTATGTCTCCATGCAGTGGCTGCCACCGCCCTAATATTTTTAGAGGCCTTCAAAAATCACAAACTATGCTCAACTCACTCTCTACAGCTCTCATAACTTCCAAAATCTATTTTCTTCCTCACACCTGACACATGTACTTTCTGCTCACTGGCTCCTTCAGCTATACTCACTCTTTGTTGAGTCTCCCACAATTACCATTGTTCCTGGCCCGGACTTCAATCCAGCCTCCCACATTATTCTGGATACCATGCCTGACCCCCATGACTGTATCTGTCTGATCCACCTGACATTCACCCCATTTCTCCATATTTCCTTCTTTCTTGTTCCTCACCCTGATCACATTTGACTTATTGACGCAGCTCCACCAGGCATCATCGCCACTCGCCAGCAAAGGCAGGCTATGCTATAGTATCTTCCACATCTATCATTGAGGCTACCGCTCTGCCCCGCACCACTAACTCTCAGCAAGCTGAACTCATTGCCTTAACTTGGGCCCTCACTCTTGCAAAGGGACTATGCATCAATATTTATACTGACTCTAAATATGCCTTCCATATCCTGCACCACCATGTTGTTATATACGTTGAAAGAGGTTTCCTCACTACACAAGGGTCCTCCATCATTAATGCCTTTTTAATAAAAACTCTTCTCGAGGCTGCTTTACTTCCAAAGGAAGCTGGAGTCATTCACTGCAAGGGCCATCAAAAAGGCATCAGATCCCATTGCTCTAGGCAACACTTATGCTGATAAGGTTGCTAAAGATGCAGCTAGCATTCCAACTTTTGTCCCTCACAGCCAGTTTTTCTCCTTCTCATCAGTCACTCCCACCTACATCCCCACTGAAACTTCCACCTATCAGTCTCTTCCCACACAAGGCAAATGGTTCTTAGACCAAGGAAAGTATCTCCTTCCAGCCTCACAGGCCCATTCTATTCTGTCGTCACTTCATAACCTCTTCCATGTAGGTTACAAGCCGCTAGCCCACCTCTTAGAACCTCTCATTTCCTTTCCATCATGGAAATCTATCCTCAAGGAAATCACTTCTCAGTGTTCCATCTACTACCCCTCAGGGATTGTTCAGGGCCCCTCCCTTCCCTACACATCAAGCTTGGGGATTTGCCCCTGTCCAGGACTGGCAAATTGACTTTGCTCACATGCCCTGAGTCAGGAAACTAAAATACCTCTTAGTCTGGGTAGACACTTTCACTGGATGGGTAGAGGCCTTTCCCACAGGGTCTGAGAAGGCCACCGCGGTCATTTCTTCCCTTCTGTTAGGCGTAATTCCTCAGTTTGGCCTTCCCACTTCTATACAGTCTGATAATGGATCGGCCTTTAGTAGTCAAATCACCCAAGCAGTTTCTCAGGCTCTTGGTATTCAGTGGAACCTTTATATCCCTTACCGTCCTCAATCTTCAGGAAAGGTAGAATGGACTAATGGTCTTTAAAAGACACACCTCACCAAGCTCAGCCTCCAACTTAAAAAGGACTGGACAGTACTTTTACCTCTTGCCCTTCTCAGAATTAGAGCCTGTCCTTCAGATGCTACAGGGTACAGTCCATTTGAACTTTTATATGGACGCACTTTCTTGCTCGGCCCCAACCTCATCCCAGACACCAGCCCTCTAGGCAACTATCTTCCAGTCCCCCAGCAGGCTAGACAGGAAATTCGCCAGGCTACTAATCTCCTCTTGCCTACTCCAGATTCCCAGCCATATGAAGACAGCCTAGCTGGAATCTCAGTTCTTGTTAAGAATCTGACCCCTCAAACTCTACAACTTCAATGGACTGGACCCTACTTAGTCATCTATAGTACCCCAACTGCTGTCTGCCTGCAGGATCCTCCCCACTGGGTTCACCATTCCAGAATAAAACTGTATCCGTCAGCCAGCCAGCCTAATCTCTCCTCTTCCTCCTGGAAGTCGCAAGTACTCTCACCTACTTCCCGTAAACTCACTCGCATTTCTGAAGAACAGTGATAACCCTTATGAGCTTAATACATCCCTTTATTCTATTAGATCTGTTCATCCTTACTCTACTTTTTGCAACAGGGCTTTACGTAGTCACCCCTACTACTTGGACTGAGCCCCAAAAATGAGTCATCTCTACTATCTTCTGTCTAGTCATACTCCTATTCATCATTCTCAACTACTCATAAATGCCCTACTATTGCTTATACTGCCGGTTTACACTATTTCTCCCAGCCATCATAGCTGTTATCTCCTGGTGCTATCCCCAAACCACCACTCTTAACTCCTTCTTAGAGTGGACAGATTATCTTTGCTGGTAGGGCACCCTCCAATACTTTCACCCTGATGAAATTCTATTATTTACTTTTATACTCACTCTTGTTCTCATTTCCATCCTTATGCCACCCTCTACATCTCCCCAACTATCTTCACCACGCTATCAACCTTACCCACTCTCTCCTAGCCATTTCTAATCCCCCCTTAGTGAACAATTGCTGGCTTTGCATTTCCCTTTCTTCCAGCGCCTACACAGCTGTCCCTGCCTTACATACAGACTGGGCAACATCTCCTGTCTCCCTACACCTCTGAGCTTCCTTTAACAGCCCTCACCTTTACCCTCCTGAAGAACTCATTTACTTTCTAGACAGGTCCAGCAAGACCTCCCCAGACATTTCACATCAGCAAGCTGCCACCCTCCTCTGCACTTAAAAAGCCTTTCTCCTTATATCAACTCTACTCCTCCCATATTTGGACCCCTCACAACACAAACTACTATTCCTGTGGCCATTCCTTTATGTACCTCTTGGCAAAAACCCACTGGAATTCCTCTGGGTAATGTTTCACCTTCTCGATGTTCCTTCACTCTTCATCTCCAAAGCCCAACTACACACATCACTGAAACAATTGGAGCCTTCTAGCTCCGTATTACAGATAAGCCTTCTATCAATACTGGCAAACTGAAAAATATTAGCAATAATTATTGCTTAGGAAGACACCCTGTATTTCATTCTGTCTTTGGGTACCTGCCCCTTGAATGTCAGACTCTCCTCCCAGGCCCTCTTCTTGTTTACTTATACGCAGCCCCGTAAATAACAGTGAAAGTTGGCTCGTAGATACTCAACGTTTTCTTATACAACCATGAAAACCGAACCTCTCCCTGTACGCAGTGACCCCATCAGTCCCCATGACAACCTCTGACGGCTGCCGCCCTAGCTGGATCGCTAGGAGTCTGGGTCCAAGACACCCTTTCAGCACTCCTCATCTTTTTACTTTGCATTTCCAGTTTTGCCTTGCACAAGGTCTCTTCTTCCTCTGTAGATCCTCTACCTACATGTGTCTACCTGCTGCTAATTGGACAGGCACATGCACATTAGTTTTCCTTACTCCCAAAATTCAGTTTGCAGATGGAACTGAAGAGCTCCCTGTTCCCCTCATGACACCGACATGACAAAAAATTATTCCAGTAATTCCCTTGCTTGTCAGTTTAGGACTTTCTGCCTCCACTACTGCTCTCAATACTGGAATATCAGGCATTTCAACCTCTGTCATGACCTTCCGTAGCCTGTCTAATGAGTTCTCTGCTAGCATCACAGACATATCACAAACTATCAGTCCTCCAAGCCCAAGTTGACTCTTTAGCTGCAGTTGTCCTTCAAAACCACCAAAGCCTTGACTTACTCACTGCTAAAAGGGAAGACTCTGTAAGTTTTTAAATGCAGAGTGTTGTTTTTACCTAAATCAATCTGGCCTGGTATATGACAACATAAAAAAACTCAAGGACAGAGCCCAAAAACTCACCAACCAAGCAAATAATTATGCTGAATCCCCTTGGGCACTCTCGAATTGGATGTCCTGGGTCCTCCCAATTCTTAGTCCTTTAATACCTATTTTTCTCTTTCTTTTATTAGGACCTTGTATCTTCCCTTTAGTTTCTCAATTCATCCAAAACCATATCCAGGCCATCATCAATCATTGTATATGACAATTGCTCCTACTAACAAACCCACAATATCACCCCTTGCCACAAAATCCTCCTTCAATTTGACCTTTCCTACTCTAGGTTCCCATGCTGCCCCTAATCCCGCTCCAAGCAGCCCTGAGAAACATCACTCCATGCCACCCCCCAAAAAAATTTTTACTGTCCCAACACTTCAATACTGTTTTATGTTATTTTTCCTATTAATATAAGAAGGCAGGACTGTCAGGCCTCTGAGCCCAAGCTAAGCCATCATATCCCCTGTGACCTGCACGGATATACATCCGGATGGCCCCAAGTAAGGGAAGAATCACAAAAGAAGTGAAAATGGCTGGTTCCTGTCTTAACTGATGATATTCCACCACAAAAGAAGTGAAAATGGCCTGTTCCTGCCTTAACTGATGACATTACCTTGTGAAATTCTTTATCCTGGCTCAAAAGCTCCCCCACTGAGCACCTTGTGTCTTCTGCCCCTACCCGCCAGAGAACAACCCCCTTTTGACTGTAATTTTCCACTACCTACCCAAATCCTATAAAATGGCCCCATCCCTATCTTCCTTTGCTGACTCTCTTTTCGGACTCAGCCCGCCTACACCCAGGTGATTAAAAAGCTTTATTGAGCACACAAAGCCTGTTTGGTGGTCTCTTCACAGGGATGCGAGTGAAAGAAATGATGTGGAAATCCGTGAATCCAATATCTATCTGCCCTTTGCTGGGAAATCTGAAAATAAAAACTCACTTGATCTCTAAAACTTTCCTGGACTTATTCTCTTATTTCCCTACTTCTCTTTATCCTTTATTCTTTTCCCTCCCTCTTCCCACATCCCCTACCCCCCGCCCCCCACCCGCACACACAGGCATTCATTATTTTACCACTAAGGGCTTCTTACCATTAGACTCCTCATCAAAATCAAATGTATGAGTTTCACAACTCTAATTCACAATTTTCTTCCCCTTTTATGCCTGAATTCTTACTCATCTCTCAATCTGCTTCTCAAATGTTACTTCCCCGTGATATCTGCCTGATTTGCCATTCCAAACCAGCCACTCTCTGTTCTGTGCTTTTTCAGCACTTTGGCCCCTCTTTTGTGGCATCTGTGTTTCATCGCATACTTTGATGATTATTGGTTTGTATTTGACTGTTTCTCCACTATATTGGGATTGTATCAAGGATCACAGTGATGCCTTAGTCTGCATTGCCTTCTCCTCTGCCAGTGCCTAGCACAATGCTCAGTATATATTTGCTCAACTGGAAAAAAAGAAAACAACTTATTTTTGAGAGTCAAATGTATTAAAATAGAATGAATTATACCCATATCACAGGTAAGGATTTTTAAATTAAAAATTTTAAAAAGCCAAAGGACAAATTTTGCATATTTTCACTCATTTCTGTAGCTAAAAGTTGAAACAATTGAAGTCATGGAGAGAAAGTGTAAGTAGAATGATGGTTACCAGAGGCTGGGAAGGGTATTATGGGGTGGGGGTGGGGGGCAAGTGGGGATTATGAATGGGTACAAAACATAGTTACATAGAATGAATAAGATCTAGTATTTGAGAGCACAACAAGGTACTTACAGTCAACAATAACTTACTGTACATTTAAAAATAACTAAAAGAGTATGCTTGGAATGGGTATAGCACAAAGAAATAATAAATGCTTGAGGAGATGGATACCTTCACCACTGAAAATTTTAAAAGCCTCTCTTGGCTTCATGTTTTACCCTGGGCCTGGTTGGGTATTGTCAGAGCCTCCCTTCACCCTTCCTCATACTGGCTCTCTGAGGAAGTGAAATTTGAACTGAGATCCAAAGGCAGAAAAGTGACAAAAACAGGAGATGAGTGGAGGAATGAGGATCCCAGCCAGAGCATAACACGCACAGAGATCTGAGGCAGAAAACAGTTGTGTGTAGGCTGGACGCAGTGGCTCTTGCCTGTAATCCCAGCACTTTGGGAGGCTAAGGAGTGTGGATCACTTGAGGTCACAAGTTCAAGACCAGCCTGGCCAACATGGTGAAACCCCGTCTCTACTAAAAATACAAAAATCAGCCGGGCGTGGTGGCTCATGCCTGTGATCCCAGCTACTTGAGAGGCTGAGGCAGGATAATCGCTTGATCCCCTGGGGAGTCGGAGATTGCAGTGAGCCGAGATGGCGCCACTGCACTCCAGTCTGGGCAACAGAATGAGACTCTGTCTTTAAAAAAAAGAAAAATAAAAGAAAACAGCTGCTGTGTTCAGAAACCCAAAGGCCAGAGGGGCTGGATGGAGTGGGCAAAGGCCACAGCATGGGGCAATGGGGCTGAAGAAGAACAAGGTGGAATTGGGCAGCACTAGGAGTTGGTCCCAAATGGAGAAGGTGCCGGTAGAGGGCTGGGCGGGGATGAGAAAACACCTCCATGCTTTAAGAAAGTCACTTGGGTGGCTGCTGCAGAATCGCAGTGAGAGAGGATGGTGGCCTGGAGTTGGGGAGAGAAGGCAGTACCCAAGTATATTGGGGAGGCAGAACGAGCAGTCAACAAGTTAGGTGTTGGGGATAACAGGAAAGGGAGAAATGACTTGTAGGTTTTTTGCTTAGGTAGTAAGAAAGCCTAAAGGTCAAATGCCTGCTAAATCATAGCTGCTCATTAAACGTTGGTTTCCTTTCACTAGCACATATTCCACGTCTAGAAAAATTATATTACTTACATTATGAATCAGACATGATTAAACTCCAGCCATTTCTTTTGTTATACTGGCTCATTCAGAAACCTGAGTAAAAAAACTTTGGACTGCAACAATCAACTCAGAAGCTGAAAACGATGATCTCTGCTCATCATATATTTAAAACCAACGTATTACATTAATTTCTTTTCAGAAAATCAATCTAATTCTACTAGGTTTTGTATTTTATAATTGATTCTGGGCTCTTAGTACATTTGACTTTTGGTGTACAAAGCTTGTAATTATCTTTCGAAGAGAAGCACCAATGTTTTGATTCTGTTTTTACCTCACAGACCTCTGGCTTTTAATATATGAAAACTGAGGCACTAAAGAGAAAAACAAATCATTTTATTTCATGATCTAGGTTCCTTCTGTTATGTATATTACTTGGAGTAGTGTTTAAGGGCATGGACACTCAGAGCCAAGCTTCCTGGGTTCAAATCCTAAGCTCCTTGACTTGGACAGCTATTTAACCTCTCTGTCCTTCAGTTTTCTCATCTTTACAATAGACATAATAGTGTGGTACCTAATTCTAAGATGTTATAAGAATTAAATGAATTAATATTTGTAAAGCCCTCCAAGCATTGCCTGACATCTAGTAAGCACATTTTATTTATTACAAAAGAAAATAAAATATTTGAATGAGTATGTTCAAATTATAGCATTTGAAGAAACTGCCCTATTGGCAGAAACTCCTAAGGGTTACACAACTGTGCAAAATTTGAGGAAAGATCTTATTTTTTCATCTAAGTTCATTCCCTTTCTAAGAGTATCAGGAACACCATTATTGATCTATTTTTATGAGGATTCTTTGAGAATCTATCAATGCATATTTGAACGCTTTTAGCATAGAGATGTATTTCTGAATGCTTGAGGGATGAAGCAGTGCAGCTGTGATCATCTGGAAGACAGAAACACAGTGGCACAACCTCCTGGACAGAAAATCCCTTGCCTCAGCAGTTTTTCTGCAAAAATCGGGTTAATCACTCAACCAGAACATTTCAATAATGAGAATGCCCCATTCCCTGCATGCAGGTTAACTAATATGCTATTGAATTATATTTTCTGGAGCAGCCAGATGAAACTGGCAGGCTGAGAATGGCATGCAGCATGCGAGGATTTATTTGTGTATACAAAACAGATTTGTGTTCTTTTCAGACTTGCTGTAAGCTTAGGAACTGCTAAATCAGAGTTCTGGGAGTAAGTCCAAACCTAGACAATTTCTCAGAAATGGCTGGATCTGCTGCTGTACTAACCTCCAGATGGGAATTCCACATGTCATTCTCTCCAGACTTTGTGTTCAAATCATGGCCTTGGAGGTGGGGCTGTTTTTAAGGCCCAAACAGTTAAACAGAAATTATTGTAACACGGGGAGAAAAAATCCAAGCAAGGGATGGGTGAGAAGAGCCGAAAGCTAACAATATTCCAGCTTAAGCCTTTCATAAGTCTAAGATACAAATCTTATGGACAAGCACTACCTACTAGAACTTTTTGTGATGGTGGAAATGTTCTTTCCTTGTACTATACAATATGGTGGCCACTAGCCACATGAGCCGTTGAGCACTTGAACAGTAGCTAGTGCAACTGAGGGACTGAATTTCTAATTTTAACACTGGTGGCTAGCGGCAATTGGAGAGTACATTTACTAGAATTTAAAATTTACACCATTTCCTTTTTAGACGTTCTGTCATACTACACAAGGTGTGACTAATTTGGAGCAACAGACTTCCAACTCCGAGATGGAAACATTATGTATGTCTTATGAAAGCAGTAAGATTTTTAAATATTAAAATTCAATTATTAATATGGGAGAGAAAAATAATATGTTCACAAGGATGCAGCATATTTTAAACATTATCTCATACGTGCACCAGCATTTGGCTAGCAATGGCCCAGACATATATTTACAGAGATAATCAACTTGAACACTTCCCAGAGTAGAAAGGATATGTACCAAGTTAATTTCCAAGTTCATCAGAAGGTTATAGATACAAAATTCTTTTTGGGTCTGAGTATTAAGGAATCCATTGACTCAAGATGACTTATCTGGGAAGAAATATCAGTGTTCCACTGAACTACTAAATAAATAATCAGTAAAACAACCATCCTAGTGAGAGATTGTGATTTATATAGTATATTCCTTCCAAAGAGGTCTTTTAAAAACATTGTTTCATCAATTCTGACAACATTCTCAAGTGGTAGCTGGCAAATGCAATTATCCCCATTTTCCAGAGACAGGAGAATAAATTAATGGCTTACCCAGTGTCAATCAATAAGACAGGACTATCACTGGGAATTGGATATATATGCATGGACAAACGAAATGTGTGCTTTCCAAGGAAACATGAGGCTAACATAACAATTTTAAACAAGATTTAGGAGTGTTTAAGAGAAGCTGGAACTAAGAAGTAGGCTTCTGCTATTTTGCAATTGCTGATTTTTTTTTTTTTTTTTGGAAAAGTAAAAGTGGTTAACAATAACCTGTTAATCATCTTCAATGCTTTATTCATTAAAAATTTAACAATCCTCTTTTTGCTGCAAAGCACTTGAAGATATATTATAGAGAGACTGACTCCATGAAGGTTATAGTCCAAGGAAGGAAAGACACTGTGTAATTGCATCTTAGGCCCTGGGATAAGCCGTAATTCAGAGTTTTCTATGACAGCGACACCATTCTGGGCTTGCTGATCCCCCAGGAAACTTTGATGTTGAAGCAGCATATGAGTTGGATTTTGAAAAATGGGTAAGAGTCTATTTGTGGGGCGCTGACATGCAGAACCATGCTCTCCTGCCTGCCCTGGGGGCAGTGGGCCAGAGTTCCCCAAACCACAGAGAACACCAGTAGCTTCCTGGGGTTTCAGTTACAGTTGGTAGCAAGGAATTTAAAATATTAAAATAGGCCGGGCGCGGTGGCTCAAGCCTGTAATCCCAGCACTTTGGGAGGCCGAGACGGGTGGATCACGAGGTCACAAGATCAAGACCATCCTGGCTAACACGGTGAAACCCCGTCTCTACTAAAAAATACAAAAAAAAAAACTAGCCGGGCGAGGTGGCGGGCGCCTGTAGTCCCAGCTACTCGGGAGGCTGAGGCAGGAGAATGGCGTGAACCCGGGAGGCGGAGCTTGCAGTGAGCTGAGATCCGGCCACTGCACTCCAGCCTGGGCGACAGAGCGAGACTCCGTCTCAAAAAAAAAAATTAAAATAAAATAAAAAAATAAAAAATAAAATAAAATATTAAAATAAATGCAGATATGTGAAAAAGTGAAACTAAAAATCTGTATCCATTTTTAATACAAATAGAAGACTTCAAAGGAAACATCTTGGCTCAGGCAGCTTTGGGTCACACCTAGGGACAGCTCAAGTGTGTGCATTTCTTTTCCTCTGCCTTAAGTTATGCTTTGGTTTGGAAGAACCAGAGTGAGAGAAAAAAGAAAACTCTCAGAATACCTAATGAAAATATACCACCTACTAATTAGATGACCTTGGTCTATTTACTTAACCTCTCTGAGCCTCAGTTTCCTTATTTGTACTATGGGCATGAAAATGCTTACTTGCTAGAGTTGCTTCTGAGAATTATATGTAATAATGAATTTAAAGGGTTCTGCTTGGTACCCAGCCCTATTTTTCAAGAAGTGTTCACTGGCCTGGCACACCTGTAATCCCAGCACTTTGGGAGACCGACGTGGGTGGATCATTTGAGGCCATGAGTTCCAGACCAGCCTGGCCAACATGGCAAAAAACCAAAACAAAAAACAAAAAAAACCAAAAAACCAAAAAAATTAGCCGGGCATGGTGGCACATGCCTGTAATCCCAGCTACTCTGGAGTCTAAGGCACAAGAGTCTCATGAACCCAGGAGGCAGAGGTTATAGTGAGCCAGGATTGCATCACTGCACTCCAGGTTGGGTGACAGAGATCTTGTCTCAAAAAAAAAAAGAAATAAAAAAAAAAAAGAAGTAAAGAAGTGTTCACGAGATCTGAATCTAAATGAAATAAAATATTGAAGCAATGGCTTGAGAATATGAGGCACAAGGAACACTTGGGGAACAGAAATAGACAACACTGGGTTCCTAAGGAATAGAGGGGAAGGGAAAGTCCAACAGGAGGATACAACCAAGATTGTGGGCCTCTCTCAGATCCACTGGATTTAAACTATATTTATTCAAACTTGTTGACAAAATATTGTACACAAGCAGAATTAAATAATAAAATGGCTGTTGGGAATAAAATTTGTATTACTCCTAAGAAGGGTAATTTGGTAATAGGTATCAAAATAGTAACTGTTGATACCATTTGATTCAGTAACACCTCACCTGAGAATTTATCCTGCAGATATGCTTGCGCATGTGTGGAATAATACAATTACAAGAGTATTTATTGCAGATGAAATAATGGAAAAAACAAAACATTGAGGATGATTGGACCATGGACTAGTTAAATAAATTATGATATAATTCATAAAATGCACCTGTTAGAAAAGCTGAGGAAACTGCTTGCATATGAAATAATGTGACTGTGCTCTAAAATGTATTGTCAAGTCAAAAGAGCAAGGTGCAGAATGGCAGGTCTGGCATGTGTTACAGAAATCTCTATGACTTTACAACATCCATTTCCTTTTTGTCCTGGTCAGACATGTAGACTACATTTCCTTGTAGTCAGGTGGGACCATATGACTGAGTTCAGGCCAACTGAATATGGATGGAAATAATATTTATCACTTCCTAGTCCCTAAAATCCCCCAGATTTTCCATGCTTTCTTTCCTTCCTTCCTTTTTCAGCTCACGTAGAGCATCCAGCAGCAGTTATGAATCCCTAGAGACTAACAGAGACACTAGATTAAAGGAAGTGAGATCCATGAACGACTCCAGGAGAGGAACCCAGTGCCCCATCATTGACCCAAAAAGCCACACTGGATTGAGACATGCACAAGAAATAAACATTTACTACATTAAGCTGCTGAGATTTGGTAGTATTTTATTAAAGTATTTGGCCTATCTTGTGATTTGTGTATTTTTTTTAAAGAAGGACATGAAATATTTACCTGTGTATAGAAAGAGTAACTATTGGTTGCTTTGGGGAAGGCTGGGGAGAGCTTGGTGGCAGGAAGGGCGTTTGGCAAAAGAATTTTCTGTGTGTACCAAGTAAGGGGCAAGGGGTGACCTTCTTTGTGCTGGTTTCAAATCTATAAATACAGAGGTGACCACTGCTGGGAGCAGTACATGCCAGAATTTTCCCCAATATGATACAAACAGAAAATGATAATATTGGGTCAATGAGGCTAAATTGGAAGGATATTAGGGTTCTGACGAAGGTGCTCATGGCTGAAGAGGACAAGTCTGGGGCTCTGCTAATCCTTGATCCAAGGATGGAAAGATCCATATCTCGTGACACACCTGTAATCCATCAGCACACCAGCCTGGGAGTACTGGAAAGGCTTCAACCCCCCGATCCTGGTCCCAACTTTAATTCACCCCTTTTTAGGGAATAGAGAGTGACTAGTCTGATTGGTGAGTTGGAGAAGAGGAATTAAGTGTGTGCCTCTCAGCCTTCTCCTCTGTTCACACTGGAATAAGCCCGCTTGATGAGTGAATCCCCACTCTCTTCCTCCCATCCTCAAGCTTTATAAGAGCAGAGCCCAGCATGGAGGACAATTCTGTCCAGCTGGGTCTCTCTGGGTGTGTAAGTCTTTCTAATTCTGGTGTAAAGGTGAGCAAGGCATCCCTAGACCAAGCCCCATTATTTTGCATTTTGCTTTTGATCCCCATCTTTCTGATTCCTGAATCTATTTATCCACTGGCTACAACATGAGCTGGCAAAAGAGACAACAATGAATGAAACTTCAAGATTCTCACATACTCTTTTGTACCCTTTGAACATCAGGTCATGTGAATGTATTACCTAGTCAAAAATATATATATTTTTAAAGAAGATGTCCGTGCAGATTAGTTTGCAGAGACCTCAAGATTGTCCCGGATGAAGGGAAACCATTGCCAGGCTGCAGTCACCAGAACGAGCACAAGGTAATGATAGTGTGAATGAAGGTGGCTGTGATCGAATGGAAAGAAAGAAACAAGACCAGGAGACATCCATTCACTCAACATGTGTTTTCTTAAAATAAGCCAGGCACATGGCAGGGAGGACTAGCAGGGTTTGTGGGTAAAATAGAGGTAAAAATAGAAAACTCCATAAGGAACCTATGTTTCTGTACCTGGGTGAGTGACTGAGAATATGACTGAGGAGGAGCTGACTCACCAGGAGTAAGAGGGTCAGAAAGGCTGAAGGCCCATGGAGGCTTCTGCTCACTAAGTTGGAGGTGCCTGTACGCCGCTTGGAAGTATGTACCTGGTGGCAAAGTCAGGGCCAAGGAGAAATGATCCAGAATCATCGGTATGGAAAAAATGAGTTGATGAGCATAGATGGGATATCTGGGAAGTGAGTGCCATAAAAAAGAGCCAAGGATCAAAGACAGAATGCTGGGAGGGGACGCAGTGGCCCCACCAGGGAGAGAGACAACAATCAGAGACAGGAGGAGAATGAAACCTAGGGCTGCAGAAAGCCAGAAAGAGGTGGAGGATGAGAAGGAGCTGCCACTCTCTCATGCAGTGCTGCTAGGCTTAGCAATACAAACACAGGATACTGAGTGAAATTGGAACTTCAGATAAACATCAAACACTCTTTCAGAATAATTTCATAATATTGCATTTGAGTCATAATTTTCCCCAATCATTGACTATGTATCTGAAATTCAATAAACAGAAAGAGATGTAAGAATGCAACCACCCAAAGTGGACCTGTTTTTGCACCTGGCTCAGAGAATGGATGGGGAGGAACCGACTCCACCTTCCCTGCTCTGATGTCAGCCGCTGAAAAAAGGAGTTTAAGGACCAAGGGAAAATCCTTTGGGTTTCATAATTAGGAAGTGGTTTTTGATCATTTCTGACTGACTTACACCAAGAAGTGGGTACAGGAGGTTAAGGAAAAAATGAGTGATGGCAAGGTGGGCTCTGGGCCTTTCACAGGGCAGGCTGAGCAGTGGCTTTTTCAGGAACCTGATAAATGGCTCTTGGATGAACAGGAGGAACAACGGAGAGGGGAAATAAAAGGACAAAGGCCACAAAAGGGGAGGAAGGAGGTAGGAGAGGACATCAGGAAACAGAGTGGTAAGGGCCAAAATAATGAAGATGTGCTACGTTAAGAAAATTAAAGAGGTGATAAGAGCAGCAAAATTAATAAATGAATGCTTTTAAAATGGGGAGAAATTTTACTCAAGACATTCAAATCTGTGGATAGGGCAAGTTAGGGGATGGTTTCATAGTAAAAAGCATTCTTCCATTTCTCCAGGTGCTTGCTGAAGAGCCCTCAGACATGGCAGGCACTTGTCAAAGAAATGGGTCATACCTCGTGCAGACTAACAGCCAGTGCATTGACAGCTAGGCCATTAGAGGGAGAAGCTGCCTTAGAGGTCACCTAGTTGGGGAGAAGGGTGGCAGTAATGGAAAGTGGGGACAACTGCCCCCTCCATTCCTGTCTTAGCAGTTTTGACTTCACCTGCTTGACACACTGTGAAGTCCTTTCTTTGTTAGATTTTCTTTGAATGAAGGGCTTTTTGCCATTTGGAAAAGAAAAGGTTTAAAACCCTGACTTAGTATCGGCTGGGTGCGGTAGCCCACATCTGTAATCCCAGCTCTTTGGGAGGCTGATGTGGGCAGATCATGAGGTCAAGAGATGGAGACCATCCTGGCCAACATGGTGAAATCCTGTCTCTACTAAAAGTACAAAAAAATTATCCCAGCATGGTGGCAGAGCCTGTAGTCCCAGCTACTCGGGAGGCTGAGACAGAAGAATCGCTTGAACCTGGGAGGTGGAGGTTACAGTGAGCCGAGATCGCGCCACTGCACTCCAGCCTGGCAACAGAGCAAGACTCCATCTCAAAGACAAACAAACAAACAAAAAACAACAAAACAAAAATCCTGACCTAATATAATCCTCCAGAGAGATGGAGAGACATGTGTAAGGTCCAACTTGTTCAGAGGCAGCACCAAGCTTGGAAATTCTAAACCAGAGACGTTTTTCTCTTATTTTATGTATGTGCTTAACTTCACCTCAAACAAGTTTTAAATGATATGCTAGAGTTGAAGTTCCTCCTCTTCTCACCCAGCCCTGGAAATAAGCAGTGCCCTGACATCAGTGCCCTTTCCTTCCATTACTGTATTTATGTATTTCATATGTGTGTGGTCATAAACCATAATTAGTATTGCTTGTGTGTTTTTACTTTATTATATTTGAGATAGGGTCTTGCTTTGTTGCCCAGGCTGGAGTACAGTGGTGCAATCATAGCTCACTGCAACCTGGAACTCGTGGGCTCAAGTGATCCTTCCATCTAAGCCTCCCAAGTAGCTAGGACCCCCAGGTGCATACCACCACAGCCACCTAATTTTAAAATATTTTTGTATATTTATTTTAAAATTGTGTCATAAATATCCTTTTACATTTATTGAATATAAAAGGCATCCTCTTGCCTTTTGCATTCAACATAGTTTTTAAGATTTATGTATATTAATATACAAGTGAATCTCATCCACTCACTTAAACTGCTGTGTAATGTTCTATGAGATGAATATATCATGATTTGATTTTTTTCCCTTCTCTTGTTACCATTACTAGAAATGCTGCAATGTATATTCTTGTACTTAAGTCTGTGTATACATGTGAGAGTTTCTCCAGAAGTGAAAATACCTAGAAGTGGGCCTGCTGGGGTATGAGGTATACAAACCTTCAACTTTAGTAGGTATCACCAAATTAGAGGGGCTATACCAATTTATACTCCCACAGTAAAGTATAAGAGTATTTCCCCAGATTTTAGCCAATACTTAGTATTGACAAATTTCTAATTTTTGGCAATCTGGTAAGTATGAAATGATATCACATGATCATTTACTTAAAATTTTTCATTACTAATTAAAGGAACATATATTCCTCATTTATCGGCCTTTGTGGCATCTCTTTAGTGAATTTTCTGATCTCTTTTACTCAGTATTAGTTTTTCTTATTGATTCGTTCTTAATGTAATCTGGTTACTATTCTGCTTTGGTTATTTAGATTTCATATACATTCTTCTATTCTCATGATCTCCTTAAGCTTTTAAACTTTGTCTTTTAACTTTGTTGATAGTATCTTTTTCATGCAAAAGTTTATTTTAATGTAGTAAAATTTATTCCATTTTTACTTTATTATTTATGCTTTTGGTGATATCTTTAAAAATATTTTCCTATCCTGATGTCATATATATATTTTCTCCTAAAGTTGTATAGTTTTATTTTTACTTAAGTCTCTAATCCATCTCAGATTTATTTGCAATAAGATGTAAGATAGATATCTAATTCTTTTTCTTCCATATTGACAGCCAATTGTCCTAGGAAAATTCATAGGTATTTGGTAATTAATCCTTTTCCCGTTGATTTCAGTTGGCTCTTCTGCCACTTTCCAGCGCTTTTTCAAAGACCCAGAAGATATTTATTCTAATAAATATTTTATAGCTGTTATCTGATAGTTATTTAATGTTTAATAGCCTATTTAATGTTTCAAAATATAGGAAAATCTTTATACAGATAGGTATTCACTGAAGTATTTTTTATATTAGTGAAAATTTAGAAACAACTACAAAATCAAGCACATTTCCACCCATTACAGTCAATTTTTAAAAGTCTGAGAGAAGGTTTAGGTTATGATAACAAGTAAGTAAAGCAAGTTACAAAGCTTTAGCGACCATCTGATTTAAGCTACACAGAAAAAAATATGTAAAGTGACTGACGGAAATTTACCAAAATTTATAGTGGTTGCATAATATTGTGGGATTATTTTAATTCTTTCAGGTAAAATACTTTCTTGTCATTCTAAAGGAATATCTTGTAAAGTTACCATTTATGAAGTTATTCTACAAATATAATGGAGTTATTAATGAAAATCAATATATTTTAAAAATTATCTTTTAAAGATCAAGGGATAATAAAAGCTGAAAATAGAATATAAGAAAAAGTTAAGAACTGGAGACTCAGACTTGTTATAATTTTTTTTTTTTTTTTTTTTTTTTTGAGACAGAGTCTCGCTCTGTTGCCCAGGCTGGAGTGCAATGGCTTGATCTTGGTTCACTGCAACCTCTGCCTCCCAGGATCAAATGGTTCTCCTACCTCAGCCTTCTGAGCAGCTGGGATTACGGGCACGCACCACTATGCTCAGATGATTTTTGTTTTAGTAGAGACTGGGTTTCACCATATTGGCCAGGCTGGTCATGAACTCCTGACCTCAAGTGATCCACCCGCCTCAGCCTCCCAAAGTGCTCGGACTGCAGGTGTGAGCCACCACGTGCCCAGCCATGATTTTTAAGTGTGATAAAATATCTGAAAAAGCCTAATACAGAATCAGGCAGGTGAGCAATAAACACTCATTGAATGTCCAAACCTATTGAGTTATTTTCATTCTTTTCAAAAATTACTGGAAGTCTGTGGCAAATCCCTCCAACTAGAAAACTTAGTATTATGCATGTTAACAGTTAAAAAATGGAGGATTGGCCAGGCGTGGTGGCTCAGGCCTGTAATCTCAGCATTTTGGGAAGCCAAGGTGGGTGGATCACCTGAGGTCAGGAGTTCAAGACTAGCCTGACCAACATAGAGAAACCCCATCTCTGCTAAAAATACAAAAAATTAGCTGGGCATGGTTGCACATGCCTGTAATCCCAGCTACTCAGGAGGCTGAGGTAGGAGAATGGCTTGAACCCATTAGGCGGAGGTTGCAGTGAGCCGAGATAGCGCCATTGCACTCCAGCCTGGGTAACAAGAGTGAAACTCTGTCTCAAAAAAAAAAAAAAAAAGAAGATGATCACTGAAATATATACATTTTCATTGAAATTCATAGAAGCAAAACTAAATTACAGAGGAACAGTGAAGGGAGAACAATGCAGAGAAAAATAACAAGTTATCATTGAGAATTGGTGAGAGTAGAATACCACAAAGCTATAATTACTTTTCAAGTCATTAAAATGCTAGAAGTTAGAAATGTCCCATTGTGAACATTATACAAGCAAAAATGACAGATATAAACACTGTTATTTCATTGGAGGTAGGCAGTGCCTATGACTTCATGCAAAATTAAGTGGTGAATTAAGACCAAAACATTTACATAATTCTAAACATTTAACTTGGCAGCATGGAGTTGTAGAAAGGACATTGAACTTGGAGTCAGAAGCCCTGGTCCGAATCCTAGTTCTGTTGTAAATCAAACTTGGCCAAATCACTTAAGCTTCCAGAACTTTGGTTTCCTTCTCTGTAATGTGGGTCATATCTGTTTGTTTTATGGAATAATGGTGAGACTGAATGGACAATGCAACAGGAGAAGCCTTTGTAAATAAAAAATTTCCATGGAAAAGAAAATACACTGTCACTATTATAACTTGTGTGGGGCTGAAGTTTAGGATTTGACTTCCTCACATATAACCTGGTACATTTACTATTTGCCAATTAATAATAATAGTAAGTAATAAAAAAAATCTTTCCATAAGGCTGTTACAGTTTTAAAGTTTCCTTCATACACACTGTCTCTTTTGTTTCTTTACAACACCCTTTGAGTTAAGTATGCACACCTCATTTTTACAGAGGTGGAACCAGGCTCAGAGTTAAGGCCTTAGCTGTTTACAAGGTATGTCATTTGCCCTAGGTTACCTACCTTGTAAATAGCCAAGGTCTTGACTCAAATCATAGCTTCTAATTGCAAGTCCATTGCTTTGCTGATAACAACAATAACAAGTAACAGTTAATATACTTTGAGCACTTACTATGAGCCAGACACTATTCTAAGCGCTTCACATGAAATTTCTCATTTGCAATTCACAATAGCCCTACAAAGTAGTTAGGAAATTGAAGCATAGGATGGTTAATTATCTTACCTAAGATCACACAGCTGGTAAGTGGCATTTGATCCATGTTATATGGCTCCAGAGATTGGCCTTTTAACTTCAGTATCCCATCTCCTACTCATAAGTGGGTTCAGGTCACCCACTCAACTGCTGAATTTGTTCTCATTGGATGCAAATACATCGAGGACATCTAAATTTTCTAGATCATTGCCATGGCAACAAACCACCAATGGCTAGAAACTCTCCTATGCTTTGCATAAGATTCTTGATGCACAAACTCACCTTTGCTATCTCTGTGACTCTTTGCTAAGGTCAACACCATATATCCTGGGTTTCCTACCCTTGGACATAGATGCCCAGACTCCAGGCCTTCTCGTTTTCTGCACACTTGAATTGGCTGCTGCTGGTCCCTTGTAAGTCTGCCATTCATGTGGGGGTTGCTCTACCACCCCTCACTAGCTGTGGTATTGACATAATAATGTGACTTCACTCTAAGACTGACATGATACCAGATGCATGAGAGAAGAGCCTGGTCCTGCATCTCACCAAGAGCTACTCATTCCTCAGGTGTCAGGAGCTATGCATCCAAAACAATTGAAACTTTGCACATCAACAATGATATCTTTCTTTCTTTTTTTCCAATCTAGAATAGATCTTAATATTGGCTATTTTTTTTTTATTACAGGCAAAAGAAACTGCTTTCTGTCACTTCAGAATATACAGGAGCATCTCAATCCTAGAGTTTCTTTCTTTGTCTTACTTTTTTTTTTTTTTTTTTTTTTTTGAGTTTGCAGTATCTTTTTCAGACCTTAGCTTTGAAGTGTGTATACAACTTCCCCCATCACATGACCTCACCAGGGAGCAACAGGCCTGGGGAAGCTGGACTGGCAAGGGCTGAGTCAGCAAGGACCACAGTCACAGCAGGCACCCTTGAGGGGACTGGGGTAAAGCAGGAAGCTGTGTGTGCTGAAATCAGCAGAAAGCACGATTTAAAATTAAATTGATGCACATTTTTAAAATGCATTTAAGCACCATTTTAAATGGTACAATAAAAAGCAACACCAAACTTTCTCCATCAAGCCCTCCTCAGACTTCTTACTCCAAGGGGAAATCCATGCCCACTAAGGACAGATGTTATGGAAGGAGAAAAGGAAGTAGACTAATAGTTATAACTTGCCTAATTTTAAACATAACTTTTCTCTTTAGTTCTGAAAGTAACTCTCTAAAGTAGTATCAATAATCCCTGCTTTATTGATAAGAAAAAATATGCTCAGAGAAATTAACCTACCAAAGATTTCAGTGCTAGGAGTGGCAGAGATGAGATTCAATTAGGTCTAATTGTAGAACCTTATGCACTTCACCATGTGATCTTAGAGGCAGTCAGAGTTTGAGCTGAAAATGTGATGCTCTAACAGTAAAATTTTAAGACAATTGTCAAGTAGGAAAGGACTTTTTGGGGAGGTGAAAAATGAAGTGTTTAGATATTTCCAATTCTCCTAAAAATGAAATTAGGTAAGCCTGTATGTAGTGATGGGCTTGTAAACCATCTGTCTGGAGAAAAACAAAAACAAAACCTCACAAGCCCTGATCTGTAGCATTTGCCAATTTCTGTGGTATAAATACTCCTATCATGGCCCATTTCAAGTTTTTGACAGGCTCACAAAATTGTTGAATATTTAATAATCAGTTCTCAAAAGCTGGGACAAGCCTGCTCCAGCACTCCACTGCAGGCATTTTACTCCAACTATGTGTTAACTCATCATCTAGGTACTGTTCTCAGGTGTAAAATCTAGATAAAGCTTCCCAGCCTATGGGGGGTCAGTGAGTCTGGTGCTGTGCTGTGCCACCCTGACTCCCCTTCGATGAAGGCTGTGTTGCCCCTGCTGCAGGGAGCACTGTCAGTCGCTTCAGGGATTGCCAAGACTGCAGAGAAGCACCTCACCCATGGTCACGCCCTTTCCAGAGTGACCCACACAAAAGAACAGAGCAATTTGGTGTTTTAGAGGCCTAGCCTTCTGAGTCCAACTGAGAATGACTTTGAAGGCTCGTTCTAGCTCCACAGCTTCCCAAGGAGGCAGCCACAATCGTTGGGCCTGCATCTCAGCTGTATTTCTCTCTCTACCCACTCAGGCTTCCCTCCTCTTCTACTGAAAGTGTCAGTCTCAAGGGTACTTGATAAACATCCTGCTCACTACACACTACCTCAGGGTCCGCTGCTCCTCTGGGAACCCATTATGTGACAGTTAGAAAGAAAGATGAAGACCACCTGAATTTGCAGGACATTCTTGCTCCACGCACCCCAACCTGGGGCGGAACGTGATAAATCAGAGCCCATTTAGCCCTGTGATCAGAAATGGATGTGAAGGGAGCAGCTGGGAGACTCCATAACTCCGGGCAAGCTTAAAAGGCAACAAGAGACACCCAGATGAATGTGCAGCTTCAGTAGGTCCCGTCCCCTCCTGTGCCCAGTTGTCTGTGGAGCCTACCTCAGGCTGTATCTGCTACTAACCAGGAGCTTCCTAATGGCCTCAGGAGAGAACAGGGAAATGCAGGTGGGTGGAACTTTAAATAACTACTCACTGGAGACCAGGAATAAATGTGCACTCTTGCCACAGTGTAATATTTTAGAAAGAACAAAGCAATGGGGAAAAGAATTGAATGATCTATTGCAAACAATATTTACTCAGACGTAAAGTACAATGGGAAATTCGTTTTTTCCCTTCCACTCTCTCTCTGTTTTCTGTTCTTTGCTCAGCCTCCTTTTCTCTCCCTCTCTCCCTGTCTTGAAACTCTCTCTGCCTCCTCCCATCCCTAAGCAATTATTTGGAGAGCAGACTTTTTAGCAGTTCAGTCCTCTGAGTAGTAAACAACCATCACAGAGCACACAGAATTCACCCTGAAGAGAAATCTGAGGTAGATGCTTGGTTACAAAATAGTCAGCAATTAAGACAGGACAGAGTAGCAGTGAAAAGGAGCTACTGACAAGCAGAGAATGATAGATACCTGGTTACATCATCCATTCATTTATCAAGATCCACAGAGAATTCACCATTTGCCGGGAATCGTGGAATAAATGTGACCACAAAACAGACCTAGCCTCTGCCATCCTGGAGCCCACAGTCTAGTGAGAATATAGATAAGTGACATTGAGAAGACAGACATGAATCAAAACATTATAGAAACGCCTGTAATCCCAGCACTTTGGGAGGCCGAGACCGGCGGATCATGAGGTCAGGAGATCCAGACCATCCTGGCTAACACGGTGAAACCCCGTCTCTACTAAAAAAAAAAAAAACAAAAAAACTAGCCGGGCGAGGTGGCGGGCGCCTGTAGTCCCAGCTACTCGGGAGGCTGAGGCAGGAGAATGGCGTGAACCCGGGAGGCGGAGCTTGCAGTGAGCTGAGATGCGGCCACTGCACTCCAGTCTGGGCGGCAGAGCGAGACTCCGTCTCAAAATAAAAAATAATATATATATATATATATATATTATAGAAGCAAATATTAGCAACTCAGCTAAAATGCAGTGGGGAATGACAGGTGGAGCTATGAGACTGCAGACTTATAAGACAAAAGACCTGGATACTGTAGTATAGTAGTATGGGGACATTTGGGGTGAAGATGAGTGTTCTCCCAGAGCTAATCAGCCCCTATGAACATCCTCACGTCAGGCCAACCAGGCCATACTGGTGCTGCAAGACTAAGAATACAGGATTTAAGATTTCAGAAAAGGGCCGGGTGCGGTGGCTCACGCCTGTAATCCCAGCACTTTGGGAGGCTGAGGTAGGCAGATCGCAAGGTCAGGAAATCGAGACCATCCTGGCTAACATGGTGAAACCCTGTCTCTACTAAAAATAAAAAAAATTAGCCAGGCGCGGTGGCGGGCGCCTGTAGTCCCAGCTACTCGGGAGGCTGAGGCAGGAGAATGGCGTGAACCCGGGAGGCAGAGCTTGCAGTGAGCCGAGATCACGCCACTGCACTCCAGGCTGGGCGACAGAGGGAAACTCTGTCTCAAAAAAAAAATAAAAAAAGATTTCAGAAAAGACACAAAGAATAAATGCTTGAGGGGATGGCTACCCCATCCTCCATGATGTGATTACTTCACATTGCATGCCTGTATCAAAACATCTTATGTAACCCATAAACACATATACCTACTATGTACCCACAAAAATAAAAAATAAAAATTTAAAATAAAACTTTAAAATAAAAATTAAAAGTTAAAAAAGATTTCAGAAAAGAGTGGAATTTTTAAAGATAGTTATCAAAAATATTTAATAGTTACAATAAAAATAAAATTTTAACAAAATATAAGATATTATATCGGTCTCTAAAATGAGGTGTCCATATCCTAGAGAACGGAAAGGATGATTTTGGTGTGCAAAGGACATACTGTAATTTCTGTTTATATTTCATTTTATTTCTTCCTTTTAAAAAATTCTAGTTTGATATTTGCTTTATAATGTATAGAGTATATTGATACAGTAGTACTTACATCCAACTTGTAAATAAAAAGGCATATCGGTACATATGCTCAAAGGCATTTTACTGGTGGAGTGCATAATCAAAAGTTTGGAAGTTAGTATTTGCATGGTGCATTCCGAAGGCAAGCTTTCAAAAGTGGCCATGGTACCTCATGGCACCTCATGCCCCTCGGAGCAGAGCATCCTTGTGTTTCTAGATTTCCAATCCCTATGCCAGGTTGATCGCTCTCTTCTTCTCTGCTCTTCTCTACTACAAAAAATATTTTTTTTTCTAAAACCTTTTATGTATAAAAAATGATCTTGGAATATTCATGAATAAAATGGCAAAGAGCTGGCAGGAAACAAAAACAAAAACGAAAACAAACAAACAAAAAACTGCCTTTCAGAAAGCAGCAGGCACTTACTGTTACTTAGTTTTGTCCTCTGCTTTGAAATTCCCTTCTTCCAGATTTCTGCATGGCATAGTCCCCACCTCATTAGGTCTCAGCTCCGACTTCACCTCAGTGAGGCCTTCTCCACAGGACGTATCTGAAGACCCTTTGCTCCCAACCTTCTAATTTTGCTAACTTCTCTTCATAGCACTTGCCTCCACTTAGCTCTGGATTACAAATGCTTGTGCTGAACTTCCTTTGTCTATCCCCCTCCAGGAAGCTAAACCCCATGAGTACAGGGACCTTGTTTTGTTCACTGCCATACTTGCAACACCTAAAACCAATGCCTGGCAAATGGCAAGTGCTCAATAAATAAATATTTTTTGAATGACTAAAGGAATGAAGAAAATCTGTGTTGTTCAATGACTAAATCAAAATCAAGTGGAATGTTTAGAGTCTTTAAATACATTTCTGAGGTCATCTCACAGGCCAACTTTTTGCCAAAAAAGTTGAATGAAAGTGGAAGAAAACAGCTAAAGCAAATAAATTTTTAGTTTGTTTATTAACAGCAAATCTCTTAAATAAGGTTTAGGATGAAAGGAGCTACATCCGCCCACATAGCCTCCCATTTACTGCCAGACTTGACATTCTCTGGAACCATCTCACATGGTAAGAGCCAAGACATGTCATGATAGAGAAACACAAATCATGAAGCCCCATTCTCTGTGGAAAGGAAGAATAATTGATAGTATCCTACAAATGCTTCTCCAAACCCCCAATGCTGATTTATCATCATGAAGCTTGTTTTCTCTCAGTGTGCCTAGAAAAGTTTTTTTAAAAATTTCTTTTCAGTCCTTTCTTTATCCTCCCCAAGAGTGTCTTAGTGTTAAGCGTACATATTTATCTCTTGGCCCAGTGACTCTCTCTGCTCAAGCTATTCCTGTTACAGGAAGAGGTTTGCCCCTGGCCTTATTGAAGCTCAAGTAAAGGAAAAGACTAGAAAATGCAAATGTAGTTTACAAATAAATATATAAGAATTAAAACTGAATGATGAAAAATCAAAATCACCATTAGGAAAAGTTAGATAGTGAGAAAAAAAGGACTTTGATTTATTTATTTAAAGCTAAAACAAATTAATCTATTCATTTAATGCTTCAGAAACAAAATTACTTTAAAAGTCTTATGGTTAGCTGTTTCTATAAGGGCTTCATTAAAATATCTCTAAAATATGTAGTATTATCAACACAATTGAAATGAGCTCTGATGACCTATTTGCAGCTTGACAATTTTCTTTATTGAAAGAATAGAAAGAACAGATTGCTCGGCAGTGTAACTTACTTCAAAATAACTTCCTTCACCAAGCGATAGTGTCTACTTGTCACACAGGAAGTGAAGACTTGGCAAAATTTTCGCTGGGTGGTTTCCTTTGACTTTTTACATTACAGTCAACTTGTTTATGAGTGATAGGAAGCGTAAATTTAACTGTGTTGACAACTTTTTGATAATTTACTGCATCTGCAAGACCTTTCCAGCCAAATGGCCCACTGACCTTTCCAACTGAGTATTATAAACACCTAACATGCTAAATCAATGATGAATAAATTAATGATGAAATAGATCGATTCATTCATTCCAGTTTAAAACCATACTTGTGGCCAGACACTGTGGCTCACACCTATAATCCCAGCACTTTGGGAGGCCGAGGCAGGCAGATCACTGGAGGTCAGGAGTTGGAGACCAGCCTGGCCAACATTGTGAAACCCCATCTCTACTAAGAATACAAAAAGTAGCTGGGTGTTGTGGCACACACCTATAATCCCAGGTACTTGGGAGGCTAGGGCACGAGAATTGCTGGAACCTAGGAGGCAGAGGTTGCAGTGAGCTGGGATCGTGCCACTGTACTGCAGCCTGGGTGACAGAGCAAGACTCGTCTTTAAAATTTAAAAAAAAAAAAAAACCACCATATTTGTGATTTGTGATTTTCTCCAACAAATCAAATAAAATCCTTCTTCTAACTTTTAACTTCCACATTTTTGCCTCACCACCCTTCTGTGAACCCACATGACCAGGGTAGCAGAGGAAGCTGTTTTTCCTCTTCTTCTGACTAGTTGGGCCAAGCCCTTCACAACCTTCCTTCCTTGTTTTTCTGCATCTACCTCTTGGTTACCATCCAAGTCTAGGCTTCACCTGTCTCTTTGCTTTCACTCTCTACCCTGTACACAGCAGGCACACTGTCCCTTTGCTTTTGTCAACGTTACACTGTTCCTCTGACTACAAATAGAGAGGGCATTACTCAACCTGTCATTCAGGGGCTTCCAAATCAAGATCTGCCTTCATTTTCGGTCCTAGGTTTCACTGGTCTTCTACACTTCAACAAATTGGAAATGCTTTTTTTTTTTTTTTCCCCTGGAATACTGTCTACCTCTTTTCCCACAACCACAACATGCTTTTCCTTCTGCATGGAATGCCTCCCCATCCCCACCCCCCCACACCACACATACCCCTATCACCAGAGTCAATCAACTGCCCTTCTTTGAAGTCTTTCCTCTTACCCCTAATAAGAGACCATATTGTCCTGTTCTGGGTACCTGTGGTTCTTGTCCCACTTTTTTGATACCTGCCTTTAGTGTTACTCATTCATTTATTCATATGCTATGTTTTTCTCTGATTTACTACTAAACTCCTTGAGACCACATCTTATTTCAGAATTGAATTTGATAGAACTCGGTTCATGTGTGTTGAAAGAATAAATGAGTGAAAGTATGGGAGAGAAAATTATTTTATCATCTTCTCTTCAAAAGCAGGTTTTGAACTTCCTATTGACATAAAATTCAGAAATATTTGGTAGACATTTTGGTATTCCTAAATATTACATAACAAATTAATGCTTGCAAAACTATCATGTAATAGGATATAGGCCCTAAAGGACTACAACCAGTTGCAGGTATCTTGTATACACAGAACAATTTGACAAATGGGGTTAGAAACATTGGCTGAATAGATACAGAGCAACATGGTCTAGTTTTATCCTCTTAGAAGGTTGTTTTGAATTCATCAGCTGCTCATAACATATAGAAGAATACTGTTTTCACCAATCTTTAAGTGAAAATATTTTTCTTTTCTACATTTTTATCTATGTTGAGCATGAACACAACAAGTTTGGCATATGGTGTTTCCTGAAATTTTTATATGTTTAAACATGGCATAAAATCACAGTGCATTGCTGTTTATATAAATGCCAACAGCTCTCGTATATTTCCAGTTTTATACCTTCTTATTGGAAGGAACTCACAGAGCCATCAAACCAGTTCTGTCTCTAAGCACATCAATGCCTAACCATCCCAGAAATACGCACGCTCTTATAAAACCTTCTAAGAGGTGATTACACAGCATAAGAATTCATTCCAGCCTCTCCAAATTCTGAAGTCAGAAATTTCATCCAAGACACTAAACTACATTTTTTCTAAGAGTAAAACCCATTTTCAAATCATGTAACTTTTAGAAACAAAGGCCAAATACTCCCTTTAAAATACATCACAAAGGAAAAGGACCCAGTGGGGCCACACTAATGACTTCTGTGACTCTGCTGAGCTGGACCTCTTCCTCAACTCTGACTTCCCTGCACTCTTCCCAGCACTGGTCATCTCCTTCCACCTGTCTAACGGTGAGACACCCTAGGTCTCAGCCCCAGGTGCCCTGCCCTTTTCTGTCCATGTGGCCTCTCAGAGAGCCTGTCCAGTAGTGTGGGGTACAATTATTTACTTAGGACTCAGAATTAAGTAGTATAGTCCAAGTTCTATCTCTGCTCTAACCAGTAGTGGGACCCTGAACTCACCATGTATTTTCTCTAGACATTAATGTATTTTCCACATATGCACAGCTAAGCTTAAATAATGTGTCAGGTGTCTACAAACATTAAGCATCCAGGACACTACAGTTCTACCAACTTCAAGAATGATAATTTCCAAATGCTGTGTATTTCTCCAGCCATATATGCTCTGCCAAGATCTCAGACTCATTCAATTATTTATTCATCACTGTTTAGCAGTTATTAGGCATGGGGCACCAGGACAGGCTTTGGGGATACATTGGTCAGTAAAAGAGGTATGGTTCCTGCCTTTGTGAAGTTTACAGTCTAGTGGACAATAAGCAATGTAAGAATGCTAATAAACGGCCGGGCGCGGTGGCTCAAGCCTGTAATCCCAGCACTTTGGGAGGCCGAGACGGGCGGATCACGAGGTCAGGAGATCGAGACCATCCTGGCTAACACCGTGAAACCCCGTCTCTACTAAAAATACAAAAAACTAGCCGGGCGAGGTGGCGGGCGCCTGTAGTCCCAGCTACTCCGGAGGCTGAGGCAGGAGAATGGCCTAAACCCGGGAGGCGGAGCTTGCAGTGAGCTGAGATCCGGCCACTGCACTCCAGCCCGGGCTACAGAGCAAGACTCCGTCTCAAAAAAAAAAAAAAAAAAAAAAGAATGCTAATAAACAAAAAGTAAGCAAATACATGTATAATTTCAGATGGTGTCAAATACTATGAAATAAGAGAGAAAGAGACAGGCATGCACTGACTCCTCCCGCCAACACATACCCACACACACACACACACACACACACACACACACACAGAGAGAGAGAGAGAGAGAGAGAGAAGGGAGGGAGGATACAGTGTGAGAAAATGGTAGGGGCAAGCCCTCTCTGAAGAGATGGTATTTCAAGCCAAAACTCTAGGAATGTGAAGGTGGCTGATATTCAAAGGGTAGAAGTGAGGCCATTTTAGGTAAAAGGAAAGACAGGTACAGAGGTCCTGAAGCAAAAAAGTTCTTGTTGTGCTGAGTGAACAAAATAAAAGGAGCTGGTACATCTGCATCAGTGGATGTGAAGTAAAGAAGAACAAAAGCAGCATCTTCCTCCTCACCATTTCACCTGAACTTGAAGTAGGACTTAAATCCCTAACTCATTTGCCCATTAGCATCACCTTGGTGATCTTCTAAAAATTCCCAAACTCTTGATACTCCCTAAATCAGCCAAATGACAAGCCCAGAGGCAGAACACAGTCATTAGTATGTTTTGAAGCTTCCCAATGATTCCAAAGTGCAGACAGTTTGGGAACCACTGACTTAAATTGATTTTAGTGCTTAATTTCTTGTTTTGCCCATCTATAAAATGATGAGGTTCAATTTAATGAGATCGGGTCTCTTTCTTGCTCTAAATTAGGGGATATATATGTGCAGATCCAGGGCATTTTCACCCACCCCTTCCTCAGGTCTTTCCTCCCCAAACTTTTACCCTACGAACCTCATATTCTTTCATCCAGGCTTAAAATCCTGGAATCTTAGGCTCTTCTCTTCACACTGTTCCTACAGATCAAGCAGGCTCTGTTGATCCAAAGCATCCAGGCTTTTCATGAAGCCCTCTTCAATTCTTACCTGGATACTCACTTACTGCTGTCTCACCTTCCAATGCACCCTGCCCTGACGGCCTTTCTAAGTTCAATCCCTACTGTCTACCCAAAGCCCTTCTCAAGTGCCATCTCCCCAAGAAGCCTATGTAATAAGCTCAAGTATCTACAACAACGAATCTGTAAAGTTTCACAGTCCTCATAATTCATGTGATACAATTTAGGACTGAATTATATAGAAATATCCATTATATATTGGTTTTATCTCCCCAAATGAATGTTAAATGAGTTAATAAAATAAATACACATTTTATTAATTCCTGGCATATATTAAGCATTCAAACATTATCTAATAGTAGCAATGGTAGCATTATTTTCGGAGGTAGTGGAAGTGGCAGTGACACTGGCAGTGGTAGTGCAGTGGCAGTAGTACTAATAGTAGTAGTATTGGTAGTAACGATGGTACAATGTAAAGGCCCCACATTAGCCAGGCACTTTATTATACATCACCTCATTTAAACATTAAAACAATCCTGCAGAATAGGTTTTAAGCTCCTCACTTCACAAATAAGAAAGTTGGGGATTTGGAAGCTTAAGAAACTCACAGAAGGGGGATGGAAGATCTGTCTAACCCTAATTTTGTTTAACCATTACTCAATGTTCCCTCCTTATAAGCCTCCCAAAAGAGAATTCTCAGTAAGGAAGACAGGCTATGGGTTGTTCAGTTTTGCAGATTAACTAGCGTCCCCCAGCATTGGCACATAAGCAACAAATGCGCATTGTGACACACTCCAGATATTTATAAACAAAATCCCTTAAAGTCATGTAATATAGTAAGTATGCCAGTAGATGCCCCTTTCTATACCAGCAATGAGAGGAGGACTTAGTCAGGTTGCTGAGTCACCTATTCTCATCTCCAGATGCCATGACTGACAAGTTCTTCTAGAAACTACTTGAGCCACTCAAGGTCAAGTAAACATTTTATGTACCGAACTTGGAGAGCTCATAATCCACTCACTGAAAACACCAAGAGGGCTCCAGCAACTTAGACATTTTCTCCATCTCTTGCCTTAATTTTTCAAAAGCAAACATTTGGCTCTGGATTATGATGAAGGAATAAATATGTCAATAATTCAATAACAAAATTTCTGATCAGACATTTATTGGCAGTCCTGTTCAAGAACATAATTGCTACAGCAGCAAGGATAATTATCAGCATTTGGTGGAAGGAGAGATGTCAACCTGTTTGAAGAAATAGTGCTGTATAGAAATGCAGATAAAAATGTGTGGGAGAGTGAGGAGAGAAATAATTTCTGTCCAGGTACTAACCAAAGGTAAAACTCAAGAATGTATTTTAATTTAAATCCTATGTTGCTAACAAGTTTAAAAAATATTTATTTTAAAAGAGATAATTTTTATGATTATATAAACAGAAACACATGGGAGAGATAATCCAAAACAAATAATCCAAAAGCAGTGGCAGAGCTAGAAGTTGCTCCTCTTTATTTCAGAAATACATTATATAATTTTCTTTTTTTGTGCTTCACTTTACTTTGCAAAGTCTGATTTAGGCTAATATTATAATTAGTTTGACTTTCCTGAGCCCTCACCAAGTACCAGGGGAAGTTAATCTAAAAATGTGCTAGTGGAAGATAATATGAAAACAATTATAATAAATTAGTCATCTTGATTGAGAAAAATGGCAGGCCAAGTACCTCCCCTTCTGCCCCAAACCTCTTAAAATGGAAAAAAAAAAAAAAAAAAAAAAAAAAAAAAGTTGTGTTTGAACATAAAAACTAAGTACATATGGGATAAAAGTGAAACAATAGACTTCCATAATGTCAGAAAATTCTCAGCTCTGATCTGAAAAAAAATCTCAAATAAATGATGTGAGATCCTGGTTCCTAGTACACACTTGTTAAACAGAAATTCACTTATTCCAAGGACTGATCCAGGGTGTACACGGCACCACAAAAGGTAACCTCATCTGATTTCTGACCCAGATTCCTGAGAGCAGAAGAAAGTTTTCCTTCCAGTAACTGAAGCAGTTCACAAATTTGCAATTATGAAACTATTTTTAAAAGATGAATCATTTCACAATTTTTTCTACCTAAGATTCCCTAACCAAACTGATAGAGTCATGATTTCTTGAGACTGACTGCATGTCAGTGTATTTATAAATAGCCAAGTGGCCAGTGTTTTGTGTTGGTAGCCAAAAGCCAGTCATCCTAGGTTTCAAGGTTTGCGAGTGAAAATATTTTTATTTCTACTCCATTTTCCTTTTGGCTTAAGAAAGATTTGAACTGCACATTCAGCTAGCAATATGTACAACGGTGCTTAAAACACATGTGTGAAAACTTGAGTCAAATATCAGGAAAGGCAGAATTGATGAATGTTATTTTCTTCTAACCAAATATAACTGTGGCTTGCAGAAAAAGAAAAAAAGAAAACCTTTCTTTCCTAACCTCTAGGAAAAAAAATACAGACAACTCAGCTTGTAATAAGTTTAACTCAGGGTTTGACTCCTTAGTCAATTAATGTCTCCAATAGAGTGGTGTTAAAATAGGCATATATGTGTGTGTGAATGCATTATATATAAAGTATAAAGGCTCAAATATGATGCAATTATTTATACTGTAAAACAAAAATATAATACCAACAGGATCCTTACCTTTTCAAGTATAGCATTGCCTTGATGAGGACTGATGTTGTGTTGACTTATTTCTCTTTTGTATTTATATTCATAAACTTGGTCAGTGATATTAACCAGCAGAGTTGATGGACTGAAAGTTAGTTTTACACAGTCATAGACAGTTCCACTTTCTATATCAGTTGGTGCTGTAGCATATCGTAAAATTAGTCCCATTATGAGGCCTAAAAAAAAAAAAAAAAAAAAAAGAATAAATAATGGTACTGGAGGAAGGCAATCTAAAATGCCACTATTGGAAACCTACATGATTTGGAACCTTCAGAAGTGACAGGAGAAAGTGTTGGCTTATTGCCTGGTTTAGAAAAGTGTTCACTTTTGCATGGGTACCAGTTCAACATAATATAGTGTTAAAACATTTGTAGTGGACTATTGCTTGAATACCCAGCATATCTTCCCATTTTTTTTCTTCCTAGTGGACCTACCAATTTTGGAGAGAAAAGACACCTAACTCCTTCTATCCATCCAAATCCTTCAAGAAAACCTTTGCTCTGTGGTAGACACTGAGTCATCTAATCAGTTAGGAGATGGAATTCCCCTGGGAGTGTTTCTGGTCCACAGACCAGCACAAATCTCAGTTATCCCCATCAGACTTTATTATGTCATACCCCATGATTGGGGGGAGAGGTGTTCTTGTTCTCTCTCTCAGGACATGACCAAGGCAATACAGTTCTTTTTTTTTTTTTTCTGCTGGCAGGTATCTGTGACCATAAGTAGATCCAGTCCAAGAATGTAGCCAATATACTGAGGAGGGTAGGACTAAGACACTGGCAGAAGACAGAGCCTAGGTGTTGAAGGACATCACAGAGCCACTAGATCAAGCAGCCTGCCCTAGAGCTATCCTAACTCTAAACTTCTTGCTGTGTGATATAATACATTCTCTACTTTCTTGATTCTAATTGAATCAAGTTTCTGGTTACTTGTAGCCAAATGCATTCTAGTGATACCACATTCCTTTTCATAAACAATTCAACCTGAGTGACAGTCCTTGACTTTTAAGTTTTTAAACTCTGGTAAGATGCTCATGGCAATCTGATAACTGTGGGCTTTTTAAATGTGGATTTATTAACAAACAACAAAGAAACATCAGAAGCCTAAACTCTGTCAATTTAAAATTAGGACTGATGTATGTGTTTTGGGATGAATGATCCAGAGTTCACTCTTTAAAACATCTAATTTTGGAGATTTTACCTCTCTTATGAATCTAGTCATTTAATAACCTTTTATTTCTTCAGTAAAACATTTTTGGGGTGCATATTGTGTACCAGACATTTATAGGTATAAAATAAGAATACAGGCCCAGTCTCACAGGAGCTCGTTTGTATAAGTGAAGATTCATGAGCAAAGAATTATAATACAACATGACATGTGCTATGACCGCTGGGAAGCACTCTGTGATACATGAGTATAGACAGGAGGTACTCTGAAGCCCTTTGAATTATGCAAAGCTTGAGACGAATCTTAAAAGGTTGCATAGATTTGTCCAGATGAGCTGAATCGGAATGAGTAGGGATCCAGTTTGCACGTGTGGGTACCAGCACATAAGAGCAGAGACAGCTGAGAGTTCACTGGGATGCTCTCCCTGTGTGTAGACCAGTATCTGTGCTCTCCCTGTGTGTAGACCAGGATCTATGCTCTCCCTGTGTGCAGAGTTGCTATTGGCAAGTGGTTGTTCAGCCACGGGCTATGCTTCCTGATTGTCTTGCATCTGGCTGGTTCTTACCAGTGGAAAAATGTTGGGGTACTGTGTAAGAAATCACTAGTGATAACCTTACAAACACAATGCATATATACAGAAAGGCGTAAGAAATCTGGTACATTTAGGGAGTCACTAGTGATGTAAAAAGAATAGCGAGAAAGAGAGACAGAGAGAGACTCTAGACCTAGACCGTAGGCAGAGCCAGGTCATAAAGAGGCTCCTCTCTCCTGCTGAGAGGTTTTGATTTTTAACCCAATGGTAATGGAGAACTACTGAAAGATTTTAGGCAGGGGGAGTAAAACAATCAGACTTTCATGTAACCACCAACACTTTGGCAACAATGTTGAGAACTAATCAGTGAGAGATGAGAATGCAAACAGATTTCTTTCAAGATTATTTTTATTTTATTATTCCTGCTTCAGTGTTTGGCTGACTCCTCTAGAGTAATTAGAAAAATTGTATCCTAATCTCTGGGAGCAAGAGAAAATAAGTGATAGATATGTAACCCTCACTGAGTGCTTGATCTACCACAGCACAGTAGAAAACCGTCAATGCTCAGTGTTGAATGACGACAATAAAACTAGTCAGGAGCAAGAAGGGAAGATAGATCATCTACACTCTATATGGCTTAGGGTGCTCGCATAAGAACATCACTTTTTCAACACATTTTGCCTAGGAAGTATTTAATTCCTAAAAGTTGTTCAGCGAGTACCACAAATGACACCATTACTGCTCTTTCTACTTCTACAAAGAAGGGAAGTGCAAGATACTATCCGCATGGGTCCTAAATGGAAAGAACCCATATTAATGTCATTTGAAATTGCCAGTGGGTGCGCCATTTGTTTTCTGTTTTACAAAATGCTTTCAATGAAACAACAAGAAATAAACATGAAGTGTCCACTACTACTTCCCAAGCAGAGAAAGCAAGTCTTTGTCATAATAGTGACTGCCTGGTACCTAGAGTGGTTAAATTCATGCAAGACCTCCAAACCTAAATGGCCCTGACTATCCCTCTGCACCAGCTCTGGCCTCATCCTTTGAGAAGAAGCACATTGAAGTGAACGGAGGAAGCTGCTTGCCACCGTTGTGGCGGAGGTGACCAGATGTAATATTCATGAAAACGTACCTCTCGGATAGATCTCCCACTCTGAGGAGGCAATTGGCCAGTGGTCTCAGCTTCTGTGCTCTGGAATCCATCACCAATTTCACACTGAGGTCAGACTCCCAGCTGACGACTGAACACAGCAGGGATACTAAGGCAGGGAGATGGGGAGTCCTCTGAAGGGCAACCATGGCTCAGGGACCCATCATTAATCTTGCCAAACTCTTCTTAGAATTGCACCACAGCCTAAAGATTTCCTACCCAGCTTTCCTTCCTTTCCTCGCTTCACAGGATTGGGTCTGCCTCAAAACCTGACGTCTGTCCTGGCATCCTCATGCTCACTCCCCACATTCTCTAAAGGAATGAAAATCTTTTGTACAATGAATCTCTTTCCAGCATCTGCTTCTTGGAGGACCCAAATTAACACACTTGCCAAAAGCCTTCAGCCCTCCTTTTCCCCAGACCTCAAGGGTTGAGAAGAAACAACGTCTTGCCAGATGTTAAGAGCCAGTGGGAAGATCTCAGCCTCCTAGCACATCTGGTTAAAAAACCCATGCACTCATTTGTGCACCCTTGCTGCAGTAGCGGCAGCTGGAAAATCCTTATTTGTCAGAGGCTACTTACCCATAGAGCCTCATAATGCTTTTTATAGCGAAACATCTACTCAGTGTTTTGCCATATGCTGACAGAAATATGGAGTGTTGAATTAATGTACACTGACACAATATTGTATATGAGTAGGTGACAGATAAAGTAGGACTGCTAGTAGAAAGAAAATGTTCATGAGAGTGGGTTGTTTTTATACCACACAAAGATACAAGATTAAGAAAGCAGAAATCATTTGTTCTCAGAAGAAGAAAAGAGGAGATTGGCTGCCATGGCTTATGAACAGTACACAAGCACCACTCTTGTTGGTAAACCATGAAACCAGGCCCCTTCTTGCTGGAGGAGAAAAGAAGCCAGCCTGCCCCTGCAAAGGGATACCCACCCAGTCCACGTGCAAACAGCCCTGGTCCCAGGTCGCGGGTCCCACATACATGACACTTCTCTGAGATCTGTCCCCTGGCCAGTTGGTGGCATCTCCTTCTCTAGGAAGGAACTCTAGTCTAGATGCATCCTGTGCTCCTTCAAGTCTGGGCGTCTGGATACCTAGGGTGACAGCAGGGTGCACCTGTGCTTTCGTGAACCCTGACTTCTCTCCACAGCATACAAGTCCCACAGAAAGCATGGACAATAGACTTCATTCCTAAAGCACTCACTATCCTAAAATGTCCCTCTTAAGTCCCACCTGTGAGCACCAGAACCCCGATAAAGTCTGTGCTCATTGAAGTCCTTCATCTTTGCATTCTGACAGCATTTATTGTTTGAACCACACACTTTAGAGGCCAGCTTTATAAAGACATATTATTCAGTGCCGCTTTACAGATCTTGGCTTTTTCTCCCCAACTAGACAATGAGACTGTTTAAGGTAGAGGCACTGTGCTATTCTTTATCTTTTTTTCTCTAGAAAAGCCAAGCACTTTGGGCAGAATTGTAGCCCAACTTTCTCCAAGTCCACAAGCTCCCCTGGAGTCAAGAAGAAAAGGATCCTCCGAGTTTATGTAGTCAGTCAGTTACCAACATTTTGAGTGTCACAAAGAAGGAACATCACACCAAAAGCTGTGATGTCCCTGTCCTTGCAGAGTGTTCAACATAACTCTTATATAGCACATGCATGGCATACAGTTGATAGCATGATGTTTGTGAGAGAAGAAAGGAGGGGACAGAAGGAGGAAACAGCCTCAGGAGCACTCAAACCAAGAAACATTAGAAAGATCAGACTTATCTTCCTGAACTGACTCTCATTTTATTATCCACATTGAAAATAAGAGAAAAACACCAGTCCCTTACTCTATTATTCTCTTATTACCTGTTCAGGCTGCAGACACCCAAGGCATTGCTCTAGGGCTTGTAGGAGTTATTATAAAAATGAATAAAATATGATTTTGTCCTTATGTTAACCTACCAGCCCCTTCCCTTCTGCCAAATCCTGCCATCCTAATTTCCAGTAAGAATAAGGTATAACAAGTATTTACTAATTTTTTTATATGAAGTCTGCATTTCATAACCAATTTCCCTTGCATCTTATTGATGGTCATTCTACATGATGCTGAAGCATTTTCTTAAAGTGGCTTTTCTTAGAGAAATAAAAGATAGGGACTTATTTTTTAAAAAGCTCAAAGTAGATTTCAGAATGTTTTTTAAAACGCAAAAGTGTTTTAAGGGGATTTTAATCTCTTTGGCTGTGTTCAGCACTATAATTGTGTCCAGACACCATCACAGAGTTCCCTGCTGCTTGGCACAACTCTGGCCAGATCGCTTTAGACTCCATTCCTATAGGAGTAGGGCTTCCCCAGAGTTGCACAATGCAGCAAGCACAACTATATACATGTGCCTAATTAGACTGTTACAAAGGTCTATATTTAAGTGCTACATGATGTTGGAAGAATTTAGGAGTCTAAAGCAAATGTAGTTAACACATGAAGATTGTAGGGGAACTGAGTTTTGCAGTTCTTTTGCTCTCACTGCATTGAGTGGCTACCAAGAATAATCTAGATTAATGAGGCATTGCCAATTCCCTAAAATAAGAAGATATAACCTTAAACTATGTAATATTATATAACATCATATTTCAGCCTGGTAAGTGTATCAGGTCCTATTGATTGCCAGCCCAATGTCTATCCTTGTTTACCCCACAAAGCCCTGGTTTATTTGCTGTCCACCCCTCCACACATAGCCATATGCTTAGGGGAAGTTGAACTCACTCCTGCTCCAGGGATGTTCTCACTCTCCCTGCTGATAACTGGTTCTGGAATGGGTATGTGACCCTATTTCTGTCAATAAGAAGTGAAGGGAATTTGCTAGAGAGCTTCTTAGAAAGGGTTTCACATCCTACAATAGAGACACAGAAGAGATGAACTCTCTTCTTTTCCAGTATATTACTGGGCCCGGTTAGGACACCAGGCACTGCCGTAGCCACTTCACTGCCAGCCTGATGTTGAAGTCAGCACTGAAGGTAGAAAAACAGAAAAAAGGAAAGAAACTGGGTTTTTGATGACAAAAGTAGGTGCTGAATCAAATAGCTTTGAAGACTACTTTTCTCTGGACTTCCAGTTATGGCAGATAATAAATGTCTTTATTGCTTAATTCTGTTTCTCTCAGGGTTTCTGTTACTTGAAACTGAATGCATCTTAACAGATAGAAAAGCCATTGGTTTTCCTCTCACAAAGCAATGTACAAAGTTTTAACGGACCCTAAAGAAAAGACCAACTAACCCCACCCACTACAGTATTGGAAAAACTTAATAGAAGAGGTTCTCAAGGATGTGTAAGAGTTCACCAATTAGAGAAGAGGGTATGACATTTTAGGGAGAGGTATACAGAAATCAAGGAGCCCAGTGTCAATGATGCATATCAAGCAGTTTGGGATGGGCACTTAGGGCAGTGCAGGCAAAGGGCCTTGGCACAACAGAGGACTGCCGAGTGTTTAGGAGGGAGAGGTGGTCAGCAAGGTGGTCTTGAGGAAAAACCGAGTGAGTTTCTTGTAGGGAGGCAGATTTGCTCTGTTTTAGAGCAGAGGAAACAGCATTTAGAGATAATTATTTGAAGAGAGAAAAGAGAATTGAGGGACAGAGAAGACACCGAGAGGAAGTTAACATTATATTTAGTTTATATTTACATAAGGGACAATTTAGAACATCTGAGTGGAGGAATTTCAAGATGAAAGGAATAATGCTCAAGGAGGAATGTTCTTTACCATCGTTAGAACTTTGTACAATGCAAGACTTTAAGGCAAGGAATCTGTGACATTATTATTTCAGTCACTCAGATTAAAAAATTATGAACTAGGAATTCAAACGTGAGCATAAAGAAGAAGGAAATAATCTGAAAAATAATCTAAGGAAACAAAATCAGTGATCAACATTTAACTGTAAGATAGTATTCACAAAGATCATATTTTAACTGCATCTACAAAATTTTTAACTTTTTATTTGATGTTTATCCCTTCCCATTTTAGAAAAGTCTTTTAGAATACGAATTTAGAGAGATAATATGGTTTTGAACTTCAAATACCTAAATGCATTTCCTAATGTTTTCCTTTTTAGCAATTTAGTTTTGCTCTGAGATTAGTCAGGGATGGAACAAAAAGTAACAACATATAATGCCTTCTGTTTTTGGTGAGGGAGTTTGTTCTTTCTCTGTTCTCCCACCAACTTTTTAAATTCAAAAAACTAAGGAAAGTATAGGTCTTACTAAAAAGTCACAATTTATTGCTCTGTGCTAGCTCACCATCAATTTGTTTTGGTGAAGAGTCCCAGAATGATTTCAGAACAGATCTGGGGCACCTGCCAATTAAGAGAACCTTATAAAATTCCAAAGTAGAAAGTAGTCCATGAAGCTGATTCACCTTGTGATGCCTCGTTCAAAGTTTCCCTCTCCTCACAGGATAGAGTCACATGAAAACTGCCAGAAAGTTCCAACCATCAGATCCTCCATCAGAGTGGGGTGTCTAATGTCCACAATCCATCCTTGATTCACAACAAACAACACACACACACACAAGCACATGCATGCACACATATATAACACACATGTACACACACATGCACATACATAGACACAACACACATGCAAGTACATACAAACACACACATACACATATACACAATGTACACACTTCACAAAACTCTGGGATTTCTAACAGTATAATAGATAACTTTTCTTTAGAACCTATCTCAGCCATCAGCTTATATATAGCTAACACCCTTCCTTGCAATCATCTTAGGAAGTTGACAGAAGAAACGTAGAGACAGAGATGTCTAACTAGATGTATACTGAATAAACAAATGATTTCTTACTTTGTAATGTTTATACAACACAGTTTATTTTTTTCTCAAACCAGAGGTGGAGACATTACAAAGTGTTGTAGACAGTGAAACAAAGACGCTTTAGTAAAGGGAGATGGTCTTCCGACCCTCCCCCTTTCACCATAGGAGAGTAAAGGGATAAGAAAGAAATAAGAGAAAACAGGAAATGAAACTAGGAACAACATTTCAATTTTATTTTCCTAGCAAAGTAGTTCTCAAACTTCACTGCATCAGAACCTCCTGGAAAGTTTATTAAAACACAGTTTGCTGGATCCCACCCCGGAGTTTCTGATTCCCTACGTCTGGGCTGGGAACGACATATTTGCATTTCTAACAAGTTCTCCAGTGGTGCTGATGGTGCTGGACAGGAAACACACTGAGAAGCATTGTCCTATGAGACAACAGTTCCTACCAACATGAGTCCTCACAGTCCTGAAATTTCATCAAAATTCATATCATCTTGGGCTCATGCACACAGGTTTCAGAGCTTGGAAAACCCAGAAGCATAGTTAATGGTTCTACCTTCAGTCTCTTCCAAAAATTAAATTCAGTTTAACTAACATATGATGAAAGCCTGTTTTGCATGATTCATATACATTCACAGTCCCTTCTCAAACTATTTATAGTACCTGTCCCACCCATTGTTTCAACCATAGGCATTTAAAACCAGAAACAACATGAACTTGCAACATGACTATCCCTCAAGCTGGGACAATGTTTCCAGGTAGGCTTGGAATATTTCAACTCTAGCTACTTAATATGGATGTATTTTCACAGTATTGCTCCCATTCTGTTTCCCACGGGGGGCTTTTCGCTATAGACAGTGGAACATTTCTGAGGCTTCCAGGTAGAGGAGAAACTTAACTACTTTTGCCCTGAATCATTCCCTACGCTGACTTCATGGGACAGTGACACATCAAGAGCAGACTTGGACGAGAGAACGACTGCAGCCAGAATTTGAGAGAGCTCGCTTTCAAAAGAATGTTCTTGCCAACTATTCTGGGCAGAGTTGGTTAAGTTGTAAGTTTTCTGAGTTTCTGTTTCCTTATATGCAAACTAAAGATGATCTTGCCGGTTCAGCATGGTTGTTGTGAGGATTAGTGATAATGTATATAGTTACATATCTCAATCTCTCTCTCTCTTCTGTAAACCTCCTAAGGTATCATCATCTGGGACAGAGCAGTTAATTAAAAAACAGCAATTATTCTAGGACTACATAAGCGATAGAGGTGAAGGAACAGAGGTTATATGTTCTGAATTTGAAGTACAGCCCTGTTGATTATCAGCAAGTTACTTTCTGTCTCTCAGTGTTGGTTTCCTCATTTGTAACATGAAAACGATAACACTCCCTCCTACACACACACACACAAACACACCCACGTTTTAGATAGCAGATGACCACATGAAGCCAAACTGCTAAAGTTTGAGACCTAGCCCTGGCATTCAGTAGATGTGCAACTTTGGGCAAGTTACTTAATGTTTTAGTACCTCAGTTTTCCTACCTAAAAAATGGTTGTTGTGAGGATTAAATGAGTTAATATACGTAAAGTGCTTATAACAGCATAGTTTATATCAGGAATGCTATTTGTGTTAGCTATTTTTATTTTCGTATATCAACTTTTTGACATAATAGATGTTTAACAAACATCTATTTTAGATGTTTAGTAAACATCAGCTCTCCATATCCCCACCTCGTTAACTATATAACATTAATTCAATTTAGATTGTCTACAATATCTACATAAATAATTTGAATCATAAATCTATTTTCTTGATATGCACATTCATTAGCCTTTCAAACACTAAGGGGGGAAACCTTTGAGGCACCACAGTAGTTCACAGTACAGTTTCATCTATAGCTTCTTTGAGATTCAGAATATATAGTTTATTCATTTATTTAGTTTATTCAAAATATAGAGGCTATTATTTATTTATTTAATTTTGATACAGAGTCTTCCTCTGTCACCTAGGTTGGAGTGCAATGGTGCAAGCTCAGCTCACTGCAACCTCCGCATCCTGAGTTCAAGCAGTTCTCCTGCCTCAGCCTCCCAAGTAGCTCAGATTATAGGCGCCCGCCACCATGCCTGGTTAATTTTTGTATTTTTTGGTAGAGACAGAGTTTCACCATGTTGGTCAGGCTGCTCTCGAACTCCTGACCTCAGGTGGTCCACTCGCCTCAGTCTCCCAAAGTGCTGGGATTACAGGAGTGAGCCACAGCACCTGACCTGGCTATTTTCTTATAATCAACTTTTAAAAACATGCAGAGTGCAGGCCAGGCGCCGTGGCTCACTCCTGTAATCCCAGCACTTTGAGAGGCCAAAGCAGGCGAATCACGAGGTCAGGAGATCGAGACCATCCTGGCTAACACGGTGAAACCCCATCTCTACTAAAAATACAAAAAATTAGCCGGGCGTGGTGGCAGGCGCCTGTAGTCGCAGCTATTCAGGAGGCTGAGGCAGGAGAATGGCTTGAACCTGGGAGGCGGAGCTGGCAGTGAGCCGAGATCGTGCCACTGCACTCCAGTCTGGGCGACAGAGTGAGACTCCGTCTCAAAAAATAAATAAATAAAATAAATAAATAAACAAACAAATAAATAAACATACAGACTGCAGTATGCCTTTCATTCTTCCATTATTTTACCTTTCTCTGGCAAATGTATTAACACAAGGAAAACATTGCACAAATCTCTGAAGTTCCTTAAAAATCAAGTTTTTTACACCAAAAGGGAGAAGAAGTTTGGTATGCTGGGCTCCTAATCCTGATTACCTTTCCTGCAGAGCCCTTCAAATTAAACCAGAGCTACTCTTGTTTTCATAAAAAATGCATCTGCAAACTGTGGAATACGTAGCCAGTCCTCACTATTCTGGTGGTTTAACTTGTTCTCCTCACCTTTCTGACAGGAACTCAACAGAATTTACTGAGCACTTCTTGCAAAATCAGAGCAGAAGCAGGAAGTACTAACAGTGCTGAAATAACACTCACTAAAATCCTGTCTGAGAGAAAGGACTGGGTATCATTATAGACTGCCATGTTCTGGAAGGAAAGCTTCTGGTTTGGGCTGCAGTGGTGGAAAGATGCCTGATGGTTGAACTCAGTCTTGGCCTGAATTTTGAAGGACTTTTGCAGCTGGAAGGGAGATGTATGATATCTGTTCCTTTCTTCCCCATTTTACAGATGAGAAAACTAAGGCCAGATGTACATCATTTGCCCAAGATAATGCATCTAGCTACTGAAAAAAAAAAAATCATCAAGATTAAGAAACTTAAATCTCCAGGGTAGCACATCAATGTTTTCTCTATAAAACATGCCACAGTGAAATAAGTAGAGGCTTGGAAGGACCTTCAGCCAGCGGGAAGGGGGTGAAATAGCAGGAAGCATCTCCCATAGGCCTGGCGTCAGGGAGGCTGGACTGTCCTGGAAGAGGGTAAAATGGATCAGGACGGTGTAGCCACACATGTCCAACAACCCAATTTAATACTGAGGAAACTGCAGGGAGTGTTAGGAAGAAATTAATGCCTGCAGAAGATTTTTCAGAGAATATAATTTTTCAAACCTTGATGATTCACTATGTAATTGTATTTTCTTTAAATCTTGAAAAACTTGCTGTTGAGTGAATTAAATTGATCCTATTTAACTGTTAAGCACATTCCTAAAGAATCAGAAAACGCTTCAATATGGAATAGTTTAATGAATTCAAAATGTAAATTTTGTGCCTTGAAATTTGTTATTTGCCCACTAAACAGTCGCCACAGTTTTTACATGAATTCAGAGACTAACTTCTATGGGAAGGCTAGGAAATCAAAGGCAGAAATCTAAGAGGTTTAAATTGCTCCGTCCCTAAGCTCAGATCCCAGACCTCAAATGCACAGGATTATAAATGTCCTGTAAAGTATGGCAGCCCCCAGTGATATATAATGGAATTCTTAATGCTATCAGTGAGCAAGGAGCAAATTTCTTTTAAGAGCACTGAACAGGGGAAACAGGCCCTAAGTGAGCGGTACTAAGTGCACCAGCTGCTGTCAATCAATATTTTAACCACTAATTGTCATTTATGCTTTCAGTCCAATGTAAATGAATATCATTATGGCTTATATTTTAAACTAGTTATGGATTCTAATCCTTCAATTTTGAAATGAGAACCATCGAATATCATAATAGATTACCCATTACTGTTCCTGGTAAAGCAAAAATATGGTTATAAAGCTGCCACTAATTTTTTATAAGCTTCCTATGACTCTTAATAACAAGAAAAAATATTTTTTATATAATGGATTATTTATACTATTTGGAGTACCATATGTATCTCTGATTGACACAGAGTCTAGCCAAATGCCACACAATTTTTCTTGGTCTCTACAACTCTTCATATGATATTTTAAGGTTAACAACTTGAAAATTATTTCTAACAATAAATATAAAAGAACATTAAACATTCTGCTTGATAACTTTTCTCTGCATTTTTTAAACTGCTCACTTTCTAAGCCCCTGGTATCTAGAATTTTTAAATTGGACTCTCAGGGACATTGATAAAATAGACTGAACATCTATTGAGTCTTCTAAAGAACATCTGACACATGTCAAAGGAATACTGGCAGAAATGCAGATGGCAGAATAGGCTGAAGTATTATAGGAAATTTGATGCTGGGGAAAAATATTTATCACTCTCGATACAGGACAAGTGATACATTATACAAACAGAGCAAGAGCAGTACTCGGTAGAGTAGGGGAGTTGCTAGCCAAATTCATTGATAAGCATTACATGCAGGTCCACTAAATCTTACACCATGTTTCATTACAAGCATAACAAGCATATGTGTGTGTAGCATGGAGATGACTGTCACAGTCTACTCTCAAATGTTCACATCCTTAAGAATAAGAAATTTTAAAAGTTTTTACATCCTTTCTTCTTTTCTTTTCTTCCTTTCCTTTCCTTTCCTTCCTTCCTTCTTTCTTTCTTTCCCTCTTTCTTTCTTTCGACAGGGTCTTACTCTGTCACCTAGGCTCAAGTGAAGGCTGGAGTGAAGTAGCACAGTCATAGCTCAAAAAGCTTAAGTTTTAAACATAGTTTTGTTTCTTTTCTTCCCCATTGGTTATCCCCTTATCAGCATGCCCCCTGTTCTTGCAAAAGCTATGAGTTTAATCCTCTAACGGAAAAGGGAATTTGTACAGTGTGGGATGCTGAAAATTCACTCTTTTAGACCTCCTGGAAAAGAGAATCTGGCTAATCCTGAAAGCTTAACCATATGAGGATGCATCCAAATCCCAGAGACACATCCTTTCTCCAGGAAAATTATTGCAATAATTTACTTATTTTTAAATATCTTAGCATCTCTTAGTAAAGAGATGGAGGTTGAATCCCACCTCAACAGCTAACTATGTGACTTTCATCTGTCTAAGTCTTCATTTCTTTGTCTGCAAAATGAGAATGCTGGATTTATGATCTTTGAGGCTCCTTCCCCATCTATGAATTCCAAGTTCATTTATAACTGTTGGACAATTAATTCACTTGGCATCTCCTTTCCCCTATCATTAAAAGTGTTTACTAGAGTATCCCATCGTCTTCTTCTGGTGTAGTTTCAGACTATTTTATTACATTACTGACAGAAAGTTCCTAATAAGCATTTAAGATATAACACTTAGGACATCCCTGAAGAAGAAATGTGACAAGTCATGAATGCCACCCATATGGAGTACTTTCAGAAAACATAGGGAGAGTTCTTTCAGGTGAACGTGAACCTTAGTAAGACACACAGAGGAGTGAAGGCACATGGACCAGCCATGAGTGGCTATTCAGTTTTGGAAAGTCCCTTCACTTCTCCGGGATTCAGCTTGTTTCTCTGTAAAATAAAGGGGACAGAGAAGGTAACCTCTAAAATTCTGTGACATCCTAACAATTACGATTCTATGCCAAGAAAAAGTTAAACATCACTAAAATATGTCTTTTCATTGATTTATGTAGTTCAAGATAACTGAAAGATACTCAAAATTTCTAGTAATAGAATACATACACATATACATAGCTTCATAATTTTTATAATCCTTTTACATTGCAATGGTTCAGAAGTTGCTTTCAATAACTTTTACATTTAAAAACTCATGAAAGAAGAATAGGAATCAGAGAACCCAACTTAATTCCACCCATAAACTTTAAGCCTTATCTGCCTTAAGAACAGCAATTTAGAGAAATGCTACCTCAACAGCAGTGGTCAATGAACTATTATTTTATGATTTCAAGCACAATTTAAAAATATTTCAGAGAGTTTTTCACGATTAAAGGTAATCTGGAATTTTTCAGGTTCAGAAATAAGAGTTACTTTTTGTATTGTGAATGCAAAATATGTCTGAATTTTAGTAGGTTATCAAAACTTTTACAAAAATAATATCCCCACCATTGAACTTGGTACACGAGTCATAGTTCAATCAAATTCAGGGACGTGAAGAAATCTTTCCCTCTAATAAAGGTTGCCAATCTATTAAATCTGGGTAGTTTTGCTAAAGCACATATGTCCCTTTAATATGATATCAAGAATTACATTGTTTCTGGTGTCTCAGATTCTATTCCACATCCTTGCAGATTACTTATTAGTCAAGTCAAGAGAAAAATTCTGTTCACGATGGAGATAGGCAAATGACAGGAACCTAGGGCTTCATATCTGATGGCATCATTTCCTTTTTGTTTGCTATTTCTCTCCCACCTGATTGTGACTTTTTTCTCTTAAATGAGAGTTTTCTTGAATCCACTAAGACCCTCAATACTGGCTGGGAATGGTGGCTTATGCCCATAATGCCAGCATTTTGGGAAGCCAAGGTCAGAGGATCTCTTTAGGCCAGGAGTTGGAGACCAGCCTGGGCAACATAGTGAGACTAAATTTTAAAAAATAAATAAAACAATACAGCAAAAAATGTTTAAAAGACCCTCAATACCAAGGAATTTAACTCTGTGCTCTGAATGGATCAGCATATCAGCCTCCTGAGCCTGAAACTTCCACCTTATAGCTCAAGTATCTCACAGTGGGATCCACTTAAGGCTTAGGATTCCTTATGTTCTCAAATCATGACTATACACTGTTAATATCAGGACATCACAAGATTAGCTTATATAATGTGCATTGATCTTGTACCCTGAATCTCAGGCTTAGGAAAGGGTTTCAGGATTTCCAAAATTGCTATAAATTATAGCAATGCCTTGCCTGTTGCCATTGTATTCAAACTTCCTATCCATTATCAGGCTGAGATAAGAGCAGCGAAGTCAACTATTTCATCAGTAACACCAGTTTATTAATAAAAACTGTTGTCTTTCATTTTACTTTAAAAGATGAGAGTACAGACTAGATAATCTCTGTCAGACTTTATTAAACTTTCTGAAAGGAATAATATGGTAAGTTGCCCAGAAAGAGCAATACTGTAAGTGTTAAATATTTTTCCACACCTTGGCCTCCAATAAATAAATGAGAGATACATAACAAATAACACTAGCAATGATAATTATAAATTAGAACATCTGAAATCAGGCTAAGAAGTAAAAAGTACTGCATAAAGAAACTCTCGTTTATTTATAACTTTTTATTACAAGAAAATTAAACGTTGTTCATATAAATAAAAAGGACTTGGACACTATATTCTCACAAGAGGGGTGGGGTTAGTTTCTGCAAGTTTTCTTTTTGAAATTAGTTGATATAAGAGGATTTACTCCAGACATTTTGAAGTGATGTTTTTTCTAGAACTTTGTAATGTTCATCAGTGCAGTCAGTGAGAGAAGGCTGCTCTTTGTGACTGCAGAGCCATCACTTCCCAACATCATTACAAAAACAAACAGCTCGCCCTCGATTCCCCACATGACAATGGACCCGCATCTGTCAACAGACGCGCATTATGTGCCGTGTGAGAACATGACTATGACATTTGCTCTCGTGACATGGCAAATTTCGGCGGCTTGTCTGGAAAGAGATTAGCAATCATTACGCTGCAGCACCTTTCATCAAGCTAATGACATTTCAATCAGCACATTTTCTCCAGTTTCGGTACTTTGCTATCTGAGCACAAGTCTCTAATTACGCTCAAGCAACAAGTTTCACATCAATCTCCCAATTTATGCACTCACCATACAACATTGCTCCTCCAGTTTCATGCAAGAAGCGGAATCGATGATTTTTAAATAACCAGATTGTCAAAATGGTAAGGATGAGCAAAAAATTGAAGACAAGCAGCTCCACCGCTCCCTGATGTTGAAACTGATACTCATCTTTTTCTGACAAAATCCTTGACTGTCTCTCCATTCTCCAGTCTTCTTGGGATTCCTTAGATAAAAACCTGGATAAGGGCTATTTTATCAAGATTTGCCTAAGACAGTCTGACTGCCTGAGAATTTCAGAAGAAACACTGCCACTTTAGCTGCTACTTCACAAGCATTCTGCCCTGGCTTAGTATTCAGATGGCTTCTAGTTACAACTTCCTGTTTCTCTCTTAAAGCAGCCCTGTCTCTTTTCAAATTCCAGAGTGTGTGGTTTCATCACTGACTCTTAATGCCTTTAAATGATTCATCTCATGAAAATATCTTTCATACTGGACAAATCTGCAAGCAATGATTCTAAGATCTTGAATCATGGTCTTCTTGTTCCAAACAAGTCTTCTTAAGCTGCATAAATATGAACCGTAGATTAATAATAAAAAAGGTAGACTTGCACAAGCAACGTTTTCTAAGTTCCAAAAGCCAATTCCTGATTCAACTTCACCTAAATGTAAGATCTTTCCTCTCTAACCAAAACCTGCCAAAGTGATGGGGATTGATAGCACAGTTATCAATCAGCCTCTGTGCACTAAATGGATCAGCATATTAGCCTCCTGAAAAGATACTACACTGCTTAGCCTCAAACTTCTGCCTCATAGCTCAAGTATCTCACTATGGGATTCACTTAAGGCACAGAGTTTCTTATGTTCTCAAATCATGACTATACATTGTTTAAGCAAACCTAAAGTGATTTCATAAGATTTTTTTTATTGTTGTAGTTGTTGAGAAGCAAGAAAGGATTTAGTATATGACTCTGTTTGGCTTTATATAACTGATAGCTGCAGAACAGCATTTAAACTCTAAATCAATTGTTTTTCTTTTAACAAGAGAAAACAATGAAAGCAAAAGACAAATAAAATTCCATCTCCATCTCTACAACTGTACTGTTTGGATGTGTTGAGACAAAAAAGAAAAAAAACAAAACACATAACTTTGAAAGAGAAACTCACATAGCCATCCTCAGCAATGCTGCATGCATGGATTTCTCTTTGTAGGGTTCCTGGTCTAGGCATCCAGGACCCACAGAAATCTGCAACAGATCACAACGTCCTCGGTCCTGTGGCAAAACAATGTTGCTCACTGAGAAATGGTTCTGCCACCAGAAATGAAAGCTGTGTATTCACAGGATTCTGACCATAAGAGTGATGATTCTTCAGATCATCTTCCATGTGGCAGGTTGCTTCTGTTTAATTTCATGTTTTTCTACTTTAAAATAGTTCAAGATAATACCATGGGTTCTGCAACATGTTTTCCCCTTTTCTTTCTTTTTTCTTAGCAAATGTTATGACTTGCTTGCTTTTAACACTTGATCCCATAACACATTTGGATATATCCTGGGGTTAAGTGATTTTCTTTTTCATTTTACCATATCATTGGAATTTAGGAGTATTAATCACCTATTCTCCCCATTTTGACAGAATAAATACTCAATTTATACAATGTGATTTCTTATTGAGTAGGCTGAGCCCAAACGCATCCTGAAACAATTTTTGTCACTAAAAGCTAAAGGTCAAGCATATAATATTATTGGGAGCTAACTACCTCCTCAACAAACAGTTTCACCATGAGAGTAAATCTGTCAACCCCTTAATACAAAACTCTGCTGTTTCAGCATCTTTGCTTTGTGCAACTTTTGAAGCTTATTTCCTCTCTGAGTTTAACTTAGCAGAGGGTATTTATGTGTGCTGCAGATGTTCTTCTAACACACTACCCTTTTTGGCAGGAATATCTGTGATGACTAATATTCATACTGTTTTGAAACCTGTCAGCTAATGCTTGCAAGCATTGCATGGAGCTTTGCTAGCAGGCTCTACCTTTATAATTTTGCAACTCCACAGGTTCAGTCGAGTTGTCAGATATACAAGATAACACAAATTCAAAACCTAGAAACTTCCTGTCTTTTTGTTTTTTGTCATTATGGAATTACTTTGGTTTTCTTTTATCACAGTTATTCCATCTGAGTAGAATAAACATTTTCTGGTTGACCCGTGACATCCAGTTTCACTCTTTTACCCAATGAAACAACTTGACAAAAGATTAATGGCCCATACAATGTTTTGATTGGCTTTTACATCTTTTTAAAAGTTTTAGGTTTGATGTCAACACATTCAAATCAGTATATTTAACATTTAAAAAAAAATCACATGGCTTCTTGCAGGAAACACTTGTAAGATCTGGCACACTGGGCCCTTCTTACATGGCCACAATCTGTTGGGGCTGAGTGGTTGCCTGCTGCATTTGCAACCAGCTTGCCACAAGTCCATTCATCCCTCTTCTTTCATTCGTGGTCCCTGTGTGACTCCTGCAGATATTTGAATGTATCACCCCTGCTTTATTCCAGGAATGGAGTACATTCACTATTTCATTGTTCATTCCTGATGCTGCTTCACACTGGGGGGAAAAGCTTAAAGGAAAGGGGTCTCAGGAAATGTCTCCAATTCCTCCACCCAGAAAAGCAATTCAGTTCTTCCTATTTTGTGTTTTCTTTTTAGAATATCATTTTTTAATTTTGCTGTACCAATATAAGTGAGAAAATAAAATAGAAACATGTAACAATAGAGAGTCTACTATGGACCAGAAAATATGCCAAGGAATTTAATTTAGTCTAATTTAATATGCAGAAAATACTCACCCTTCTCCTGGTGAGTAATTTAAGGCTCAGGGACAGTTGGCAACATAGCTAAGGTCACACAGCCTTTAGCAGTTAAATTACATGTGGGGTGTATTGGCCTTTAGATGGCTTTTCAGCCAGGGTGATCAACTCATCCTAGCTTATCAGGGACTTTCCTGGTCTGCTACTGAAAGTTGTGCATCCCAGGAAACCCCCTCACTCACAGACAAACAAGGGAAGTTGGTCACTCTAACAGCCAAAGTTCCTCAAATTCTCAGATCCTGTACTGTCAATAATCACTATTTTTCATGAGATTCCTGAAGGAGATATTCACAGAAAAAAGAATATCAGTTAAAAATTACATGTTGTTTTATGACCTGGTAACCAGAATCCTTAGTTCCAGGTTCTCAGGTGAAATTGGGATGGACTCAAAACTTAGGCACAAGGACCAAAGAGGAATTCTTGACAGTCCCTAAATCTCAATATTAATACCTGCTGGCCACTGCAAGATACAACATGCAAGTGACAAACAGCAAAGAGAAAGAACAGGATGGCCCAGCCTGTTGCAGTCAGTGTGCCCTGTCTCAGCTTGCCTATCCAGCCACAATGAAAGAAAGAACTGAAGAGTGGAACCTCCCAGGCCAGTGTAACTTTGCATGGTGCGGTAATCGCACCCACTAGTGAATGGGACCCAATCAACTTTACAGAATCTAACCAATCACTTCTGCACTCCTGGTTCTTGTAAGAGGTCATTGAAGATTGTGGGGTCAGAGTATCGAGAAGCTAAGTTTGCCTTGGGTAGGGAGAGATACTGAGAAGTCCCCTCTCCAGCTCCCTGGAGCTCCACAATGCCATCTTAGTTCTCTCTCAGCCCTTAGGATTAACAGAGAATGCTTAAGACAACACAGGCCCTGGGTTATAGGAAAATTCCACTGTCTCTTTCATGTGGCCTTTCCCTTACTATTTATCCATCTTTGAGACCAGTGAAATGGAAATTTCATATTTTGCCCCACCCTACTCCAAGCTTCTGAAATGGGCCAGGACAGGACTGTAATTAAGTTTGTTTGAAAGCCACACAATGTCCTCATCCAAAAATCTATCCCCTGTCCTATTTTCAAGCTCATCATAGACCTATCTTAGCTGTCCCTACCTGAAAAAAGTCACATGTTAGCATAAATTGCCCCTAAATTTGAGTAATATGGACCCCTCCCATTAGTATATTTCCATAGCGAAATGAAAGTTCAAAAATTTCACAGGTAATTAAATCCCATAATAAACGCTTAGACAATATTAAGTCCACCCCAAGTTCACTGTTCAATGCTGGGTTTCTTTTCTTCAGCCTTTACGAAGTCTGGTCTGTGGGATGCAGGGTCATGAACCCAGGATGTGACCCCAACTCCATGTTCTTTCCACTGCTCTTCATTATAGTGGGAAGGTGAGATTAAAAATCATTGAAAACGAGTGAAATCAGAGAATTTGTATCATTTTATCAAACAATGCAAGTGTAGAAACGTGTGTGGCATGAATAGGGGATCCTTTCCTTCTTCTACCCAACAGGTGCATTCCAGCCATGCTCTGAGGAGGGAAAAATGGGTGAAGACCTCACTGTTTTTCTCTGTGAACTGTTATCTCTGTGTTGATTCTTGATGCTTAGAAGTCCATCACTCAGTGATGACCGGAGAAAAGGGGAATCTTCTTCCACCTGCACTAGAGGCTATTTGGCTGGCCTTGCCCCACCAAACACGTACTGGATGTTATTTAAGCATTTTTGCATTGAAGAGTCCCAAAACTGTATACAGCCAGGTTGAGGCAAATCTGATACAATACCTGTGATCCAGTCATGTCATCCCTGTGTTATCAAAGGGGGGACCGTCGTACAGCTGAAGCCTGGGGAATGAGGAGGGTCCCAGATGCAAATCCCTTGACTCCCAACTCAGCCCCTCTTCACCCTGTTTCCTGCAATCCCCCCATTTTGTCCTCAGCTTTCTGTCCACAGCACATCATCTCTTTTCCTTTAGAAATGGTACCTCTTCAATAGAAATAATAAACTCCAGTCTATAGGTCCCCTCTTCTGTCTTGCACATCTTGGAAGGCCCATCATGAGAAAAAAAATTCACTCACTGGCTTCTTGTTTTGTTCAGTCTCTGGTTCTGCATAAGGCAGAGGTAATGCAGGCTCATCACAGTGGTTGGAACCTACTCCTAACCCAAGATAAAGACTTCAAGGATGAAAAGAAGTGTGAGCTCTGGAGCCAAGGTCAAGAAGGAAAAGATGGAGACATGCTACTCCATGCTACAACTTGTTTTAGCACAAAATTTCTGAAATACGAGCTGAGAAAATTCATTTCTTTGATCTCCCATTCAGTGTCCACTTGATAAATTTGCATTCTTCTTAGGCTATAACTGCTACTCTATGTCTTACAAAGTAATAACTCTGACCTCACTAGCTAAAATACACTGTGTGTTAAATTATAAAATTTTTATATAAACAAAGAAAGCCATCATGCCCCTCACCTCTCCGTGATCTCTACATTTTTCTCTAAAGAGAAAAAGAGACTTAGGAGAGAAGACAGAGCTCCAGATTAGGAGAAGTTGAATACGCTTGGAAATATTTTCTGAAATGAAGTATGTCAAAATCAAGCAGATTTGGACAGTTTCACTTCTTAGTTTTTCCCATATCAATTCAAAATCTAGCCTTTGAGGCAGCCTTTGTTAGAGGGTGTCTCTGTTTGAGTTCCCTCACAGCAGACCTTGAGACAAGGACTTACAGGTAGTTTATTTAGGAAAGGATCCAAGGGGCCGGGCGCGGTGGCTCAAGCCTGTAATCCCAGCACTTTGGGAGGCCGAGACGGGTGGATTACGAGGTCAGGAGATCGAGACCATCCTGGCGAACACCGTGAAACCCCGTCTCTACTAAAAAACACAAAAAACTAGCCGGGCGAGGTGGCGGGCGCCTGTAGTCCCAGCTACTCGGGAGGCTGAGGCAGGAGAATGGCGTAAACCTGGGAGGCGGAGCTTGCAGTGAGCTGAGATCCGGCCACTGCACTCCAGCCCGGGCTACAGAACGAGACTCCGTCTCAAAAAAAAAAAAAAAAAAAAAGGAAAGGATCCAAGGAATCCCAAGTGAAAAAGTTTGCACAAAGACTAGAAAATACCATTTTTCAAAAATACAATTTTAATTTGCATTGAAGCCTCATTCATTCTTCATTTCATTCAATTCTGTATATGGTCTATGCACTTTGAAACTTTTATAATTTATAGCTATGCTCAAAGTAATCCTTAAGTAGCACACAAGATGAATTTTATTTATGCTTAAGCCAACTAAATTACATAACAAATTCTACGACAAACACTTTGGTTCTCTTAGATAAGAAGGTAAATCATGTTCCATGGCCAGCAGAGTTAAAATCACATGTCACTTGTGCAGAGAAAATTCAATTTACTTTGAATACAATTTTCTGATGGTAATACTATATCTAAAGTATAAGTTTTAAGTTAAAAGTTTAAAACTACTCTGAGACTCTTTGAAGACTATAACTTGGTGTATCACACACGAACACATACACTATGCCCCACCCTACCACCCAAGGTCTTCCTCCAAATGAATTTTAAATCAACAACAGGTGGTTACGTATTCATTTAAATCTAGACCAACAGGTTTAATGGATGTCACAGGACAATGTGATTTTACTTCTATAAAAATGTCCTGCATTGCTGTGGAAAAAAAAAACAAATTCACAAAGCAAGATAGAGCAAACAATGACAATTTTTTGGTTACATCATATGTAGCTTCAAGAATGTTTCTTTGTTGGCTAGGCTAAATATGAATTCCCAAATAATGACACTTATATTATCCAGTCAGAAGCTCCAGTATCTAAGTAACGACTTTCATTTCTAAACTCTAGGTGTGGAAAAGAACTGTTTCTCAGAATATAATCAGAACCTATAAATCTCAGTTAAATCTGTAACAGAAACATTGTGTTCTAGCAGCTGTTGGACAGACTCTTCCAGATTCCCAGGTTCCTCAACAAAATCACTAAAAAGATGATTAATTATGCATATTTGCTTATCCTTTGAATCCTTGCTAAAAAGGTAATTTAAAAAGTTTTTCACCAGGGTATTTGGGCTTCAAAATTGAGGGACTATAAATAACATACAGTTTTTAAATGTTAAAGGAATAATCTTTCTGGAAAAAAAAAAAAATGTCTTCCTAGCTTCTTACTTAAGCCATGTCCTTCATGGCACTATCTGAGAATTGTTGAAATGGGAAAAAGCAGAACCAATTAATTATCAGCAGTTTAAGATTCAAACAGTATTGGATTCCACCAAAATCTACTCTTTAAACTAGATTTATTTCTAAGTGAAAAAAACCAAAAATTTTTTGTTAGAGATTCAACAGCCAAAACCTCAGGCATCTCCCTTCCACCATGGTAACCAAAAGACAATACACACAAAATATACAGCTGACAAGAACAGGGTACACCAAGAATGTAAGACTTTTGGTGAACTTTGTTGGATAACGTGGCTTAGACCAGAGGCTTCCCACATCTCACTTCAATCTACAGGAAAGCCAAGGACAGCATACTCCGAGACAGGCTTGCTGGGGTAAAATCTATCTGCACAGTGGAATCTACTTCCAAGTACTCAACCTCTCTAAAGAAGGGTTGCCTTTTGCAGAGACAGCAGCTAGAAAGGGAATCTTAGGGCTCCTCCTCCCACCCCTCAAGCTTCTGGGCTCATTTTGACTGATCAGAGACAGAAAAGGATCAACCTTCTCTGCACCTGAGCCCAGAAAACTTACCTCTAGTAAGGCGTGGCCTAGCCAATGTGGTGCTTGGATCACCCACTGACCATCCCTGTTCCAAGGGATTAAGAGTGGGATATACTTTCTATGACTCTTCCAAGAGGTCAGAAGTGGAGGTAGAAGTTTCCTCCTTCGTGGACCACTGTGGAAATGTAGGGATAGAAGCAGAAGGGCCCCCTGTATTTTTAGGTTTTTTCGGGGGAGGGGATTTTGTTTTGTTTTATTTGCCGTTGTCCCAGGATTACTGAAAAAATTACAGCATTGCAGACAGATTCAAACAGCTCCCCGAGGCATTTTGAAATTTATCGCAACTGTAGGCTGAGTGACCTGTAGGTTGGACAGACTGACAAAGTTCAAAACCTTCCTCATTTCCTTAGTGTCAGGGTCTACTTCAATGGTCTCCTGATCCGTGGCTGAGATCTCGGGAACATAATTGTCTTTCCTTTCTCTCTCCTTCTCCTGCAGCTTGATGGAGATACCTCTCACTGGGTCTTCTGAATCCACTTCATCAGATGCATGACATAGCCTACTATCTTGTTGCAGAGCTTCTTGCTGAGGATAATGGTGGTCTCCTCGCACACACGTTTGTTCGTGCAGATGTTTTTGCCCAGGGGTGTGTAGTACTGGTCTGTGAAGACCTGGGTAGCCTCCTTCGTGATTTTGGTGCAAATGTGGTCATGTGAGCGAAGGACTCCCTGTTAACTCTCCCGATGTCTTTTTTCTTTAAACCTGTTGGAGCAGGGCTGGCGCACTCGGGAGAGCAAATCTGCATTGTGTCTGAGCAGGCCTGCTCCTGTGTTAATGTGGATGTGTGTTTTGTATCCTCCTAGGGCTAGTGTGTAGAGTGGCCTAAATGTTGCACTTGAAGGCTGTAAGGAGAATACGAACTCAGTGAAATTGCCTTAACTTCACCCCATACCAAAGGATTAATATTTCCTCCTATACAGTTTTTTTTAATTGTGTTGATCACAAGTTGTGTTTAACCAGTTCAGCAAAAAGTATGCCATTTTAAAAAATACTCAAAAAATATATTGTAGATACACTATTCAAACACCTAATTTGAATGTTATTTGATTATTAAATTGTGAGAAAAAGCTCTAAATTTCGAAATCAAATTCCCCTTCCTTCTGTAAGCTAAATTTGGAATTTTTCTGACTTTGCTTTCTAATTTTGTTGGATTGGGCTCAGTCTCATGGTGCCAGATTTTCTTCACCAGCTGTGATGTTTGGGGCCATCTTTGGAGCACTAGAATATCTATAGAGTCTTCAGCAACAATAAAGTTGAATGAACCTAACTACAGATTACTCACACTGAGTCAAAAAACAGGAAGCATGAGCAAATCCCATGCCCCTAGAGTAGCTGTCCTAAACCAAATTATCTGTTCCTAGTATTGCAAATAGTACAATTTGGGGAAAGGCAAGAACATGAAGAAATGCAAAGTTATAGATATGATATTTTCTGTTTCAGGCTGACCAATATAGACATCAACTGGGCATTTGGTCCAGAGGTCATTATGAAAGAATTTAAACCCACAAGAAAGAAATTGTCCATTTATTGTAACATTGAGCTCCCTGTGCCAGTGGGGAAATCACTTGTATGTACTGTCCTGCCATTAGAGAGTGGCACTTAAAATACTTCCTTCTAAAATTTTAAAATGTGCCAACTTGACACTTCTGGTCCTCCAGTTTTATGCAAGGCTTTGTCAGTCCCCTCTGTGTTCATCTAGTGTGTTTAAAGCCTTTTCAGGCCGGGCGCGGTGGCTCAAGCCTGTAATCCCAGCACTTTGGGAGGCCGAGACGGGCGGATCACGAGGTCAGGAGATCGAGACCATCCTGGCTAACACGGTGAAACCCCGTCTCTACTAAAAAAAAATACAAAAAACTAGCCGGGCGAGGTGGCGGCACCTGTAGTCCCAGCTACTCGGGAGGCTGAGGCAGGAGAATGGAGTAACCCAGGAGGCGGAGCTTGCAGTGAGCTGAGATCCGGCCACTGCACTCCAGCCTGGGCGACAGAGCGAGACTCCATCTCAAAAAAAAAAAAAAAAAAAAAAGCCTTTTCATTATTTATTAGTGAAATGATATAACATCTGGACCTTTAACATATTCCCTCATAAAATCTTGTGAGATAAAGTTAAAACGGAAGTAATGACAATTTTATGGTTGCTGGGGTTACATGATGGGAACGTATGGTATTTTTCTCTCTACTTTTGTGAGTGGTTGAAATTTTTCATAATACAATTTTTTATGTATTTTTATTTCCCTCTTGATTTTCACACTTGGGGGATCCAGTTCCTCCCTGGGCTTGAATGCTGCCTAGTAATGTATCTTCCATTCCCTCTTTAAGCACATTCATGATATGCATTCTGTGAAATCCCACCCTCTTTCCCTTCTCTGTTTTTCCTTATTGAGTAGAATTCCAAAAGGGTTTTAGCCTTGCACTGCAGCAGCTTTGGTCCTGGAGTTCCTTTCATCTGGGAACTCTGTTTTATGGATAAAGTTCTCTCTCATTACCCTAGTGGCCTCATTTGGAGGATTACCCTCAGCAAAGCCCTAACTAAAGCCACTGCGGATATTTCTAAGTAGGAATCATTATGCTCTTTTTTCTTTATCTTTTTTACTTCATGGTTTTCTCTACCCATACATTTTTCTATATTATCATTTACATAATTCAAACTTTTTTTATTTCAATAGTTTATGAGATACAGGCGTTTTTCGGTTACATGGATAAGTTCTTTAGTGGTGATTTCTGAGATTTTAGTGAACCCGTCACCCGAGCAGTGTACGCTGAACACAGTGTATAAACTTTTATCCCTCATTCCCATCCCAATCTTCCCCTCTGGGGTCCCCAAAGTCCATTATATCATTTTATGCCTTTACATCCTCATAGCTTAGCTCCTACTTACAAGTGAGAATATATAATATTTGGTTTTCCATTCCTGAGTTACTTCACTTAAAATAATGCCCTCCAGCTCTATCTGAGTTGCTGCAAAAGACATTATTTCATTTTGCTTTATGGCTGAGAAGTATTCCATGGTGTGTATATATTACATTTTCTTTATCGATTTGTTGGTTGATGGGCACTTAGTTTGGTTCCATATCTTTGCAATTTAGAATTGTGCTGCTATAAACATGCATGTGCATGTATCTTTTTTGTATAATGACTTCTTTTCCATTGGGTGGACACCCAGTAGTGGGATTGTTGGATCGAATGGTAGAGCTACTTTTAATTCTTTAAAGAATTTCCACACTGTTTTCCATAGTGGTTGTACTAATTTACACTAATACAATGTAAATTACACCAGCAGTATAAAAGTGTTCCCTTTTCACCACAACCATACCAACATCTATTGTTTTTTGAGTTTTTAATAATGGCCATTCTTGCAGGAATCAGGTGGTATCTCATGGTGATTTTAATTTGCATTTCCCTGAGGGTTAGTCCTGTTGAGCATTTTTTCATATATTTATTAGCTGTTTGTATATATTCTTTTGAGAAATGTCTATTTATATCCTTTGCTTACCTCTTGATGGGATTATTTGTTTTATTCCTTGCTGATTTGTTTGGGTTCTTTGTAGATTCTGGATATTAGTCCTTTTTTTGGATGCCTAGTTTGCAAATATTTTCTCTCACTCTGTGGGCTGTATGTTTGCTCTGCTGATTATTTCTTTTGCTATGCAGAAGCTTGTTAGTTTAATTAATCACATTTATTTATTTTTGGTTTTGTTGCATTTGCTTTTGGGGTTTTAGTCATGAATTGTTTGTGTAAGCCAATGTCCAGAAAAGTTATTCCAATGTTATCTTCCAGAATTTGTATGGTTTCAGGTCTTAGATTTAAGTCTTTGATCTATCTTGAGTTGATTTTTGCATAAGATGAAAGATGGGGATCCAGTTTCATCTTACCATATGTGGCTTGCCAGTTTTCCTAGCACCATTCATTGAATAGGGTGTCCTTTTCCAAATTTATGTTTGTGTATGCTTTGTCAAAGATCAGTTGGCTGTACATTTTTGGCTTTATTTCTGGGTTCTGTATTCTGTATTATTGGTCTGTGTGACTCTTTTTATACTAGTACCATGGTGTTTTTGTAACTATAGCCTTGTAGTATAGCTTGAAGACGGGTAATGTGATGCTTCCAGATTTGTTCTTTTTGCTTAGTATAGCTTTGGCTATGTGGCTCTTTTTTGGTTCCATGTGAATTTTAGGATTTTTTTTTCTAGGTCTGTGAAGAATGATGACAAAAACAAAAATAAATAAATGTGACAGTATTTTGATGGGAATTGCATTGAATCTGTAGATTGCCTTAAGAAATAAGATCATTTTCACAATATTGATTCTTCCCATCCATGAGTATGCGACGTGTTTCCATTTGTTTGTGTCATCTATGATTTCTTTCAGCAGTGTTTTGTAGTTTTTCTTGTAGAGATCTTTCACCTACTTGATTAAGTATATTCCTAAATATTTTATTGTTTTGCAGCCATTGTAAAAGGGAGTGAGTTCTTGATTTGATTCTCAGCTTGGTCATTGTTGGTGTATGGCAGTGCTACTGATTTGTGTGCACTGATTTTGTATCCTGAAATTTTAGCGAATTTGTTTATCAGATCTAGGAGACTATTGGGTGAGTCTTTAGGGTTTTCTACGTATATGGTCATATCATCAGTGAACAGTGACAATTTGACTTCCTCTTTTCCAATTTGGATGCCCTTTATTTTCTCTTTTCTGATTGTTCTGGCTAGGACTTTCAGTACTCTGTTGAATAGAAGTAGTAAAAGTGGACATACTTGTCTTATCCAGTTCTTAGGGGGAATGCTTTCAGTTTTTCCCCTTTCAGTATGATACTAGCTGTGGATTTGTCATATATGGCTTTTATGATTACTTTGAGGTAAGTCTCTTCTATGCCTATTTTGCTTAGGGCTTTTATCATAAAGTAATTCTGAATTTTTTCAAATGTTTTTTCTGTGTCTATTGAGATAATCATATGGTTTTTGTTTTTAATTCTGTTTATGCGATGTATGACATTTATTGATTTGTGTATGTTAAACCATCCCTGCATTCCTGGGATGAAACCCACTTGATTATGGTGTATTATCATTTTGATGTGCTGTTGGATTTGGTTAACTTGTATTCTATTGAGGATTTTTGCATCTGGGTTCATCAGTGATATTGGTCTGTAGTTTTTTGGTTTTTTTTTTCTTTTGAGACAGAGTCTTGCTCTGTCACCCAGGCTGGAGTGCAGTGGCATGATCTTGGCTCACTGCAATCTCTGCCTCCTGGGTTCAAGCGATTCTCCTGGCTCAGACTCCCAAGTAGCTGGGATTACAGGCACCCACCACGATACCTGGCTAATTTTTATATTTTTAGTAGAGACAGAGTTTCACCATGTTGTCCAGGCTAGTCTTGAACTTCTGACCTCAGGTGATCCACCCGCCCCAGTCTCCAAAAGTGCTGGGATTATTACAGGCATGAGCCACTGCGTCTGGCTGGTTTGTAGTTTTCTTTTGTTTTTTTTTTATGTCATTTATTAGTTTTGGTATTAGGATGATACTAGCTTCATAGAATAATTTAGGGAGAATATACTCTTTCTCTATTTTCTGGAATAGTTTCAGTAGGACTGATACCAGTTCTTCATTGAATGTCTGGTAGAAATCAGCTGTGAATCCGTCTGATCCTGAACATTTTTGTTGACAGTTTTTTTAATTACTGATTTAGTCTTGCTGCTTGTTATTGGTCTGTTCAGGATTTCTATTTCTTTCTGAAAATCTAGGAGAGTTGTATATTTCCAGGAATTTGTCCATTTCATTTAGATTTTCTAGTTTGTGTGCATAAAGGTGTTTATAGTAGTCTTGAATTATTATATTGTTTGTATTTCTGTGGTACTGGTTGTAATATCTTCAGTTTCATTTCTAACTGAGCTTATTTGGACCTTCCATTATGATTTCTTTCATGTGATTTTCCCCAAAACCTTTCCTTTTCCTGACTTTTGAATTTCCAAGCCTTGATAACCTTTTTCTCACATCATCAGCAGTAGAACTATTCTCTCAGCTACATGTTTTCCTGCGGCAATGGAATACCCCCTAATGTTCCATTTCCTTCTGCTCTTCCACGGATTCTGCAGGATCAGCAGAGCCTTGCTTTCTTCCTCCTCCTCCTGTGTAGCACTGATTGATGGACCAGAATTCCTCTCCTCTTTTTCTTTAGAACCAGACAATTTTCCTGGAGTCTCCCATATGAAATCATTGAGTTCTGAGTCAGTCAATTGCATCAGTTGTTCAAATGCATCCAGTCGCCATCACCAACCCAAGTTGGAAAATTCTGTCTATAAGCTACCCTCCATCAGCCCAACAGCTAACCCTGGCCTGGAGTTGATCTCCTTTGCACCTACTATGCTACCCTTTACTGTGCTTCACTTCCCTAAATCTTTGCACAGAGTCCTAACTCTATGTGTTTCCCGGAAATCATCCCCCAAACCATGGCCATAGTTTTGCCACCTGAAATGACTGTGTCACCTCCAAACTCATCTAAGGATGTTTAATGTATTCTCTGCTAATCTTCTCAGCCCTTCTATAACAAATGTCCAATGTTTCTGAAATCACCCCATGCAGCTCTTCCATGAAGTTTTCCAACTGCTCTCTTATTCTTGCAACTCTAAGAGGACACCTCTCAAAATGCTAGAAAACAAATGACAAAGTTTCCTCAACAAATAAATTAGAAAAAGAAAGCGGGGAGCTGGAGGCAGTTAATAAATAAAAAGAAGTTTAAGGGACATATCAACCAAATGTAATGTGGTAGTTTTCTTTCTGATCTTGATTCAAACAAACCATATATTTATATGGTATTTATAAACAATGGTGAAATTACAGTTGGGTGGTGGGCACACTAGCAGCTCAGACTCTACCACTGAATAATATATGCAAATAAGAAATCTGTACTTGTGCCCCCAAATCTACAAACATTAAAAAGAGAATATGTTATTTTTAAAATGGTGAAATTAGAAAACTAGCTAGATATATAATATGAAGATATATTATTAATATTTTAGATGTAAAATGATATTGTGGTTAAACTTTTAAAAATTCTTATTTCTTTGAGATAATATAGATGAAATCATATAATGTCTAGGATTAATTTTAAAATACTGCAGCAGGTGCTGGGATTTGGAGGAGGAGGGGGGAGGTACACAGGAAATAAGAATAGCCGTATGTTGATAACTGCTGGAGTGGAGAGATGGGCACATGGAGAGTCATTATATTACTCTCTCTTCTTTTGTGTATGTTTGGAAATTTCCATAATCAAAAGTTTTTGAAAAATAAGAAGAATAAAAGAAAAGACAAACATCCTCTCTCAATAGTTTGCTCTCTCTGGGCTCTCACTGGAGGAATTAACCTAGTGAGCTCTCATGATCTTGCCTCCTTTATTTGATTTTTATAAGCCCCCCTGCCCTAACACTCCTTAAAAAGATAACAGCTAAAATATTTCTCATTTTTTAGTCCCACCTTTTTTTTTTTAATTCAATCTGTCTCTAGAGGAGAAAACTGTTTATCCACCCTATCTTATTTCTCAATGTGCATACCTTTATTTTGCTTTCATTTTTTTTCATTGTTGTTCTGATTGCAAGACCAAACCTTTTTTCAGGGTTTTCTTTCCCCAATATGTCACTATGCAAACCAAATTCTTAATGACAGGGAGTTTTCAATGGAAAATCTTAAATGGTCCCTCTAAACTTTTGGTCCATAATGAGGGTGGGTTGCTTTGCTTCTGCTTAAAGAATGTGTCATATGCCCTATAGGAGAAAATCTGTATTGTTGTTTATCTATTCCCTTGCCCTTCTGTGGTTGAAGCTTCAGTAGGGGTCTCTAAAATTCTCACCCATGAGCAGACTTTACAACATACACAGTTTAGAACCAATTTAAGACTTGGTGATAGAAGTAGGGTATTTTCAGGACCCTATGTAGGTATAGAAGATGTGATAGAAGTAGGTTATTTCCAAGACCCTATGCAGGAGCCTCCCAAGCCCAAGAGACCATTTAGATCTTGATGTCATTTACAGAATGATAAAGAAGTCTGAATTTGGATTAACTAATCTGGAGATGCTGCTTTCAGCCTGACCCTGACAACCTGAAGGTCAGCATGAACACAGAGTATTCCGTGCCCCATGGGAAACTCAATTCCCTTTGCAAGTCTGGCTGAGAAACACTGTATGGGGAAAAAGACACTATGGAAGTAATAATTATTCTTTTCACAAAACCCTAAAAAAACTTAACATAGTGAAGTCCATCTGTTTTGAGGTGGCACTTAACTGGAGCCTTTCTGGGCTCTGATGTACCAGCTGTGGCTATGTTACAAGCCACTGTGAACTGCCCCAGCCCAAGCTGGCCTATATCAAGATCCTCATTCTCCCTGGGTTGCCCTTTGCTGCCCAAGCGTCCATCCTGTGATTTCCCAGCCTGCATTTTCGAGATCTAGCAGCTCTAAAATTCTCTCCCACTTCTTTCCAAGATGTTGACTGATGAAGTAAACACTCAAAGGACAGATAGCCAACTGTATCAATGGCTTAGCAGGGCTTCTGCTAAAGAAGGGAGAATGTTGCTTAGACACAAAGTTTTTTTAGATCCAGAATCTGCACATTCACACTGGGTGTATATCCAAGCCTGCATATAAGACCCTGAGTCCACTCACCCAGCTGGTTGCACAGACTTACTGTACTCTGTCTTCAGCAGGGACTTCTGACTATGGAAGACACTGTCTAGGTGGATTTACTTCATGGTGACAAAAGAGGAGACAAGCCTGTTTGCACCTAAAAGCTCAGGGAGTCAAAGAAAGAGAAAAAGATGGCACTTTCCACTGTTAAGAGCATAGTCCTCTAGTGTACACCATGGCCCAAAAGTAGCACACTCTGTTCAGAGGGGATGGGAGAGAGGCCCAAGCTTCCTCGCCAGGACTATTCCAAGAGGACAGAAGTGTTGGTGAATGTGTCCTTCTTTCTGGGCCAACCTGGGATCATGTGAAGAAGAGAAAATATTTTTCTCTACAACTCTTAAGTTTGAGGTTTCAAAATTGGAAATACTACATTGAAAAGTTTAGAACTTCAACCAGGTCATCTTATTATAGAAAGTTATACATTTCAGAAGTTTTTCCTTCAAAATGCCACAGAGCTCTTTGATTTTACTATTGATATAGTAGATCACTTTGCATATTAATGCTTCTAATAATTGTTTCTGAACTCTAAAAACTTTATCCTTGAAATACAGTTTTATATTTAAACACATCTGCAATAATAATGTTTACACATAGAAACACTCTACTGTTTTTCAAATATTGTTCTTCTCAAAGTGACGTATCTGGATCAGCAACATCAGCCTCACCTGGAAACTTGTTAAAATGCAGATTCTTTCACCCCGGACCCACTGTGTCAGAAGCTCTGGTGCTGTAGAGACTAGAAATCTGTGTTTAACAAGTCCTCTGGATGATCCTGATGCTCATTAAAGATTGAGGATTGCTTGCCTAAGAGATGACTTGATAGATGTCTCAATCGATACAGTAATAAATGACTCACGTCATAAAGTAAATGGAGCCAATACACAAACAAAAAAGTACTAAAGGCTGGTTTAAAAATAAATAGTGTTAAAAGATAAACTTCAGTACGTTAAACTTTTAAATAATTTATTTGGGCTGATGGGAATTCATCAATTTGGCAGCACCAAACTGAGAGTGGTTTAGGCTCCACCAAAGGGGCTTAAGGTGAAAGCTTTTTTTCTCTTTCTTGAGATGGAGTCTCACTCTGTCACCCAGACTGGAGAGCAGTGGTGCAATCTCGGCTCACTGCAGCCTCTGCCTCCTGGGTTCAAGTGATTCTCCTATCTCAGCCTCCAGAGTAGCTGGGATTACAGGCAGGTGCCATCATGCCTGGCTAACTTTTTGTATTTTTAGTAGAGACGGTGTTTCACCATGTTAGCCAGGATGGTCTCGATCTTCTGACCTCATGATCCCCCCACCTAGGCTTCCCAAAGTGCTGGGATTACAGGCATGAGCCACCACGCCCGGCCCAGGTGAAAGCTTTTATAAAGTGTTCACATAAGGCAGACAATGAAAATGTTTGGTTAATGTGCAAAGTCCCTAGTTAGAGGTTAGTTGGCAGTTTCTGATTGGTTAAGCTTAAGTTTCATTTTATTGTTTACATTGAGTTCCTTTCAGGTTGTTTATGTAGGAACTCAAGGCATTGAAGTTGTCTCAGCCTAATGGATTCCCAATTTTTCTTTTAACAATAATAAAAATAACTGGTACCTAATGTCACATGTAAATAAGTACTATACATACCAAAGCCTCAAGATAACAACTCAGTGATCAATGAATCAGATTCCAATGTGTTCTTCTTTAAGAAGGAGTTGTGCGTAGCCACTGCCATATTTTTTCTGTTTTCTTTCTTTTCCTTTCCTTTTTTTTTTTCTGTGCAGAAAGATAGTAAACATCCTGCTCATTCTTACAGGCATTGCATCACTTCTATTCCCAAGGGTTCAGCATCAACCTGTCTCTGCAGTATCTGACAGAACTGGCTTCTTCTCTCCTCCTTCATAGTTTATCTGATTTCTCCCTCCCCTTTATATCCTCCTCAAAGGGCATCACTGTTTTGAAATAATATTGATTGTGGTTCTGCATACAGTGCCACTAAAAGCTTTGACACAACAGACACAAAGATGATTAATTATTATCCAGATATTTAGAATAACAAATAGTATTTTTAATCCTCTATCTTTTCTTTTCTCCTCTTTTATTCTCAGAAGCTCCTCTAAGATACATTTTTTCCTTCCTTCCTGTATCCAGTTCTAGTACAACCATCTGATCCCAGGTCCCTACTGAAGTCTTTTGAATCCTATGCTTATCCCGTTCTCATCTTTCTTCCCTGTATTTTATCTTATTTTCTTCCTGATTTTATTTTCTGCTTCCCTTCTCCTTGATTTTTTTTCTCACTCCTCTGTACACTCCATTAGATCCTTTTCCTTTCCCTGATGCTTTCTCTTCTTCACCCTTCTTTCATCTTATATCCCCCTTAAGCTCAGTTTCAGTCAACAGAGGCTGAGTGGATCTGCAGTTGAGCCACCTGGAAGGCAGGTGGACACACTAAGGAGACCTTGGGACATGGAAGACACTTGGCACCCTGAGGCTGAAGGGCTCAATCTTTTGCTGGCTACTCCTGGCAATGCAATATTTAGAAGCCAGGATGGGTCTGACATTTATGTTCTGTGCGTGTTTCCTCAGGAGGTTGCCCAGTTTGACTCTGCCAATTTCGAGTTCTCGGTTTCTTTGGCCTCATTTTCCTCCTGCCTCAACCCTACAGCACTCATGGAATATCTGCTATATGAAACAGGCAAGATTGTAACCCCTGTTGCAATTGTAACCTTCACTCCCTTGTTCTTACCAGTATAACACTAGAGCAGAAGAGATAATAAATAAAATAGGCATATACGACAACCTTTAAATCCGCAGGTGACAGAGGTTTAAACACCTCACAAAATTCCCATTCTCCCAAGGTGTGCACTGTTCCCATATACTCACAGGCTCCAGCTAGAAATCCAGAGGGCATGTCAGAATTCCACTTTTCCAGTTTTCTGGAAAGTGCATTTCTGGGCAGCTGTGTGCTCCTTGTGACGAATAAGAATTTCTCAAAAATTTCTTTCCCCTTTACGGTGGATTTCTGTTCAGGAATGCCCTTGTTTTTTGCTAAGCACCACCCTCTTTAGCTCTCAAATTCAGCTGTGCCCCCTTTAATGTCCAGTGACCACTGTTGCCCTTAATATCAGACCAGACCCAAGCATGCTGTTGGTTATTTCTTAAGGATCTTCCTGTGGTATTTTACAAAATGTACTTGAAATAGGCCCTGCCAGGCACTTGATAACAAGTCAAGAGAAAAGAGCTAAGCAATAATCATTTAAATCCCAGCAGGAGCCGGTGGAGCAGTACTATCCTGAAAGTCAAACCACCTTTACTGCCACTGCAATCAGGTTAGATGTTCAGTCAGCTTGTATCGTATTTATCTCATGTACCATCTCTTAGTTGTGTCCAATGTTTTATGGATTTTTCAGACCATAATAATGACTAACATTGTTGATGTTGTACTCTTTCATTCAATTTGCCCAACCACCCAATTTAGTGGGCATTATTATTGTGCCCATTTACTACATAAGGAAACTAAACGTAGAGAGAGGAGGCAACTTGGTTAAGGAACCATGGGTAGGAAGTAGTAGAGCTGGCACAGGAAATCTTTAAATTGGCCTTCTCTGGATTTGAAAATAAAAATAGTAATATAGTCTAATTAAGAGCTTTTTCTATCTCTGTTTCAGCTGCTTTTTCTTTTTTCTCTCATTGATCTCATATCATGTAAATCATATTCAGAATTTCAATAAAAGACTTGGAAATGTATAAATTTTTAAAAAATTACATCATTAATTAAAGGTCAAATTTCTGTTTCATCATGTGAAACACGATTAAAATTGAGAGAACATTTTCCTGGGTTGAAGGTGATGGAAGATTCTGAGCACCACACTTCTAAATAAAGTTTTGGCCATAAATAAATCTTTGCTTCATTTTTAAAGGGTGATTGAGAACTTACTTCCTGTTTAAGCAGGTAGATATTTCCCTCTTTCTCTCTTTCTCTCTCTCTCTCTCTCTTTTTTTTTTTTTTTTTTTAGATGGAGTCTCTCTCCGTCTCCCAGGCTGGAGTGCAGTGGCACGATCTTGGCTCACTGCAGCCTCCGCCTCCCGGGTTCAAGTGATTCTTCTGCCTCAGCCTCCCAAGTAACTGGTACTACAGACGTGCCCCAACATGCCTGGTTAATTTTTGTATTTTAAGTAGAGACGGGGTTTCACCATGTTGGCCAGGCTGGTCTGGAACTCCCAACCTCGTGATCCTCCTGCCTCAGCCTCCCAAAGTGCTGGGATTACAGGTGTGAGCTATCGTGCCCGCCTGATATTTCTCTTTATTTTTGCTTCTGTTTCAGAGCTACTCTTTTACTGCTTATTACCAGATACATCAGTAAAACAAGAGTTACTCTGACATGATTTATTTTATGCCAGGATTGGGTGATATTCTTGGTGTACAAATAGACGAGTTCACTAACGATAGAATATATTCTTTCCTTGTCCACTTCTAATGTTGGGCATAAAGGCATTTTATTCACATAAGGAATCCTATATGGTTAGCTTGACTTGATTTTGAATATACATGTAAGGTAAAATTTTTAAAAATTCTTAGAGCTTCTGTGGGCTGTGTCATGGCCTGCATATCAAATTTACATGAGAAAGCCAATTACACACGGGACTTTTCAATTCTTTGATTTTTAGTTCTGAGTCTGCCACAGGTGTATGGTGTCTCAAAGAGAGTCTTTGAAAAACGTTGTTTTCACTTCTTCCCTTGTAAAATGAGATTTCACATTCTTCTAGGGAAATTCTGAGGATTAAGTATCAAATGATGGCAAAGCACTTTGAAAGTACTAAATGGGGTTATTAATAATTTAAGAAAGAAGCAAGCCTTCATCTGAGTTGTTGAAAGGAATATGTGGCATATTTATTTCAACCATTTATCATTTCATTGAAACTTCCTGTACCTTAAGCTTGAACTCCTGAGAAAAACATCTGATTCCTTTTAAAACAGAACTTTAAAATGAGTTCTCTTTTTATAGTATTCGAAGTACTTTCATACCAGTTATCTTGTTGGGTTCCTACAAAAATTCCGGGAGATATAAATAACATATTTTGTGGAAATGAAGTTGCAGCAAATAGGATACCTTACAAACACTTGCTTAAACAAACAGGGGTTTATTATTCTCACTTAAGGAAGAGTCTGGGGCAGAGTCCCAGGGGTGTCATCAAAGATCCAGTCTCCTTCTATCTCTTCCCTCTGCTTTCTTTAGTGAATGGGGCTTGTTATCTCAGGTTATCAAAATGGCTGCTAGAGGTCCAGATATCATATTTATTTTCAAGGTAGGAGGAATGGAAGGAGAGAAACTCCACTAACCACATCTATTCCTTTATAAGGAAAGCAAAACTTTTTCCAGAAGCTGCCTCAAACAGAGTTCCTCTAGAACTGGATTATCTGACCAAGACAAAAGAAGTGAGGGCAGTGAGTGTATGGCTTTCTAGGCTCTGTGGAGGAAGGTGGCAAGAAAAAGCGTGGTTGTGAACCTTTTTGGAGAAGCCCAGTGCTAGTGCTGATGAAGGATGAGAGGCATTAAAAAGTCAGTTTTTCAAGGTGCACAGCAGAGGACATTAAAACAGATCTGAATCTCTCTGATGAAGCAGAAATATCAAACAGTTAACTCATAAAAACTACTGATATTTTTAAAGAGTGACCACGTTGAGGGCTAGTCTGGGTGCTCTTACCAGATGACTCCATTGCACCCCATAACAGTGCTACAGCAAAAGAATGACTTTTCCCCTTATAGACATGATAAACCCTGTTTGCTGTTGTTTTAAGGAAACATTCTTTATCAGCATTCTAACACCTCAGCTGGCTGCTTCCATTCTTACTCTACTGCACTATATAAAGAGAAGCTCTGGAAGTTCACACTGAATAAATTGGGAAAACGAGTCACTTGATAAAGGACTGCCATGAGGAAGACAACTTTTGTGACTCCCTGTTTGAATCAGACAGAATTTGGGTACAAAAAAAATAAAAAATAAAAAGAGCTGAAAGGATGGAATTCAGGGAATTGGGTGCTTATGCAATCGCTGGAGGGGCTGCATGTGTGGAGTCCAGAAATGATTCCCAGTCACCATCAGAGAACAGTTCTGCCAAGGGAGCTGCTACCTTTTACACATTCAGACATGTAGGATTTCAGGAGATACATTTTTGGTTGGTTGACATCAAAATGACTATTAATGCTTGTGATCCAGGGATCAGGGAGCTGCAGCCACTGCCTTCACACCCCATCACAGCTGCCTCTTCAACACACACAAAATTAGTGAGCAGATGCTGAGCTTCTGCTCCAGAAACACCCAGAGTCCTGACAACCATATTTGCCAGTAGGAAGAGTCAAAGCAACAGGAAAATGGCCCCACCACACATCTACCTTAAATACTCTGTATAAATGCACCTGATTGGAAAACCTACTGTGTATTCAGAACACTAGCTTCATGGGAGTTTGGGAAAGCTAGGTTTTAGTTCACTGGCCTTTGCAGGATTCTAGGCACCCTTGCAGGAGGTTGGAAATGATGCTGAGTGCATCTACCATTTATATAACATTTCTGTCTCTTTCAAATATGGACAGAAACAGGAACCAAAGTGTTAGCAATAGAAAGGAGTTTTCCATTAGCATATAGCTTTTGGCGGTCTTGCTCGCAATGTCTGAATTTACCTTGGCTATAAATTCTAGAGACAAAGGCTTAATTTAGAATAAATCTCACAGGATATCAGATCTGGTGTTTGGTATACAAAAATAACAGTTGTTATTCACTGAAGACTTCCTGTGTGCCAGATACTGAAATGAGTGTTTTGAATGTAATTTATTAAAACTCACAATAACCCTATATGACAGGAACTGTTATTAGAGCCAATGTTCAGATGAGGAAATTGAGGCACAGAAATATAATTTGCTCAACATCATAAAGATACCAGTGGTACAGCCACATTTAGCAATCTGGCTCCAAAGTCCAGGCTCCGAACACTTACAGTATGTTGCTGCTCCACAAACATAAAACCACTGGACGAATTTGCCCTTCACAATTTTTCTTTCAATTTACTATTAATGTCCTTGGTAGTGCCATAATTAATGGATCTTGATGACTTTTATAGGAATAATCTGAGATGATACTGTTATAAAAATTTTGTTCAACTAATTCTATTTGACACTAATTTCTAAATATTCAGATTAAAAAATAAAATTAAAGCTGCATTTTGCTTGACAATCTCCTTGAGATTTAAATTCACACCAAAAGCAATTTATTATTTTGGCAAAAGTTCCTTCAAAGTTAGAAGTGGAGACTACTCGTTTTATAATTTCCCCTTCTCACAAAATAGTACTAATTCTCAGGAGGAGCTCCCAGGGGCCAAGGGAGAAGGACTGGAAAGAAACTGATGGAGGGAGAGCAAATCCTGCAAATGACCAACTGCAGATTCTAGCTGGGGCCAGCTGCATCCCTGACTCTACTTTATTTCAGGAAGGCATCACAAGGATCTTCTCAAAAATAACCAAAATTTTTTCTTTGGTCTAGTTATTTATCACTGTATAGCAACAAACCATCATAAAACATAGTGGCCTAAAACAACATATCATTTATTTTGTTTGTAAATCTGCAGTTTGGGCAGAGCTAGGAAAGGACGGGTCATTTCTGCTCTGGTCAGCACCAGCTGGGTGGCCTGAAAGTTATCTGTGTGAAGGCTGGTTCATTCCCAAGTCTGGTGGTTGATGCTGGCTGTCAGCTGGGGCCTAAGCTGGGGTGGTGCAGGAGCACCTACCCCAAATCTTTCAGTGGGGCTGCATGGCTTCCTCACAACATGGTAGCTGAGTTCCAAGGACAAGCAGTTGAGGGCAGGTGAGAGGAAGACAGTTGGGGCAGCTATGTTACTTGTAATGACTTTACCCTTGAAATTCAAATAGTCACTTCCACATGGTCCCAAGCCTAGCCAGATTCAAGGGGAGTGTCAGTGTCACCTTGTAAGAAGAGCATGTGGGATGTGATATATTGATATACTTATCTTTGGAAATTTTGATCTGCCATACTCTGTTTAAGGAGATACAAATTGTGTTTCTTAAAAATAAAAATGTCTGCTCCTTACAAACAAGAGTGTTTTTAAGTTTTTAAATGGATAGTACATTTGTAGTTCAAAATTCAAACATATACATAAGTGTGTGTGTCTGTGTGTGTGTGTGTAGATAGATAGAAATATAATGGAAAGTTTCACTCCCTCCTTACCCCCAGTCCTCCAGTTTCCCTCTGTGAGGGTGGCATATGCTATCACTTTCTTGCGTGTCCTTCTAGAGGTAGCTTTTGCTTCTATAAGCAAATACTGTGCATATACATAGACCTCTCCTCCACCCATTCCATGTAAATGGTATCTTTCTCTTTGGTATTTTTTTCCACTTAACAATTATAAATCATTATATCTATCTATCATCTATCCATCTCTTCAGTCTTTTTAAGGCTGCTACCTGTTCCAATGTGGGGATGTACCATAATTTAGTAACTTATCAATAAACATTTAAAGCTGTTTCCAATAAAGTGCTATTACAAACAATACTGCAGTAAATAATGTTCCACATCTGCCACTTGGCATGTGTGTGAATATATTTATAGGATAAATTTCCTGGAAGTGTAACTTATAGGTCGACAACTATATGCATGGACAATTTTGTTCAATTTTTCCAAATCTCAGCATTAATTTTGATAGTGTCTGTTTTGCAACATGTTCTCTAGCACAATGAGTTATCAGACTTTTTGACCTTTGTCAGTGTGCCGGGTGAAAAAAGAATGGTTTACCGGGGTAATGTGCATTTCTCTTATGAATGGTGCTGAGCATCTATGTTGAGACCTTTATATTTCCTTTTCTTTGAATTGTCCGCTCATATTCTTTGCCCTTTAAAGAGTTATTTGACTAGCAATGACTTCATTTTTATCATTATTAACAATATCATTATTGTTTTGCTTCTTTGCTATGACCTGGTTCTGGCCCACTATCACACATCTGCAACCACTGCCCTATGCATCACTCAGTGGAGAAGTCAGAAGGAAGGACAGAGAAAGGACCTACAATGGGAAGGACTTTACAACAATGGACATCAGAGTAGAAGAAATTTCTTTAGGAGAGTTTTTTTTTAAAAAAACTTGTTTCATGATTCAATTGTTAAAATACCTCTGAGTGAGCCATTCACTCAGAGTGGCATAGGGAAAGTGGTTCTGCATTTTTAGTAACTTCAATAAAGGAGATATCAAATACATGCCATATATTCAAAGGAGAAAGAAGACCATTAAATGCCAACTTAGATGAACTTTTGTAGGGACCAACCCTACGGGGCTTAGCGGGTGTTCTCCCTGTGTGTGGAGATGAGAGATTGTAATAAATAAAGACACAAGACAAGGAGATAAAGAGAAAACTGTTGGGCCAAGGGGACCACTACCACCAAGACATGGAGACCGGTAGTGGCCCCGAACAGCTGGGTGCACTGATATTTATTGTATACAAGACAAGGGGGGCAGGGTAAGGAGGGTGAATCTTCTAAGTGATTGATAAGGTGAAGTAAGTCACGCGATCATAGGACAGTGGGCCCTTCCCTTTTAGGTAGCCAGAGCAGAGGGAGAAGGCAGCATACGTCAGGGTTTTCTTTTATGTACTTATAAGAAAGATTAAAGACTTTCAGACTTTCACTATTTTTTTTTTTATCATTATCTACTACGAACTTCAAAGAGGAACCAGGAGTACGGGAGGAACATGAAAATGGAGAAGGAGCATGACCATTGAAGCACAGCACCACAGGGAGGGGTTTAGGCCTCCGGATGACTGTGGGCAGGCCTGGTTAATATCATCTTCCATAAGAAGCTGGTGGAGTAGAGTGTTCCCTGACTCTTCCAAGGAAAGGAGACTCCTTGCTAAGTAATGTGTGTCTTCCCAGACACAGGCATTACCGCTTGACCAAGGAGCCCTCAAGCGGCCCTTATGCGGGCGTGACAGAGGGCTCTCCTCTTGCCTTCTATGTCACTTCTCACAATGTCCCTTCAGTATCTGACCCTATACCTGACGGTTATTCCTAGGTTATATTAGTAATGAAACAAAGAGTCATATTAAAAGCTAATGATTAATAATGTTTATAATGACTGATAAGTGTCCATGATCATCTCTGTATCTAATTTGTATTATGACTATTTTTATTTTAACTATTTTCTTTATTATACTGAAACAGTTTGTGCCTTCATTCTTTTGACTCAGCATCTAGGTAATCATTCGCCCACAAACTTCCAAACTCTAGAACTTTGTATCTAGGAAAAATGAGATTTCTTGAGGGGTTGTTCCTCCCCTTAGTTGAGCCTTTCCAGGTAAGGCAGAATGGATTGTGGATTGTCTGTTGACTCAACTTTTAGGCAAAATTGTTTTGATTAAAATTATAATGGTAACAATACCTGACTGGGCCGGGCGCGGTGGCTCAAGCCTGTAATCCCAGCACTTTGGGAGGCCGAGATGGGCGGATCATGAGGTCAGGAGATCGAGACCATCCTGGCTAACACCGTGAAGCCCCGTCTCTACTAAAAACTACAAAAAACTAGCCGGGCGAGGTGGCGGGCGCCTGTAGTCCCAGCTACTCGGGAGGCTGAGGCAGGAGAATGGCGTGAACCCAGGAGGCAGAGCTTCCAGTGAGCTGAGATCCAGCCACTGTACTCCAGCCTGGGTGACAGAGCCAGACTCTGTCTCAAAAAAGAAAAAAAAAAATACCTGACTGAAAAACGATTCTTCTGGTTATTTTTTTCTATTGTAAACACCATCTGTGGATTTTTATTTGTTTGCTTGTTCATTTTTATTCACCTTAGAATGTTCCCAAGCTAAAAATACGTTATTTAACTATAGAATAGGGCCAGGCACAGTGGCTCACGCCTGTAATCCCAACACTTTGGGAGGCCAAGGGGCAGATCACTTGAGTACAGGAGTTCGAGACCAGCCTGGCCAACATGATGAAACCACGTCTCTACTAAAAATATAAAGAAATTATGTGGGCTAGGCACAATAGCTCATGCCTCTAATCCCAACATTTTGGGAGGCTGAGGTGGGTGGATCACCTGAGGTCAGGAGTTCGAGACCAGCCTGACAAACATATGGTGAAACCCCATCTCCACTAAAAATACAAAAAATTAGCCAGGCATGGTGGATGGTGGCAGGCACCTGTAGTCCCAGCTACTCAGGAGGTTGAGGCAGAAGAATCACTTGAACCTGGGAGGCAGAGGTTGCAGGGAGTCGAGATCGTGCCACTGCATTCCAGCCTGAGCAACAGAACGAGACTCTGTCTCAAAAAAAAAAAAAAAAAAAAATTACCTGGACATGGTGGCATGAGCCTGTAGTTCCAGCTACTCAGGAGGCCGAGGCACAAAAATCACTTGAACCCAGGAGGCGGAGGCTGCAGTGAGCCAAGATTGCACCACTGCACTCCAACCTGGGTGACAGAGCAAGATTCTGTCTCAAAATAATAATAATCATTGTTATAGAATAGGATTCTCTGGGTTTCTCATCATCTGCTAAATATCTAGTTTGGCATGGGGGTCTCATCCAGCTGCAGTTTGGGGGATGCCTTGTGGCAATGAACCTGAACATGGGAGGAAAAGGGGAAGGGGAAGGTTATTGTCAACTAAGAGCAAATTGCTGGTAAGGTTCATGATGCAACTGCTTTGCAACTGCTTTGGATGCGGCCAACTTTGGATTTTTCTGATACTGGGGACAGTGGGACAGACTAGGAAGTGGACTCCATGGCAAACACAAAGAGAAAAAAAAGAGCATTTTTCCCATTATTTCAAGCCTTTCCTGTTGACCTTATAAATAGTCCAAGTAACTAACTGAACTCCCTCCCACTTCCTTGCTCTGCCATGTTCTGAGGAAGTGCTTACAAGGCAAAGATACCCAAATAAACCTCAAACTGGGTTGTCTATATTTGCCTGTGTTTGTGTTTTATAATCTTGCTGCTCCAATTGCCTAGGGGTGGTGGAAGGTAGGAGAAACCCAACCTTCTTGTATATGTCTTAGTCTGGAAATAGAAATAGCAGCACAGAGTTTTTACAGAGTTCAAAATGTGAGTCTGAACCCTTTGATATAAAAAGAAAGTGTTGATTATTTCTCTGTATATGAGGAAAACATTTTCTGGATCGAGATACACAGGCAAAATGAAAGCTAGCAACTAAGACTCATTATTATCTCTATATAGCCTCCTGACTCCTGCAGATAAATGAAACTGCAAGTATTTTTCTGCATGCTATATAACACGACATTCTTTTGGGGTAATGAGAACATTCCTATTAGAAATAAGAGGTTCAGTTCTGCAGAAAATGCTGATGCTGTCACTGGCCTTCTAGGGGCTCTCTTTCTGGGTTGTTCCTCCCACTCTCACTTGTAACACACAAGCTAACTGTAGCTACGATGTCCGCTTTTGATACTTAAGCCTTTACTTCCACCAGTGTGGAGTTTATGTAAGGACACTTTGAAACTCAAGACCCTTCCAAATGCCAACTTTGAACATGAAAACTTAGGCACCCATAGTTCTGGAGTGTGTATGGCAGGGCCTGGGAGAGGAAAGCCCTGAGACAGGAAGGGGTGCTACCAGATGGGGAGGGCTCCCTGCCAGCACCAATCAGTCAGGGTTAAAGAGTGTAAGGAGGCCAGACGCGGTGGCTCACGCCTTTAATCCCACCACTTTGGGAGGCTGAGGCAGGTGGATCACGAGGTCAGGAGATCGAGACCATCCTGATTAACACGGTGAAACTCTGTCTCCACGAAAAATACAAAAAAATTAGCCGGGCGTGGTGGCGGGCGCCTGTAGTCCCAGCTACTCAGGAGGCTGAGGCAGGAGAATGGCGGGAACCTGGGAGGCGGAGCTTGCAGTGAGCCGAGATCACGCCGCTGCACTCCAGCCTGGGCGACAGAGCGAGACTCTGTCTCAAAACAAACAAACAAAAAAAAGAGTGTAAGGATCAGGAAAATGTGATGACATATCACCAATGTTCTTTCTGTGTAATGCAGGTGGCTTCTCTTCTTCTTCAGCTACATACCGTAAAGACCAACCCAGGAAAGCAAAAAAGTGGTAACATCTGAAGTTAAGACTTGTTTGGACTTTTTCCCAAGTTCCTAGCAAGATATTTTTTCTCCTCATAACTAACTTGTGTTAAAGATTTTCTTGATTATCCAAAAGCTATGTTTTTATACATTAAGGTCCAAAGCTTGAAGATCAAAGGGAGGAGAAAGGACAGAGCTCTTTCAGGGGCTGTTCCTCCGGCCCCTGAAAGAGCCTCCTGAAAGTCTTAGGGAGGGCAATATAACAAAATACCATACACTGGGTGGCTTCAACAACAGAAATTTATTTCTCACTGTTCTAGAGGCTGGGACTTCCAAGATCAAGGTGACAAGAGATTTGGTGTCTGGTGAGGGGGTGCTTCCTGGTGCATAGTCATCTTTGCTATGACTTTTCCATGGTGTGTGCTCATGGAAAGCTGTCTCTTCCTCCTCCTCCTCCTCCTCCTCCTCCCCCACCCCCTCCTCTCCCTCCTCTTCCTCCTCCTCCTCCTCCTCCATCATGAGGGCCTCAGCCTTAAGACCTAATATAAACCTAATTACCTCCTAAAGACCCCACCTCCAAGTATTATCACACTGGGGCTAGAACCATAACTTATGAATTTGAGGGGAATGTAAACATTCAGCTCATGGGAAGAAGGCTCTGGAAAGTTTGGGTCAGTCATTGTGAAAAGTTCCCTTGTTTCCCTGTAAGAAGCCTGGGAAAACGGCAAGCCTCTCATTCCTGCTTCCAGCCCAGCCTGGGAAAGGCAAAATAGCCATGGGTGGGGAGCCTAGGTACAGGTAGATGAGAACACACTCAAAGGGTCTGATCACTCCAGTAGCCTGTGGAGAAGCTGCCAAGAGTTCCTGGACCCTTGAGGAAGAGATCCAGAGGAGACTGGAGCTCAAATGAGAATGCTTGGGGGTCTTGACAACTGGGAGCAGTAGCAAGATCCATGGACATTCTGACCTTGAGACTTACAGGCTGTGGACAAGATGCTTGGACTTTCTAAGTCTCCATTTTCTTATCTATACTTACCTCACAGAGCTGGCATGAAAATTACATGAGCTAGGACACCTCAAGGTGTTAGAACAATGATCTTGCACATAGCACATGCTCAATGAAAGCTAGTTGTTATAAACATCAATTGCAAATACTGCCCCAAACACCAAGTGAGACGAGGTTCACTCCCATGGTTCACAGAGCAGGACCCAAGTGACCAAGAGGCCAAGAGCCACTGTGGCTGATGTGGCAAGTGGCAAAATGAAGTGACATAGGAAACTAGGGCCAGCAAAGACCAAATGGCACTTCTCTGGAGCCAACTTGTAAATGCTGTTCACCTGATTTATGTCAATCAGAGAAAGGCGAGATGGAAAAACCAAAAGTAACACAGAAGAATTACCCCAAACATACTATTTTAAGCTACACCAGATAGAGACCCCTTTAGTTGACAGCTCAAGCATTTTCTGTCAAGTGGCATGAGAAAAGGTAGTGTGAAATGTGACCCATGATGGTAAATAAAGAAAGTTCCTTTTTACACACATCTGAGCCATAGAAATGAACTTCAATCTTGCTAAATGGATATCTGGCCTTGCTTTGTAAGGCAATGAATTGAATTTTACGCATGTTTGATTCCTGTTCACCCATCTGTTGGTCCACATCTGTCAGTGGAAGTGCTAATGACCATGAGCATTCATGGAGCGGAAGTTTCCCTGTGAACTACAATGAGTTTTAAGACAAATTATATATACTTTTCTGATTCTAAAGACAATAAAATGTGATATTTAAATAAAATATAAAGATGAAAATTTAAATCACTACTTACTCTACCAATGAGAATTTTAGCCAAAGTTAACATTGTAAGGATTTACTGCTTTTATTTATGCATACATTTTATATATTATAATCATATGATATCTAAGATATTGCTTTTTCCTTTTCTACTTAGCATTGTATCATGAACATTTTTCTAGGACTAAAGTAAAAATTGGTTTGAACTCATTGTTTTAATTTTTAATTTTTTTAATTTGACATAACAATGGTACATATTTACAGGGTACATAGTGATGCTTCAATACATATAATGTACAGTAAATAGATCAGGGTGATGAGCATATTCATCATCTCGAACATTTGTCATTTCTTTGTCTTGGAAACATTCAATATCCTCCATCTATGTAAAACTATATAATATTGTTAAATATAGTCAACTGACAGTTGTATAGAAGAGTAGAACTTACTCTTCCTACCCAGCTGTAATTTGATAACCATTAACAAATCTCTTCCTATCCTCCCCCTTCTCCTTCCCATTGTCAGCCTTTAGTATTCTCTGTTCTACTATTATTGTTATTATTATTATTTTTTTTTTGAGAGAGAGTCTCACTCTGTCACCTAGGCTGGAGTGCAGTGGCAGGATCTCGGCTCACTGCAAGCTCCACCTCCCAGGTTCACACTATTCTCCTGCCTCAGCCTCCCTAGTAGCTGAGACTATAGGCACCCACCACCACGTCCGGCTAATTGTTTGCATTTTTAGTAGAGACAGGGTTTCACCATGTTAGCCAGGATGGTCTCGATCTCCTGATGTTGTGATCTGCCCGCCTCAGCCTCCCAAAGTGCTGGGATTACAGGCATGAGTCCTCTGTTCTACTCTTTACTGGAACTGTATATTAAGTGGAATAAGCCGGGAAAAGAAAGGTAAACACAACATGTTCTCATCTGAATGTGGAAGATAAAAAACTTGATCACATGGAAATCATTTTAATGCCTGTTTAATATTCCATTATGTGAGTAAATCAAAATGTATTAAACTTTTCCTCTATTAAAATGTAAAATTTGAACTCCTGACCTCGTGATCCACCCGTGTGGGGCAATCCCAGCTATTCAGGAGGCTGAGGCAGAGAATTGCTTGAACCAAAGAGGCAGAGGTTGCAGTGAGCTGAGATCACGCTACTCTACTCCAGCCTGGGTGACAGAGTGAGACTCCATCTCAAAAAAAGAAAAAAAGTAAAATTTATTACACTATTTCCCTAAGTGTTAGACATTTAGTTTTTTTCAGTTTTTTATTATGATTAATAATGCTGTAATAAACACCTTTTAGCTATATCAATTGGCATGTCATATTCTGGATTTCTAGAATTGAAAGTACTAGGTTTTAAAAAGATATATACTTCATATATTCTACACTCTTAATTTCAAATTGTTTCCCAAAAATGTTGACTAAATTTATACTTCTTCAAGAGTATGAGAACGTCCTTATCAACTAGCCAGTGATGAATATTATCCTTTCTTCAAAAAAAAAAAAAAAAAAAAAAAAACTCTCGGCTGGGCGTGATGGCTTACGACTGTAATCCCAGCACTTTGGGAGGCTGACACGGTCGGATCACCTGAGGTCAGGAGTTCAAGACCAGCCTGACCATTACGGTGAAACCCCGTCTCTACTAAAAATACAAAAATTAGCCTGGCATGATGGCAGGCGCCTGTAGTCCCAGCTACTCGGGAGGCTGAGGCGGGAGAATTGCTTGAACCCAGGAGGCAGAGGTTGCAGTGAGCAACAGAGTGAGACTCTATCTCATTAAAAAAAAAAAAAAAAAAAAAAAAACAGTCGTCCATCCACTAATTCATTCATTCAACAAAAACTTAACACATGCCTACTCTGTGCTAGGCACTGTTCTAAGTGTGGGTTTATAACCAAAAACAGAGCCCCTGCCCTTACAAATGAACAGGATATAAATAAAGTCAGAAATACCGCTGGCACCAGATGGGATGGGGCTTTCTGTGCCAGGGTGTATAGGGACTTCAGTTTTACTCTAAATGTAATGAAAATCCATAAAGAAAGTCTAAATAGAGGAATGGCATGATCTTGTTAAATTTTTAAAGGATCATTCTAACTGTTGGGTGGTGAGTAGAACATAGGAAGGCAAAAGAGGTGTCCATTATTCTAAATCCCTATGCTTCCAGGACAGAAAATTGGTAAGTGTGGCTTGGACAGGAAAAGTGGAGGGCAGACAGTGAGATGTGGATTCTAGATTATTACTTGTGAAAGTATTTTTAAATATAATTATGTTTATTAGCCTCTTATGTTGTTGGAAGTATATTTCTAGTCTTTTTACTTCTATATTTGCATATGATTTTTGACATGCAGAAATTTAACTTTTCTACAATATATATCAAATCTATTATTTTCATGCTTCATAATCCTCTTTTGCCTAGAAATTTTCTTTGTTGTGGTTTTATGAAACATGATATTAAAACTCCAATACTTTCCATCACAGTGTTTTCTGAGGCCTGAAAAAGCTGTGATTTTTTTTAAAGGTGGCAAGTACTCCCACATCCAAAGAGGGGTGCCTCTGCAGCACCAGAGGAGGAGTGACAGATACCTCCATGTAGCACGTAGAAAAAGGCGTAAAAATATTGACTACAAAAAAGCCAAGGGACAGTGGGTTTCTCTGAAGAGAGTTGTGGTGGTGGGCCCCACACTACACTGAAGGGAGGATTTGGGGCTCTTCACTCTGGGAGCATGGTGTGTGTTTTCACGGGCTACTGTGTACCATGTCTGACTCAAGCCACCCCTCAGTAGTCTGTGGGGACACAGTGGCTGAAGTGACCCATGGCAGCAGAGAGCTGCAATCAGGAAGTGCCAGTGGGTCAGAGTGCTTATTTCCAGGGGCCAGATATGGACAGTAGGAGTGGTGAGGAGGTCAGACTTGTGTTGTTTAAAAGGGATCTTCTATGGTGACCAGCCATCCTGGTTTGCCCAGGACTCTCCCAGTTTTAATCTGAAAGGCTCACATCCTGGGAAACTCTTCAGTCTCAGACAAACCAGGGTGGTTCGCCGTCCTATACCTTGTGGGAGGAGCTGAGCAAAAAGAGGCAGGGCAACCTTTATGAGGAAAAAGGCTGAGGCAAGAGACAAGAACTAGCCAATGGAGAAGCTCTGCCCCTCAAGGGATCTGCAACGGAAGGGGCCCAGTAGGGAAATCTTAGGGTACCCCCCACCCCCATGAATGCCTGCATAATAAAGAGCCAGCTTTAAACATCTGTGACAGCCAGGAAACCAAAGCCAACACATATCAGTGCCTGTCAGTTACATCTTTCTGACCCTTACCACTCCTACTTTTATGACTAAATAAAATAAATCCATGTGACTGAAGGGACTTTTATTACCTAGAAATGGTTGGCTAAATGTTGGGACCTACCTTCCAGGACAGTACCCAAGTACACAAAAGAAAGGAGTCAACATGGCAGGTTTGCAGAGATGGCCATGAGAAAGCATGGAAAGGACTGACGCCCCTGTCTCTTTTGATGCCACAGTCACAATGTGATGCAGGGAATGTGAGGGCCTCACTAGATTCTTCCCCAGGAGCCAGTTTTCATGGGTCCATTTGCCAAGTTTTAACCCTTCTTTTCTAAGTTTGCATATTAAGTTCTGTTTAGGGCTACCTTTCATTCTCTGTTGATTCCTCTGGAAAGATTTCATTTTCATTATTGGAGGTTTATACTGTGTGGTTATATGTTTACTCTTCAAGATACCCTTTAGAAAAATTTCAAAAATTCTCAAGGCTCAGTCCATTAGGGTTTCAATTGAGATAATATTAAACACATTAATCTGAGGAGGCTTAACGTTTTAAAAAGTCTTTCCAGACTGACTGGGTTGGATAGCTTTGCCACTTGCAAGCTATGTGGCCACAGGCAAGATATGTAACTTTAAAGCTCAGTTTCCTCATTTATAAAATGAGGTGAATAGTCATACTTATAAAATGAGTTAATAAAATGAGTTAATAAATGTAAAACACTTGGAGAGTGTCTAGCATGTCATAAATGCTATGCATTTGTTCTTCTTATTACCCAGGGACATGTTCTATATTTATATATGGTTGATTTATACAGGATCAATTTATCTCAGGCAGAACTATGCTTCTCAGATATTCCTCCTCTATATGGTTCTGGTTAGGGTTGGCCACAAGAGAAATTTATGCAAGATTAGGAGGGTGGAAATGAAGCAGTGGCTGGATTCACAGCTACTCTAGTTCATGCAGAATCTCCTCCTTCAGTTTCTCCAAAGCTAGGCTGGGTTCATGTGGTGCATTCCCCATGGTGAAGGTGCCAGTTTATCCTGCATCTCATCCATGTCATTGAGGCTGGAGGTGATGAAAGATGCAGGTTCCATTTTGTCCCTATTCTCCCCAAATTAAGACCATCTTTCTTTTCAATGTGCCAGCTCCACTGACGTGACACCAGCACCAGATGCAGAAACAACAAGCATTGACTTCTCTACTGGTTTCCACAATTGGATAAATCTCTTACTCTACAGCACTCAATGGTTCTCCTTCACTGACAGAACCCTGACTGATATTATATGTCTCTCCATTTATTCCATTTTAAAAATACTTCTTAGTAAGATGTTACAGTTTTTATCATGTATGCTCTGCACATTTCTTGATAGGATAATTGGCTATTTTATGTCTTTTGTGACTTTGGAAATTGTATCCTTTGTTTTCTTTATCAGGTCTTCTAATAGGTAAACTTAGAAAAATTATTTACTTTGAAATATTTTATCTTGTATATGACCACTGTAGCAAACTCTCTTATCAATTCTAGAAGTTTTTCAGGTGCTCTTTACATCAATTAGGAAAGGAAAAAGTACTGGAAGTGCAATGCTGCAGCCCTTCCCTTTACTTAGGCATGTCTCAGTCTGCCCCGTAACAAGCCATTTTTGTTCCCCTTCCATTCTTCCTCCCTTTCCACCCTGGCAGCTCTGGATACCAGGAAGTGTTTCTCTCTTCCTGGTTCTTCAGCAAAAACTTCAAGCTTTTCTCAGTTGTCCTTGGAAAGATGATGTTTGTGAAACTCATCCATACTAATCTACTGCTGAGAAATAAAAAGAAAACAACTGTTCTCCCGACTCCCAATTTCTCCCTGCTTTACCATAGCCTTCGGGATGGGTTATCCACCTCAGCCCACATGATAAGTAAAGCTCTTAATGTTTCACCTCAACCAGTGATGATCAGATCATATTACAGACTGGAAATGTAAATGACCCAGAATCTGAATGAATTCGCCTCTGGTGAAATTTCAGCTCCGCAGAAAATTGGGTCTGGCTTCACTCTGAAAATCTAGCACAGAGCCAACAGAAGCTAAGAAAACTGAAAGAGAGGGCCAAGATTAAGTAAGCAAATCATAAACACTTAGAAAAGGAATAATTTTCCCCAGTCCCTGAGACTATTAAAAATTCACTTCTAAATGACCAGAACATAACACCATTGCTTACATAAAAAGGACTACTTTTCATCCACAGTTCTTAGCTGAATCACTGGTATTTAACACGCAACACAAATCATACTTTAAAATGCTGTAAGAAAAGAAAAATACATTGTTATGCTTAATGAAAATACTGTGCTTGCTCTAAAATAGACAGAAGAAAAAAAGCTTTCCATTCACTGGGATCTTGGACCAAATCTGATATTGTATGGGCTATAGGCTAAGAATGTTTTTATATTTCTCAATCTTCGAAAAAAACCAAATGAAAGATAATATTTTGTGACTTATGAAAATTAAGTGAAATTCAAATTTTAGTGTCCATAAAGAAACTTTTATTAGAACACAGTCACCTTTTTTATTTCTACTGTCTATGTCTGGTTTCACATCACCAGTTGAGTAATTGCAACAGAGAGCATCCTAAAACACTTAATCATCAGCTGGGCATGGTGCTGCACACCTGCAGTCCTAGCTACTTAAGAGGCTGAGGCAGGAGAATCACTTGAACCCAGGAGGTGGAGTCCAGCATGGGCAACATAGCAAGTCCTTGTCTCTAAGATAAAAAAATAAATAAAATACTACCTGGACCTTTGCAAAAAACAGTTTGCTAACCTCTGGGTAAATCAGAGTGTTTCAACCTTGGTACTATCAATATTTTGGACCACTCTCTACTCCTTCCCTTATAAAACAGGTCTCCAGACACTGCTGAATATCTCCTGGGGAGCACAAGTCCTCCTAATTGAGGCTATGAGGACAATTCAGGTTGGCAGGGTAAGAAAGAAGACGGAAACTGAAGAGGGGAGAGGAGGGAGGGGAGGGGAGGAAAAGGAGTATATGGGCCCTGGGCCTTATTTCTTTAGGTTCCAGATAGCTCTGCACTGAAAGAGGATTCACGCTGGAAAGAAGCTTTTTTCCTCAGTGTTTTCTCTGGGTTAATCTGTTGAAACTTTCCTGACCTCAGCCTTCCTGACTTTATGCTTGCTTTGATCCTAAAGACCAGCTTCCTAGCTGTCCCTAGGATTTCCAGCTCGAGTTTAGTCTGGGATGCAGATACGTCTGGTGTTTCTGGAAGTTGTAGGTGGGCTCAGTAGCAGCGTGTTGGCCTGAGGTTTCTGAGGGAGAACTTATTCTGAGAGAAATAGGTGCCAAACCCAAGAGCTCAGCCCAGGAACATCTGAAAGGAGAGAAGGCTATGAGTACAGTGAGCTGTCTGCCATGTACATTTGTCTCTAGATCCAGTCCCAGTGAAGCTGGGACTCATGCCACTAAAATAAACCTGGAAGAGCTATTGCTCTAAAACACCATAAGACAGCAAGCATTTTTTCTATTTAAAAAAAATGTTAAACATTGAAAAGTGTTTAATTTTCTGTTTTGATTTCCAGAAAGTTAAAGATACAACTCTAATACAAATAGAGTGAGCAGGTGTCAAATATTTATCTGATTTAGTGATGAAGGAAGCCACAGAATGAGAAGCTAGCTCAAAGCAGAATATGAAAACCTAATACAGTTGATCCTTATTGTTTATAGATTTTGTGCTTCAGAGAATACTCCATGTTTGTATTTTCTTGCTAAAATGTATTTGTAAACCCAAAATCAAGACTCACAGCACTTTCGCAGTCACATGCAGAGTTCCTGCAGACCTGTATATGTCATGTGCCGAGCAGCAAAATGTTTGGGTCACCCAACACACAAGTTCCCAGCTGGATGAATAAGATAATGAGCATTGACTCTATATACATTCAGAGAAAACAAGAATGATGGACTAAAATTGCACAGCTAGATTTTTTTAGAGCTGGTCAATGATTATTAGGACAATACAACTTCTGTACTAGACAGAACTTATTAGCTACTTGTCAATCTTCTCTAAATTTGCATCCCACTTTGCAGAGTCTAAGGCGTAATCAATGTAAAGCCAAACAAAGTTAAAATCACGTAGAGCATCAGATGACTCTTAATCAGGCTTAGTAGACAATGTTGTAGTACAGGGCTTCTCAACTTTGGTAGTATTGACATTTGGGGCCCGTAACTGTTGTGGGGGGCTGTCCTGTATGTTGTATGATATTCTGCAGCAACCCTGGCCTCTACCCACTAGGTGTCAGTAGCACCTCCTCTCCCAATTGTAACAATTAAACGTGTCTCCAAATATAGCCAAATGACCTCTGCAAGACAAAATTGCCCCTGTTTAAGAACCACTAGTCTAGCGTGATTTTAAAAGAAGTTTTTGATGATTTTTCTTGATTTACTCAGATCCGTTCTGGCTGCTATAACAAAATACCATAAACAAGATCATATATAAAAAACAAAATTTGGCCGGGCGCGGTGGCTCAAGCCTGTAATCCCAGCACTTTGGGAGGCCGAGATGGGCGGATCACGAGGTCAGGAGATCGAGACCATCCTGGCTAACACGGTGAAACCCCGTCTCTACTAAGAAATACAAAAAATAGCCGGGCGAGGTGGCAGCGCCTGTAGTCCCAGCTACTCGGGAGGCTGAGGCCGGAGAATGGCGTGAACCCGGGAGGCGGAGCTTGCAGTGAGCTGAGATCCGGCCACTGCACTCCAGCCTGGGCTACAGAGCGAGACTCCGTCTCAAAAAAAAAACAAAAACAAAAACAAAAAAAACAAAATTTATTTCTTACAGTTCTGGAAGCTGGGAAGTCTGAAATCAAGGTGTCAGCAGATTTGGCATCACTGAGGGCTCATTTCCTGATTCACAGATGGCACCTTCTAACTGTGTCCTCACATGGAAGAAACATCACAGCAGCCTTCTGGAGTCCCTTTTATATAGAATGGAGCACTAATCCCATTCTACAGAACATCATCCTCATCATCAATCACTTCTGAGAGGCCCCAACTCCTAATAGCATCACATTGGTGATGAGTTTTCAACATACGAATTTGGTGAGGGGGACACAAACATTCAAATTATAGCACTCTGAGAAAGGAAAAGAAAGGTATCCTTTTCCCACATTTGCAAGCATATAGGTTTGAAATCTTCTGCACATGTATCATAATTTGTAGTTATATATATGTGTATATATATATCTGTGTGTGTGTGTGTGTATATATGTGTGTGTTTGTATACATATATATACATATACACTTCACTTGTTTATTTTCTGTCTTGCCCACAGTGGGAGAACAAAGCACAGTGCCAGGAACACAGAAGGCATTCAATAATCATTTCCAGTAGGAAGTCATAAAGCTTGACAGCTTCAGGATCACAGCCTAGGGTGAAGTGTGGGGACTGGGGAGGGGAGCTGCCTGAGGACAGACTGTCCTGCTGAAGCTTATTGCTGCCCACAGGTGACATCTCCCTGTAATCTGTCAGAAGGACTGAGGGGCTGCAATTTATAAGGGATGAGACCCTGAATGAGAAGGAGAGGAGAGATCCAGTTGGAAACCTATCTCCATTTGTACGCATGGGCTGCTAAGGGCTGGGGAATTAGGTGATACTGACATCAGCCAGTGAGGAATTGTCCCAAGGGTGGCTCAGTGAAGATAGCCTGGCCATTAAGGAACTAGGAGGTGGAGGCAGAACAGGCACAACTCCTGACTCCTCTACCGATTAGCTGAACCTCTCTGAGCCTCAGTTTCTCTACCTATAAAATGGGGATAACAATAGGATGACCCTCATAGCACTACTAGGGTGATTAAATGAGAAATATATGTACGACTTCTAGCACAGTGTCTAAGAACACCCTACATTTTAACCAAAAAGGCAGAACCTGAAACCACAGTGAATAGAGGCTGACTATTCAGCTGACTTGGAAGTCCCTCCAGTGCATTGTATTCTTTTTCTGCTGCTAAGAGTTTGGGGGTCCAGTGATACATTTACAGCAGCAAAATCTGCTACTTTCGGCCAGGCACGGTGGCTCACACTTGTAATCCCAGCACTTCGGGAGGCTGAGGCGGGCGGATCACGAGGTCAGGAGATCGAGACCATCCTGGCGAACACGGTGAAACCCTGTCTCTACTAAAAATACAAAAAAATTAGCTGGGCGTGGTGGCAGGCGCCTGTAGTCCCAGCTTCTAGGGAGGCTAAGACAGGAGAATGGCGTGAACTCGGGAGGCAGCGGAGCTTGCAGTGAGCGGAGATCTCCTCACTGCATTCCAGCCTGGGCGAGACAGTGAGACTCTGTCTCAAAAAAAAAAAAAAAAAAAAAAAAAAAAAAAAAAAAATCTGCTACTTTCACTAGTTTATTTTGAAATGTGAAGAAATACCAGTACCCAGTATGCAGTTATATTCAGAAACTTGTTTATTTTAATAGTTACTAAAAATGTATTGAACCCAATCTATGAAAGTAGAGAAACAATAATACAATGTTGCCTTTTTGAAGAGGTCCTACATATTGTATTTCTTTTATATCATACCTAATACAGCCATACAATGTGTGTCCTAAAAGAGTTCATATATGTGCAGAAACTGAGGAGTTGTGGTCTCCACATAGGTGACATAAAGTTTAGCCCAAGACTAATCTTATCTGGTCCTATATCAAATAGTCATGTGGTCTGTATACAGCAAGATATAAATTAATGATCCAACGTGAAAACTGTACTTTTATAATGGAGACATCTTCCACTTTCATTCGCAGTGGTAGTCCTACTGTTAATACCTGATAAGAATTTAAATCAACTTTTTCCATTGCCATCTCCTCTAAATGTAATGACCATCTCCTTCCCTGTTTCTGTGAAAAATGACCAGAAAGTAACTCAGAAGACACACTTGGCTACACTTAGAGTTTCAGTCAATAAAGAGCCAACCAAAGTCCAAATAAAGTGTAATTTTGAAAGGCACAGGCAAAAGCATTATATGCCACACTCTAGATATTTTGGAGATTTCCCTGATACATGCTTTCCAAAAAACACTTTATTTGGGTATGTGCATGGAAACTGGAAATTTTTTTTGTTTATAATGTTTGGATAGAAAATATTTCTGATTTAGAACACTTATTTTGAAAAATATTTTAATACGTCCTTTTGTTTGGGAGATTTAGGGAACAGTAATAATTTTTGCAAAAGGTTTCTGTCTGTTGTTTAAATGTCAAAGTGTCTGTAGAAGCGCTAATGCAGTAGAGTGTAGTCCTGAGATTCAGAGCAAATAGAGCTCTGCTGAAGCAGAGTGCAGCCCATCTCCCTGGTAACCTCAGGACATCTGTGCATTCTGGGTTCAGAAGGGAGGAGGCTCAGGGTCATGAGCACAACTTCTGGAAAAAGTTCCTTCTGCCCCAGTGTTCTTCCAGATCTAAATCATGTGGGCTACCAAAGTGACCTTTGGAGGTACTTTAAAATAATTTACAAGTATACAGAAGGGTTAATGCCCTAAGAAATTCCTGGCTAGCAATGTGTGAAGCACATAGCAAGTTTACCCTACAGACTTAGGTGTGCAAGAATGTCATGTTTATTTAAAGCAAATTCAATTTTAGTTTATGTCTTGATTTGTCAGAGTTTTTGGGAAATTCAATCTCAGGATTATTAGGCCTTCCTATCAGGTCCGGGGTGGTTCTGGCAATCTTATAGAGAGAAGAATGGTTCAAAGGTGTAAGAAGCATTCAGGAGTTTGATCACTCTGTGTTACTTACATGCATTAGCAAAAGCTATATGGTCACTGAAGGTCAGGGGTGCTGCTCCTGCTTCGGTCAACGTATGAGATTCTGATGATATTCATTTTCTGTTATCTTCCAGGATACCCAAGAGGCCTCAGGTCCTCATAGATCTCTGCCCCTTTCTCCTCTGGGGAGACTGTTTTGCTTTCTTATGCTGCTTCTGAAGTACCCTCAGAACACTCTTGCCCTGATGAGCCTTTATCACAGTGGTTCTCTAAGAGTGATCCGGAGCCCAGCAGCAGCAGCACCTGGGAGCTTTTTAGAAATGTAAATCATCAGGCCCTACCCCTGACTGGCTAAATCAGAATCTCTAAGGGCCTAGAAAGAAGTGTTTTAACAAACCCTGTAGGTGATTCTCATGCAAAGCTAAATTTTGAGAAAAACTGACCTATCACAATCCTGTCAATTAACTCAGAGTTTTGAAGATGAAAGTATTAGGCAACTTCTGTTTTCAGCCTTCAATATAGCACTCTCAGCTCTACTCAAGGCAAGGGAAAGGAGAGGCCTGGCCGTATTCAGAAAATAGACACTAAATATAAAACATAAGCATGTTTCATTCTTTCTAACTTTTCTGTAACAGGAAAACAAAAACACAAATTAATATCTCAATAAATATTTTAATAAATTATCCTACCACATAAGGGTTAACTTTACCAATAACAGGTTTCTGAAATAGCAAGTTCCAAGCACGAGATGTGGTAGCAGTGTACTGGCTTGGAATTAGGGGTTAGGAGTGAGACCAGGAAAGCAGGATAAAAGGTGAAAGAAAGGTGCTACATCAAGTATAGGGAAGAAAGATGAGGTTTCCCTGGACCAGTGTCAACTCTTAGAGGAGCTGGTCATCCTAACTTTTGTCTCCAAAAGTGAGGTCTCAGAATGGTTTTCAAGCGGTGATTGTAAAAATGTGCTGACCTACGCTGTTGAACCAACGCATGTGTGAAGCATAAGGAGCCCTGATTGCCCTGAGAGGCTGTGACAGAGCACTAGCTGTCTATGGGTTTTCACTATTTTCTTTTCTCCAGTAGAGTACAGTTGTACCTGGTCATGTGGCCACTTAGCTAGAGACTAACATTTCCTAGGCCCCTTTGAATCTAGATGTAACAAGTGGAGTGTGAACAGAAGTCATGTGTATGTCACTTCCAGGCCTGCACCTTAAAACATGGGACATGAAACCTGCTTTGCACTTTTCCTCCCATGAGGCGGAACAGTGAGGTGCTTGTGACCCATCTTTGACCATACAAATGAGGGCCTCAACCTAGAGTTGAAGCAAGAGAAATGGAACCTGGGTCTCTGAATGGCATGTGAGGCAGAGGAGCCCACCTACCTGTCCTGGATCATTAGGTGAGAGACATCATCTTCCTTAATCTACTGATCTGTTGAGTTCTTTGTTATAGTAACATGTTTTCATGTAACCAATACAAAAACCAAGGGCCCATGTAGGGAATTGAAACCACACTTATAATTCACTGAAGGCCAAATAGCACCAAAGCCCCACAGCACCTGGCACTCAGGAGGTGCTCCATAAATATTAAATAGTTACTAAATGAATGAGTATGGCACCACTAGGAACTGTTGAGGCAAGAGATACCCCATTGTTCCATAAAAAAATCTGCCTGAAACTACATCTAAGTAGTGCGTTACAGTTTACCATGAGAAGAGCAAGCAGCTCACTAATACAGTAACAGTGGGTTAAAATCAAATGGGAATTTTTGTGTGTACAATGTAGAAATGATTGTTAATTACAGAGAAGTCATTTTAGTGTTTTGTGGATGGTAATCACAGTCACCATCATTTTCTAAAACAAAAGACTTACACATGCACAGACATATGCAGACAGGTAAATTTTTTTTTTTAACAAATTTGATGAGACATCATGCTTGCTATGTTGTACATAGTCCATAAGAAACTGAAAACCCATTGCTACAATATGCAGAATGAATACAAAGTAGCTTTTTACTTAATCTGTAAAAGGCATTTTTTTTTTTAACATATGGCATGACTCCAACTCCATTTGCTGAACATTTTTGAGGGCCTACTATGTGAGAGGTATTGTATTAAATACAATGAGGAATTGAAAGATACCAACAAAAAATATGAATAAAGATTTAGGAGGGAGAGGGTGTTACAAAACACAGATATTTAGATTTCCAAGAAATGGCTATTAATTGTATTTGTACAGTCCTGGCTCTGTTGAAACTCTCTGTGGTGTCTCTGTTTAATGCCTATTGCATATGTCGTTCTGAGGTTTAAATGAAATAACATACATAAAGCACATGGTACATTGAGTAACCCCCAGCAAATGCTAGTTTCTTTGTTCATACCCTGTAATGAACAAAACAATAAAACACGTTTTTCCCAGTGTTTTAAAATTTTGAAATAATTATCAAATGTTTTCATTGATGATTTATTCTGGAGCCATAAAAAATATTTTCTGCCTGTCACAAGCCCCTATATATACATAAATATGCTCACACACACCCACATCCAGAGCAAGCAAAGAGTATTATTGCATTTTGCAAGCCAAAGGATAATGGGCTATGAAAGAGATCAATTCTACTCTAGTTAGTTAAGCTGAAAGCTGGTTTATTGGAAAGAAGACCAGTAGCTTAAAAATCAATAGAGAACTAAAAAATAAACACTCATTTCCATTTTCCCCTAGCAATGGGGGCAATTGTTACAATGTCGCTGCTGGCATGGTCACCCTGGAATACCAGATGTGTGCTTAAAAATCTTCATTGGTTTCCTTGACTATCTATTAGTGCCAGACCCTATTTCTGTACCATCTCAGAGCCGCTGAACCCTCATATCTTCAGGCTTGTGCCACTCGCCTGGCTTTCCAGGCAGGCAATTCAAGAGAAATGGCTCATGCAATTCCTGTGGTATGAAAAGCTCCACTGCCAACTGTCAGGCCTCTGAACCCAAGCCAAGCCATCGCATCCCCTGTGACTTGCACGAATATGCCCAGATGGCCGGAAGTAACTGAAGAATCACAAAAGAAGTGCAAATGCCCTGCCCCGCCTTAACTGATGACATTCTACCACAAAAGAAGTGAAAATGGCCGGTCCTTACCTTAAGCGATGACATTATCTTGTGAAATTCCTTTTCCTGGCTCATCCTGGCTCAAAAACCTCCCCCACTGAGCACCTTGTGACCCCCACTCCTTCCCGCCAGAGAACAAGCCCCCTTTAACTGTAATTTTCCTTTACCTACCCAAATCCTATAAAACGGTCCCACCCTTATCTCCCTTAGCTGACTCTCTTTTCTGACTCAGTCCGCCTACACCCAGGTGATTAAAAAGCTTTATTGCTCACACAAAGCCTGTTTGGTGGTCTCTTCACATGGACATGCATGACATTTTGGTGCCGTGACTCGGATCAGGGGACCTCCCTTGGGAGATCAATCCCCTGTCCTCCTGCTCTTTGCTCCGTGAGAAAGATCCACTTATGACCTCTGGTCCTCAGATCAACCAGCCCAAGGAATATCTCACCAGTTTTAAATCGGGTAAGCGCCCCCTTTTTACTCTCTTCTGCACCTCTCTCACTATCCCTCAACGTCTTTCTCCTTTCAATCTTGGCACCACTCTTCAATCTCTCCCTTCTCTTAATTTCAATTCCTTTCATATTCTGGTAGAGACAAAGGAGACACGTTTTATCCATGGACCCAAAACGCCCAGGCTGGTCACGGACTGGGGAAGGCAGCCTTAGCTTGGTGTTTAATCATTGCAGGGACGCCTCTCTCATTACTCACCCACGTTTCAGAGGTGTCTGACCACGCTGCAGGGATGCCTGCCTTGGTCCTTCACCCTAAGAGGCAAGTCTCACTTTTCTGGGGGAGGGGCAAGCACCCCAACCCCTTCTCTCCCTGTCTCTACCCCTTCTCTGCTTTTCTGGGGGAGGGGCAAGAACCCCAACCTCTTATTTTTGTGCTCCGACCTCTTATTTGTGCCCCGACCTCTTATTTTTATGCCCCAACCTCTTATTTTTGCACCCCAACCTCTTTTGTGCCCCGACCTTTTATTTTTGCGCCCAATCCCTTAGTTCCACGCCCTGACCCCTTTCCCGCTTTTCTGGAGGGCAAGAACCCCCGAACTCCTTCTCTCCATATCTCTACTCTTTCTTTTATCTGGGCTTGCCTCCTTCACTATGGGCAACCTTCCACCATCCATTCCTCCTTCTTCTCCCTTAGCCTGTGTTCTCAAGAACTTAAAACCTCTTCAACTCACACCTAACCTAAAACCTAAATGCCTTATTCTACAATGCCGCTTAACCCCAATACAAGCTCGACAGTAGTTCCAAATAGCCAGAAAGCGGCACTTTCGATTTTTCCATCCTACAAGATCTTAATAATTCTTGTCGTAAAATGGGCAAACTGTCTGAGGTCCCTGATGTCCAGGCATTTTTTTATACATTGGTCACTCCCTAGTCTCTGTTCCCAATGCAACTCATCCCAAATCTTCCTTCTTTCCCTCCCTCCTGTCCCCTCAGTCCCAACCCCAAGCATCGCCGACTCTTTCTAACCTTCCTTTTCTACAGACCTATCTGACCTCTTCCCTCCTCGCCAGGCCGAGCTAGGTCCCAATTTTTCCTCACCGTCCACTCTCCCACCCTGTAATCCTTTTATCACCTTCCCTCCTCACACCCAGTCTGGCTTACAGTTTCATTCCGTGACTAGCCCTCCCTGACCTGCCCAGCAATTTCCTCTTAAAAAAGTGGCTAGAGCCAAAGGCATAGTCAAGGTTAATGCTCCTTTTTCTTTATGCTACCCCTCCTAAATCAGTTAGCATTTAGGTTCTTTTTCATCAAATATAAAAAACTTAGCCCAGTTCATGGCCTGTTTAGCAACAACCCTGAGACGATTTTCAGCCCTAGACTCTGAAAGGTCAGAGGCTGTCTTATTCTTAACACGTTTTATTTTATTACCCAATCTGCTCCCAACATTAAATAAAGCTCCAAAAATTAAATTCCAGCCCTCAAACCCCACAATAGGACTTAATGATCCTCGTCTTCAAGGTGTACAATAATAGAGTAGCGGCAGCCAAGTAGCAACTTATTTCTGAGTTGCAATTCCTTGCCTCCACGGTGAGACAAACCCCAGCCACATCTCCAGCACACAACTCCAAACGCCTGAACTGCAGCTGCCAGGGGTTCCTCCAGAACCTCCTCCCCCAGAGGCTTGCTACAAGTGCCGGAAATCTGGCTACTGGGCCAAGGAATGCCCACAGCCTGGGATTCCTCCTAAGCCGTGTCCCATCTGTGCGGGATCCCACTGGAAATTGAACTGTTCATCTCGCCCGGCAGCCACTCCCAGAGCCCCTGGAGCTCTGGCCCAAGGCTGACTGACTCCTTTCCAGAACTTCTCGGCTTAGCGGCTGAAGATTGACGCTGCCCCATCTCCTTGGAAGCCTCCTGGACCATCACAGACACTTTGGGTAACACTTACAGTGGAGGGTAGGTCCGTCCCCTTCTTAATCAATACGAAGGCTAGTCATTCCACATTACCTTCTTTTCAAGGGCCTGTTTCCCTTGCCTCCATAACTGTTGTGGGTATTGACGGCCAGGCTTCTAAACCTCTTAAAACTCCCCAACTCTGGTGCCAATTTCGACAACATTCTTTTTTAGTTATCCCCACCTGCCCAGCTCCCTTATTAGGTCAAGACATTTTGACTAAATTGTCTGCTTCCCTGAGTATTCCTAGGCTACAGCTACACCTCATTGCCGCCTTTTCCCCCAGTTCAAGGCCTCCTTCACATCCTCCCCTCGTATCCCCCCACCTTAACCCACAAGTATAGGATACCTCTACTCCCTCCTTGGTGACTGATCAGTCACCCTTTACCATCTCATTAAAACCTAATCACCCTTACCCCACTCAACACCAATATCCCATCCCGCAGCATGCTTTAAAAGCATTAAAGCCTGTTATCACTCGCCTGCTACAACATGGCCTTTTAAAGCCTATAAACTCACCTTACAATTCCCCCATTTTACCTGTCCTAAAACCAGACAAGGCTTACAGGTTAGTTCACGATCTGCATCTTATCAACCAAATTGTCTTGCCTCTCCACCCCGTAGTGCCAAACCCATATACTCTCCTATCCTCAATACCTCCCTCCACAACCCATTATTCTGTTCTAGATCTCAAACATGCTTTCTTTACTATTCCTTTACACCCTTCATCCCAGCCTCTCTTCGCTTTCACTTGGACTGACCCTGACACCCATCAGACTCAGCAAATTACCTGGGCTGTACTGCCGCAAGGCCTCACGGACAGCCCCATTACTTCAGTCAAGCCCAAATTTCTTCCTCATCTGTTACCTATCTCGACATAATTCTCATAAATACCCACTTACTCTCCCTGCTGATCGTGTCTGGCTAATCTTCCAAACCCCAATCCCTTCTACAAAACAACAACTCTTTTCCTTCCTAGGCATGGTTAGTGCGGACAGCATTCTCACACAAGAGCCGGGACCGCGTCCTATAGCCTTTCTGTCCAAATGACCTTACTGTTTTAGCCTAACCCTCATGTCTGCACGCAGCGGCTGCCACTGCTTTAATACTGTTAGTGGCCCTAAAAAATCACAAACTATGCTCAACTCTCTACAGTTCTCATAACTTCCCAAATCTATTTTCTTCCCCCTACCATTGCTCAGGACCATGCTTATGCTGATAAGGCAGCTAAAAAAGCAGCTAGCATTCCAACTTCTATCCCTCACGGCAGTTTTTCTCCTTCACATCAGCCACTCCCACCTACTCCCCCGCTGAAACTTCCACCTATCAATCTCTTCCCACACAAGGCAAATGGTTCTTAGACCAAGGAAAATATCTTCTTCCAGCCTCACAGGCCCATTCTATTCTGTCGTCATTTCATAACCTCTTCCATGTAGGTTACAAGCCGCTAGCCCACCTCTTAGAACCTCTCATTTCCTTTCCATCATGGAAATCTATCCTCAAGGAGATCACTTCTCAGTGTTCCATCTGCTATTCTACTACCCCTCAGGGATTTTTCAGGCTCCCTCCCTTTCCTACACGTCAAGCTCAGGGATTTGCCCCTGCCCAGGACTGGCAAATTGACTTTATTCACATGCCCCGAGTCAGAAAACTAAAATACCTCTTGGTCTAGGTAGACACTTTCACTGGATGGGTAGAGGCCTTTCCCACAGGGTCTGAGAAGGCCACCGTGGTCATTTCAGACATAATTCCTCGGTTTGGCCTTCCTACCTCTATACAGTCTAGTCAAATCACCCAAGCAGTTTCTCAGGCTCTTAGTATTCAGCGAAACCTTTATACCCTTTACCGTCCTCAATCTTCAGGGAAGGCAGAACGGACTAATGGTCTTTTAAAAACACACCTCAGCAAGCTCAGTCACCAACTTAAAAAGGACTAGACAATACTTTTACCACTTTCCCGTCTCAGAATTCAGGCCTGTCCTCGGAATGCTACAGGTTCCAGCCCATTTGAGCTCCTGTGTGGACACTCCTTTTTATTAGGTCCCAGTCTCATTCCAGACACCAGATCAACTTAAACTGCACCCCAAAAAACTTTCATCCCTACTGTCTTCTGTCTAGTCATACTCCTATTCACCGTTCTCAACTATTCATAAATGCCCTGCTCGTGTTTACACTGCCGGTTTACACTGTTTCTCTAAGCCATCACAGCTGATATCTCCTAGTGCTATCCCAAACTGCCACTCTAAATTCCCTCTTAAAGTAACTAAATAATCTTTGCTGGCAAGGCTATGCTGAACCTCCTTGGGCACTCTCTAATTAGATGTCCTAGGTCCTCCCAATTCTTAGTCCTTCAATATCTGTTTTTTCTCCTTCTTTTATCTTGCGTCTTCTGTTTAGTTTTTCAATTCATACAAAACTGCATCCAGGCCATCACTAATCATTCAATACGACAAATGTTTCTTCTACTGACTCCACAATATCACCCCTTACCACAAAAATCATCCTTCAGCTTAATCTCTCCCACTCTAGGTTCCCACGCCACCCCAATCCCGCTTGAAGCAGCCCTGAGAAACATTGCCCATTCTCTCGCCATACCATCCCCCCAAAAATATTTTTGCTGCCCCAACACTTCAACACTATTTTGTTTTATTTTTCTTATTAATATAAGAAGGCAGGAATGTCAGGCCTCTGAGCCCAAGCCAAGCCATCCCCTGTGACTTGCATGTATAGGCCCAGATGGCCTGAAGTAACTGAAGAATCACAAAAGAAGTGCAAATGCCCTGCCCCACCTTAACTGATGACATTCTACCACAAAAGAAGTGAAAATGGCTGGTCCTTGCCTTAAGCGATGACACTATCTTGTGAAATTCCTTTTCCTGGCTCATCCTGGCTCAAAAACTCCCCACTGAGCACCTTGTGACCCCCACTCCTTCCCGCCAGAGAACAACCCCCCTTTGACTGTAATTTTCCTTTACCTACCCAAATCCTATAAAACGGTCCCACCCTTATCTCCCTTAGCTGACTCTCTTTTCAGACTCAGCCCGCCTGCACCCAGGTGATTAAAAAGCTTTATTGCTCACACAAAGCCTGTTTGAGGGTCTCTTCACACAGATGCGCATGACATTATCAAATCTCTTATTTTATCAATCTCCTACTTCACAGATGAAGTAGGAGATCAGGCCCCCCGGGGCAGAGTTGGGTTTTGCATGGTCAGTATCTTGTCACTATGTCTTCTTTGTCAAGAAGCCAAAGCAGTTTGAGGGTTAGAACAACCTGTTTATAGCTACACAGAGCCTTGCCCAGAAGCTGCCACTAAGACAGATCCCATGCTCTCCGAAGGGACATGTCTCATATAACTAAGCCAGCAAATTATGTCTGCTTGAGAGCTGTGGGTAGCCTAGTGATGCACCACTTTGTATTTTCCTTCTCCCCTTTCCTTCCCTTTTCTTCCTTCTGTCTCACTTTCCTTTTCCCTCTCACTTTCGCTTCCTTGCAATTGCACGTCCTCAATAAAAACATGGCATCTAAGCTTTTTTTGCCCAGGCGTTGTTTCCTGGGGAACATGTGCTAAGTTAGTGTCATATCTCTAAATTTTAAACTTCTGGGCTGGAGCAGTCAGTTGGCTGATACTGGGCTACAAGCCACATCCTTACTGCCAGGGAACTGGGAAAATGAACATCTGACTCACTTATGATGCTATGAAGAGAGGTGGAGTCCTGCCTCTCATCTATTTGGATTAACCCCAAGTAAGAACAGTGTTTGGATTTTGAACAGGCACAATGGTGACAAATGTTCCCTCTGAATCCACTTGGCTTTAGCGGCTCTCTTCCTGCTCCTGGGTTTCTCTGGGTGGAGTGTCTCCCTCTATGCAGTGTCACCCCAGGGTATTTCCTCCACTTCCATCTCCTAACCCTGCCAAGTCAGTCTTCAGCTGTTGTAGACCCTTTGTTCTAGTGTGCTTGTTTTTCCCATGTTTCCCATTAGAAAACATGTTCCATATTGCCTCATTCTTCCTAGCATCCCCATCCCAGAATGTAAAATTTAATTCTCTTTTGCATTTCACAGCCCACAGGCCAACGAGCCGACTCTCACACTTAGCCCTCGCACTGGTCCCTTGTGTGGTTTTGGCATTCCAGTTCTTTGCTTCCCGCAAAGTAAGAGGGGATAGTTTCAGATACAAACAGAAAATGCTGGATATTTTATATCTTTTAAGTAGAGAAAGATTAAAGTCAGAACCAGCAGGAATCTAATTCTTTGGATTTGAACGAAGTGACTAGACATCTCGGCCTTTCTTTTGTAAAGAAGTATCTGGGGAAAGGTCTTGGACTGGCTTCAAAGGGGATTTTCCTGTAACTGTAGATGTCCTGAACTATAGCTCTAGCAGTCTATTTTGCAGCCTAGTCTGGGGAAAATGTACACATTATGCAACTGTTTAAAGATATCAATCATTCAGGTAAACAGAAATGATAATGTTCTTGGTCAGCCCTCACCTGCCAAGATTAGGAGGCTCACTCTCAAATCGTACTCAGGATCTTCGGGACATGTTAATGTTTTGCATTTTGTCTCTCTCATTAACACAGATAATGTGTCTGGTTATGTAGATTCTGTAATGCACAAGGGCACCACATATAAGGGGCATCATTTCCATTATAGACACCATAGATTTATTGTAACAATTTTCTGGCAGATGGGACTGAAGAGTTTTGTTTTAACAAATTAATATACCAAATCCATTTCCCGGCAGAGGTAAGTAAAAAGTTACCTTTGAAGAAGAATGGGCACTTTTCCTAGTTCTTGTAAGAATGTTGTAAGAGGTAGAAAGAGCTCTTTCTGTCACTCCTTCAGCCCAGATGAGTGGACATCATGAGATGCCCTGACTGCTCCTAAGCTGCTTTGTCCTAAGAGTAAACAATGTCATTCACATATTTCCCCAAAGTTCAACCGAAACCAGCTAGAGTGCTTAATGCAACTGAAGGCTTGGAGCTTACAGAGGGGAATTAAAATACAAGAAAGGAAGAAGCAAATATCTTTATATTTCAACTCTCTTTCCTTCCCTTGGTCAGGTCTGCTGCCCATTTGTCTCTTTAGCCCCCAGGGGGATGCCAGGTTTTAGAGATCAGCTTACTGCCTGTACCCATAAGTGTATTTCACTATGTCACAAGGGAGGGGAACATTATCTCCTTATCCCAACCTATCTCCGGCATGATGCCCCTTGAATGCCATGATAATCTCTGCAACAATGCCACTCTGATGAAAATGAAGAGACTCTACTGCACTTGCTAATGTAGCTCAGCTTAGCTTTTTTATATCCTGGCTTGGACATTCTGAAATTTGATTTGTCTTTACCTTTGCATAACAAAAGGGCCATTAATATATTTTCACAAAATAAAATTTAGGCTACTTCTTAGCCAAAACAACAAAAACTTGTCTACATCTCTAGCAGTCACTCCTTCAGAATTACTGGGGTTCAGTCCTTGAAGCCTCTTACTACACATTTAACCAGTATTTAAGGAGCTCCTTTTAGGAGCCAGACCCTGGGCTAAGCACTAAGAATATCAGTCAGAAGCAGGTGTGGCCCAGATTACCTTCCAGCTTGGAGAAAGTGGCAGGTAAATAAATAGGTTCAAGAAATTGGCAAAGGGGTGACCAAGCAAGTATGTAGAGGTTATAGTTGTAGCATGAGGAAATGATTCTTTTCAACCATTGGGTTGAAAGCAAAGGATTATAAAATCTTCAAAAATGAGGAAGTTATAAGCAGTTGGCATGGTAAATAAGAGGCAAAGGATATTCCTGTTAGAAGAGCACACGCAGATGTCGTCAGAAAACCCCAAGCAGCGAGGAATGTCTTAGTATAGAAAGGTGGGGAAGTATCTACCAAGAGACAGAATGAAAACCCTAAGATGTTTCCAGATGAGAAAGGGCCTTTTATGTTGTACCAAGAAGTTTTGACCTCAAAAGAACTGAGATGAAATATTTGAATAATAAGAGAGCTATGATTTTATCCCTGCTATGTGAAGAATTGACATGGTCAAGGCACCAATTCCTAGACTGCCATGGTGGTCCAGGTGAAAAATTACCACTACACGGAGCAGCCCCAGAGCATTTCAGAAGCCGAAATAAATGGATACAGAACATGTTAAGAATTGGGGATCAATAGAATTTGATGACTGGTGGTCCAAGTGAAGGAGAGGGAGATGTGAATGTGGTAGCATCCTGGGTTTGTGGGGAGTGGAGGGCTTTTTTGCAGTATTTTTCTGGGAGAGGAAACACATAGAGAAGCTATGCATGGAGTGGGGTTTGTGGGGAGCTTTCGATAAAATTAGAGTAGTTCAGGTTCTAAAAGTTTTATCATTTCCATGTCTTATGCACCTGAATCCCTCTGGGCATGCCACATTTTCTGCCTAAGGAACCCTCAATAAAACCTTCACAAGGGCTTGAGAGTTGGGACAGGGAATGGTTCCAGGCTTTACCTTTCTACTTCAGGCAGGACAACACCCCCTGCATTTATTCCTTCAATTCCAAATTCTCTTGCTTGTTGTCTTCACTGGCCCACCTCACCACAAGCGACGGACTGGAAATCCAGTTTCCATCCTTTACATCCACACACTCCCAATACATCACCAGGAAAATCCCAATAAAGAGTGAATATGCAGTATTGAACTCTAGAATAAATCAAGTCACATAGTAGAGAAAGTGTAAGTGATATGGATCCATCTAGCTATAGAAACCCTGGTTTTCACTTTGGAGTCAATTACCACCTCCGCAGACATGTCAAGACAGGCAGATAACAGTTAGAACCTATTGTTGCTCAAGCTTGGAGATCAAAAGAAAATAAGCAGAGAAAAAAATATCAAGGAAACCCCCAAAACCTCCCCTGCTGTAGAAATTTTCTTGTGGAGAGGTTAAAAATTTCCTTTGTCAGCTGGCCGCGGTGGCTCACGCCTATAATCCCAGAGCTTTGGGAGGCGGAGGCGGGTGGATCACGAGGTCAGGAGATTGAGACCGTCCTGGCTAACACGGTGAAACCCCGTCTGTACTAAAAATACAAAAATTAGCCGGGCATGCTGGCGGATGCCTGTAGTCCCAGCTACTCGAGAGGCTGAGGCAGGAGAATAGCGTGAACCCGGGAGGCGGAGCTTGCAGTGGGCCAAGATCGTCCCACTGCACTGCAGCCTGGGTGACAGAGCGGGACTCCCACTCAAAAAACAAACAAAAAAAAATTTTCCTTTGTCTTGGGGTAAAATGTATTCAGAAATTTTATCTTACAGCTTGCAAAGTCATTGCTATTTCCTTTTTGCTTTTTTTTTTTTTTTTAAATGTTTAAGTTCAGGTGTACCTGTGCATTTCTTTAACAATACAGTTCATCTGAGTTGGTTTAGACATTCTCATTAAAAAAAAAAAAAAGTTCCAGCAGGGGTCTCTCTTTGCACATGGTACAAAAAAATTCTTAACAGTCACAGTGCAATATTTTTATTTTGCTTATCCATCTTACAATGTAAATGGATGTGATTGCAAAATATGTCAAACTCTTCTTATATTATTAGAAAATCACTGAAAAGACATTAAGTTTCATATTATGATCTGGGAGGTGATTAAACAGGTGTGTTCCCTATGTGATAAATCAACAAGTAGCAAATTTATAATTTAGGTACTTTTATGTTTACATGTTTTACTTTAAAAAGCTTGTTTTTAAGGGTATAGTTCCTAACTTTACTCCTAATCATGTTTCTTTGATTTTTTCATTTCAATTCTCATGTATCTAGAACATTGGGAATTTTGGCCATTTTATTTATGTATTTCATTGAGTTTTATACATATTTTACAAATGATGCTTGGTATGTATGTTTGTAGAGAAATAGAAAAAAAAATTAAAAACATAGCCACAATATTTTTTAAAAACACATATTTTAAACTGAGGATTATCCAGTAAAAGGTTTGTACTGGTTTTTGAATCGTGAACTCTCAGAAAGAGGCAGTCATTGTTGGCACCCAAGTTTATGGGATGGATCCCAAAGGTCAGAGAGATGATGGTTCTGTGATGAGATCTGTGGCTTGGTCTGTACTTCTGATGAAAGCAGGTCAGCAGTGCCTCTGGCTGAACACGTGGGCCTTCCTAAAGAGGTTTCCTCATCCAGGCTGTCAACCAGTGGACTTATTCTTAGCAGAAGAAACAATGACCTCAAACCACCCCTTGCCGTGTTAGCAAATCACACCCAAAATACAGTGAAAGAAATGCCTGTCATTTAAAAAAAAAAAAAATCCTATTATAGGCGGGGTGCAGTGGCTCATGCCTGTAATCCCAGCACTTTGGGAAGCCGAGGTGGGAGGATCATGAGGCCAAGAGATCGAGACCATCCTAGCTAACACGGTGAAACCTTGTCTCTACTAAAAATACAAAAAAAAAAAAAAGAAAAGAAATTGGCCAGGCATGGTGGCGGCCACCTGTTACTCGGGAGGCTGAGGCAGGATAATGGCGTGAACCTGAGAGGCAGAGCCAGCAGTCAGCTGAGATCACAACACTACACTCCAGCCTGGGAGACAGAAAGAGGCTCCGCCTAAAAAAAAAAAAAAATCCTATTATAATTCGTGGGACCAGATTTCTGCAAAGCACCCAGACTGCTGGTTTTATTTCTATGCTTTAATCTCGAACTTGTGTTATTTTTCTCTTGACTATTTATGACTGCACCTATAATTTCTATTTTCATTCCTTTTGAAATCTCTTATGAAAATCATTTTTTAATTATACAAATGAAGTATTGACATTTTAGTGGCATCTTTTAGTAAAAAATATATTTTCCCTTCCCAAAAAGTTAATATTGGGCCATAAAAACTTCAGTCCTGTCTAACTGATAATAAAACATAGAAAATATCAAGTGAAGATGTTTTATTCCAAATGACATTGCCACTTACTTTTTAATAGTATTAGAGTAATTCCCTTAATTGTTTCATGGAAAAAAATCCATTAAGATCCTTTAATGAAGAAAACATATATTTGTAATGGACCAAATGGCAATGTGCCCTTGTCTGAAGCAATTACACTGTCCAATAAAGGAAGACTCACATTCAAATGTGGTACTTTTGAACACCAAATATTACAAGAATTCCTAGTCAGCAGGATGCTATTCCAAAAGCACTCCACAAATGGTTTTCCCCTTTCTTACTATCTTGTGGCCTCATTCTAAATATCTCTTCAATACTTCTATTAGCATTCTAGAGAGTTTCAACATAGACTTTAACATTCCATGCTTATCTGACCCTGGGCTATTAAAATTGGTAAACATTATGAATCTTCTCATTTGAACATGGCTTTGACTATTCTGTTTCCGCGTTTCTTCCTGCCTTGCTCTTTCTTAATGCGAGCCACGTCTCTGCCCTCTGTTTGGCTTATTGTTTCCCTTCTCTCTTGTTTGTTCAGCTTCTGTACAATCATTTCTCTTTGCTCTGGCCCTTGCTCTAGCCTCGTGTTCATTTCAGCCTCCGCCTTTTTTCCTTTTCAAACGTCTTTGATTCCAGTTGACAGTTTAAGATTTTTTTTTTCTTTTACTTTCCAGAGGCTCCTGTTGCCATAGTGATACTTGATTACGAAGGCCATGACTGCTTCCATTGGCACTCTGGTTGCTATAACAATGCCAGTTAGCTGAGAATTCTGTGGAAACTTGTGAGAAGGATGCTAGTTCACACCTTTCTGTGGGACAGCTTGCCAGGAAACGTTTCTTATTTAATGGTTATTCCTAGTACTAAAACTTAAGTCTGTAAACTTAAGGGCAGCTCATTCTTCAGTAACTGAAAAACAGAGACACCAATATTTACTCTTTACACCATGTAAAATTCCTCTTCTTCCCTCACTTTGCTTGCCCTCTGTTCCTAATCTATTAATTTTTTTTTTTGCATTAAAAATATGTTTGCTATGGACTGAATTGTGTCCTCTCAAAATTCATATGTTTAAGTCTTAATCCTCAATGTGATGGTTTTTGAAGATAGGGCTTTTAGGAAGTAATTAAGGTTAGATGAAGCCATTAGGGTAGGGACCTAGTCTGATAGGTTTGGTGGCCTTATAAGAAGAGGATACATGTTTTCAGTTATAAGTGGGAGCTAAACATTGAGTACACATGGATGCAAAGAAGGGAGCAATGCATACCTAGGCCTACTTGAGAGTAGAGGGCAGGAGGATGGAAATACTGCCTATTGGGTACTATGCTTATTACCGGTGTGATAAGATAATGTGTACACCAACCCCCTACAGCACACAATTTATTTATAGAACCAATTTGCACATGTACCCCTGAAACTAAAATAAAAGTGAAACAAAAAAGAGGGCACTGCAAGAAAGCAGCTGCCTACAAGCCAAGAAGAAAACCCTAACTAGGAACCGAATCAGACGGCATCTTGGTCTCGGACTTCCCAGCCTTCAAAAGTATGAGGAAATACATTTCTGTTGTTTAAGCCACCTATTCTATGGTATTTACGACAGCACAAAATGACTAATATGATACCCTAATATTATTTAACATTAATAGCTCCTAAGTGCTTTTGATTTTAGAGATATCAATTTCTGGGAATATACCTAAGTAAGAGAACCACAGAGTATTGCAATGTGCATTATCAGTCTTTTGTCTTTGAATACTAGATGAACCAGGAGATAAAAATGGACACATTTAGCCAGGCACCGTTGCTCAAACCTGTAATCCCAGCACTTTAGGAGGCCGAGGCAGGCAGATCACCTGAGGTCGGGAGTTTAAGACCAGCCTGACCAACATGGAGAAACCCCATCTTAAATCCAAATTAGTCAGGCTTGGTGGCACATGCCTGTAATCCCAGCTTCTTGGGAGGCTGAGGCAGGAAAATTGCTTGAACACAGGAGGCAGAGGTTGTGGTGAGCTGAGATCGCCCCATCGCACCAAACAAAACAAAACAAAAACCAATGGAACCAATGGATACATTGATTGAATTTTTGTGATCCTTTTTGTTGTTACAGCTTTTTTAATCTCAAAAATATTAAGAAATATGTAACTATTTCCATCTTTATAGATAGTATAACTCGCCCATGAAAAGCTGTACAAAATTTTTCTTTTGTTGCAATTGTGTTACCTCCCTAGGTTGTTAAGTTAGACAGCTTGCAATCATTCACACTAGTCCTCCCATTTGTGCCACTCACATGAAGAAAGTGAGCAGCCACAGCATCAAAGCTTGCTCAGGACTAACATAAAAAGACCTTTTTAGTGACACATGTTCTATTATTCAAAGTGCCAGATGAAGGTCAGTAACTGACCATGCACAACCAGAAAGGAAGAATACAAACTTGACATGTTTCAAAGTGTGTTAAAGATATCAAAACACAGAATTTTGCTAATGTGTTATTGGATCAATTTATTCATCGGTTCCTACATTTGCCTCCACCAAAAGTGTCAATCAAGATAACATTAATTTATTGGAGCAGATGTGAGGCACCACAATATTTTTTAAAAAGTTTCAATATTCTATATTCCCAGGGCATACATTTCCAGAAAATTAAAGGTGTAAATATTCTGGAATTGTTTAATGATTTCTAGAGAATTTCAGGTAAAATGATGTTGCTTGTAGAGTGATATGAAAAGCAGTTTGTGGTTATTATAATTGTTCTAATTGTGCTACAAAACTAGTTTCTTTTATCATAGAACAAGAGCCCCTCTGTTATTATTAATAACAATACCAACTTCCTATTATGTACCAGGCACTATATTAAGTAAGTGATACCTATTATCTTTCCCCCTCACCCCCCCCACCGAGAGGGAGTCTTGCTCTGTCACACAGGCTGGAGTGCAGTGGTGTGATCTCAGCTCACTGCAACCTCCACCTCCTGGGTTCAAGTGATTCTCCTGCCTCACCTCAGGAGTAGCTGGGATTACAAGCGTGTACCACCACACCTGGCTAATTTTTGTATTTTTAGTAGAGATGTGGTTTCACCATGTTGGCCAGCTGGTCTCAAACTCCTAACATCAGATGATCTGCCCGCCTCAGCCTCCCAAAGTGCTGGGATTACAGCTGTGAGCCACCACACTTGGCCAGACACCTATTATCTTTAATTCTCACTATAGACTTGAAAGCTAAGAAACTAGTAGATGGGGAAATTGAAGCTCTGAGAATTAAGGTAACTTGCCTAACTTGGTCACATTTGCAATATTTCCCTTCAGGCTCAGGAAAGTAAACTGACACCACAGCCCAAAACATGATCAGTCAAAGAAGCATACCAGGAACCCTACGGTTGGCCCTATATTCAGTTGCATACATTCTGGAATCACAATAACTAAATCCAACTAACTGAACAATTGTTACAAATTAACATTATCTTTAATTTGGCTTGTTGGTGGTTTATTTCTTATACTATCTAGGCATCCTTCCCCACTTAATGAACCAGGTAGAATGTGGCTGAAGAATGCAAATAAGATTTATGAAACATTAAGTTATTTTTAGATTAGGTTTAATTATTTAAGGAAACTTCAAACTGGAAATGTAGAAACTTTGATCTCTGCTGCGGCTCTGAGTGACTGAATTGCTGAAAGTGTGTGTGTGTGTGTGTGTGTGTGTGTGTGGAGAAAAAAATAGCAAATGAGCAAGAATAGGAGCAGAGTGACTCAAGAGGAATCAGATCTGTTGCTGTATTTTGTAATTTCATTAGTCATTTTATGAGTAACGGATTAGAAATTATTGCAATATATAACCACAACCAATTTGAGGACATCTGCATATTACTAATTGACATATAATATAAATAAATGGCCCTTCTGAGTGTTGTGACTTTGCATACACTGTGGTTTCTGGGAACCCCAAGGTATAAATGATTCTGTCTAATACCTGGGTTTCTTAGACCAAACCTTTCATGTTTCTTAAGGGGGAAAAAACCCTCATCAATAAAATTTTCTTCAAAGAACTGTCTTTTCTTTGAACATGCTCATGTCATACTGAGTTTCTCCATAGAAATAAGAGGATTCTCAAATTTCTAAGAGATGCTCTCACTGAAAGGATGGTAGAGATTGGAATTTTAGAGATAATATGGAGAAAGGCCAGACTAACCCAGTGGGAAATGAACCAATGTTTTGTAGATTATTGGGCTATTCATCACCTGGTCATTGTTCCCTCTGCTCTAGCTACTTTCATGAACTAACCCCAGAAAGCAAGAAACAGAGGGTGTCTTCTTAGTGCTTAAGTCTTGGGTCATCCAGAGTGCATCCCTCAGGTTACTGTTTAGAATACAGGAGCACTTGCAATAAGAAGCAATAACCTTCCTTGAATTATCCCTAGAAATTAGCAAATTGGGAAGTGCTATGGGTATAGTATGGTAAGAAAAGGAATAGGTGAAGAATCAAGAGGCCTGCTTTCTTATCCCAGCTTTCTCATTCTAGGAACAATTTTGAGCCAACTAGTTATTATTTCTGGGCTTTAGCTCCTTCTAAAAATGTAGGGGTGTTTCAGGTAAAGCTTTGACAGTGTCTCCATTACTAATACTATGGCTAATAACTGAAAAATAAACAGTCTGCATTTCTGCTCCTCAGAGAAGGATGATGTACACTTGTCCCCTGGGGACAGGAAACCGTAAAGCATTCAAGGGAGGAATGGCAACTGACTGTGTAAATGAGCTTCTGGTTCCTTGACTATAGGATCCTGATGCTTTGGACTGTTAAAGATCTTTCTTAATAACTTATTTACACCCCCTTGTTGCAAAAAGTATTTGAGGTGACTTAGATAACTAACAAATTAAAATAATTTGAAGTAATTGGACTAAGAGGAAAATGAACTTAGTCCAAGACCAGCACATCAAATATAAAGAGGTGGAAAATTGGATTCTAATCTTCCTGTAGGTGAATTAAAAAGAATAGTCAACTACAAAACTCATTGTATCTCTAAGTACTGTGTGTGGAAATGCTCGCTGTAGCATAAGTGGAGGTGAGGTACTTTGGACAGTTATTCCTAGAATTGAAGTAAGAGATTGTATTAGTTCATTCTTACATTACTATAAATAAATACTGGAGACTGGGTAGTTTATTGTAAAAAGAGGTTTAATTGGCTCATCGTTCTGCAGGCTGTGCAGGAAGCATAGTGGCATCTGCTTCTGGGGAAGCCTCAGAAAGCTTCCAATCATGGTGGAAGGCATAGGGTGAGCAGGCATCTCAAGTGGTGTGAGCAGGAGCAAGGGAGTGAGAGGGGAAGCGCTACACTTTTACATGACCAGATCTTACAAGAACTCACTATCATGAGGATGATACCAAGAGGGATGGTGCTAAACTATTCATGAGCAATCCACCCCCATGATCTAATCACCTCACACTAGACTCCACCTCCAACCTTGGGAAATACAATTCAACATGAGATTTGAGTGGGGACACATATACAAACTATATCAGAGATGTTTCTCATGGTTTCTTACAAAGGAGAGATATGTGATATGTCATAGTGGTTTTCAACTGGGATATGTATAGAAGAGGTCCTTGATAATATACAGAATTATATGTTAGCATATAGAATCATAATCCTAAGCGACAGTCTCAGGCTTATGATTCAGTAGCTTTGCATGTGTGCATTTGACAAGAGCCTCAATTATTATTATTATTATTTTTTTGAGATAGAGTCTCACTCTGTTGCCCAGGCTTGAGTGCAATGGCACGATCTCCACTCACTGCAAACTCTGCCTCCCAGGTTCAAGCGATTCTCATGCCTCCCAAGTACCTGGGACTACAGGAGCATGCCACCACACCTAGCTAATTTTTGTATTTTTAAGAGAGACGGGGTTTTGCCATGTTGGCCAGGCTGGTCTCAAACTCCTGGCCTCAAGTGATCTGCCCACCATAGCCTCCCAAAGTGTTGGGATTACAGGTGTGAACCACCACGCCTGGCCAAGAACTTCAGATGCTTTTGATGTAGTCAAATCCATGGACATGCTTTGGGGAAACCACTCCTCCAAAAAAGATGATGTTGAGTTTCAAGGGATATTTTTTCAATGCATTCTTCAATAGAAGCAGATGACATAATGGCAAAAAACAATTAAATTAAACTTTATGTGGTCAAAAAGAATATACAGTCTGGGTACACAGCTCTCTGGGGTTCACGTTTGATCCTATGTTAAAATATAAAATATCAAGAAGGATTAAAATATAGGTAACTCGTTATTTTGAGTTTAAAGGTACTCCCTTTATAATAAAAGGAGGCTGGTAGCAAACAACTGCATTGTTAGATAGAGTTCATTGAATATCATGTGGAAAAGTGTCTTTTATTTTGGTTCAGGTTGATTAATCCAAGCCCTACATACTTCATAGGGGAACTGAGATTTAGGATTGGCTTCTTGACTCTCATTTGTCTGCAGTTCCTGAAACACTTGAAGCCGAGTTTTTAAATTGTCAAAGTATCTCTATGTGGCCACCCCTCTGAGGTTGGAATTTGGCAAGCAAACTCTTTGTTTTTGATTCTTTCTCTTGGTCCTCCCCCTTCCTGCCATCCCTTGGTCATTTGGTCATTTTCACTGTTGGTTTGCCTCAATTACCACTTTTTTTGTGTGTGTGGCAACTTTATTGAGGTATAATTTACATGCCATAAAGTCAGCCTGTTTAAAGCATAAAATTCTTTTTTTTTTTTTTTTTTTTTTTTTGGAGACAGTCTTGCTCTGTCTCCCAGGCTGGGGTGCAGTGGCGTGATCTTGGCTCACTGCAACCTGATGGGGATCTCACCACGTTGCCCAAGCTGGTCTCAAACTCCTGAGCTCAGGACATCTGTCTACCTCAGCCTCCCAAAGTGCCAGGATTACAGACATGAACCATCACACCCTGCCTAAAACATACATTTCTATGGCTTTCAGTATATTCAGACTTGTGCAACCATTGCCACAATAAATTTTAGAGCATTTTCATCACCTCAACTCCTCCTAAAACCTATATACTTCTCAGCTATCACAATTGGTTAACTGCCCCTTCCCTCCAATGCTAGGACACCACTAGTTTATTTTCCACCTCTACAAATCTGCATATTCTTGACATTGCATATAAATGTGATCATATAATGTGGACTTCACTTTCTTTTGTGGAGTCTCCCTTCTTCTAACTCTTTTTCAGCCTCTGGTGCTAGTTGGTCTTTTTAAAATTTATTTATTTGTATATATTCATAGGGTACAAGTGCAATTTTGCTGCATTGATATATTGCATTGTGATGAAATCAGGACCTTCAGTGTATCCATCACTGGAGCAAAAGACATTGCAGCACTAGGCAGCTAGTTGGTCTTAAATTAGAGCACTAGGAATGGAAAAAGTTTCCAATCCTATTTTAGGAGATATCTGAAAGGTAATTACAATCTCTGTTTAGAAATTTTCTTTATTTTTCCTTCTTTTGGCATTTCTTTTAGTCTGTTTTATTAAAAGGCCTTATCTATGATTATCACCTCAGGAGGCGACTGGGTTCAGGAAAGGTAATGGAGGCACAGGAGAAAAAAATAAAACCTCTGTGTCACAGGGATGATGATGATTATTATTAACGAATAAATTTTATTCTTTAGAGAAGCTTTAGGTTTAGAGGAAAATTGAGCAGAAGGTATGGAGATTTCCCATATAGCCCCTGTCCCCACACATGTGCAACCTCCCCTACTACCTACATCCTGAACCACAGTGGTGGTGCAATTTGTACAATTGATAAACTTACCGTAACACATCATTATCACCCAAAATCCATAGTTGAAATTTCAGTTCATTCTTGATATTGTACATTCTATGAGTTTTGGCAAATGCACAGTGGCATGTATCAACCATTGTAGCATAATACGTTAGCATACAGAATAGATTTATTGCCCTTCCTTACAGCAGAAGTTTTTAATTTTAATGAAGTCCAGCTCAATTATTTTTTTCATGAATCATGCCTTTGCTGTTTTATATAAAAAGCTGTTGCCATACTCAAGGTTACTTAGGTTTTCTTCTGTTATTTTCTAGAAGTTTTATAGTTTTGTGTTTTATGTTTATGTCTATGAACCACTTTGAGGTTTTTTTTTTGTTTGTTCGTTCGTTTGTTTGTTGTTTTTTTTTGAAAAGGGTATAAATTCTGTGTCTAGAGTCTTTTTTTTTTTTTTTTTTTTGCATGCCAATATCCAGTTGTTCCATCATCGTTTTTTTTTTTTTTTTTTTTTTTTTTTTTTTGAGACAGAGTCTTGCTCTGTCGCCCAGGCTGGGGTGCAGTGGCCGGATCTCAGCTCACTGCAAGCTCCGCCTCCCGGGTTTAGACCATTCTCCTGCCTCAGCCTCCCGAGTAGCTGGGACTACAGGCGCCCGCCACCTCGCCCGGCTAGTTTTTTGTATTTTTTAGTAGAGACGGGGTTTCACCGTGTTAGCCAGGATGGTCTCGATCTCCTGACCTCGTGATCCGCCCGTCTCGGCCTCCCAAAGTGCTGGGATTACAGGCTTGAGCCACCGCGCCCGGCCTCCATCATCGTTTTTAAAAAGACTATTTTTGGTCCATTGTACTGCTTTCACTCTTTGCCAAAGATCAGTTGGTGATACTTATATGGGTTTATTTCTGGGTTCTCTGTTCCATTTGATCTGTTCTATTGATCTAGCTGTCTATTCTTTCACGAATACCACATTATCTTGCTTACTGTAGCTTTATAGTAAGTCCTGAAGTTGGATAGTGTCAGTCCTCTGACTTTGTTTCTGCCTTCAATATTAAGTTGGCTTTCTGGGTTTTTTTTTTTTTTTTTTTTGCCCCTCCATATAAACTTTAGAATGAGTTTGTTAATATTGACAAAATAACTTACCAGAATTTTGATGGGATTAAATTGAATCTACAGATCAAGTTGAAAATAATTGATATCTTGACAATATTACATCTTTCTATCCATGAACATGGAGTATCTCTCCATTTATTTAATTCTTCTTTAATATCTTTCATGAGAGGTTTATAGTTTTTCACACATAATTATAAAATTATAAATATAAAGAAGCATAACATGCAACTTATAATTTAAAAATAATTAATATAATTATAAAATAATATATTTTTAATTATTCTGTTCGATTTATACCTAAGTATAAATTTTTGGGTGCCAATGTAAATGATAATGTGTATTTAGTTTCAAATTCCACTTGTAATTTTTGCCCATAAATAGAAAAGCAATTGACTTTAATATGTTAACTTTATCCTGCAACCTTGCTATAATTGCTTATTAGTTCCAAGAGTTTTTTACAGATTCCTTCAGATTTCCTATAGAGATGATCGTGTAATCTACATACAAGATGGTTGTATTTCTCCCTTCCCAATCTAAATACTTTTTACTTCATTTTCTTGTCTGTCTTAATTAGCTAGTACTTCCAGTATGATGTTGAAAAGCAGTGGCAAAAACAAACAAACAAACAAAAAAACTTTGTTTTGTTTCTGATCTTACAGAAAAGCTTCAAGTTCTCACCGTTACATATGACGTTGGCTATAGTTTTTAAGTTTTTTTGTAGTTTTTAGGTTTTTTGTGTTTTTTTTTTTTATGTTCTTTATCAAGTTGAAGAATTGCCCTTTAACCTAACTTGCTAAAACTTTTTGTCATAAATGGGTGTGGATTTTGATAGATGCTTTTTCTGCATCTATGTATATTGTCAAATGATTTTTCTTCTTTAGTCTGTTAATGTGATGAATTAAATTAATTGATTTGTCAATGTTGAAACAGTCTTAGATACCTAGGGAAAAATAAATCCCTGTTGGCTGTTATGTATAATGTTTTATATTCATTCTTGGTCAATGTACTAATATTTTATTGGAGGTTTTTGCATTGATGTTGCTGAGAGATATTAGTCTGTAGTTTTCATTTCCTATAATATCTTTGGGTTTGGTAGTACGTTAATGCTGCCCCATAGAAGGAATTAGAAAGTATTTCCTTTGTTTCTCTGTTCTGAAGGAGATTGTAGAGAATTTCGAGCAATTTTAAAAAGTATTGCCTTTGTTTCTCTGTTTGAAGGAGACTGTAGAGAAATTGGTGTAATTTTTTCTTAAATTTTTGGTAGGAGTCACTGATGAAATCATCTGGACCAAATTTTTCAGTTTTGGAAAGTTATTAATTATTGATTCAATGTCTTTAATAGATATACAGCTATTCAGATTATCTATTTCTGCTTGTGTGAATTTTCACAATTGTGTCTTTCAAGGATTTGGTTCATTTAATCTAGGCTATCAAATTTGTAGGCATAGAGTTGTTCATAATATTCCTTCATTATCTTTTTAGTGTCTATGAGGTCTGTAGTGATATCTCCTATTTATAATATTTGTAATTTGTCTCATCTCTTCTTTTTTTTTTTTAGTTAGCCTGGCTAGAGGTTTGTCAATTTTATTTATCTTTTCAAGAAACTATCTTTTGTTTGTTGATGTTCCTAATCTATATCCTCTTTTGAATTTTATTCATTTCTGCTCTAATTTTTATTACTTCTCTGCTTACCTTGAATTGTATTTGCTCTTCTTTTTCTAGTTCCCTAAGGTAGAAGCCAAGATTGTGGATTTTAAATTTTCCTTCTTTTCTAACATACACTTTTTTTTTTTTTTTTGAGACAGAGTCTCGCTCTGTCACCGAGGCTGGGGTGCAGTGGTGCGATCTCGGCTCACTGCAAGCTCAGGTTCCCGGGTTCACGCCATTCTTCTGCCTGAGCCTCCCAAGTAGCTGGGACTACAGGTGCCCACCACCACGCCCAGCTAATTTTTTGTATTTTTTGATAGAGACGGTGTTTCACCATGTTAATTAGGATGGTCTCGATCTCCTGACCTCATGATCTGCCCACCTCGGCCTCCCAAAGTTCTGGGATTACAGGTGTGAGCCACCGTGCCTGGCCTCTAACATATACATTTAATGATAAATATTTCCCTGTAAGCACTACTTTCATTGCGTACCTCAAATTTTGATGAGTTGTGTTTTCATTTTCATTTATTTCAAAATATTGAAAAAATTTCTCCTGAGATTTATTTGACCAATATGTTATTTAGAAGTGTGTAGCTTAACCTCCAAGTACTTTTGTATTTTTCAGCTATTGCTCTGTTATTGATTTCTAGTTTAATTTCACTGTAGGCTGAGAGCAGACATTGTATCATTTGATTAATATCTACCATATTTTTATTGTTTCTATTAGTTTCTCTTATTTTTCTACTTTGTCTTTCAGACTATTTCTGCCTTTTGTGGGTTTTACTAGGCATATTATGTCTTCTTTTTTACATGTCAATTATATCCTTTTAAAAGTAGTTGCCCTAGAGTTTGTAATAAAAATGTACAACTAATCCAAGTTCACTTTCAAATAATATTATAACATTTCACGGATAGTGCAAATAACTTGTAATTACAAAATATTCCTAATTCTTCTCTCCTGTCTCCTCTTTGTTGCTATTCATTTTACTTACACATAAGCATACAAAATTGAATACATTGTTGCTATTTTTTTGCTATTATTTTGAAAAAACTTATTTGTTAGTTCGATCAAGAATAAAAACAATGAATGTATCACATTCATTTTACCTTCACTTGTTCATTCTCCAGTGCTCTTCCTTTCTTAATATAGATTTGAGTTTCTGACCTACATTATTTTCCTTCTCTCTGAAGAACTTACTTTAACATTTCTTGCAAGGCATGTCTATTAACAACAAATTGTCTCAATTTTTGTTTGTCTGGGTCTTTATTTCCTCTTCACTTGTGAAGAAAAATTCTGCAGCTACAGAATTTTTGGTTGATAGTTTTCTTCTCTCAATGCTTTTAAATATTTCACTTTCATACAGATGATTTATTCTACATTCCTTTTGTTTATTTAGTTTCTGGGGGGAAGTCTAATGTAATTCTTATCTTTTTTCCTCTATAGGTAAGGTTTTTCCCTATCTAGCTTCTTTCAAGAATTTTTTTTTTTTTTTTTTTTTTTTTTTTTTGGAGGTGTGGAGCAAGATAGCAGAATAGAAGCCTACACTGTTCATCCCCACTGCTGGAACACCAAATGTAACAACTATCTGCACACAGCAAAGCACTGTCACAAGACCCCAAAATCAGGTGAGCAATCACAGTACCTGCTTTTAACTTTCTTTCTTTCTTTTTTTTTTTTTTTTGTGAGACAGAGTCTCACTCTGTCACCCAGGCTGGAGTGCAATGGCATGATCTCGGCTCACTGCCACCTCCACCTCCCAGGTTCAAGCGATTCTCCTGCCTCAGCCTCCTGAGTAGTTAGGATTACAGGCATGCACCACCACACCCAGCTAATTTTTGCATGCTTAGTAGAGATGAGGTTTCACCACGTTGGTCAGGCTGGTCTCAAACTCCCGACCTCATGATATGCCTCCTTGGCCTCCCAAAGCTTTTAATTTTCTATTGTGGAAAGAGATATCAAGAAGGGCAGGAGACTTGAATTGCTGATGCAAGGAGGACTTTATCTTGAGTTGGATACCAACTCAACCACAGTAGGATAGGGTACTGGACAGAGTCATGACCCCCTGATTCCAGGCCCTAGCTCCTGGATATAATTTACATACACCCTGGGCCAAAAGGGAACCTGCTGCTTTGAAGGGAAGGACCTAGTCCTGGCAGGATTCATCACTTGCTGACTAAAGAGCCCTTGGCCGTTGAATACCCATCAGTAGTACCCAGGGAGTATGCCATGGGCCTTGGTCTCTGAGACATGCTGGCTTCAGGAGAAACTCAGTACATTCTCAGCTGTGGTGGCTATGATTAAAGACTCCTTTTGTTTGAGAAAAGCAGAAGGAAAAGTAAAGGGGACTTTGTCCTGCATCCTAGAAGCCAGCTAGGCCACGGTGGGGTAGAGTAACACACAGGCTCTCGGGGTCACCAAGTCCAGGCCTAGGCTTTTGGACAGCATTTCTGGACATGCCATGGGAAGAGGGGAGCACACAACTCTAAAGGGTGAGTCCGAGGCTTAGCAACATTTACCACAAACCACATGGATACTGGCAGTGGCCTGGCAGAACTTCCTGTTGATGAGTGGTGGCAGTCACAGGGAGAGGCTTTTCTACCTGTGGTAAGGGAAGGGAAGAGTGAGAAGGTCTTTATATGGTGGTTTGAGTGCCAGATAAGCTGCTGTAGAATAGAACATTAGGTAAATTTCTAAGGTTTTTTCTCCAACCCTGCCACCCAGGCAGCATCTCTGGACATGCCTAGGGCCTGGGGAACTCACCACCCTAAGCAGCATCTCTGGACATGCCTAGGGCCTGGGGAACTCACCACCCTAAAGGGAAGGGCTTTGGAAAAGGGTCAGTGCTGTGCTAACCCAGCAAGCTCCCAGTGGTGGTGACCACAAGAGTGCCTGCATCACCACACCCCCAGTTCCAGGTGGCTCAGCACCGAGAGAGGTACTCCATATGATTAGGAGAAAGAACAAGAGTCTCTGCTTGGCAATCCAAAGAATTCTTATGGATCTTATCCAAGACCATGAAGGCAGTACCTCTATGCATCTGCAAAAGCTACAGCATTATTGGGCTTGGAGCCCAAGTCCCTTTGAATACCTGCAAAGCCTTCCAAAGAAGGACAGGCACAAATAAGCCCAGACGTGAAGATTGCAATAAAGTAACCCTTTGATGACCAGACACTGAAGAACATTTACAAACATGAACACCATTCAGGAAAACATGAAATCACCAAATGAACTAAAGAAGTCACTGGGGACCAATCCTGGAGAAACAGAGATATATGACTTTTCAGACAGATGACTGAAAATAGATCTGTTGAAGAAACTCAAATTCAAAATAACAGAGAAGGAATTCAGATCAGATAAATTTAAATAAAATATTGAAATAATTAAAAAGAATTAAGCAGAAATTCTAGAGCTGAAAATATAATTGAAGTGCTAAAAAAGCAAGTCTTTTAGTAGCAGAAATGATTAAGCAAAAGAATTAATGAGCTCAAAGACAGGCTATCTGAAAATACATCATTAGAGGAGACAAAATAAAAAATAATATAAAACAATAAGGCACACCTACAAGATCTAGAAAACAGTCTCAAAAGCACAAATCTAAGAGCTATTGGCCTTAAAGAGGAGGTAAAGAAGGAGACAGGGGTAGAAAGTTTATTCAAAGATAATAACTTCCCAAACTTAGAGAAAGATATCAACATTAAAGTGCAGAGAGGTTATAGAACACCAAGCAGATTTAACCCAAAGAAGACTAACTTTAGGCATTCAATAATCAAACTCCTAAAGGTTAAGGATGAAGAAAGGACCCTGAAAGCAGCAAGAGAAAAGAAACAAATAACATAAAATCGAACTCCCATACATCTGGCAGCAGACTTCTCAGTGGAAACCTTACAGACTAGGAGAGTAACATGACATATTTAAATTGCTGAAAGAAAAAACTGTTACCCTAGAACAGTATATCTGGCAAAAATATTCTTTAAGTATGAAGGAGAAATAAATACTTTCCTAGACAAACAAAAGCTGAGGGATTTCATCAACACCAGACCTGTCTTATAAGAAATCCTAAAGGGAGTACTTCAATCTGAGAGAAAAGAACTCTAATGAGCAAGAATAAATCATCTAAAGATACAAAACTCATTGGTAATAGTATGCATGCAGCAAAACACAAATTAGTATAACACTGTAATTATGGTGTGTTAACATCTCTTGACTTCATTAGAAATACTAAGAGACGAACCTATCAAAAATAATAACTACAACAACTTTCTAAGATATAAACAGTACAATAAGTCAAAGAAAAACAACAAAAAGTTAAAAATCAGTGGAAGAACTGAAAATGTAGAGTTTTTATTCATTTTCTTTTGGCATATTTGTTTACACAATCAGTGGTAAGTTGTCATCAGTTTAAAATAATGAGTAATAAGATTGTATTTGCAAGCCTCATGGTAATCTAAAACTGAAAAACATCTAATGGATACACAAAAAATAAAAAGCAAAAAATTAAAGCACACTACCAAAGAAAATCACCTTACTAAAAGGAAGACAGGAAGAAAGGAAAGACTGCAAAATAGCAAGAAAACAGATAACAAAATAAAAGGAACAAGCCCCTACTTATCCATAATAACATTGAATGTAAATGGACTAAACTCTTCAATCAAAAGATACAGAATGGCTGAATAGTTGAAAAACAAACCCCAATGATCTCTTGCCTACAAGAAACACCCTTCACCATATAAAGATACACAGATAATGAAAATAAAGAGATGGAAAAAGATATTCTATGTCAATGAAAACCAAAAAAGAACAGGAATAGCTCTACTTCTACCAGAAAATAATAGATTTCAAGAAAAACTGTAAGAAGAGACAAAGGACAAAAAGGTCATTGATAAAGGAGTCAATTAGCAAGAGGATATAATGATTGTAAATATATATGCACCCAACACTAGAGTACCTAGATATATAAAGCAATTATTATTAGAACTAAAGAGGGAGATATGCCCCAATATAATAATAGCTGGAGACTTCAATAGCTCACTTTTAGCATGGGATAGATTTCCCAGATAGAAAATCAACAAAGAAATGTAGGACTTCATCAGCACTATAAACCAAGTGGACCTAATAAATATTTACAGAACATTTTGTCCGATGACTGCAGAATACACATTTGTCTCCTCAGCACATGAATCATTCTCAAAAACAGACCATATGTTAGGTCACAAAATAAGTCTTAAAACATTCCAAATTTGAAATAATATCTAACATCTTCTCTGACCAAAATGGGACAAAACTAGAAATCAATAAAAAGAGGAATTTTGGAAAATATACAAACATATGAAAATTAAATAATATGCTCCTTAATGACCAGTGGGCCAATGAAGAAATTAAAAAAAAATTGAAGAAATTCTTGAAATAAATGATAATGGAAACACAACATACCCAACTGTATGGGGTACAACAAAAGTAGTAATAAGATGGAAATTTATAGCTATAAGTGACTATATCAAAAAAGTAAACCTTCAAATAAATAACCTAACAATGCATTTCAATGGCCTAGAAAAGCAAGAGCAAACTCAACCCAAAATTAGTAGAAGAAAAGAAATAATAAAGACTACAGCAGAAACAAATGAATTTGAAATGAAAAAACAATATAAAAGATCAATGAAACAGAAAGTTGGTTTTTGAAATGATAAAGAAAATTGACAAACCTTTAAGCAAATGAAGAAAAAAGAGAGAAGGCCCAAATAAATAAAGTCAGAGATGAAATAGGAGACTTTATAACTGATACTACAGAAATTCATAGAACCATTAGTGGCTACTATGAGCAACTGTATGCCAATAAATTGGAAAATCCAGAAGAAATGGATAAATTCCTGGATGCATACAACCTACCAAAACTGCCATGAAGAAATTCAAAACCTAAACAGACCAATAGCAAATAATGAGATTGAAGCTGTAATAAAAAGTCTTGCAGCAAAGAAAAGTCAAGGACCCAGTGGCTTTACTGTTGAATTCTATCAAAAATTTAAAGAACTAATACCAACCTACTCAAACTATTCTGAAAAATAGAGGAGGAGGGAATACTTCCAAACCCATTCTCTGAGGCCAGTATTGCCTTGATACTAAAACCAAAGATGCATCAAAGAAAGAAAACTACAGGCCAATATCTCTAATGTATATTGTTTCAAAAATCTTCAACAAAACACTAGCAAACGAAATTCAGCAATACATTAAAAAGATATTTCATCATGACCAAGAGGGATTTATCCCAAGGATGAAAGGTTAATTCAACATATGCAAATCAATCAATGTGATACCCCATGTCAAAGGAATGAAAGACAAAAACTGTATGATTGATTTCAAGAAAGCATTTAATAAAGTTTAGTATCTCTTCATAATAAAATCCTCAAAAAACTGTGTATAGAATAAACCTATCTCAACAGAATAAAAGCCATATATGACAGACCCACAGCTAGTATAATACTGAATGGAAAAACTGAAGGCCTATCCTCTAAATCTGGAGTATGACAAGGATGACCACTTTTACCACTGTTATTCAACATAGCACTGGAAGTCCTAGCTAGAGTAAACAGATAAGAGGAAATGAGGAAGTCAAATTATGCTTGTTTTCAGATGATATAATCTTATATTTGAAAAAACCTAAAGACTCCACACAAAAAACGATTAGAACTCATAAACAAATTCAGTAAAGTTACAGGATACAAAATCAACATACAAAAATCCACAGAATTTTACGTGTTAACAGAGAGCAATCTGAAAATAATCCCATTTACAATAGCCACACATAAAATTACCTAGGAATCAACTTAGCCAAAGAAGTGAAAGATCTCTACAGTGAAAACTATGAAACATTTAAGAAATGGAGGAGGTCACTAAAGAATGGAAAAATATTCCATGTTCATGGATTAGAAGAATCAATGTTGTTAAAATGTCCATACCACCCAAGGCAATCTACAGATTCAATGCAACCTCTATCAAAATACCAATGACATCTTCACAGAATTTTTTTAATCCTAAAATTTATAAAGAAACACACACACAAAAAAAAAAAAAAAAAAAAACCAGAATAACCTATCTTGAGCAAAAAGAACAGAACTGGAAGAATCTCATTATCTGACTTTAAATTATACTACAAAACTATAGTAACCAAAATAGCATGGTGCTGGAATAAAGATACATAGGCCAATGGAACAGAGTAGAGAATTCAGAAGAAAAATTCACACACCTACAGTGAATTCATTTTCAACAAAGGTGTCAAGGACATACACTGGGGGAAAAGACAGTCTCTTCGATAACTGGGGCTGGGAAAACTGGATACCCATATGTAGGAGAATGAAACTAGAGTACTATCTCTCACCTTACACAAAAATGAAATCAAAATGGATTAAAGACTTAAATCTGAGACCTCAAACTATGAAACTATTACAAGAAAGCATTGGGGAAACTCTCCAGGACATTGGTGTGGGCAAAAATTTCTTGAGTAATACCCCACGAGCACAGGCAACAAAAGCAAAAATTGACAGATGGTATCACAGCAAGTTAAAAACCTTCTGCATGGCAAAGGAAACAATCAACAAAGTAAACTCATCAAACTACTCATCTGACAAGGAATTAATAACCGAATATATAAGGAGCTCAAACAACTGTACAGGAAAATATCTAATAATTGGATTTAAAAATGGACCAAAGATTTGAATAGATATTTCTCAAAAGAAGACGTACAAATGGCAAACAGGCATAACAAAAGGTCCTCAATACCATTGATCATCAGAGAAATGAACATCAAAACTAAAATGAGATATGATTTCACCCTCATTAAAATGGCTTTTATACAAAAGACAGGCAATAACAAATGCTGGTGAGTATGTGAAGAAAAGGGAATACTGTTGGTAGGAATGTAAATTACTAAAACCACTATAAAGAAAAGTTAGGTGGTTCCTCAAAAAAAAAAAAAAAAAAAGAAAGAAAAAGAAAAATAGAGCTACCACATGTTCCAGCAATCCCACTGCTGGGTATATACCCAAAATAAAGGAAATCAGTATGTCAAAAGAGATATTTGTACTCTCATGTTTATTGCAGCACTGTTCATAATAGGTATGATTTGGAAGCAACCTAAGTGTCCATCAACAGATGAATGGATAAAGAAAATGTGGTACTTATACACAATGGAATACTAGTCAACCATAAAAAGAATGAGATCCTGTCATTTGCAACAACATGGACAAACCTGGAGGTCATTAGGTCAAGTGGAATAAGTCAGGCACAGAAAAACAAACATCACACGTTCTCACTTATTTGTGGGATCTAAAAATCAAAACAATAAAACATTTGGAGATAGAGAGTAGAAGAATGGTTACCAGAGGCTGGGAATAATAGTGGAGGAAGGGGACTGGAAAGATGCTTGGATGGTTAATGGGTTTAAAAGTTTAAAAGAATAGTAAGACTTAGTATTTAATAGCATGACAGGGTGACTATGTCAATAGTAATTTAATTGTATACTCTATTTTACTTTTTGAGACAGGGTCTTGCTCTGTTAAACAGCCCAGACTAGAGTGCAGTGACATGATCACAGCTTACTGCCATTTCAAGCTCTCAGGCTCAAGCCATCCTCCTACCTCAGTCTCCCAATTAGATGGGACCACAGGCGTGTGCCACCATGCTCATCTAATTTTTGTATTTTTTTATAGAGACGTGGTCTTTCTATGTGGCCCAGCCTGGTCTTGAACTCCTGGGATCAAATGATCTGCCTGCCTCAGTCTCCCAAATTTCTGGGATTACAGGTGTGATATACCACACTAAGCCTAGCTGTACAATTAAAAACAACTAAAAGGCTTGAGGGGATGGATACCCAATTTTCCATGGTGTGATTATTATGCATTGCATGCCTGTAACAATATCTAATGTACCTAGTAAGTATACACATCTACTATAATATAGAAATATTAAAGATTTTTTGGCTTTGATTTTCTGAAATTTGTATAAGACTAACAAATGCATTTTTGTTTTTGTTCCTTTGTTCATTTGCATTTATCCTATTTGGTGTTCTCTGCGCTTCCTGGATCTGTAGTTTGTTATCTGACATTAATTTGAGGAAATTCTCAGTAATTATTGCTTCTAAATACTGCTGTTTCTCTTTTACATCACCTTCTTGTATTTCCATTACACATATGCTACATCTTTTGTAGTTGTTCCACCGTTCTTGGCCAATCCGGTCCGGTTTTTTTTTTTTCCCCAGTCTTTTTTCTACATGGATATTCTGTTTTGGGTTCTTTTTTCAGTCTTTTTTTCAATTTTTGGGTTTCTATTGTCATATCCTCAAGTTCTGAATAGTTTTTCCTTAGCCATGCCCAGTTCACTAATGAAATCATCAAAATAATTCATTTCTATTACAGCTTTTTTTTTTGCTCTCATTTTATTCTTAGAATTTTCATCTGTCTAATTATATTATTCATCTGTTCTTGTATGATGTCTACCTCTTCCATCAAAGTCCTTAGTATACTAATCATAGTTTAAAAAAATACATGGACAAATAATTGTAACATTACTGTCAGATCTGACTGTGGTTTTTATGCTTGTTTAGTCTCTCCAAAGTGTACACTTTGCCTTTTAGTATGCTTTATAAATTTTTGTTGAAAGGTAGACATGATATACTAGGTAAAAGGAATGGGCATAAATAGGCCTTTAGTGATGTAGTGATGGGACATTTGTTGGAGGGGAAGTGTTCAATTGTCCTATCATTAAGTCTCATTCTTTTAGTGAACCTGTGTCTGGACTATGAACTTCACCAGTACTTCTCGGTTTTTTCCCATCTTAGAGGGTACAGGAGTTTCATCTTTCCCTTCCCTTCCCTCAGGTAATGCTCTGATAAAACCTCAACAAGTGTGGCTCTGGTAACGTTAGTTCTCCTAAGGACAGGTATTGTTAAGAACAGACTGTTATGGCATATCTCAAAATTGTAACTTTTCCCTTCTTGCCAAACCATGAGGATACTTTTCTTCAATATTTACTGTGAGAATCTAGTGGAGATCCTGGAAGTAAAACTCACAGAAATGTGGGGCCCCTGAAGTTTTTCTCTCTCAGACTTGCCCATGCCGAGCTTCCAGTAATGCATCAATTACAGCTTAAGTTTTTCTACACCAGCACTGGTTCCTGTGGCAGTTTCTGCTCAGGGGTTCCTGCTGTAGTATGTTGTGATTCTCTACATCTGCCTCTCTCCCCAGTTCTCAGAGCAGCAATTTGCCCTGTGACTTCACTTCTCTGATGGGTCCAAGAAGAGTTGCTGACTTTTTTCAGTTTGTTTAGGTTTTAGTTGTTTTTAGGACAAAGTAGCAACTTTTAAGTTCTTCACATGTTGAACTATAAGTTAGAAATTCCTGATGAAATTTATTAGAAGTACATTTTTAGTAAGGGCTGAGCCACAAAATTCAAGGTTATATGGCCAAAGTCGTACTTCATTGGCAGTATCTGTACTACTAAATACTTATTTATTCAACGTGTATCTATTGAGTCCCCCCTAAGCTGTATATTGAGGTCTCTGCAATTTCTGGAGTTACTGGCCATACGACAGAGGACCAGATATGATCATCAAACTCAAGGAGTTAGAGGGAGGCAAGATAGAAGAAAACATGTAATTGCTATTTGAAAAAGAGCAAGTCGTTCCAAACCTGATCTGAGCAAGAATATATCTAGAATAATGTAACTTATGACATTCTTTTGAGGACTGATTAATGCTTAAATAATTTTCTTATAAATTTTAATCGATAAAAATGTGTTCTGGGAAATTAAGTGATTTGCCACCCGGATGACTGTCAGTTAAAAGCCTGGTGATCTTTAAAGAAATATTCTTTTCTTTTTGTATCTGCTTCAACAATAATTATCTAACGATTCTTGGTAACAACACAATTTCTTACCAAGAAAGAATCTTTAAGTTGCTCTACTCTATCACAGACCTTGTTTTCCTGGAAGCAAAGTTATAATGAAATTTTGACACATGCTCATAATGAAATTGGCTGAACGCCCTTTTTTAACATTGCAGTGGAAATTACTGAGTTGTGATAAAAGTCAGTAAAATGATATGGGGAGTACTTGAGTTTCAGAGGTATGGTGGGTAGGTGTGGAGGTGAGGAAGTATTCATCTAGAAGTGATATCTAAGCTGAGTAGAATGAGAAGAAGAAAGGGCAGTGAGGGATGAGGTAGCAACAGTCTGAGGAGGTAGGGAGTAGCAAACAAAAAGGACCTACAAGAGGAAAGGCAATACCTGTGTAGCAGGCCTGTGGCAAACTTGCCCATGTCCCTGGATCCTGAACTCTTCCTAGTTCTCCAGCAGTGCACTTCCACCTGCCTGCATCTGCATCTCTACTGGAGGGCTTTCCCCAGGTGGCAGAGGCCACTTTCCTTCTCCTGTAAAATGCTGGTAAAATGCATGAGAGAAATGACACCCTAAGTATAGCCCTCCATCCATGCCTGGCATAGTTGATTTGTAAATACCAGGTCCTTTTCCCCACAAGTGGGAAAATTCTTAGTGAGTTTTATAATGTTTCCCACTGTTTCCCCACAGGATTTAGTGCCAGCCATCCACTGTGAGTTCTGACTTTCTTTTCCTGTGTTGCGTCACCACTTCCTACCAGTGTTTTCCGTACTTCCCAAATAAAGTACTTGCACTCCAGTCCTTCACAGGGTCTGCTCTGGGGAGCTCAGGCTGAGCAGCCTATTGGGGGTATTGCCAGCAGCTAAGTAACAGAGTGAACCTATAATATGCAAAGAGGCAAAAAGTAAGGTTGGGCCAGAATATGCAGGGCCATATTTAGCACATAAAAATACAGAATGCCCAGTTAATTTATTTTCAGATAAAAAAACAAATTTTTAGTATATGTGCCCCATGTAATACTTGGGATATGCTTATACTTAAACAAAATGCCTTATTTATCTGCAATTTAACTGCATGTCCTGTATTTTATTTGTTGTCAAATAAAATATAAGACATGCATTTTATTTTTATTTCTAGGACTTATTTTTATTTCTAGCTCTTATTTTATGAGACCTAGAAAGAATATGGCTTTATCTGCAGGACAGTTTGGCTCCAGGATGGAACATAGATTTGAGCAAAGTAGAGAGACCCATGAGGAGGTATTACCATTGCCCAGAGGCAAGGCCTGGGCCTGGGGCAGGTAGGAGGATGGGAGAAGTGGACAGAAGGGATAAAGGCATTTGGAAAGCTATCTGCAGCTCTCAGACTAGCTGTCAAGGCAACAGAACTATCTCATTGGATAGAATGGTAGGAGGCTGCCAGAAATGAGTTCAAGATGTCCTGAAAATGCATGATGGTTTAAAGAAAGACACCAAGTCTAGTAGTGAAGGTAATCCCTTCCCCACCTCCGCAAAGCGCTCACAGCCATGGAGTGAAGCACACTTTCTTTTTTTTTTTTTTTAATTTTTTTTTTTTAAATTTATTATTATTATACTTTAAGTTGTAGGGTACATGTGCATAACGTGCAGGTTTGTTACATATGTATACTTGTGCCATGTTGCTGTGCTGCACCCATCAACTCATCATTTACATCAGGTATAACTCCCAATGCAATCCCTCTCCCCTCCCCCCTCCCCATGATAGGCCCCGGTGTGTGATGTTCCCCTTCCTGAGTCCAAGTGATCTCATTGTTCAGTTCCCACCTATGAGTGAGAACATGCGGTGTTTGGTTTTCTGTTCTTGTGATAGTTTGCTAAGAATGATGGTTTCCAGCTGTATCCATGTCCCTAGAAAGGACGCAAACTCATCCTTTTTTATGGCTGCATAGTATTCCATGGTGTATATGTGCCACATTTTCTTAATCCAATCTGTCACTGATGGACATTTGGGTTGATTCCAAGTCTTTGCTATTGTGAATAGTGCTGCAATAAACATACGTGTGCATGTGATATGAACAGACATTTCTCAAAAGAAGCACACTTTCTTAGGCCCAAACATCTAGTACTCTGAATCAGACTGCAGGACTGGCTTTGAATCTGAACGCTCCTCCCAAGCTGCTCTCATGTCTTGTGTTACAATGAGCTCAGCTCAGCCCTATCCCCAAATGGGCTCCTCACCAAAGCCTCAGAAAGGGCAGACATGGTGTTTGATGAATTACCAACTGTGCATGGCAAGGGGCACTAGGAAAAGCAAATTCTCTCATAGTTCACTTTTTGTCTTCCTCTTCTTTTTGCCTGAGATGGACTTTGCCCTATTAGTCTCCATCTATGATATATTAGAGTTCTTTAGAGGGACAAAATGGAATATACATATATACATGTGTATTTTCTTAGTGCAAATATATACGTGCACAAACATGATTTTAACAAAAGAAAGAGGAAATACTCATGACAATTATAGTACCCGTTTCTGCAGCTAGTCACGTGATTGTAGCTGGTATTGATGACTACCTTCTTCTACTGCCCATTTTGTATTCCCTTTGCCTTCAGCAAGCACCTCAGCAGGTCGTGGTTTTTTTCCTGGTGGAATGATCCAAACCTTCATTCCTGAAGGGTCTGGGCTATGTGTAGTCCTACCTGGATTGGGCTGTTGCAGTTTCCCACTGACCTTAAATACAGGGCATGGTAATACTAAGAGATGCCCTAATGGATCTCCTGTATTCCATGCATACTCTTCCTTACCTCCATTGTGGAGTAGTAGACTGGTTTCTTCTTGATAGTCTGGGTCAATCACCCCAGCCAACACTAACTCCCTTTTTAGCCTGTTAACTTAAAGGCAGGAGGAGCTGAAAGTGTCCAGGTGGCAATCTTAACTCCCAGCTTAATGCAATCATTGTTGTGTCTCCTGGTGGCAGTGTTCCTCCCTCTAGAACTAAGACCTCTAGGCTAGCAGAATGAAATGTTGTGGGAACAGGAAGTAAAAATTTTGCTAGTGGATCACTTCCACTTCCACCTCTTGATTCTTGGACCTATGAATCCTGGCTACAGAAGAAACAGTGCCATATATTGGATGCTGATTCAGAGCATACATGGCCTTCTGGAGAACTTTGCTGTGAAAAGTATTGTCACTTAGTTGGCACTATAATTGTGACTTCAAAAGGCCATTCTACCATTCTGTCAACCCAGCTGCTTCAGGATGATGGGGAACATGGTAAGACCAGTGAATTCCATGAGTATGAGCCCACTGCCACACTTCTTAGCTGCAAAGTGAGTGCCTCAGTCAGAGGCAATGTTCTATGGAATACTATGACGGTAGATAAGGCATTCCATGGGTCCACAGATGGTAGTCATGGCAGAAGCATTGCCTGCAGGATAGGCAAACCCATATCTGAAGTGTCTGTTCTAGTGGGGACAACCCTCTGTCCTTTCTATGATGGAAGAGGTCCAATATAATCAACCTACCACCAAGTAGCTGGTTGATCATCCCAGGGAATGGTGCCATATCAAGGGCTCAGTGTTGGTCTCTGCTGCTGGCAAATTGGGCACTGAGCAGTGGCTGTAGCCAGGTCAGCCTTGGTGAGTGGATGTCCATGTTGCTGAGCCCATGTGTATCCTCCATCCCTGCTACCATGGCCACTTTGCTCAGGGGCCCATTGGGTGATGACAGGGGTGACTGGGGAAAGAGGTTGAGTGGTGTCCACAGAATGGGTCATCCTATCCATTTGATTATTAAAATCCTCCTCTGCTGAGGTCATCCGTTGGTGCACCCTGACATGGGATACAAATATCTTTGCAGTTTTTGACCACTCAGAGAGGTCCATCCACATACCTCTTCCCCAAATTTCTTTGTCACCAATTTTCCAATCATGCTTCCTCCAAGTCCCTGACCATCCAGCCAAACCATTGGCTATAGCCCATGAGTCAGTACCTAATCACACATCTGGCCATTTCTCCTTCCATGCAAAGTGCACAACCACATGCACTGTTCAAAGTTCTGCCCACTGGGAAGATTTCCCTTCACTGCTGTCCTTCAGGAATGTCCTAGAAAGGGGCTATAGTGCTGCATCTGTCCGCTTTCGGGTGGTGCCTGAATATCATGCAGAACCATCTGTGAAACAGGCTCTAGTTTTATGTTCCTCTGTTGACTGATCATAGGGAACTCTCCATGAGGCCATCAGTGCAGGCTGAGGGAGAGAAGGCAGGGTAGCAGGAGTGGAGACATGGGCATTTGAACTACTTCCTCATGTAACTTACTTGTGCCTTCAGGACCTGCTCGAACCTGATCAAGTATATACCACTTCCATTTGATGATAGAATGCTGCTGTGCATGACCCACTTTACGGCTAGATGGGTCAGAAAGCACCCAGTTCATGATAGGCAGTTCAGGTCCCATGGTGACTTGATGACCCACAGTCAGACATTCAGTTTCCACCAAAGCCCAGTAACAGGCCAAGAGCTGTCTCTCGAAAGGAGAGCAGTTATCTGCAGAGGATGGCAGAGGCTTGCTCCAAAATCCTAGAGGCTTCTGCTATGATTCACCTATGAGAACCTGCCAAAGGCTCCAAACAGGATCCCTATCTGCCACTCACACCTCACGCACCACTGGATTTACTGGGTCATATGGCCCAAGTGGCAGAGCAGCTTGCACAGCAGCCTGGACCTGTTGCAGAGCCTTCTCTTGTTCTGGACCCCACTCAAAACTAGCAGCCTTTCGGGTCAGTTGATAAATGGGCTGGAGTAACACACCCAAATGAGGAATGTGTTGCCTCCAATATCCAAACAGGCCCACTAGGTGTTGTGCCTCTTTCTTGGTTATAGGAGGGGATAAATGCAGCAACTTATCTTTCACCTTAGAAGGAATATCTCTACAGGTCCCACACCACTGGACCCCTGGAAATTTCACTGAGATAGAAAGTTCCTATATTTTAGTTGGATTTATTTCCCATCCTCTGGCACACAAATGTCTCACCAATAAGTCCAATGTGTTTGCTACTTCTTGCTCACTGGATCTAATCAGCATAATACCATCAATGTAATGGACCAGTGTGATATTCTGCAGAAGTGAAAAGTGATCAAGGTCTCTCTGAATAAGATTACGACAAAAAAAGAGTTGATATACCCCTGAGGTAGGACAGTAAAGTGATATTGCTGGCCTTCCCAGCTGAAGGCAAATTGCTTGTGCTTATGGACAGGAATGGAGAAAAAGGCATTTGCTAAGTCAATGGCTGCACACCAGGTACCAGGAGATGTGTTAATATGCCCAAGCAATGAAACCACGTCTGGTACAGCAGCTGCAATTGGAGTCACCACTTGGTTAAGCTTATGATAATCCACTATCATTCTCCAAGATCCATTTGTTTTTTGCACAGGCCAAATGGCAGAGTTGAATGGGGATGTGGTGTGAATCACCACCCCTGCATCTTTCAAGTCCTTAATGGCGGTGCTAATCTCTGCAATCCCTTTACGGATGTGATATTGTATTTGATGTACTATTTTTCTAGGTAGAGGCAGCCTCAATGGCTTCCATTTGGCCTTTTCCACCATAGTAACCCTAACTCTACCAGTCAGCCAGTGTGGGGGTTCTGCCAGATGCTAAGTACGTCTATGTCAATTACGCATTCTGGCACTGGGGATATGACCACAGGATGTGTCCAGGTACCTGCTGGACCCACTGTAAGTCAGACCTGAGCCAAATTCCTCAGAGCGGTATCACCAAAAATCCATTCTCATTGTGGAGATGAAATAGAAAGCATGTTTGGTATCACACGGCCTTCTCTCTGTGAAGAGCTCTTCAGTTTCATTTCAACTTTCATGAAGGAAATTCTATACCTGTGGGAATCCACTTCAAAAACAACAGACTAAAAAAGAAAAGAGAAATGAAATCCATTATACCAATGGTAGCTTCTCTCTTCTGTTTTGCTCTGTTTCTTCAATTTGTAAAATGCATGCCAAAGACCATTAGGGAATATAATTTGAATTGCTTCACTCCAAAGTTAAAGTGTTGAGAGGAAAAAAAAGAGAAAAACTGCAGCAAAATGGAAACAGGCCTTCTTTCATTTTCTAACACCCGAAATTGACTCTCATTTTCATTTCTGAAGTTGCATTAAGCTTTTTCCTCAAATTAAATTATAAATACTTGTATCTAATGCTAAAAAGGAACATGCATGAGTGGTTATCTAGAAGTCCCATGTTTCCTGCCCACATTCACATACACACACAGGCACAGTAGTGTGTTTTGCTGTAAAAGCCATGCTTTGCACCCCACGTCCAGCACCACTGGCAGTGGTCAAGTGGGCACCCCAGGGTCTATGAGTCTACTCTGTGCCAAGGATCATTTTGTTAATTTAAATATAGTAAATAACCAACTTTCAAATGTGGGAGGACAGAACAATGGTACAGACCTCTGGCCACAGAAGCTTTGGGATCTATTCCCTGTAGTTAAGTGCTTCTTTCTGTGACTGTTTCCCATACCAATGTTGCATACCAAGTATGAGTACCTAGGAGTACTGCTCTTCTCACCTTTGCTGTTATTGAGTATATAAAAATTGGACTGATCTAAAATGTTAATGCTGAAAAGCTGAGGTGGCCCTCACTGACAGCCAGCAGCCTTTGTGTGTTGGTATTGGTAAGTTGGCCAGAACTGGCATCTATAGTCATAATTCCTATAATCGTACACTTTATACACTCAATATTTTCCTTAAGCAATTCATTATATTTCAGCTGCCTGTGGGCTCTGCATACTGCTAAGATGTCAAATATCACCAGAAAACTTATGAATATTATAATGAACAGCCAGATGTCATCTGAACCAGTCTCACCTGATGAGGAAAGTTCTATAGTTATATCTCTCAAATGTGTCAACCAGACTTTCTTCAATGCTATAGTGTCAGGAATTTTGCTGCTTTCTGAAAGAACCTACTATGTTGTTACATGGCTCTAAACAAGGATGTTTCTATTTCTGTTTCTTTTGTTTTCTAAACTGAACTAAAATCTGTCCTATAACATCTAGGCTCTCCCCTTAGTTCCACCATCTTGGACAGAATCCAATAAGTGATTCTGCTGATGAAAACTTGCCCAGAGCAAGTGGTTCTTTCTCAAAGTGTGCATCTCACCTCTCCCTGAACTCATCTCTCTCCTCTCTCTGGATACAGCAGCCCCACCTGATCTTCACACTGAAATCCTATGTGAGATTTCATTTTCAGAATGGGCTCTTGTGTTTCATTCAAGGAGAACCCTGCCTAATCCCATAAGGCACACAGAGAGTGTCCTACCCTGGGCAATCTGTGGACACATGCAGTGAGTGCTTACTCTTCAGGAAGCCTGATGTGATAAACTTAACCTGGTCTATTCCCACAAGCTAACTTACATAAATTAAATCAAGAGAAAGAGAACAAAAGTGTAAGATGCTTTATAGCTTGCTTTTTGTTGGATAATTGACTTTCTATGATTGTGACTTTATAAATTTAGTGGAGAGTAAAGGAAGCTGGCCTGTCATTGCACCAGATGAGAACGGGAAAGATGGACATGAAGTCCTCATTTTCTGTTACCCTTTTTGCTTATAAAGAGACAGCTCACCTCAAGGGGAAAGAAAAAGTGACCAGGTTGTATTGCAGAGTCTGACATGGATGACTCCCTTTGAATATCTCCTTCCTAAGATGGTTTTTTTTCATTCCTGAAATACATAAAGTAAGGTCTCACCTGTCAGGGCTGAGAAACCAGTACAGGTAATATCTGTTACCTCAGTTTTTCTTGAGTAGAAAATGAAGCAACTTCATTCAGAAACTTGACTAATAACTATCTCTTGGCATTTTGAATGTTTTATTCACTGCCATATAAAAAGAATCTATTCATTTAGTTGAGGCCTGGAAGAAAACAAAGTCTTCTATTCTGCTAATATATTCTAGAAGAAGGAGAAGAAGAAAAAGCATGAGAAGAGGAGAAGTAGGTGGATGAGGAGAAGGAAAAGGAAAAGAAGATGAAGAAAGCAGACAGGGAAGGGGAAGAACAGGGGAATGGAAAGGAAGGGAAAATTTCCAGTTCTTTGGATCTGACAGCTAAACCACTTCAGTTGCCTATTAGGCATGAGTGGTCTGTTTGACTGTAGCCCTGCCTAGATAATGAGCAAATAACAATATTAGTCACATCTACCCCTTGTGTCTCACGATGTCTGCTACATTCTGGGGTTTCACTATCCTTGGAATGGGTCCCTCTAGGCTTTGTAGCCTTCCACTGTGGGATTTCTTAGAGGGCCTCGGTGAGGAAGTAAACCAGGGCATGATCTCTATGTGTCCTCAGCCAGACCTCAAAGCTGTGAGAGGTGACAGCATGCTGGCAGCCCTTGCTCACTCTCGGCTCCTCCTCAGCCTCAGCACCCACTCTGGCTGCACTTGAGGAGCCCCTCAGCCAACTACTGCACTGTGGGAGCCCCTCTCTGGTTTGGTTGAGGTTGGCGCCAGCTCCCTCTGCTTGCAGGGAGGTGTGGAGGGAGAGGCGCGGGCGGGAACCGAGACTGCACAAGGTGCTTATGGGCCAGCGCGAGTTCCGGGTGGGCACAGGCTCGGCAGACCCTGCATTCAGAGCAGCTGGCACTGCCAGCCCTGGGCAGTAAGGGGCTTAGCACCCGGGCCAGCAGCTGCGGAGGGTGTGCTGGGTCCCACAGCAGTACTGACCCGCTTGCACCATGCTTGAATTCTCACCAGGCCTCTCGCCAGGCCTCAGCCGCCACCCCTCCCTGCAAGGCAGGGCTCAGGAGCTGCAGCCCACCATGCCCGAGGCCCCTGCCCCACTCCCAGCCTCCCTGATGGGCACCTCCCCCTGCTCTATGGCACCCGGTCCCAGCAACTGCCCAAGGGCTGAGGAGTGCAGGCAAGTGGCATGGGACTGACGGGCAGCTCTGCCCACACCCCAGCATAGCATCCACTAGGCAAAGCCAGTTGGGATCCTGAGTTGGGTGGGGACTTGGAGAACTTTCATGTCTAGCTAGAGATTGTAAATGCACCAATCAGTACTCTGTGTCTAGCTCAAGGTTTGTAGATACACCAATCAGCACCCTGTCAAAACGGACCAATCAGCTCTCTGTAAAACGGACCAATCAGCTCTCTGTAAAATGGACCAATCAGCAGGATGTGGGTGGGGCCAGATAAGGGAATAAAAGCAGACTGTCCAAGTCAGCAGCAGCAACCCACTTGGGTCCCTGTCCATGCTGTGGAAGCTTTGTTGTTTCACTCTTTACAGTAAATCTTGCTGCTGCTCACTCTTTGTGTCCACGCTGCCTTCATGAGCAGTAACACTCACCGCTAAGGTCTGCAGCTTCACTCCTGAAGCCAGTGAGACCATGAACCCACCAGGAGGGATGAACAACTCCAGACACGCTACTTTTAAGAACTGTAATACTCACTGCAAAGGTCTACAGCTTCACTCCTGAAGTCAGTGAGACCATGAACCCACCAGAAGGAAGAAACTCCGGACACACCATCTTCAAGAACTGTAACACTCACTGTGAGGGTCTGCGGTTTCATTCTTGAAGTCAGCGAGACCAAGAACCCACCAACTCTGGATGCATTTTGGCGACCACGAAGGGACTATTGTCTATCACCAAGCAGTGAGACTATAGCCAAGCAGTGAGTACCATCAGACCCCTTTCACTTGCTGTTCTGTCCTATTTTTCCTTAGAATTCGGGGGCTAAATAGCAGGTACCTGTTGGCCAGTTAAAAGCAACTAGCATGGCTGCCGGACTAAAGACATGGGTGTCAGGCTTTCTGGGAAAGGGCTCTCTAACAACCCCCGACTTTTTGGAGTTGGGAGCATTGGTTTGCCTGGAACCAGCTTCCACTTTTCCTGTACTTCTGGACTGAGCTGAGGGTTGACAGGAAAGCCATGCAGCTCCAGGGTCCTGACAAGTTGGTTGACCTTGTGGCCATGAGCAGAACTCTCAAAGGCATGTCACCCAAGCTACACTCGCCCATCTCTCCTATCTATCCTGACCCTTGCCCCCTGGGTCCTAATGCCTAGCAAACAAAGTTCCTCTTACCACTCTTCTCTGAGGCTAGTCCCTCTTTTAAAAATCACTCCCTGTCTCTGGTGTTTTTCTAGCTTCTCCTATAAGAATGACTTCTAGTATAAACTCCAGGACTCTGTTATCTACTTTAGGCACGTGGGCTCACCAATCAGAAGGACATAATTTTTGCCCAAAGTCCCATTGCAGGGGGTACTATCTGGAATTTTAGGATCCCTCCTTGGACTAGCAGGCCTAACAAAAGCTATTCCTGAAGCTAGAATATAGGGAGCCTCAGAAATTGTATCCTTCCTACTCATATGAGGACAAAAGGTGTCACTCTTCCAACACTGGAGATCCCTTTCCTCCCTCAGGGTATGGCCCTCCACTTCATTTTTGGGGCATAACATCTCTATAAGACATGGGTAAGATCCCAATACTAACAGGAGAATGCTTAGGACTCTAAAAGGTTTTTGAGAATGTGTCAGTAAGGGCCACTAAATCTGATTTTTCTCGGTTCTCCTTGTGGTCTAGGAGGACAGGTAAGGGTGCAGGTTTTCGAGAATGCGTTGGTAAGGGCCACTAAATCCAACCTTCCTCAGTCCTCCTTGTGGTCTGGGAGGAAAACTAGTGTTTCTGCTACTGCATCGGTGAGCGCAACTATTCCGATCAGCAGGGTCCAGAGACCATTGCGGGTTCTTGGGCAGGGGTTGTTTCTGCTGCTGCATCGGTGAGTGCAACTATTCCAATCAGCAGGGTCCAGGGACCATTGCGGGTACTTGGGCAGGGGGAAAAACAAAACAAACCAAAACTGCAGGTGGTTTTGCCTTTCAGATGGGAAACACTCAGGCATCAACAGGCTCACCCTTGAAATGCATCCTAAGCCATTGGGACCAATTTGACCTGCAACCCCTAAAAAAGAGGTGTCTCATTTTTTTCTGCACTATGGCTTGGCCCCAATATTCTCTCTCTGGTAGGGAAAAATGGCCACCTGAGGGAAGTACAAATTACAATACTATCCTGCAGCTTGACCTTTTCTGTAAGAGGGAAGGCAAATGGAGTGATACCTTATGTCCAAGCTTTCTTTTCATTGAGGGAGAATACACAACTACGCAAAGAGCTTACAATTTATATCCCACAGGAGGACCTCTCAGCTTACCCCCATATCCTAGCCTCCCTATAGCTCCTCTTCCTATTATTGATAATCCTCCTCTAATCTCCCCTGCCCAGAAGGAAATAAGTAAAGAAATCTCCAAAGGACCACAAAAACCCCCAGGCTATCGGTTATGTCCCCTTCAAGCTATAGGGGGAGGGAAATTTGGCCCAGCCTGGGTACATGTCCCCTTCTCCCTCTCTGATTTAAAGCGGATCAAGGTAGATCTGGGGAAGTTTTCAGATGATCCTGACAAGTACACAGATGTCCTACAGGGTCTAGGGCAAACCTTTGACCTCTCTTGGAGAGATGTCATGCTACTGTTAGATCAAACCCTTTAATGAAAAGAATGCGGCTTTAGCTGCAGCCCAAGAGTTTGGAGATACTTCGTATCTTAGTCAAGTAAATGATAGAATGACAGCCAAAGAAAGGGACAAATTCTCTACCGGTCACCAAGCCGTTCCCAGTATGGACCCCCCCCGGGACCTTGACTTAGATCATGGGGACTGGAGTCGTAAACATCTGTTGACCTGTGTTCTAGAAGGACTAAGGAGAATTAGCAAAAAGCTGATGAATTATTCAACAATGTCCACCATAACTCAGGGAAAGGAAGAAAATCCTTCTGCCTTCCTCGAGTGACTACGGGAGACCTTAAGAAAAATATACTCCCCTGTTACCCAAATCACTTGAGGGTCAATTGATTCTAAAAGATAAGTTTATTACCCAATCAGCTGCAGATATCAGGAGAAAGCTCCAAAAGCAAGCCCTGGGTCCTGAACAAAATTTGGAGGCATTATTAAACCTGGCAATCTCGGTGTTCTATAATAGGGATCAAGAGGAACAGGCCCAAAAGGAAAAGCGAGACCAGAGAAAGGCTGCAGACTTAGTCATGGCCCTCAGACAAACCAACCTTGGTGGTTCAGAGAGGACAGAAAATGGAGCAGGCTAATCACCTGGTAGGTCTTGTTACCAGTGTGGTTTGCAAGGACACATTAAAAAAGATTGTCCTATAAGAAACAAGCTTCCCCCTCATCCATGTCCACTATGTCAAGGCAATCACTGGAAGGTGCACTGCCCCAGAGGACGAAGGTTCTCTGGGTCAGAAGCCCCCAACCAGATGATCCAACAATAGGACTGAGGGTGCCTGAGGCAAGTGCCAGCTCATGTCATCACCCTCATGGAGCCCTGGGTACGCTTAACTATTGAGGGCCAGGAAATTGACTTCCTCCTGGACACTGGCACAGCCTTCTCAGTGTTAATCTCCTATACTGGACAATTGTCCTAAAGGTCCATTACCATCCAAGGAATCCTGGGACAGCCTGTAACCAGGTATTTCTTCCACCTCCTCAGTTATAATTGAGAGACTTTGCTCTTTTCACATGCCTTTCTTGTTATGCCTGAAAGTCCCACACCCTTATTAGGGAGGGATATATTAGCCAAAGCTGGACCTATTATCTACATGAATATGGGGAACAAGTTACCCATTTGTTGTCTCCTACTTGAAAGGGAATCAACCCTGAAGTCTGGGCATTGGAAGGACAATTTGGAAGGGCAAAAAATGCCTGCCCAGTCCAAATCAGGTTGAAAGACCCCACCACTTTTCCTTATCAAAGGCAATATCCCTTAAGGCCTGAAGGTCATAAATGATTACAGGATATTGTTAAACATTTAAAAGCTCAAGTCTTAGTAAGAAAATGCAGCAGTCCTTGCAACACCCCAATTCTAGGAGTACAAAAACTGAATGGTCAGTGGAGACTAGTGCAAAATCTTAGACTCATCAATGAGGCGGTAATTCCTCTGTATCCAGTTGTACCCAACCCCTATACTCTGCTCTCTCACATATCAGAGGAAGCAGAATGGTTCATGGTTCTGGACCTGAAGGATGCCTTCTTCTGAATTCCCCGCCACTCTGACTCCCAGTTTCTCTTTGCCTTTGAGGATCCCACAGACCACACGTCCCAACTTATGTGGATGGTCTTGCCCCAAAGGTTTAGGGATAGCCCTCATCTGTTTCGTCAGGCACTGGCCCAAGATCTAGGCCACTTCTCAAGTCTAGGCACCCTGGTCCTTCAGTATGTGGATGATTTACTTTTGGCTACCAGTTTGGAAGCCTCATGCCAGCAGTCTACTCTAGATCTCTTGAACTCTCTAGTTAATCAAGGGTACAAGGTGTCTAGGTCGAAGGCCCAGCTTTGCCTACAGCAGGTCAAATATCTAGACCTAATCTTAGCCAGAGGGACCAGGGCCCTCAGCAAGGAACGAATACAGCCTAAACTGGCTTATCCTCACTCTAAGACATTTAAACAGTCACAGGGGTTCCTTGGAATTATCGACTTTTGCTGACTATGGATCCCTGGATACAGCAAGATAGCCAGGCCCCTCTATACTCTAATCAAGGAAACCCAGAGGGCAAATACTCATCTAGTAGAATGGGAACCAGAGGCAGAAACAGCCTTCAAAACCTTAAAGCAGGCCCTAGTACAAGCTCCAGCTTTAAGCCTTCCGACAGGACAAAACTTCTCTTTATATGTTACAGAGAGAGCAGGGATAGCTCTTGGAGTCCTTACTCAGACTTATGGGACAACCACACAACCAGTGGCATACCTAAGTAAGCAAATTGATGTAGTAGCAAAAGGCTGTCCTCACTGTTTAAGGGTAGTTGCGGTGGTGGCTCTCTTAGTGTCAGAGGTTATCAAAATAATACAAGGAAAGTATCTCACTTTCTGTACTACTCATGATGTAAATGGCTTACTAGGTGCCAAAGGAAGTTTATGGATACCAGACATAAACAAGGAGTAGCACCAGGTGCTACTCCTTGAGGGACTGGTGCTTCAAATATGTATGTGCGTGGCTCTCAACCCTGCCACTTTTCTCCCAGAGGATGGGGAACCAATTGAGCCTGCCAACAAATTATAGTCCAGACTTATGCCACCCAAGGTGATCTCTTATAAGTCCCCTTAGCTAATCCCGACCTTAACCTATATACCGATGGAAGTTCATTTGTGGAGAATGGAATACGAAGGGCAGGTTATGCCATAGTTAGTGATATAACCATACTTGAAAGTAAGCCTCTTTCCCCAGGGACCAGCACCCAGTTAGCAGAACTAGTGGCCCTTACCCAAGGCTTAGAACTGGGAAAGGGAAAAAGAATAAATGTGTATACAGATAGCAAGTATGCTTATCTAATCCTACATGCCCATGCTGCAATATGGAAAGAAAGGGAGTTCCTAACCTCTGGTGGAACCCCCATTAAATACCACAAGGAAATTATAGAGTTATTGCACGCAGTGTAAAAACCCAAGGAGGTGGCAGTCTTACACTGCCAAAGCCATCAGAAAGGTGAAGGAGAAAAGGCAGAAAGAAACCATTGGGCAGATGCTGAGGCCAAAATTACTGCCAGGTGGAACCCTCCATTAGAAATACCTATGGAAAGACCCTAGGTATGGAACAACCCCCTCCAAGAGACTAAGCCCCAGTATTCCCCAACTGAAACAGGATGGGGACAGAAGGGGCATAGTTTTCTCCCCTTGGGGTGGTTAATGACAGAAGAAAGAAAGAGAGAGACAAAGTCAGAGAGAGAGAGAGGAAGTGACAGAGAGACAAAGCAAAGAAGAAGTCAAAGAGAAAGACAGAGAGATGGAGGTAGTAAAGAAAAAACAGTGTACCCTGTTCCTTTAAAAGCCAGGGTAAAGTTTTGTCTACCCAGCCAAGGTATATTCTTCTTATGTGGAATATTGACCTATGTCTGCCTCCCCACTAACTGGACAGGCACCTTATTCTTTGTAAGTCTCAACATTAACATTGCCCCAGGAAATCAGACCTTATCAGTATCCCTCAAAGCTCAAGTCCATCATTGTAGAGCCATACAACTAGTACCCCTACTTATAGGGTTAGGAATGGCTACTGCTATAGGAACCAGAAGAGCTGGCTTATCTATTTCATTATCCTACTACCACACACTCTCAAAGGATTTCTCAGACAGTTTGCAAGAAATAACGAAATCTATCCTTACTTTACAATCCCAAATAGACTCTTTAGCAGCAGTGACTCTCCAAAATCGCGAAGGCCTAGACCTCCCCACTGCTGAGAAAGGACGACTCTTTACCTTCTTAGGGGAAGAGTGTTGTTTTTACACTAACCAGTCAGGGATAGTATGAGATGCCACCCGGTGTTTATAGGGAAAGGCTTCTGAAATCAGACAATGCCTTTCAAAGTCTTATACCAACCTCTGCAGTTGGGCAACATGGCTTCTCCCCTTTCTAGGTCCCACGGCAGCCATCTTGCTATTACTCACCTTTGGGCCCTGTATTTTTAACCTTCTTGTCAAATTTGTTTCCTCTAGAATCGAGGCCATCAAGCTACAGATGGTCTTACAAATGGAACCCCAAATGAGGTCAACTAACAACTTCTACCGAGGACCCCTGGACTGACCCGCTGGCACTTTCCCTGGCCTAGAGAGCTCTGCTCTGGAGAACACTACAACTGCAGGACCCCTTTATCACCCCTATCCAGCAGGAAGTAGCTAGAATGGTCATCGGTCAAATTCCCAACAGCAGTTTGGGTGTCCTGTTTAGAGGGGGGATTGAGAGGTGACAGCATGCTGGCAGTCCTCGCTTGCTCTTGGCACCTCCTTGACCTTGGCACCCACTCTGGTCACACTTGAGGAGCCCTTTAGTCCACTGCTGCACTGTGGGAGCCCCTCTCTGGGCTGGCCGAGGCTGGAGCCGGCTCCCTCTGCTTGCAGGGAGGTGTGGAGGGAGAGGTGTGGGTGGGAACTGAGGCTGCACAAGGCAGTTGTGGGCCAGCATGAGTTCTGGGTGGACTCAGCAGACCCCGCACTCAGAGTAGCTGGTGCTGCCGTACCCGGGCAGTAAGGGGCTTAGCACCCGGGGCCAGCAGCTGCAGAGGGTGCGCCGGGTCCCACAGCAGTGCCAGCCCACCTGCACCAAGCTCAAATTCTCGCCAGGTCTCAGCCACCTCCCCAAAGGGCAGGGCTCAAGACCTGTAGCCCGCCATGCCCGAGCCTCCCAGATGGGCACCGCCCCCTGCTCCGCGGTGCCCTGTCCCATCGACTGCTCAAGGGCTGAGGAGTGTGGATGCGCAGTGCAGGACTGACGGGCAGCTCTGCCTTTGGTTCTGGCGTGGCATCCATTAGGAGAAGCCAGCTGGGCTCCTGAGTCGGGTGGGGACTTGGAGAACTTTTATATCTGGCTAGAGGATTGTAAATGCACCGATCAGCACTCTTTGTCTAGCTCAAGGTTTGTAAATGCACCAATCAGTGCTCTGTGTCTAGCTCAAGGTTTGTAAATGCACCAATCAGCACCCTGTCAAAATGGACCAATCAGCTCTCTGTAAAACAGACCAATCAGCAGGATGTGGGTGGGGCCAGATAAGGGAATAAAAGCAGACTGTCCAAGCCAGCAGCTGCAACCCACTCAGGTCCCCTTCCACGCTGTGGAAGCTTTGTTCTTTTGCTCTTTACAATAAATCTTGCTGCTGCTCACTCTTTGCATCCACGCTGCCTTAATGAGTTGTAACACTCACCATGAAGGTCTGCAGCTTCACTCCTGAAGCCAGTGAGACCATGAACCCACCAGGAGGGAGGAAGAACTCCAGACGCACTGCCTTTAAGAGCTGTAGCGCTCACTGCGAAGGTCTACAGCTTCACTCCTGAAGTCAGTGAGACCATGAACCCACCAGAAGCAAGAAACTCCAGACACGTCCGAACATCAGAAGGAACAAACTCTGGACACACCATCTTTAAGAACTGTAACACTCACCACCAGGGTCCGTGGCTTCATTTTTAAAGTCAGCAAGACCCAGAACCCACTAATTCTGGACACAGTTGGATCCCCCTTCTTTTTCTTGAACCTTTAACTAAACTCAATCTCGTGGTACCACTTGACTCAGAATCTAATATGGTGCCCCCTAGTATTATTAAGAACTACACTAATCAGCCTGGCTCCTCTTGGGCCAGAACTCCCTGCATCTCCCTGGTATAAATAAAAATAAATGCTGCTCCTCTGGGCCTGGGTTCAGATTTGCTGACATGACTGTCAGCCCTTCTAAGCCAGGAGTTCAAGACACACAGTTGATATGGATTAAATATGTCCCTCCCAAATTCGTAGGTTGAATTCCTAACCCTTATGTGACAGTATTTGGAGATAAGTCTTTTATAAAATTAAGGTTAGATAAAGTGATACATAAGGATCTATCCTGATCCAGTAGAGTTAGCTTCCTTATAAGATGAGACATCAGAATTTTCTTGCTCTCTCTCCATGATGTTAGGACATGGTGAGAAGGTGGCCATCTGCAGGCCAGAAAGAATCCTCACTAGAGACTGAAGATGCCATATCTTGATCTTTGACTTTCCAGCTTCCAGGACTATGAGAAAATAAATTTCTGTCACTTAAGCTATGTAATCTACAGTATTTTGTTACGGAAGCCCAAACAGGGTAAGACAATAGATGAGTAAAACATGTGCCTGTCTCACAGTTTTCCAAAGAATATATAAAAATAACATTGGTTTCCAAGTGTCTATCAATGGACACTTTATAAAGGGTTTTCACAGCCATTATTAAATTAGATCTTAACTGCTGATCCAAGTGGTATATTAAAGTATTAATTTTACAAAGGGAAAAAGATGGAAGGTGATTTGCACAGTATCATCCTGGGAGTCAAAGTCTGAGCTTGTACTCAGATCACTGTTCTTTGCATAACACTAAGTTGCTCTCACAAGTCGACCTTCACATTGTGATACCTTCTGCAAATCTGATAAGGTTTCAATGTCTTCACACAAACATCTACCAAAGTGTTTAAAGGGGGAATTTTTAGTCATGCTTTCTAACCTAAAGGTGACAGATGGGTTTCACCTTGTAGTGACTGCTTGGCATTGGCTGCCAATCCTTTGTATTGACAAAGATTTTGAGATCATGCAACAAACAGTACCTAGATCAACTAACAATGTCTGTCACAAGCACAGGAAGTAGAGTGTACAGCTTGAGAACTTAGGAATACTGATGCTACTCCAACCCTCAGGATGAAAAGGGATGTTTGTGGGTGAACAAAAATAACCTTCCAGTGTGAGGAATAAAAATATTATAAATAAGGTTGGTCAAGGACAATTTTTTTCTCTCTTAGAATTCTTACTTAATTCTCTCTGGTAGCATCTCTGACTTTTCATTCTTCTCTGTTGTTGAGAAAAGTTAGGTCTTCAAAATGAAATTCCAGAAGAAATTCCTCCCATGAAGCTTTATATAGAAGATAATGAGTGTTTGAGGGAACAAAGTCTTTAAGATTTTTACTGTAAATGCAGAAGCAGATTTCATGAAGGACTGATAAGGGGGAAAACTGGTTCTCAAGAACATTCCCAGCAACTGTTTCATAACTGGTAGGACAATTGGACATGTAATCAGAAAGTATACAACTTTGATTACAGTGGATTATACCAAGATACATAATAATTCTACTATGATTATATGTCAGCAGTTAGGCCTCAAAGTCTTTTTTTAGAAAATAATGACTACAAGTTTTACAGGAATAGATCCATGATAACAAGAGACATAAGGAACATGGTAAGAACCCTTTGTGATTGAGGAAGTGGTATCCTGCCCCTCTCCACTCCTCCATTTTAAGTGGAGACAAATTCTTATTGCAGAAGACAGTAAACCACAAAGCACATTCAGCTTTTAATTTGAATTCTTATCATTCAGTCTTGCATAAACTAGACTTATGCTTTCAAAACAGATACATCCCTAAGATTATTTAAGATGTAAAGTAGCTTAAATAAGACTGGCTAATTTGGCAATAGTTACTGGCAGACATAACTTCACATAATTGCTTTTCTTACCTAAAGCTTATAAAATGCCACTTTCATTTACCAAAAATGATGAAGGCTTTCTTATTATGGAAACCAGATATATATTTCTATATCTCGATATAAATAAATATAGATATAGACATGTAGATATATAGAGATACAGATATAGAGATATAGAAATATAGATATAGATATATATATATATAGATATAGATATATATAGATATATATAGATATATGACATCATTTTATGATACAATTAGAATGTTTTAATTTCTCATGCTTTTTTTTTTTTTTAAGTTACGGTTCTAGAAGTTAATGCTTTTTCCATAAACTTTTAAAGGCAATTTTTCTAAAGATCTTGCCTGAGCCGCCTTCTACCTAGGTGCTGTGATCCACATGTTCTCTACACCTAATATTTATGATCCTGAGAAAAGCTCCCTGATAAAGTAAATAATGCAGTTGAATTTCTAACATGGCTCTTTTAAAATGAAGGCAATAACTACAAAATTGTGTGCAAAGAAATCTAGCAAGCTTGTGGCTCTAGCATAAGCATGGAGATTTCATGTAAAAATGAAGGAAGATTCAAATCAATTGTTATCTCAGTGACAGGTTTGTCTTCACTAAAAACATGATGCTTTACCCTTATTTCATAAAATACTTATTTCGAAATAAACAATTGGTTACTCAAATATTCCTTATTTGAAAATAGAGCTCAAAAGATAAGAGAATTAATCTGAATTATAAAAATACACAAATGCCTCAAATTAATTTTTTAAGTCATAGAATTGGACACAAAATACTCCATTGTACTTATAGAAGATGTTAAATTTTTGATACAAGTTATCGGACTGAGAATAATACTATCTTAACTTTATGAGACGCTTTAGTGCTCCCAACTCCCACCTGCTTGTGGCCCAAGAATCCCAAAGCTGAAGAACATGGAGTCCAACGTTCGAGGGCAGATAGCATCCAGCGTGGAGAAAGATGAAGTCCAGAAAAAGACTCAGCAAGTCTGCTCTTCCCAACTTCTGCCTGCTTTATTCTATTGCACTGGCAGCTGATTAGATGGTACCCACCCAGACTGAGGGTGGGTCTGCATCTCCCAATCACAGACTCAAATGTTAATCTCCTTTGGCAACACACTCACAGACACACCCAGGAACAATACTTTGCATCCTTCAATCCAATCAAGTTGACACTCAGTATTAACCACCACACACAAGTTAATTTCTTTCTAACTAGCTCCAAGTGTAGCATTTTTAATCCAAGCAGGCTGCTTTTACCGAAATTTTAGACAATGCCAAAACGAACACTTATTACTTTTTCAAGTGTCCTTTAAGTTTTATTTTCAGTGACATTCAACACTTGCAATTGAACAGTTGTGGTTGGGGAATAATGACTATAGCTGGGTTAAATTTATTTGCCTCCTTTTTTGTAACCAATTCTCTTGGGTAACCTTTATAAACAACTGAAACTAACATTGATTGAGGCTGTTTCAGAAAGCTTCCCCAAACAGTTTTTCTGTTGTTCAACATGAAACTATTAAAAGAATGCCCTATAACATGAGACTTTAAGATCGCTATTTTTTTTTTTTGAGGAATAAATAATTTTAAGGAAGAAACTGAAACTCACATGTTATGTTCTAGCATATAGGCAATTGTCTCTTAACTTTCTTACTAGGATGAATTGTGATGTCAGTTGTTAAAATTTTTCTTATTACACATAGAAAATTATACCATTTATTCTTGATAACAGTACAAATATTAACCCTATGCTACAGGTGAAAAAACTACAGTTCCAAGAAATGAAATGACTTAGCTAGCATCATATCAACAGGAAATAAAAGAATTGAGTCAAGTCCATCCAAATGAGTTTCCTTAGAATAAAAGCAAAATACAATAACCTGAGTAATGACCTGAGATTAAGAAGAATGTTTATCTAGCAATCAATTCTGTAATACCAAAAATAAATTCAATCCTAAGTATTATTTCATTACCAAACATTTTCAAATATCCCTTGGAATTCTTGTCAAACCCTTTCTCTTTTTACTTGTGATAGGGTAATTTACTATCAAACTCAAGGGTTTAAATAATCATTTTCTCTCAATATGTTATTCTTATATTTAAATAATTTGTGCCTATGCCAAAATAAAAATAGCAATTCAATACTTACTTTTTAAAACAAAAATGATACATCATTTCAAAGACTTTCTAAGGCTATTTTTGTTCCTACAAGTGTACTGAGGTAGAGGATTTTATTCTCCAGAATCTCAGGGGGACTGTTTACTAAGAGAACACTCAGAAACAACTGCTTTTCTCAGAAGAAGTGTAGGTCAGAATTTGGGTAGATTTTGAAAGTGGTAGAACCTGAGCTAAAGAATATGAAATGCAAGGGGTGTCGATGAGATGATCATTTGCAAAAACATGGGGGTGAAGAGAGAGACTGACTTTAAAACAGCTGTTTCAAGTGTGAAAACTTGGAGCACAGCTTTATGTTGATGTTGTATGATGCAGTCTGAGATTACTGTGCCACCCCTTTAGGAAATTGCAAAGCAAATGCCCACCTTGTTCTTCAAGTCTTTTGTAGTTTATTTGGTTGTTATTTTGTGCAGAGGTAGACGTCTGACTTTGTGTTTTGTGTAAAAATTCTTTTTGGGTTAAGAGAAAGAGAACATAGAAGTAGCTAGCTAGGTTCTTGAAATGGAGGCTGGCTGGAGCTCACTGAACTGCGAAATCCTGGCTTTTGGTCAACCTTTTAATATTGAAAAATGCTTTCAATATTAAGCCTTTTTATATTAAAACCTTTTAGTGTTGAAAAATGAGGACTTTTTCTATCTTCACACAGGAGTGATAAGACCTGAGCAAGTTTCTTGGTTCCTAAAGTGAATCTCAGCTAAAAGACACAAGAACAAGAACTCCCCGTCATGGTTTAGAATGCCTACATTTCTACTATGGTCATCTTCTCAGCCTGAATTCAAACATCATCAGAAGCCACTTGATTAGTTCACCTTAAGAACCATTATCAAGGGAATCAGAAAGGACCTAAGCCCATTTAATTAGTACATGTGCCCATGTAAGCAACCAAATCAGAAGGAGGCCCTTGTTGGGATGGAATCCTATCAAGCAGAGACACTAACTTAAACTTCTCCATAAGAATGGTCTTGATTAAAACAAAAACAAAAACCAAAAAAACCCCTTAAATGTCCATTGGTTATACTCCCTGAATCTGTAGATATACCAGAACTCATCTGAAATGAAATACTCTGAAGTCCAACTACTACATAGGTGCTCTTTGACTGAGCATCACCCCCATTATTGGCATAATCTTTCATTGACCATGATGATTCAGTCAGACTTGGAATTGCCAAGACTATTCTCTTTCCATTGACTTCACATACCTAAGGGATTATACTCTCTGCTTTGATCTTCAAGTTTGTTAACAATCTTATATCCTTCATTTCCTACACCTTGCTGAGACCCAAACTGCAGGTTTCTGAGAAAATACTACAATTCCTTCCAAAATAACAGGGCTATAATTTCTGTGTAAGAAGCTATGCAGTTACTCATTCCTTTTCAAAAGAATTCCTCCTAAATTTTTATTTCTCCTTATGCTTAATTTTAATTTTAGAAACCTAGGTAAACTTAGAGATATACAGTCTTGTTAAAAAGTAAAATGACATTTATTCTTGAAAGCTGAGGTTCTGAACATTAGTAGTAAAAGATATGTCTTTTGTGAGTCTTCCTGTAACACCTCTTTTTGCTCCCTTTCAACATTTTTAGATTCGATAGCAAACATTTTCCCTAACCTCTTGTTCATTAAGTCCAAATGGAATTCAAGCATATCAACTATGTACTTATATTGTTTATTTTTGTTTTTATTTTTGTTTTTGTTCTACACTAAAGCTAAAAAAAAAAATAGGGGAATGCATTTCAGAAGTCTCTGTACTTTCTGAGATAATACAGTATTACAGCAAACACTAAGTTTATGTGTCAAAAAAAAACCCCAAAAAACAACTAACAAAAACAAACAGGTATAGGAAACATCATCGACTCTATTTGTGAATTGGGTCTATTTCTATAGCATTCCAAAATGTAAATAATGCATGGAGTCCTTCTCTACCCATTCTTATTAATTATTAATTCACAAGTATTTACTGAGCATCTCTATTCTATGTCAAGCACTATATTACATACCAGCCACAAGAGAGAACAAGCTTACAGTTAGAGTTAAATGTTTACAAATCTACAAACTCTTTTTTTTTACATTTAACATTAGTTTACTAAGAGTTGCATGATAATCAACAAGACATATGATGCAGAGAATTATATTGTACTCAGAATGTGATTTGACTAAATATTGTTTTCATTTTTAGTTATATATTTTAATATTATTGAGCTTACTTCTTATATTTACTATTAATCAGGTTACAATTTGACATTTTTATCACTTCCTGGTCAATGCTAGAATCTTACTTTTTTCAATTTTAGTCAGGACAGAAGGATTTATTAACATTTATGAGACCTGAGCACCGAGATAAATATTGTTGGAGAAATGAGTTACAGTTACTACCCTCAAGGAACTTATTATATTTTTGGGATGATAACATACTTAAACAGCTAGACACCAAGATGTAAGCTGTGGTCAACGAAATATGCAAAGTTAAATACTCACATTTATCTTTTTTGATAAAACTACAGATCTTTACTGAAAAACATTAAAAAATAGAAAGACATATGCTCATCACAGATAAGAAAATGTCACTTCTCCCAAAATTGCTGTATGACGTCAAAGCAATTCCTATCAAAATTCCAACAGGCTTTGTTGTTTCTGTTTTAATATTTTTTGACCTTATTGAGGTAAAATTGACAAATAGGAATTGTACACATTTTTTTCTTTTTTGAGACGGAGTCTCACTCTGTCGCCATGCTGGAGTGCAGTGGCGCGATCTCGACTCACTGCAACCTCCACCTCTCAGTTTCAAGCAATTCTCCTGCCTCAGCCTCCCAAGGAGCTGGGACTACAGGTGCATACTACCACGCCCAGATAATTTTTGTATTTTCAGTAGAGATGGGGTTTCACCATGTTGGCCAGGATGGTCTCAATCTCTTGACTTCGTGATCCGCACGCCTCGGCCTTCGAAAGTGCTGGGATTACAGGTGTGAGCCACCGTGCCCAGCCAGGAATTATATACATTTAAGATACACACTTGCTGCTCTGATATATTGTGAAATGATCACCATAATCAAGCTGATTAACAAATTTATGATCCTCACATAATAACTATTTTTCTTTCTTTCATCCTTCCTTTCTCTCTCTCTTTTTTCTCTCTCCCTTTTTCTTCCTTTTTCAGTGAGAGCACTTATGATCTACTCTTTAGCTAATTTCAAGTATACAATACAGTATTGTTCACTGTAGTCACCATGCTGTATATTAGCTATGCAGAACCCATTCATCTTGCACAATCAAAACTTTGTACGCTTTCATCAACATCTCCCTATGTTCCCCTACACAACCACTATGGAGAACAGTTTGCAGGTTCCTTGAAAAACTAAAACTTGAGCTGACATGTGATATTCCACATTTTTCTTATTCATTCATCTATCGGTGGACATTTAGGTTGCTTTCATATCTTGGCAATTATGAATAATGCTGCAATGAACATAGAAATGCAGCTATCTCTTTGAAATACTGAGTAGGAGAAAATTTTTGCCATCTGTCCATCTGACAGAGGTATAATATCCAGAATCTACAAGGAACTTAAACAAATGTACAAGAAAAAAACAACCCACCCCATTTAAAAGTAGACAAAGGACATAAACAGACTCTTCTGAAACGACATTCATGCAGCCAACAAACATATGAAAAAAAGCTAAACATCACTCATCATTAGAGACATGCAAATCAAAACCACAATGAGATACCATCTCATGCCAGTTAGAATGGCCATTATTAAAAAGTCAAGAAACAAGAGATGCTCGTGAGGTTGCAGAGAAATAGGAACGCTTTTACGCTGTTGGTGGGAATGTAAATTAGCACAACCATTGTGAAAGACAGTGTGGCGATTCTTCAAAGATCCAGAACCCAAAATACCATTTGAACTAGCAATCCCATTACCGGGTATACACCTAAAGGAATATAAATAATTCTATTACAAAGATACATGCATGTATATGTTCATTGCAGCACTATTCACAATAGCAAAGACATGGAATCAACCTAAATGCCCATCAAGGATGTGGTACATATACACCATGGAATACTATGCAGCCCTCAAAAGGAACAAGATCAGGTCCTTTGCAGGGACATGGATGGAGCTGGAAGCCATTATCCTCACCAAAGTAACAGAAAACCAAACACCTCATGTTCTCACTTATAAGTGAGAGGTGAACAATGAGAACACATGGACGCAGGGAGAAGAACAACACACACTGGGGCCTGTCAGGGAATGGGGGTGGGGGAGGAAGAACTTTCGAAAAAATAGCTAATGCCTGTTGAGCTTAATACCTAGGTGATGGGTTAGTAGTTGCAGCAAACCACTATGGCACACTTTTACCTATGTAACAAACCTGCACATCCTGTACATGTACCCCAGAACTTAAAATAGAAATAAAAATTAAAAAGAAAAACTGATTTCATTTCCTTTGGGCACATACCCAAAAGTGGGATTGCTGGATTATATGGAAATGAAAAAATTAATAAATATGTGGGAGCTAAACCACATAATCTTGAAGAACCTTTGGGTCGAGGAGGATATCAAAAGGATTTTTTTAAAAAATTCAAGAAAAATGAGAAAACAAAAATACCATATACCAAAACTAATGTGTTGCACCAAAAGTAGCACCAAGAGGGATGCTTATAACAATAAATACCTACATTAAAAAAGAAGGAAGGTCTCAAATAAGCAACCCAATTTACAAGGTTCAGTTCTTTGTACCTCAAGTAACTGAAAAGTCTAAAATTATCAGAAAAAAAAAGCAGAAAATAGAAAGGAAATAAAAAAATAGAAAATGATAAGAAAAAAATCAATAAAATTATGAGTTTTTTAAAAAATAAATGACAAAAATCAACAAATCTTTAGCTAGAGAGAAGACTCGAATAAATACAATCAGAAATGAAAGAGAAGACATTATAATGAATGCCTCAGAAATTAAACGGATCATAAAGGACTATTATGAACACTTATATGGCAACCAATTGGATAACCTAGAATAAATGGATAATTTTCTAGAAACACAAAACCTATCATCATTCAGTCAAGAAATAGGAAGCCTGAACAGACCGCTAACAAATACGGAGATTGAATCAGTAATAAAAATTTCCCAAAGAAAATCCCAGAACCAGACATCTTCATGGGTGAATTCCATCAAACATTTCAAAAAGAATTAATCCAATCCTTTTTAAACTCCTAAACTCCTCCAAAAAATAGGAGGGATATTTCCAAACTCATTTTATGACGTTAGCATTACGCTGATACCAAAGCCAGATAAAGTTACCAAAGGAAAAAGAAAAACCTTACAGGTTAATATCCCTATGAACATAGATAGAAAAAACTTAAGTAAAATACTAACAAAATTAATTTGACAGCACACTAAAAGGATTATACAGCATGACCAAGTATAATTTATCCCTGGGATGCATGGATGGTTTAACATTCAAATCAATCAATGTGGTACATTAAGAGAATAAGAGATAAAAACCAGGTGAACATATTAAAAGATACAGAAAAAGCATTTGACAAAATTTAATACCCATTCATGATTAAAACACAACAAAACAGGTATAGAAGAAACTAACATAGGAAAGGTCATATATGAAATAACTGCAGCTACCATCATAATCAATGGGGGAAAAGTAAAGGTTTTCCTCTAAGATCTGGTACAGAGCAAAGATGCCCACTCTAGCTGCTTCTATTCAACATAGCACTGAGAGTCCTAGCCAGAACATATTAGAGATGAAAAAAGAAAAGTCATCCAAAGAAAGAAGTAAAATTATCTGTTTGCAGATGATATGATCATATATGCAGAAAACCTTAAAGACTCAACAATACATCAAAATGTTAGAACAAATGAATTCACTGAAGTTTTAGGATACAAAATCAACATACAAAAATCAGTGGTATTCCTATATACTAACAACAAGACATCTGAAAACCAAATTAAGAAAAACAATCCCATTTACAACAGCAACAGAACGAACGAAATATTTAGAAAAGACTTGTATACTGAAAACTAAAACATTGATGCAGGAAACTGAAGATGACACAGATAAATGAAAAAACCTCCCTGTGTTCATAGATTAGAAGAATTAAGCTGGGAGTGATGGCTTGTGCCTGTAAACCCAGCTATTTAGGAGACTAAAGCAGCAGGATGCTTGAGGCCACGAGTTCTGGGTAAGCCTGGGCAACACAGCAAGATCCCATCTCAATAATACTAAATTTAAAAATTAGCTGGTCATTGTTGCATGTGCCTTTATTTCCAGCTGCTAGGAAGGCTGAGGTAGAAACATCACTTGAGCCCAAGAATTCAAGACTGTAATCTAAAAATAACAAACGAAAAAAGGATTAATATTATAAAAATGTCCATACTACCCAAAGTGATCCACAGATTGAATGCAATACCTATCAAAGTCCCAATGGCATTCTTTATAGTGAGAAAAAAAATTAAAATTCGTATGGAACTACAGAATACCTCAAATAGCCAATGCCATTTTGAGCAAGAACAAGGCTAGAAATATCACATTTTCTGATTTCAAAATACATTACAAAGCTACAAAACAGTATACTGGCTTAAAAACAGACATACAGTCCAACAGAATAGAATTGAGCTTAGAAATAAATCCATATATTTATGGTGAACTGATCTTTGATAAAGATGCCAAGAAATGCATAATCAAGGAAAGGATAGTTTCTTCAATAAATGGTATTGAGAAAACTAGATATCCACATGTAAAATAATGACATTGGAGCCTTATCTCCTATATTAAAATCTGTAAGACCTGAAACTGCAAAACTAGAAGAAAAGACAGGGGAAAATCTTCTTGGCACTGGTCTTGACAATTTTTTGGTTATGTTACCAAAAGCACAAGCAACAAAAGCAAAAATAGACCAGTGGGATTGCATCAAACTGAAAATCTTTTGTACAGCAAAGGAAGCAATCAAGTGAAAACTAAAGCTAAAGAATGAAGGAACGTATTTGCAAACCATATATCTGATAAAGGGTTAATATCCAAAATACGCAAGGGACTCAACTAAATAGCAAAAGAACAAATAATCCAATTAAAAAATGGACAAAGGATTGGAGTAAACATTTCTAAGAAGACATACAAATGACCAACAGATATTTTAAAAGGAGCTACACATTGCTAATCATCAGGAAAATGGACAACTAAAACCATTAGATGTCACATCATATTTTGTAGAATTACTATTATCAAAAATACAAAAATAATTGTTGATTAGAATGTGGGGAAAAGAGAATGCTTGTACACTGTTGATATGAATGTAAATTGGTACAGCCATTATGAAAAATACTATAAAGTTTCCTCAAAGTTTAAAATAGATCTACAAAGTTTTTAAATTGCGCAATGCTATTAGGAAATTCAATTGTGCACCAGCATACCCATTAAATATAACTTATCTACAAATTACATACACGTATGTCTATACTAATATCTTACATATTATGGGAATTCATAAAAATAGCCATTTTAAATGAGTGAACTTTTAAAAAAATTAACAAGAAACATATGTTCTAATATTTTCTTCGCGCATCACACTAAATCCATTTGCATAGCAACTGAGGTGTGTGCACAGTACTTTGAAGACTACTAAACCTGTTCACCAATGTTTAATGCATTTGACCTTAATATTTAAATAATGAATTTGTAAAGTGAAAGCATGCTCATTGAGCTATTTTACTGATGAATAAATATTTTTCAAAATGCATTGTGAATTTAATAAATACATGTCCGTGTAGGAAAACAACTTAAGAAATATGTTTCCTCAAACTTCAATTTCCCTGAAACAAAATTATGTTATGATTTTATATTGGTAATTGAAATAATATATGGCATGAAATAAGCATCCAAGTTTGGTATTTTAATGGAGAATATAAATATAAGTTTTAGCTGGGCATGAAGCTGGACTATATTTTCTTTGTGTATGGACAAAAACTCGTATTGAAATTCTGGAGGAACATCATATTCCATACAATTAACTAGATAAGGGTAATTACTATCCCTGGAAATTAATGATTTCTTAAGGTAAATTTAAAAAATGAAAAGTTAGAGGAATTCTGTAACTCCATCTCATTTTGCTACAGTTTTTTTTTTGGCAGCAAAAGTGTATCTTTTTAGTCCAACCATAACAAAATCCTGCATCTCAGAGATTATAATGTTGTGGCTATGTTTATGTCACTGATTTTCATACAACTGTTTCAATACATAGAAAATTTGAGAATTTAAAAATAGAAGGGAAAAGTAATATATGGTATAATCTTTACAATCTTTATAATATGTAATATTATATATAATATAATCTTATAATCTTTATAAGTTTTGAGTATAAAATTCAGTGTTGGGAGTCAACTCAAAACATTTTGTTGTATTTTTCACTTTTTTTTGACTCTCCACCAGCACCCACTGCTCAAAACACAAAGACTATTTAAGATGTCAACCCTTTCACATACAATTATTGAGTGTCTATAAATTCCTAGGCACTGAGGCAATTCAAGTAGAAGTACCAACCTTTTCCCCAGAGACTTTGCAATCTAAATGAGGAGACTAGACCACTTATTTTTTAAAAATGTAAAACACTTAAACATTATTTTATTATTGAATTATCTAATGAAAAAATAAGAGAATACATAATATATATTATATAGATAATATGTGGATACAATATATATGATAATCACGTATAGTGGTATGCTGGTAAATGTTTAAGAACTGATGCTCTAGGAAAAAGAAAAGCCTTGTATCTTTTGCCAATTTCTGTAATGTAAATACTTTTATCATGGCCCAACATCAAGGTACTAATGTGAAATCAAGTAGTTTACAAAATTCCTTAAATTTTAAAAACCTGCTCTCATGATCTGGTACACGCCAGTTCCAGAACACCACCACTTAAATGTCTAGTGAGATTAGAAATTAATTCTACGGAATTTGCAGAATAATTCACTTTATTAAGCTTCTACTAAAAGCAAGTACTGTGTTCAGTATTAGAAACAAAAAGATGATTATAGTCTCTGCCTTCAGATTTTATAGTCTAGTAGGAATGCGACTGGAAAAGTAAATCACTAACTGTAAACGTTACCATTAAGTATTACAATAAGGGAAACACAAAGGAGGTAGCAAGTCACTAGGTAATGGATTCAAAAAGCTTCCCAGTGGTGATACTTGAGTTTGATGTTGGACACGGGTAGGAAGTACTTATTGTCAAGCAGTATTGGTGACCTGACTTTGGCAGACCTAACACTTAGGTTAGGCAAAAGCTGTGTTTACAGACATTTTGGAGAATGTCTTATTATTCTTATTTCCTTATAAATCTTTTCAAAGACAAGCATTTGAAGTAATAAGTATCCATATTCAAATCAATTTATAAATGCCAAAAAACTGAGTGAAATAGTGTCTTTTTTGCTAGAGATCAAAATAAAACATCTTAATACCTTATGCCAGCATGTATTAGTCTGTTGTCATGCTGCTGATAAAGACATATCTGAGACTGGGTAATTTATAAAGAAAAGAGGTTTAGCTGACTCACAGTTCCACATGGCTGGGGAGTCTTCAAAATCATGGCAGAAGGCAAATGAGAAGCAAAGTCACATCTTACATGGTGACAGGCAAGAGGGCTTGTGCAGGGGAACTCCCATTTATAAAACCATCAGATCTCATGAGACTTATTCACTACCATGAGAACAGTATGGGGGAAACCGCCCCCATGATTCAATTATCTCCACCTGGCCCCATCTTTGACACATGGGGGTTATTACAATTCAAGGTGAGATCTGGGTGGGGACACAGCAAAACCGTATCACAGCATATACCAAAGTAACTTCCATGGAATGTTAATATCACATTCAAATCAAGATTTCTTGGGTAAGTAAACTTGAAAATATTTAATGAGGAAAATCAATAGGCTACTGCAATTCTTCCCAGGGCATTAAATCTGCTCCTGTGCATTGTGATCTTTTCAGAGCGGGCTATATGTACAAGATCTTCTACAGAGACTCATAGAATTAGTGTTCTAAGAAGCAAACTTCAGGAAAAAGTCCAAATGGCTCATTAACATAATTTTAAAATATATATTTTTTTCAAGAGCAGAGTCTTTGTAGACACATAGTCAAATCAGTAACATCTGTAATTGTCTTTAAGAAAACATGAAAAAAATCACTACACCTGAGTTCCATTTTATAATTTTTCAATTATATCATGGGTAATGCAACACCTGAGAATCCAGAGAAATTTTAAAATTTCTCTAGAACACTAAAGTATTATCAAACGTGAGCAGACATTATACCACTTATTTTTGAAGCTATAATGCTATTTGGTGAGGGAATAAAACAAAATTATGCCCCAAATGTTGGTTCACTGACAGCATCAAGGTTGACTTTACGGACAATTATCTCCATGGTAAGTCTCCAGAATGGCTCTTCTGCCCTCACTTTCTGCAGAGCAGCTTTAGGTCCCACCTTTATAAATTCTTTTCTTACTTTTTAAGGCATTTCTTGGAGGCTCCTAAAAAAAGAAAGTTCTACCCTGAGGATTAGTTAACACTTAGGAGACTTATCAGATGTTTTCTAAATGAGAATCAGCAGGCAACTTGTCCTGGAGAAATAGAGAAGCAATAAGCTTTAGTTTGGAAGAGAGGAGAAAGATTTGTGCACAGTACAAGATTCGCTCAGGAGACAGCAGTCCAGTTTTGGCAAACAGTGAAGAATCTGTGTCTGGATAAGGCATCCTCAAAGTTGAAGTTTCTCTATCCTCCTGGCTTCTCATCTCCTACTGATGCCAACCAAAACTCAAGGGTGATACAGTCTAAGGTCAGCCTTCCAGGAGACAGTGGCGAGTAAAAAAGGGAGAGTAGGGAGGTAGGAGCAAATGAAGCATAAGCAGCATATCTTCAAAGTCAATTAGATTGTGATTGATGCCACCATTTTGAAATTTTCTCTCCCTTATAGATTATGGCAAATGTTTACTGATTACCCAAAATAAAGTATGTCTGATATCTTCAGTATTTTATACTGGGCCAAACAAATGCAGCTCATGACTGGCTGCTTGCTTTTGTAAATGAAGTTTTATTGGCATCCAGCCACACCTGTCTACTTTACAAAGGCAAAGTTGAGTAGTTTCAAGATGACTATGTGTCCTACAAAGTCTAAAATATTTGCTATCTTGTCTTTGACAGAAAACGATTGCTAATCCCTGGTTTAGACAGACTCTTTTTTCTTCTATTCTAATTTACCAGAATGTTTTGGAAGTGACTTAAAGTTTATATTTTTTAAATTGGATTTGTTTTTGAAACAATTCAGAATGTTTTACACTAAAAGTCAAATTATTGTTAAGTTTGTAATAGTGAGGCTAGCACATGCAGCTGAAAAGTGGCAAAATAAAATGTTTTGAAAATATCTTTTTTTAAGACCACAACATCTGGATGTTTCCCAAGAGATACAGAACACCACCTGATTAAATCATTTATATTTAGGCAGGTGCATTTTATAAACACTTTACCTAAAAACAAAGCCTTACAGGTAAAAATAGCAATTTCATGTAACATCTTTGTAAAAAATATTTCTAATTTAAAATATAAGCTTTCTTGCTCTTTTAAAGCACACCAAGAGGTACAAACAAGTAGACAACTCTGTCAGAGATATTGGAAAATTTAAAGAATTTGATATTATCTTTTTTCTTTTCTTTCTTTGGTGACACAGTCTTTGCATTTTAATTATGTGAATGATAGAAGAAATGATTGTGATGTTTTACACAAGGCCTCAAAACTCAGAATAAACAATGTATTTTTCATTTATTATATAGTAGAGTATCAGCCAAGTGGTATGAGTAGTGTTCTGAGTACTTAAGTTGAAATAAAACATATTTCTTGGTCTTTCAATGTCAGTTCTCTTAATGTCAGAATGGTGTTTGGTTCAATATATCATTAGAGCCAAATAGATTAATTTGAAAGGATCTGGGGCTTTGGACCCAACTGGGGCTTGACTGTTGGTCCAACTACTTTCTAGCTTGTCTGAACCTAAATTTCCACCCAATAAAATAGAGATAATATTGGATAATACTTTTCTTGGAGTGGTGGTATGTATAGTGCCTGAAAAAGAATAATGAAATAACTCTTATTTATCAACTGTGTGCCAACCACTAAGCTCAGTGTCATATACTTTACTGTTATTATACCTAATTCACAGATGAGTTAGTTGAGGTGTTAACTTCCAGTTTACAAAGAGCAGCTCCTGATCGTCTAGTGCCTACTGCATGCTGGGATAGGGGAAATTGTATATATTTTCTCATATACCATGCAGTGCCAGGAGGTAGATGCTATTATCATCTCCAGTTTACAAATGAGAACATTAAGATTTAAAGAGGTTAAATAGTTTGCCAAAGTTACACAGCTAGTAAGAGGCAGAACTAGGATCAGAATCCAGGAAGATAAATTCCCAGGTCCTTTGCCTTTAACTTTTACTATACTCCTCAGTAAGGCATAGGTATTGTTGTTGTTGTTTTTATTATTATTACTATTATTATTATTATTATTGCCACAGGTATCAGTTAAACAAAAATCTATGCGCTAAAAACCACAGTGAAGTATATGTTTGAAATTTGACAAACATATTTAGGGAACCAAATAGTTTTAAGTATAATCTCTTGAATTGAGAGCATCCAACTTGGTACTGAATTGCAAAGTAGATATGAAGACAACTTCTAAAAGTCAAAACAGCACTAAACACTCCACCTCTGGATCCACTTCCCTAAGCCTTCAAATAACAAAATTTGAAATTTTTTATTTCAAAGTTATGTTTGCGTTTACATCAAACATCTTAAATAGTATGTGCTGCTGAGAACTGACAAAGCCCAAAGCTATTATGGGCCTTGTCAATTTTCAAGTGCTGAAAAAGTAAGGTGTAGTAATGTTTATGAAAGAACATGATGCCAGATGTACTTAATGTCAGAAAAATCAGTTTGAGTTCCTGTGTTCTTGTAACCTCACTGCAGATTGTCAGCCCAAGTGATATGAGAAAATATATAGCTTGCCTGACTGCCTTTACCCAAATAGTCGATATTATGGAATAGATGGATTAGAATTTCTATTTGAATAGACATCTTTTTCTTTTCTGATTTTTTGTTTATTTACATGGCTGCTAAAATTTCTGTAAATAAATTACATATAGCAGGAAAATTGCTGAAGAACTTTGGTTTTTATTACATTTGGACAAGTTTTGAAGAAAATGTCTTCAAATAATAAAATACAGTGTTCAAAAAAAATCAAATATTTGTTGACCATTCTAAGCAAGCCACTTTGCAAATTCTGCAGGAAGCATAAGACTAGTCCATACCTTGCAACCTGGAAAGAAAATGCTAGAAATGCAAATAGTTAAGGACTAGTCTTTCTTTTTTGTTTTGCATTCTCATGATTCCATTCTTTCTATACTCATAATGTACCATAATTGACCCTTTGTGTCACCCACTCATTGGAGAATTTCTGAACATGTGAGCATGCCACCTGGTGGTAGATAAGTATTTATCAGGCATTTGAAAAAGATCGATTGAAACTTTTTGGGTCCTTTAAGAAAAAAGCAGTATCCTGAGGCTTCTGCTTGCATTATTAATGATTCAACTGATTTGTTCCAATAGTTTTATTTTTTCAGCATCACAGTCAGGTCTTATTCATTATTACCATGTGAATGTTGTTTTAGCAGGTCAGTATAATGAGCTTAAAATAACTAAGGTAAAGTTCTATAGCCTGGGGGATTCCTGTCTTTCTCACTTTGCCTAGGAGCATAATGAGAACTGAAGATATAGTATCTGCAATGCAGTTCCTGATTCAGAGGTCATGTTGAGAGTGGATTTCATAGGTCTTAAAAGCACTGAAATTTCCTTTTTTTTTTTTTTTTTTTTTTTTGCCATTTTAGAGTATTAGATTTGACAATTCAAAACCAGATTCTGAAGAATTTAAATTCCAAATTAATCTGGAAAATTCATAATGCACAAGAACTCATTTTTATGATTACTACATTAAAAGCTTTAAAAGGCAAAATTAAATTTATTCCTAAGTGTAGACATTTTCATAGTAGCTTTGTATTGTTGAAGACAGAAGAGATTAAATTAATACTTCTACAATATACCACAGTATATTGTTTAAAATCTATAATAACATGCTGATTTTTAGAAGAGAACCTTAGCTGTTCCCTCATCAGTATGTAGAGTTGCCAGATAAAATACAGAATGTCCAGTCAAATAATCACAGACAAATAGTATAGTTTTTAGTATAAGTATGACCCATGCAATATTTGAGATATATGTTACTAAAGAGAGTTCCTTGTTTATTTAAATTCCAGATTTACCTGGGAGTCTTGTATTTTTATTTGCTAAATCCGGCATCTGTATCAGTAGGCTAATGTCTTTGAATGGTTTTTCAAGTAGTGCTCATGAGGTAAACTGGCATACAACACTTTTTACATTCACTCACTCACTCATTTATTTATTTAGTAGGTATCTAAATACCTTTCATACTGGTGTTAGCATCAAGAATAGTTTTCCACAAACCCCATACTTCATAGAACACATCTGTGATTCTCCATCTTGTAATCTCAGTATTCTCAATCTATTGTAATCATTTGGGAAACTTTAAAAAAAAGTTAATTGTGCCCCAATTGGATCTCTCAAATATTCTGAATTACTTGTTCTCGAGTTTTGCCTACTCATCAGACTTTTATAACCTCCCCAGGTGATTCTAATGTGTGGCCACAGTTGCAAGCCACTTGCTGTAGATGAAGACAAATTAGGTTTTCTTAGGCCTTATCTTTGCAGAGCCTGCACCTGCCACCAGATGTGCCAATTAATGCTTGTTTCACTGAGCAGATCAACTCTTTTCAGAGAAGCAAATTGGCTTACAATTTTAGCCGATTGAAATTTTTCCAAAGCAAAATAACTCTTTATTAAGCTAGCATTACACATTTTAAAATTAAACCATTTTGCCTCAATTTTAGAACTACGAATTATTTAAATAAATGCATTCATCCATTTACTCAAAAATACTTATTTCTATCCAAGCACTGGGCACCGTACCAGGCACTGGGGATGGAGCCATGGAAAACACAAAGCTCCTATTCCTGTAGGAGGGACAATTCATATGAACACAGAAAATAAATACTTGTAAGGAAGAAAATTAATAAAGGGGTAAAAAGGAATTGAGTGGTGGAGAGCACTGCATTTTAAATAAAGCAATCAGAAAAAAAGCTTCATAGAGGACACTTGACAGATACATGAATGAGGTGAAGAACTGAATCATGCAAACATCTCCAGAGACAGGTAAAAGAAATAGCAAGTGGAAAGGCCTTGAGACTTGAGTCAGCTAGGTGTGTTCCTAGTAAGAGTTGGAAGGACAGCATGGCTAAGCCAGTGTTAGGGGGACAGCAGTACAAGATGAAGCCCGAATGGTATGTAGGCCCTTAGGCCAAGGTAAGGACATTGAGTCATATTCCAGATGTGATGGGAAACCATTCAAAAGTTTTGAGTTGTGGAGTAACAGGTATGTTCTAATTTACATAATAAATATATCACTCTGGCTTCCATCTAGAGACTTGGTGCTAGGTAATGGTTGGGTAAAAGCAGGCAGACATTTAGGAGACAAGTTCAGTAGGTCAGGTGAGAGGTAACAGTAACTTGGATTAGGGTGGTAGCAGTCAAGGTTTCAAGAAGTGCCTGGACTTAGAATAGACTTTGAAAGTGTACAGCAGTACTTGCTGATAGGTTGAATGTGGATGTGAAGGAAAGAAGAAATAAGAATGTTTTCATTGTATCCATCTTCTAAGATGGCGATGACAAGCTGACACACGAGTTCTAGTGGGGCTATGTTAAATTAAAGTTGCATAATGATCATCCTAGTGGGCAGGACCATTTGGCAGATATGTATATCTGGAGTTCACAGACGCAATCAGGGCTGCAGAAATAAATTGAGATCATCGGCTATACAGACAGGAGTGGTTTTTTTTCTCTCTCTCAAGTTTAACATAAATTGGACTGTTTTTAAACAAAGTGGGACAGTCATTTCCTTTCACAGTGAATTACCTTCTCTAGGAGTTATACCTATGACCTCTAAATTATACTAGCACTTGATAATATAATTACAATTATTTACTACAGAAAATGTACATAAGAGAAACAATTGTCCCCTACAAATTTTAAAATGTTATTGGCAGGCACAGGTAAAGCAACTAGGAAAAGTATATTGGATGACGCATGAGGTCTTTTTAGACTATAATGAGAAAGGTCTTCTTATGACAAAGAAATGATCATTTTCAGCTATAACTGTGTTTTCTCTTAAAATGGTTTTATCCCATATTTTAATTTGCAAACAATACAAAAGTATTTTTAGTAAATAAATTATGAATAAAAATTAATTTTTATGTGATTCTATTTTAAAAATTAGTTCATAAAAGTAGCATTATTTTTGATAGCTTCAATGGAGAATTTTAATACATCAAGTATATTCTATTACAATAGTCACAAGAGGATATTCAGTTTGTAAAATTGTTGAAAAGCTGAGTTACAGTAGAAAAAAGCAGAACTTTAATTTTCAGATTTGCCACTAAACTGTTGCGTGATTGAAGACAAATTGTTTAACTTCCCTGAACCTCAATTTCTTTATTTGTAAAAAGGCAATCTATCTCAAAAGTCTCCTGTGATGATAAGTGAAATAATCTTGTAAAGGCATTTTATAAACAACAAAATTATATATGGCAGAAAGATACAATAAATCAAGGAATACTGTCTGCATTCTTCTCTATTAGTAAATGTCATGTATCTCGTACTCAAGAACTCATGGCAAATGGCAATGATGCTACCCTCACTAGGATACATTTGTGGAAAAGTATTTTAAACTAAAGAGCATGAAGTCTAAAAGTCTTATCTGTTTTCTTTTTTGTAATTGTTTCTTTTTTTCCCCCTCTGTATCCACTCATTTCGTCATTTACTTATTTTTTCTTTTTTTTTTTTTTATTATACTTTCAGTTCTAGGGTACATGTACAAAATGTGCAGGTTTGTTACATATGTATACATGTGCCATTGGTGTGCTGCACCCATTAACTCGTCATTTACATTAGGTATATCTCTTAATGCTACCTCTCCCCCCACCCCCTCCCCACAATAGGACCCTTCTGTGTCCAAGTGATCTCATTGTTCAGTTCCCACCTATGAGTGAGAACATGCGGTATTTGGTTTTCTGTTCTTGCGATAGTTTGCTGAGAATGATGGTTTCCAGCTGCATCCATGTCTCTATAAAGGACAGGAACTCATCCTTTTTTATGGCTGCATAGTATTCCATGGTGTATATGTGCCACATTTTCTTAATCCAGTCTGTCACTGATGGACATTTGGGTTGATTCCAAGTCTTTGCTATTGTGAATTGTGCTGCAATAAACATACATGTGCATGGGTCTTTATAGCAGCATGACTTATAATCCTTTGGGCATATCCCCAGTAATGAGATGGCTGGGTCAAATGGTATTTCTAGTTCTAGATCCTTGAGGAATTGCCACACTGTTTCCCACAATGGTTGAACTACTTTACAGTCCCACCAACAGTGTAAAAGTGTTCCTATTTCTCCACATCCTCTCCAGCACCTGTTGTTTCCTGATTTTTTTAATGATTGCCATTCTAACTGGTGTGAGATGGTATCTCATTGTGGTTTTGATTTGCATTTCTCTGATGGCCAGTGATGATGAGCATTTTTTCATGTGTCTGTTGGCTGTATGAATGTCTTCTTTTGAGAAGTGTCTGTTCATATCCTTTGCCTACTTTTTGATGGGGCTGTTTGTTTTTTTCTTGTAAAATTGTTTGAGTTCTTTGTAGGTTCTGGATATTAGCCCTTTGTCAGATGAGTAGATTGCAAAATTTGCAAAAATTTTCTCCCATTCTGTAGGTTGCCTGTTCACTCTGATGGTAGTTTCTTTTGCTGTGCAGAAGCTCTTTAGTTTAATTAGATCCCATTTGTCAATTCTGGCTTTTGTTGCCATTGCTTTTGGTATTTTAGTCATGAAGTCCTTGTCCATGCCTATGTCCTGAATGGTATTGCCTAGGTTTTCTTCTAGGGTTTTTATGGTTTTTGGTCTAACATTTAAGTCTCTAATCCATCTTGAATTAATTTTCGTATAAGGAGTAAGGAAAGGCTAGCCAATTTTCCCAGCACTATTTATTAAATAGCGAATCCTTTCCCCATTTCTTCTTTTTCTCAGGTTTGTCAAAGATCAGATGGCTGTAGATGTGTGGTATTATTTCTGAGTACTCTGTTCTGTTCCATTGGTCTATATCTCTGTTTTGGTACCAGTACCATGCTGTTTTGGTGACTGTAGCCTTGTAGTATAGTTTGAAGTCAGGTAGTGTGATGCCTCCAGCTTTGTTCATTTGGCTTAGGATTGTCTTGGCAATGCAGGGTCTTTTTTGGTTCCATATGAACTTTAAAGCAGTTTTTTCCAATTCTGTGAAGAGAGTCATTGGTAGCTTAATGGGGATGGCATTGAATCTGTAAATTACCTTGGGCAGTATGGCCATGTTCACAATATTGATTCTTCCTATCCATGAGCATGGTATGTTCTTCCATTTGTCTGTGTCCTCTTTTATTTCACAGAGCAGTGGTTTGTAGTTCTCCTTGAAGAGGTCGTTTACATCCCTTGTAAGTTGGATTCCTAGGTATTTTATTCTCTTTGAAGCAATTGTGAATGGGATTTCTTTCGTGATTTGGCTCTCTGTTTGTCTGTTACTGGTGTATAAGAATGCTTGTGATTTTTGCACATTGATTTTGTATCCTGAGATTTTGCTGAAGTTGTTTATCAGCTTAAGGAGATTTTGGGCTGAGGTAGTGCGGTTTTCTAAACATACAATCATGTCATTTACAAACAGGGACAATTTGACTTCTTATTTTCCTAACTGAATACCATTGATTTCTTTCTCTTGCCTGATTGCCCTAGCCAGAACTTCCAACACTATGTTAAATAGGAGTGGTGAGAGAGGGCATCCCTGTCTTGGGCCAGTTTTCAAAGGGAATGCTTTCAGTTTTTGCCCATTCAGTATGATATTGGCTGTGGGTTTGTCATAAATAGCTCTTATTATTTTGAGATACGTTCCATCAATACCGAGTTTATTCAGAGTTTTTAGCATGAAGGGCTGTTGAATTTTGTCAAAGGCCTTTTCTGCATCTATTGATAAAATCGTGGTTTTTGTCTTTGGTTCCGTTTATATGCTGGATTACATTTATTGATTTGCGTATGTTGAACCAGCCTTGCATCCCAGGGATGAAGCCCACTTGATCACGGTGGATAAGCTTTTTGATGTGCTGCTGGATTTGGTTTGCCAGTATTTTATTGAGGATTTTTGCATCGATGTTCATCAGGGATATTGGTCTAAAATTCTCTTTTTTTGTTGTGTATCTGCCAGGCTTTGGTATCAGGATGATGTTGGCCTCGTAAAATGAGTTAGGGAGGATTCCCTCTTTTTCTATTGATTGGAATAGTTTCAGAAGGAATGGTACCAACTCCTCCTTGTACCTCTGGTAGAATTCAGCTGTGAATCCATCTGGTCCTGGACTTTTTTGGTTGCTAGGTTATTAATTATTACCTCAATTTCAGAGCCTGCTATTGGTCTATTCAGGGATTCAACTTCTTCCTGGTTTAGTCTTGGGAGAGTGTAAGTGTCCAGGAAATTATCCATTTCTTCTAGGTTTTCTAGTTTATTTGCATAGAGGTGTTTATAGTATTCTGTGATGGCAGTTTGTATTTCTGTGGTGTCGGTGGTGATATCCCCTTTATCATTTTTTATTGCATCTATTTGATTCTTCTCTCTTTTCTTCTTTATTAGTCTTGCTAGCAGTCTATCAATTTTTTTGATCTTTTCAAAAAACCAGCTCCTGGATTCACTGATTTTTTGGAGGGTTTTTTGTGTCTCTATCTCCTTCAGTTCTGCTCTGATCTTAGTTATTCCTTGCCTTCTGCTAGCTTTTGAATGTGTTTGCTCTTGCTTCTCTAGTTCTTTTAATTGTGATGTTAAGGTGTAAATTTTAGATCTTTCCTGCTTTCTCTTGTGGGCATTTAGTGCTATAAATTTCCCTCTACACACTGCTTTAAATGGGTCCCAGAGATTCTGGTATGTTGTGTCTTTGTTCTCATTGGTTTCAAAGAACATCTTTATTTCTGCCTCCATTTCGTTATGTACCCAGTAGTCATTCAGGAGCAGGTTGTTCAGTTTCCATGTAGTTGAGTGGTTTTGATTGAGTTTCTTAGTTCTGAGTTCTAGTTTGATTGCCCTGTGGTCTGAGAGACAGTTTGTTATAATTTCTGTTCTTTTACATTTGCTGAAGAGTGCTTTCCTTCCAACTATGTGGTCAATTTTGGAATAAGTGTGATGTGGTGCTGAGAAGAATGTATATTCTCTTGCTTTGGGGTGGAGAGTTCTGTAGATGTCTATTAGGTCCGCTTGGTGCAGAGTTGAGTTCAATTCCTGGATACCCCTGTTAACTTTCTGTCTTGTTGATCTGTCTAATGTTGACAGCGGGGTGTTAAAGTCTCCCATTATTATAGTATGGGAGTCTAAGTCCTTTTGTAAGTCTCTCAGGGCTTGCTTTATGAATCTCTGTGCTCCTGTATTGGGTGCATATATATTTAGCATAGTTAGTTCTTCCTGATGAATTGATCCCTTTACCATTATGTAATGGCCTTCTTTGTCTCTTTTGATCTTTGATGGTTTAAAGTCTATTTTATCAGAGACTAGGAATGCAACCCCTGCTTCTTTTGTTTTCCATTTGCTTGGTAGATCTTCCTCCATCCCTTTATTTTGAGCCTGTGTGTATCTCTGCATGTGAGATGGGTCTCCTGAATATAGCAAACTGATGGGTCTTGACTCTTTATCCAATTTGCCAGTCTGTGTCTTTTAATTGGAGCATTTAGTCCATTTACATTTAAGGTTAATATTGCTATGTGTGAACTTGATCCTGTCATTATCATATTAGCTCATTATTTTGCTCGCTAGTTGATGCAGTTTCTTCCTAGCATCAATGGACTTTACATTTTGACATGTTTTTGCAATGGCTGGTACCTGTTGTTCCTTTCCATGTTTAGTGCTTCCTTCAGGATCTCTTGTAGGGCAGGCCTGGTTCTGACAAAATCTCTCAGCATTTGCTTGTCTGTAAAGGATTTTATTTTTCCTTCACTTATGAAACTTAGTTTGGCTGGATATGAAATTCTGGGTTGAAAATTCTTTTCTTTAAGAATGTTGAATATTGGCCCCCACTGTCTTCTGGCTTGGAGAGTTTCTGCTGAGAGATCTGCTGTTAGTCTGATGGGCTTCCCTTTGTGAGTAACCCAACCTTTCTCTCTGACTGCCCTTAACATTTTTTCCTTCATTTCAACTTTGGTGAATCTGACAATTATGTGTCTTGGAGTTGCTCTTCTCGAGGAGTATCTTTGTGGAGTTCTCTGTATTTCCTGAATTTGAATGTTGGCCTGCCTTACTAGGTTGGGGAAGTTCTCCTGGATGATATCCTACAGAGTGTTTTCCATCTTGGTTCCATTTTCCCCATCACTTTCAGGCACACCCATCAGACGTAGATTTGGTCTTTTCACAGAATCCCATATTTCTTGGAGGCTTTGTTCATTTCTTTTTACTCTTTTTCTCTACACTTCTCTTCTCGCTTCATTTCATTCATTTGATTTTCAATGACTGATACTCTTTCTTCCAGTTGATTGAGTCAGTTACTGAAGTTTGTGCATTTGTCACATAGTTCTCGTGTTGTCGTTTTCATCTCTATCAGTTCTTTTAAGGTCTTCTCTGCATTGATTATTCTAGTTATCCATTCATCCATTCTTTTTTCAAGGTTTTTAGTTTCTTTGCACTGGTTATGTTGTTCCTCTGTTAGCTCTGAGAAGTTTGATTGACTGAAGCCTTCTTCTCTCAACTTGTCAAAGTCATTCTCTGTCCAACTTTGTTCTGTTGCTGGCAATGAGCTGTGTTCCTTTGGAGCAGAAGATGCGCTCTGATTTTTTGAATTTCCAGCTTTTCTGCTCTGCTTTTTCCCCATCTTTGTGGTTTTATCTGCCTTTGGTCTTTGATGATGGTGACATACTGATGGGGTTTTGGTGTGGGTATATTTTCTGTTTGTTAGTTTTCCTTCTAACAGTCAGGATCCTCAACTGTAGGTGTGTTGGAGTTTGCTTGAGGCCCACTCCAGACCCTGTTTGCCTGGGTATCAGCAGCGGAGGCTGCAGAAGATAGAATATTGCTGAACAGCAAGTGTTGCTGTCTGATTCTTGCTCTGGAAGCTTTGTCTCAGGGGTGTACCCTGCCGTGTGAGGTGTGAAGTGTCGTTCTGCACCTAGTGGGGAATGTCTCCCAGTTAGGCTACTCAGGGGTCAGGGACCCACTTCAGCAGGCAGTCTGTCTGTTCTCAGATCTCAACCTCCATGCTGGGAGATCCACTGCTCTCCTCAAAGCTGTCAGACAGTGGAATTTACCTCTGCTGAGGTTTCTGCTGCTTTTTGTTTAGCTATGCCGTGTCCCCAGAGTAGTCGTCTACAGAGGCAGGCAGGCCTCCCTGAGCTGTGGTGGGCTCCACCCAATTCTAGTTTCCCTGAGGCTTTGTTTACCTACTTAAGCCTCAGCAATGGCAGGTACCCCTCCCCCAGCCTCACTGCAGCCTTGCAGTTAGATCTCAGACTGCTGTGCTAGCAATGAGGGAGGCTCCATGGGCGTGGGACCATCTGGGCCAGGTGTGGGATATAATCCCCTCATGTGTCATTTGCTAAGACCCTTGGTAAAGCGCAGTATTAGGGTGGGAGTTACCCAATTTCTCAGGTGTTGTGTCTCAATTTCCTTTGGCTAGGGAAAGGAATTCCCTTCCCCCTTGCGCTTCCCAGGTGGGGCGATGCCTTGCCCTGCTTCAGCTCTCACTGGTTGGGCTGCACCTGCAGAGCAGCACCAACTGTCTGACATGCCCCAGTGAGATGAACCTGCTACCTCAGTTGAAAGTGCAGAAATCACCTGTCGCTCACACTGGGAGCTGCAGGCTGGAGCTGTTCCTATTTGTCCATCTTGGGCATGCCCCCTTTTGTAATTGTTTCTCTGATGATGATAGTTTATTATTTATTTTTGAGCTGTTAATGTGGTTGGTTTTATACTTTTTTCTCTCTCATGGAGAAATAACATGTGTATTTGAGATGGATAGACTGAAAATTAACCACTGACTGATGGGAGAAATAAAATAACTATAAAGACATCTGATAAGGCACAAATAAACTGCAACTCAAGTCTCTTTTAAATTCAACAGTATAAACAACCAAATCATACATTTATATTAGTAACTGTGATATGTTTATGGCTGACAGGTTTTCTTTTGAGAGTTAATTTTAACTAGTCAGTAAAGTTCTATTGTTGGTCAACATTTAGAATACAGAAACAGTTGCATTGAACAGTAATAGTGCTAATTCCCATTTCTACCCCTTGTTTCCTGGAGCTGTGAATCCTGGCTATGGAAGAAAAAGACACCATATATTGGAAACTGATTTAGATACAAACATCTTCCTAGACAGAAGTGGCACCAGTTACTTCTAGTGATACACTAGCAAGATTTTTGCTTCCCTTTCTGCAGTAGACCATTTGTGTTGCTGTGGCAGAATACCACTGACTGGGTAATTTACAAAGAATAGATATTTATATTTCACAGTTCTGGAAGCTGAGAAATCCAAGATCAGCACACAGACAGGTTCAGTTGTTTGGTGAGGGCTGCTTTCTGTTTTCATGATGATACCATGTTGCTGCATTTTCTGGAGGGAGGAATACTGTGTTCTGACATAGCAGAAGGTAGAAGAGCAAGAGGGACAAACTCCTTTCTTGAAGCTCTTTCATACAGGCACCTAATCCTATTTATGAGGGAGGAGCCCTCATGGCCCAATTACCTCTTAAAGATCCCACCACCTAATACTATCACTTGGCAATGCCTGTGTCTTGGAGGGGACACATTGAAAGCATAGCAATTCCTGTACCTTATGCTTTGCTGGTCCAGAGTTTTGAGTTTTAAAGGGAGGAATGCTTCTAACAGGAGATACAAGGAGAGAACCACGTGAAGACACAAAGGACTGGAGTGATGCATCTACAAGCCAAAGAATGCCAAAGATTGCTGACAAACCACCAAAAGCTAGGAAGTGGTAAGGGAGGATTTCCCTACAAGTTTCAGAAAGAGAGTAGAAGCCTGCCAACACCTTGGTTTGAGGTATCTCCAAAACTCTGAGAAAATAGATTTCTGGGTAATTTTTTTGATGCCACCTAGTTTGTGACATTTTATTAAGACAGCCTAGGAAACTAATATAGCTACTATTTCAATAAAGTCCACGGATGTAAACAAGGCATATTATTTGTTTAGGAAGATTTACTGTTTGTGGGGATTTGTTGGAAAAGGGGCTATGTCTACTGTCTTCCAGAAGCAGTTACGAGGGGCAGAAAGGCAAATATGAATCAGATAGTACAATCTTTAAGTAAAAAAAATGTCATGAAAACAGAAAGCAGCCCTCACCAAACAACTGAACCTGCCTGTGCGCTAATCTTGGACTTCTCAGTAGCTCTCCGCAATAAAGCACATTTTTTCCACTTTAAGAGAACTATAGGGTGATTCTAGATAGAGAATTATACAGACACATAAACCTGGAGAATATGAGCTAGTGTTACAAGTGTAACAAGGGAGGCTTTAACATCCAATAATGTACTTTCAAACTTTACCAGAGCCACGGGCCTAAAAGACAAAGGAGGTTATTATGTTACCCAAACTCCTAAAACAGTATTTGAGTTGGTCAAGGTAGTACAGGCACTCCAGACAGATGGGGGAGGAGGCAGGGAGAATTTTAAATAATCCCATAAGGAAACTCTTAAAGAAGTATAACATCCATCATTTTGTCAACAGTGATTTCGTTAAGCTTGAGATTTCAGAGCAGTTCAATAGAACTTTGAAATCTAAAATGTGGCGTTATTTAAATGCTTACAGCACATTTTAATACATTGATATAATTCAGCACTTTATCACTAGTTACAACCACCAATCTGAAAAAATATGTATAAATGCCATAGCCACAAATTCTTTAGATGTTTAAGAGAAAAACCAGAAAACCTCATTTTATGGGGAAGAAAAAAAAAAAAAAAAACTATGTCAAAAGTGGGTTCAAGAAACAACAATAAGTGAGATATATTTAGTAACAGAAAGTGGTAATCAGGAGTTAGCAACCAGTTTATAATTAAAATACCATGAGGATGCAAAGATTAGCTGTGTTTTTATCCAGAAGAACAAGAAACAATAACCCTAAGTCAAAAGCCAGTACACAGTATTGAAAAACAAATTGTCCAAAGGGAGAAGATTGGAATGAGATTATTATCAAATGATTGGGCTGACTTAAAAATATTAATAGTTGGAAGGTGCTGGTGATTCAGGATTACTACACGCTAGAAGGTAGGTGAATGGAAATGTTTTCTATTTGAACTACCCAGCAATACTTCAGTATTACCTTTTACCTGAAGTTTAAGGATATATGATAAGTGGGATTTGAGCATACTCAGGCCTCAGAAACTAGAAAATTACCCATGAAGAAGCTACCTTCTGGTATAAAAGGCTATGCCCTCTAGAGAAATAAATATAAGTTATCAACTAGATATATTCATATTTAGAAAAGAACAAATTAGTTCAAGCTATCTCCTATGGTCTCTCAGAAATTTTTGTATACTGATTTTAGCTTGTCAAGAAAGTGGAAGATCTCATGAAACATTTTATTGCCAAAACTGGAAGTGGGTATATCACTTCCACCACATTACTTTGGCCAGAATCCAGTAACAAGAACATATTCTTATTGCAATTTTGGTAGCTAGTGTTGCTGTTTGCTACTGTTTAGTGATTTTTTTTCTTTTAGGATTTTAGAAATTACAATTTTTTTCTAGGATTATAAATTTTTTTTCTACAGGGCTTTTGTTTCTTTTATTTTACATCTGTATCTCCTCTCTTCCACAGTGAGAATTCTGGTTCTCAAGGTCACAGAAAATGATAGATTTAGAATACAATTATTCATTTGCTTTATCCAATTTTATAATACAACAGGCTTAAGATAACACTATTAATAGCATAACTACAATTATGATTATTGAATGTTAAACAAAAGTGGTTTTTCATATGTTTTAGCTATTCTTCACCACTCCTCCATTTAAAAAATATTCTCTACTCTTTCAGATCATATAGCTATTACATACTATAATCTCTCCTTTTAGCTTTTATTTCTTCTTACTTCTAAAAGTAACTGTATTTTTAATGCTCTTTTCCAGTCCTTGGATAGCTCTGTCAAGTCGTTTTGGATGTCCAAGGCTTGCTGTCTGGCAGATTCCCTAGGAAGTGCTCATGGGAAAAATGGTTTCTGAGTTCATGTTCTACAGTTTGACTCTATCATTTATACTTGAGATTAGTTTTGCTGGATATAAAATCCTTGGTTCAAATTTTCTTTTGTTGAGTATCTTAAGAAAATTAAGACTATTTGATAATATTGATGTCCTTGCACAACATGTGCTATTTTCCTCTGCATTCTTAAAGAATTATTTTTTCTTTAAAGTCTAGTAATTTTTCTAGGATATGTATTGGTTCTGTTTTTTCCTGGATTGTTATTCTCAGAGAAGAGTGTGATCTTTTAATGTGTATTTCACAATGGTATTTTCAGCAAGTTTTAAATAATTGTTCTATTCCCTAGATTTTTTTGGGGGAGGGTGGGGACTTATATAGGTACATTGTATCTTCTTACCTTCAATCTTTGTCATTCTCTCTCAAATCCTTTTTCCTTCTTCATCTTGTATTTGGTTTTTAAAAATCCCCCCTTTTATTATTCCTTAGGAATTATTTGTTGTGTTTGGTGGACATACGTGTGTGCACATATGTTTTATTTTATATTTCTTCTGGTTAATTCATTAATCCTTTCTTTTGTGAGCTGTAATCGGCTCATTTCTGAATTTTTCTAATTCTGATTTAATGTTGTTTTTAACGTCTCATATTGTTTTCTCAACATCATTTCATTCATTTTAAAATGATTTTCATATGTCGAGTATATCTTTCTAGTGTGGCTTCATTGTCTACAGGGTTATTCTGTTTTTATGGCCATCTTTTCTTGTAGTTACTTGCATGGTATTTCACTTCAGTAGTTTTTGTGTGTTCATTTTTGTGTGCATTTAAAAGAATCACATAGCATTTTTAGAGTTGGAAAATACTTATCTGAAATGAAAAATATACTGAATGGGATTAACAGCAGAATAGATACTAAAGAAGAAAAGACTGGTGAATGTGAAGGCATAGCAATACAATCTATCCAAAATGAAACATAAAAATAAATTAAGAAAAAAAATCAACAGTGTTAGTGGCCTGTGGGAAAATTTCAAAAAGGCTATGTTATGTGTAATTGGAATCACAGGAAGAGATAGGGGAAAACATTTAAAGAAATATTGGGTAAAAAATGTCCAAATTTGACAAAAGTAGAAACCTACATATTCAAGAAGCTCAATACCTCCCAAATAGAAATGTGAAGAAAACCACACCAAAGCACATAATAATCATATTGCTGAAAATCAGTAATAAAGAAAAAAAATTTAATGCAGAGAAAAAGGGTACATAACATGCAGAGGAATAAAGCTAGGAATGACATCAGACTTCTCAAAACTAAGCAAGGCAGAAGACAATGAAAGAAAATCTTGTTTTGAAAAAAGTCAACCTACAATTTTACATCTAGAGAAAATATCTTTCAAAACTTGAGGTGATATGCTTTATCAGACTAAAAACTTGAGAAATAGCATCACTAATAGACTGCATTACCAGAAATTGTAAAGGAAGAAATAGAAAAGAAAAATGCCCAAGATGGACATTAAATGAGGAGCATGGGAAATAGATGTATCATTGATTTAAAAAGGGAGATAAGAAGAATTGCTGTTTCAAACTGCATCTGCATTATGTCTAATGATGCCAAAAAAAATAAAAATAAGATTCAGATATAAGAGAGTCCTCTGACTCATAGAAGGAAGTAATTTACTCATATAAACTGGGTATAATGTAAATAAGAAATAAAAAATATGAGAAAAGGTATATTTTCCTTGCCCCCATCTTATTGTGTCTCATGTAAGAAACCTTTTCAGATAAGTTATACTTTCATTTTGAGATCATAGTTTTATGAAAAAGAAATTGAATATTTAAACAGAGATAAGCTCCTTAAACCAAAAATTATTATGGCATTTGAAATTATAAGTGAAAAAGCTACTGAAACATTTTACAGCATGAATTATTGTATAGCATTGGCTAGAGTGCAACAAAATACTAAACCATATACAAATTACAGTGTTAAATGCCTGCTGGAAGAAAAGTCACTGAAAGTAATCAGGAAAGCTCCATTTTCCAAACATAGTAACTTTTTGAATGAAAGATTTAATTACAAAGATGAAGACTGTATTGATGTCTATAGAATTGTAATTGTTTCTAAAAATGCACAGGTCTACAGATTTTGCTGGACATGCTCTTTTGCTTGCATTTGTCTAGTATCAGCACCAAGTAATCATCAAATATCTTTTATTTGAATATTTGGCATTAAATGCAAGTTGCACTAAAATATTAACATGTTAAATAAATATTTTGAACATCATAATTTATTTTAGAACTCCTGTGTTGACATTTGCATCAATGGTTCAAAAACAATAGTGAGTAAAACTGCTAGCATGCATCCAGTCATTGTATTTTTCCTTGAACGTAACAGCTATTTAAAAACAAAACAACAGTTTAATTTGAAAATGCCTTTTAAAAGCTTACTAAGATCTACTGGTCATGCACAGTTGCTAATGCCTTCAATCCCAACACTTTGGGAGGCTGAGGGGGGAGGATTCCTTGAGACCAGGAATTCAAGACCCAGCCTTGGCAACATAGCAAGACCCTGTCTGTACAAAAAAAAAAAAAAAAAAGAAATAGCCAGGCATGGTGTTCCATGCCTGTAATCTCAGCTACTGAGGAGATTGAGGTGGGAGGATCACTTGAACTCAGGAGTTTGAGGCTGCAGTAAACCATGATTGTAGCACTGTACTCCAGCTTAGGTGACAGAATGAGACACAGAAAAATAAATATTCATTTTATTGAGTGCACATTCTTTTAACATTTTGTGTGAATGGCAAATATGAATAATACTGAAGTACAATATCTTCAGGAAAAGCATTTGTGTAATTCTTTGAGTTGCAATCTCAAATAGGGGCTTTTTTCATAGTTTTAGTTGAAACAATAAGTATGATTATTTATTCTGAGTATTTAAGATATTTTCTTGAACAGAAATGAAGTCTATTACCGCAAGGAAAATAATGAAAACAATTTGATGACAGTGTTAAAAAATCAAACCACAGCTAACTCTTTTCTTTAGAGATCTAGATTTGCCAGACCTGAAATTTACACCGTGTGTGTGTGTGTAGAGCGGAGGATGGTGGTGGTGGTGGTGGTTCATATTTAAGAGAAAAAATAAAAAATAAATACAAAATTAGGTTTAAAGTATTTATTTAGAATAAGAAAACATCAGTGAGGTAATTCAGATGCCTTTCTTCTGAGGTCTCTTTGGGCAATTTAACCAGGCATGTTTACACAGAAATGCTTCTGACTGAAACCTGGCTTCCATTCTGTACCTAGGACTCATTACTACTCCCAGAAACTCCCTGCACTTACAGGGTCTCGTGAAAGTGAGGGGACCTGAAATTGAAATTTTATCAGGTGCAAAGTAAATCACTCTGACTGTTTCCATTAGAATATGTTTCTCATGATATTATCTGATAGATGTAAATTTAACTAATGAAGTTTTTAAAACCTGTGAACTGCTTAATTTTTACAAACTGAAAACACCTGCATAACTAATATAACGCTCAAGAAGCAGAACTTGAATGGCATCCCAGAAACTCTTTGTGCACCCTCCACTCACTTCATGCCTCCTGTATCGCCAAAGATAACTGCTATCCTCATTTCAAATTACTGATTTTGTACTTTATACAAATGGAATCACAAGGTATTCTATTGTGTCTGACTTTTTCTTAACATTTTGAGATTCATCCATATTTTATAGTGGTAGACCATTTTCATTGTATTGTATTCCACTGTGTGGAATATTATTGTCTTTATTAATGAACATTTGCATAGTCTCCAGTTTTTTGCTATTATGAAGAGTGTTCTATGAACATTCTAATTTATGTCTGTTGGCAAATGGATGCATCCATTTTCTCGTGGGTAAACACTTAGAAGTGGAATTGCTGAGCCATGGGATATGCATATATTCACCTTTAGTAGATACTGCCAAACAGTTGTCCAAAGTGGTTGTACCAATTCAGACTCCCACCAGCAGTGTATGAGAGGTGTGATTGCTCCACATCTCTGCCTACTCTGTTACTGTCCATCTATTTCATTTTAGCCATTTTGCTAGGTACGCCATAGTATTACATTATCATTTTAATCTACATTAGGCTGATAACTAAAGAAGCTGAGACTTGGATATCTTCTTTTCTGAAGTGCCTTTAAAAATCTTTCACCTGTTGTTTACCTCCTGGACCCTCTAATTGGGTTTCTTATTAATTTATATTAGTGTTTTATATAGTCTGGAAGATACCAGTCCTTTGTCAAATATATTTATTGGAAATACTTTCTTTCACTCTTGTGAGTTGCCTAATCATTCTTTTAATGCCTAATAAATCTATCAACCTTTAATACAGGCCAGTTGCTCATGTAAAAAATTTTTATGGTTATTTTGTCTTTGCTTACATATAGTAAAGGATTGAGCTTGTCCAAAGAAAGCTATGGCCCTTATCCCAGCAGGTAATCTGCAAACCCTTGGAATGTCCTGCTTCATGAGAGTATCTTTGTTTACCTGGATGCCTTGGTCCATGCCAGTTGTTAGTTCATTCTTGTACTGCTATAAAGACATAACTAAGACTCAGTAATTTATAAAGATGAGAGGTTTAATTAGCTTACGGTTCTGCAGGCTTTACAAGAAGCATGATGCTGACATCTGCTCAGCTTCTGGTGAAGCCTCAGGGAGATTTCAATCACGGTAGAAGGAGAAGAGGGAGCAGAACCATCACATGGGAAAGCAGGAGCAAGCGAGAGTGGCTGGGGGTGCCACACACTTTTAAATGACCAGATCTTGCGAGAACTATTGCAAAGACAGCACCTAGCCATGAGGGATCTGTCCCCTTGACTAAACACCTCCCATCGGGCTCACCTCCAGCACTGACGATTACAATTCAACGTGAGATTTGCGTAGGGACAAATACCCAAACTGCATCACCAGTCTATGCTAACACTGTTACTTATGGTTGGGACCTTGGGTCATGTGGTACCACATTGACCTCTGGAGATGCTGGCAGCTCCAAGGTCAGCAATGTGAGAAGTGAGTCATAATTACGCCATTGATACCCTCCCCACACCCACCTCCAGTCCTCTAAAAACAATGGACACCAAGGTTTGGTTGAGCTTCCCTGGTTCCATTGCCATAAGGTTCCATTACATCTTTGCTAGAAGTAAGCACTGTTCACGCAACTCCACTGGAAGACAACTGGAAGCTCTGTCTGTTCTCTCCTGGACCCTGCCCTATATGCTTCCTTCTATTTAATTTTAATCTATAACCTTTTGATATAGCAAACTATGAGTATAATAACTTTGCTGAGTTCTGTTTGTCTAGTGAATTACTGAACCTGAGGGGGGTTTTGGGGAACTGCTGCCTATCAAAGGTCATGCAAATGTCCTCGTTTTAAGGCTTTGTTGTTATGCACATTTGGTTATGCCATCACTCTAGAATCACTTTTTATGCACAATGTGGTATGTGAATTACAAGTCAAGATACATTTTTTTCCTTATGTGACATTCATTTCATCTTGCATCATTCATTGAAAAGACCACCTTTTCTCACTACATTGATGTCACTTTTGCCATAAATCAGCTGATCTGTATGTTTTTATATTATTTTCTATTCTGTTACATTAGTTCATCTTACTGTTTTGAACAAATATGTCTCAATTACTAATTCTTTATAATGGTACTTCAAATCCATTAAATCCTCCAGCTTTGCTCTCCTTCAAAATTGGCCTGGCTATTTGTGGCCTTTTGTATATCTATGTAAACTTTAAGCTTGTCTTTTTTTTTTTTTTTTTAAAGACCAGGTCATGCTTTGTCACCTAGGTTGGAGTGCATGGCACGATTTTGGCTCACTGCAATCTCTCTGCCTCCCAGGCTCAAGCAATCGTTCCACATCAGCCTTCTCAGTAGCTGGGACTACAGACAGGTGCCACTATCCTTTGCTACTTTTTTTTTTCTAGAGACTGCGTCTTACTATATTGCCCAAGCTGGTCTTGAACTGCTGAGCTCAAGCGATCTGCCCCCCTTGACCTCCCAAAGTCCTGGGATTACAGGCGTGAGCCATTGTGCCCAGCCAGCTTGTCAATATAAATATTTTAATCTCCTGGAATTTTGATGAGGGTTATATTGAATTGTAAATTAACATTTTTACATCTGGTATCTTTACAGTATTAAATCCAGTAATCCTTGAACACAGTATATACTTTCACTTATTTAGATATTTAATTTCTCTCAATACTGACCTGTAGTTTTCAGTGTAGAGATGTTGTACATTCTTCCTTCAGTTTATTCCTAGGTATCTGAAAGGTTTAAAAATGATGCTATTGTAATTTATAATATAATTTTTTGTATGTTAAACCCAAAAGAAACTACTGCGGTAGTTAATCGTGATGACTATTAACAGCAATTTTCCTAATTGCAAAGACAACATTAAAAAAGCAATTTTATTTCTATATGCCAACAACAAATAGAAAAATTATAAAAAAGATAGGCTGTTTTATTTGAAAAATATTTTTCTTTTAATACATGAGTTAGAAGGATCTGTGGAATTTGAAAGTAATTTTTTGTTTGAGGCCGGGTCTTGCTCTGTCACCTAGTCTAGAGTACAGTGGTAGGAACATGGCTCACTTGCAGCCTCGACCTCCTGGGCTCAAGTGATCCTCCCACCTCAACCTCCCAAGTAGCTGGGACTACTGGTGCGCGCCATCATGCCTGGCTAATTTGTGTGTGTGTGTATGTGTGTGTGTGTGTGTGTATTTTTTGTTGAGACAGGGTTTCATCATGTTGCCCAGGTTGGTCTTAAACTCCTGGGCTCAAGTGATCTGCCTGCCTTGGTCTCCCAAAGAGCTGGGATTATAGGCATCAGGCACCATGCCTGGAGGAAAGTAATTTTTAAAATAATTATTTTCTTAGAATTTTCCCCGAAATGTCCTTTGCAATCTATTTCCAGTGTTATTTGGAAAAACAATGTAAAAATGTAATTCATTGGTAGTCATTTTGGTAGGAAGATACATTCCATAAAATGGATGGACACACATGTTAACTATCGAATGATGTAATGATTTTTATAGAGTTCAACGTTCCTTTTAGAACTCCAATAACTGTGTTTATTTAATCTGCTTACTGATGACTGCAATTAGGGGTCACTTTATCTTAGAATAATTAAATATATTATGACATCACAGTTTAATCCATTAAATTGTTACTTTCAGTTTGCCAACAAGTTCTTATGGTCTGGTTATCTTATGATTAAATCAGCACAAAATATATTTCACGGCCGGGCGCGGTGGCTCACGCCTGTAATCCCAGCACTTTGGGAGACCGAGGCAGGCGGATCACGAGGTCAGGAGATCGAGACCATCCTGGCTAACACGGTGAAACCCCGTCTCTACTAAAAATGCAAAAAATTAGCCGGGCGAGGTGGCGGGCGCCTGTAGTCCCAGCTACTCGGGAGGCTGAGGCAGGAGAATGGCGTGAACCCGGGAGGCGGAGCTTGCAGTGAGCCGAGATCGCGCCATTGCACTCCAGCCTGGGCGACTAAGCGAGACTCTGTCTCAAAAAAAAAAAAAAAAAAAAATATATATATATATATATATATATATATATTTCACTTATTTATAATTATTCAAGTTTTATTTTCTAAGTAGCAGGCAAATCTTCAAGGAAACCTAATTATAACAAAACAATATGTCATATTTCTATTTCAATTGATATAAATTTTAATTCCTGATTTCTCAAAAAATAATTAGAGCTTTACCATTTCCCAAATATAAAAAGAAAAATGTCCTGGATATCAATCTACAGAAAGGCATGAAGCTGTAAAGGGCAGAGGAGTAGGAGATGATATGTCAAATCAAATAGACCAGTGTATCAATTATAGCTCAAAGATGGAGACTCTCTTGGGTGAACCCATAATTCTACTAGCCATACTCTTTGATTAGACTACACTGGATAATAAGACATCTCTGTAATTAGTTCCCTAAACTTAGATATCTTAATTATTTGCCTACAGAGTTTTATAAGTCCTTTTGTAATAAGAAAACAAAATGGACATTTCTGGACTATATCATTTTGAACATTAAATACACATTGTATTTGATATCCAAGTGTAACACTTACCTGGCCTCTCTCTCCCAGCTGTGGCTGACCTTTAAAACTGGCACGGTCATTAGATTGAAGACTATAGCAGCTCTTTTACCTATACAAGTGGTTTCCACAAAAGGAGCCTGTTAAAGAAAACTGAGTCAGAAACAAGGCAGCACTTCTGGTATCCAGAAGGATGCTTTTGCTCTGAACAGGCAGCTGCTCTTCTCCAAGATCTCTGGCATGCTTGCCCACAGAGACGAGCTGTGTAGCATCCATCATCCAAAAAGGTGGCAGGAACACCATTTGCACAAGTCAGAATGAGGAAAGGTAGGAGACTTAGGAGGTGAGGCTTGAGAGAAAAACAGTTGACAAAGCAGCAGCAAAATTCTCCTAGTATACACAGCCTATTCTCCTGAGGGGAGTCATATAGATGCAAAGACATCTATAGCTACAGGAATTTTTTGTTTGTGCTCTTTTAATATTTACTTTTATCTCACTATTTGTCACAAACACGTAATGAACATTGGTATGCATATATCTGCCTCCTCCACTGGACTCTGAGAACCCACATGCCTAGAATCTTGTACATGGTTGGAACTAAATAAACCACACTTTCAGATGTATGCCAAGCTTTAAAATAGACGATTGTAATGTTTATACCTACATACATGACTTTTCAAAAGATCTTAACAAGTGGGTACGTAAGTCCCCTCTCAGTGATGTGTTAATTTTTTAAATATTTGTAAATATTGTGTTCTGTGCTGAAACAAACTGGAAAAAAACAAGTTTTAAAAATTTACTGAGGAAAACGAAAATGTGCCTCTCTACTAACCTAGCCAATGTGGAAAATTCTGTAACACTGCAAATTATTTGGAATTAATATAAATCATGAATCATAATATTACAGTTGCATTTGGGCTAATTTGCATTATTCTGACAAGGTCAGAAAATTATATGATTCAATTATTTCAAGCAAAATCATGGTTTTAGTGCATATGTTTGACAATTCTATTTTTACAACTAATGAAGCCAACTGTCTGATACAAAATCTGTCCTAGAAAATACCTATGTGGAGAGTTATGGATTTAAAATACAATAAAATGTTTTAAAAATTTGATTAAAATGCTAAACGGCTTAAAAAAAAAACCCCGTTAACAAAACCGGTCCTTAAGGTACATCTCCTAACACATAAATCAGGAAATTGAAACATAAATGGACACTGAAGAATATGGACACGTGAACTGTACTGGCATCTTCCTCATCCTTTTCCTCTCAGTCTCCCCCATCTCAGTACACGGTGCTAGGACCCGAATGGTTGTGTCAGTTGCACCTCCACCCCCTTGTGCCATAATTCTTATGTTGAGGCCTAATCCTCAATGTGATGGTATCTGGAGGTGAGTCCTTTGGGAGATGACTTATAGTCTTGTAAAAGAGACCCCAGAGTGATTCCCTTGTCCCTTCTGCCATGCGAAGACAGCAGAAACATTTATGAATGAGGAAAATACCCAACACAAAATTTGCAAGCACCTTGATCATGGGCTTGCCTCCAAAACTGTGAGAAAGAAATTTCTGTTGTTTATAAGCCACTACTCTAAAATATTTTTGTTCCAGCAGCCCCAAAGGGCTTAGACAAATGGTAATTCTTACAATAGTTTAAGACAAAAACCATGCTGTGATACCTGATGCTTGCCTTTCTCTCACATTAAAATCTTGAGTAAACTTTGTTAGCTCTGTGTTCACAATACATCAGAATGTGCTAGTTTTTTTTTTTTTTTTAAAACTAGTTAATACCCATCATTTCTAGTTTGGATTATTACAATAATAGTTAATCTGAAAGTGTTTATTCCTTTAATTGTTCATCTACCCACTACTGGAACAAACCACTTAAACCAGACACTGTTCTGGGTTCTTTAGTACACAGGAAACTGTCTTTTTGGACTCTACAAAACAAATACCTCTTATCCATCCTGAATCTTACTATAGTGCACTGTCCCAGGACATGAGTGCCAGAGCACTAAATATACTTAATATGAGAAAATAATTCTAATACCTAAGTAAAAAAATCATTTTCCAAGATGGGCTTCCAATGCTTTGCTTCTAAATCCAACTAACTTGGAAAACCTAATTGGTATGTATAATAATACATATCAATAATATTCTGATGATTGATCACCATCGGTAAATGATTCTAGTCAAAAAGAATAAAAAGAAATGAATGAAATTCCTATATAAACTTTTTTTTCAACATAAATGAAGACGTTTTGGCCTTTACATGTCTAAAAGTGAAGAGAGAAAACTGATGTTAGACTTTGACTCTAGCAATAAATAATATTTGTTCATGAAAATCTAATTTAAAAAAATGCCCAAGCTAATTAAGAAATACATTTCAATAAAATGTTACTTTTTGTATTTATTTATTCAAATTGGGATATTTATGTTATTTTGATCAGCTGAACACTAATAATAGTTGTAATGATACAAAAAATTCCTATGTTAACATTTAGAAGATTATGATCACAGGATATGCACAAAATTTAAATACAGTTGTCTGTTGGTATATACCTGGGATTGGTTCCAGGGTCTCCCGTCTACCAAAATCCTCTCATACACAAGTTCTGCAGTCAGTCCTGCAGAACCTGCTTACAGTAAAAGTCAGCTGTCCTTGGGTTTCATATACAGCAAATACTATATTTTTGATCCTCATTCGGTTGAAAAAAATCTGTGTGTAAGTACAATTCAAACCTATGTTGTTCAAGAGACAACAGTATACACATATTTTTTTTTGCTGCAGGAAAGGATAACCAATAAGGCTTATGCCTAAAACCGTACTACATAGAATTCTTGTCAGTCAGGGTTTCTCAACAGCTCACTATTGAGATGTTGAGTGGGTTAATTCCTTATTGTTGGGGGTTGTCTTTTGCAATGTAGGATATTTTGCAGCATCCTTGGCATGTTCCCACTAGACAACAGTGGCATCCCATTCCCTAGTTTATGAAACCAAAAATGTCTCCAGACATTGCCAACTGTCCCCTGGGAGGCAACAGTCCCTTGCTGAGAACCACTGCTGTAGAGAATAGAATAGTCATACAATGTAAAACTTTGACTATCAAAATGGATTTTAGTATCAAACTACTATGGTATTTAATTCCATTTGATAACATTTAAAACAGTGATAGTTATTGTAAAATATTTTACAGTGCACTGGAAATTACATTATTTACCATTATTTAAAATAATGGTCAAGAACTTTAAATGATCCACTGGTTGAAAGCATCCTGTAGTTTATGGGAAAGGTGAGTAACGCACATTAACCTTCACTTAAGAGTTTTTTTTTTTGGAAATTGAGTTTTGCTCTGTCGTCCAGGCTGGAGTGCAGTGGCATGATCTCAGCTCACTGCAGCCTCCGCTTCCTGGGTTCAAACAATTCTCCTGCCTCAGCCTCCCGAGTAGCTGGGACTACAGGCGTGCACCACCATGCCTGGCTAATTTTTGTATTTTTAGTAGAGACAGGGTTTTACCATGTTAGCCAGGATGGTCTTGATCTCCTGAGCTCGTGATTCGCCTGCCTCGGCCTCCCAAAGTGCTGGGATTACAGGTGTGAGCCACTGCACCCGGCCCCAATTAAGAGATCTTTTGCAAACCCTAATATGGCACTTTAGAACACTATACGTTTATCTTATATAGTTCTAAGACTTTTTTCCTTTTGATGAATATATTAAGTTCTTGAAAACTATCTTTCTTGATAAACGTCTAGAAAATTTAACTGAAAAGATCAGTTTTTAAACAAAAGTAAACTACTTAGATGCAAAGCAAACATTTTTCAAAATTCAAATTGCGTAGACTAGTAACCGCGTTTTATTTCCATGTTTCAAGCGATGTCTATACAATTCCAAGCATCTGGAGGCTGAGAATAGTTTAGGAACTCCAAAGACCTATTCCATACAAAGAAGCAGTACAGGTACCTCCTTAATCCTGTTACTAGTTACCTAAATAGTGTCACTATGCCCCGGTGCTCTCAGCTTAATCGGTTTAATGGCAACTTATGTAGTACTTTTATTGTTTTAAACCAATTCTACATGGATTGTCTAGTATTAATCGAACAAATTCATGAGGCAGATAGAAAAGATGTCAGAAAGAAAAAAATTGTAGTTAAGTAATAACTCCCTTTGTTTACAATTCAGCAGCAGCAGCAGCAGCCTCACAGCTGAACTACAGCACAGGTCTCCAGAACCATCACCAAATTCCTTTTCCTAAGAATATCTCACTTGAGCTTTTAACTCTATATTATATGGAGTTTGGGAATATTTGAAAGCAAGTTAAATAAAATTCCCACCAAAGGTAGCATAAGGCACTAGGTAGAAGCAGCCAAACTTAAGTACAGTAAGTCAATTTCTACAAAGCTTTGAAGATTTCAATTTGTGTCTGTATTCAATGCAAATCGTTACAAAATCACGTGTTTTGAATTTATTAAATTTCTCAAAGTTTTTCAAAATCTGAGTTCTTCTAAGAAATTTTTTTTTGTAACAAATACCTGTTACAATCAAACAATACTGAAAGCATTGGTATAGATGTTTCTTATTCACCTGCTGTAAAGAGTTGATCTATACATGCCAGTGACCATGGTCTTCTAAAAGCACTGTTCAATCCCTAAAATTAACTCAGTTAAGACTCAGATGTTTTAATAACCTATCGGGAACCACCTGTCCCTCAGACTAAAAATCACTTCTCATTTTAACTATTCTAGCACTAAAAGTGAAAAGCATGATAATAATGTAATCACTGGCGCTACCTAAACAGTCTGGGTCCCCTAAAACTTATCCCTAAACACAGTGCTTTCGTGCGGCATCTGCACCTTACTTTCACAGTCTGGGGTGACTGAGTCAACGTAACCGTGCGGAGCGCCAAGCAGCCCCGGGTCCCCAGGGCTACCGCCAGGGCAACGCTTCGCGGCCCGCCGCCTCAGAGGCGGCGCCGGGAAATCCGCCTCGCGGAGAGGAACCGCAGGGCTCCGGGGCCTGGCTGTGGCAGCCAGCGGGGAGCAGAGGCAAGCCTGGCAAGCTCTTTCCGGCTTCTTCGTGGCGCTTGAGGCAGACGTCCTGGCGACACCAGGCCGCGTCGGTTCCCCTTCATCCTATTTTTCCCTTTAAGACGTTGGCTTGAGAACTTTTTTCTGTGCCCACTCAAGAAAATTTTAAATGCTTTTACACACACAACCCCAAAGATGAAGCTCCAACCAGCCAGCCACCACTCGCGCCTTTCCTACCGTCTCCCCGCAGGCCCCACCCCCTACCGTGAGGCGCACGAGCTGCGGGGAACACAAGCTCGGTCGGGCACTCCCAGGCCTCGCCCCGCCCCCAGGCGCGCAAGCAACCCATATAAGGCGGGGGAGGCAATCGCGCCAGCTCTGCCTCCGCCTCGCGCGCCCTTCGGAGGAAAGGAACTGCAATAGACTTCCTCAGTTCATTTCTTCTTATTCCCTCCTCCCTTAAAGGGCCGTTTCCACAATGGTAAAAGGAAGGCACCAGTAAACCACAATAATCATAAAAGATGACTGTAACTAAGAGTCTTTCTGAAACTAGAAACCGCGAGTTCAGGCCCAGACCTCGAGAGCCCGAGCTTCGCCCTCACTGAACCGCCCCCACAGCCGCTCCCGCGAGCCCGCGCTTACGCTTTCCGGGCGGCGCGCAACGCGCTAGCTCCGCCCCCTGGCCCCGCCCCCGGCCCCCCTTCTCGGTCTCAGGAGAGCCGACGCGCACAAGCAGGGGTGTGCGGCTCTGGGACGTGCGTTCCCGCTTGTGGGTGTGAGACATCCCAGCTCCTCTTCCCCTTCCGCGAGTCCCTCCTTTCCTCGCAGACCCCACTCGTCGTGGCTGGCTGCCGCCGCAGCTCTCGTGCCAAGCCGGCAGTGCGCGTGCGCGCGGGCACGGGCGCGCGGCCGTCGGGCCCCCGCGCTCCCTCCCCCTCCCGCTCCTCTATAACTTGGCTGGCGTGGAGGAGGCGCCGCCGGAGTCGGAGGGCGGGGAGCTAGGAAGAGGGAGCTCGAGAGTTGTGGAGACTACTGACTAGGAGAAGTCGCAGCCCGCTCAGGCCCGCGTCTTCCCGCTCCCCGTCTTCCTCTCTCACACACCTACTCCGCCCTCCACCCCAGCCCCCGCGCTCGCTCCTTCTCTCGCCCGGGGTTCCTGCCGGTAGCTCTCCGGGTCTTGGCGCGGCGGGGGCGCCCCGGGGGTGCCCTCGCCCTCCCGTTGCGGGCGGGCGGGCGGTATGTGGCGCCTGGTGCCCCCGAAGCTGGGCCGCCTGTCCCGCTCCCTGAAGCTGGCGGCGCTGGGCAGCCTGTTGGTGCTGATGGTGTTGCACTCGCCGTCGCTGCTCGCCTCTTGGCAGCGCAACGAGCTGACCGACCGGCGCTTCCTGCAGCTCAATAAGTGCCCGGCGTGCTTTGGCACGAGCTGGTGCCGCCGCTTCCTCAACGGGCAGGTGGTGTTCGAGGCGTGGGGCCGTTTGCGCCTGCTGGACTTCCTCAACGTGAAGAACGTGTACTTCGCGCAGTACGGCGAGCCCCGCGAGGGCGGCCGCCGCCGAGTGGTGCTCAAGCGCCTTGGCTCGCAGCGCGAGCTGGCGCAGCTCGACCAGAGCATCTGCAAGCGGGCCACCGGCCGGCCCCGCTGCGACCTGCTGCAAGCCATGCCCCGGACCGAGTTCGCGCGCCTCAACGGCGACGTGCGTCTGCTCACGCCCGAGGCGGTGGAGGGCTGGTCGGACCTGGTGCACTGCCCCTCGCAGCGCCTTCTCGACCGCCTGGTGCGCCGCTACGCGGAGACCAAGGACTCGGGCAGCTTCCTGCTCCGCAACCTGAAGGACTCGGAGCGCATGCAGCTGCTGCTGACCCTGGCCTTCAACCCCGAGCCGCTGGTGCTACAGGTAGGCGCGGAGCCAGGGCGGGGGGCGTCCTGGGAGGGGCCGCGCGTGGGAACCGGAGTCGGGAGAAGTGGCTCCGCCCGCGCTCGCCGCCAGTTCGGACTCGGCCAGGCTGGGCCGGGTGCAGGCTTGGGAAGGGGCGGCTCCGGGGGAGCCCCGGGGCTGTGTAGGGAGGCCGAGGGCGACTCGGCTGATGGAGAGTATGCTCTTGTCACCTAGATTCGGGCGCATTTCGGATTTGACTGCGGATCCTTCAACGCCAGAGGGAGTGCGTCTCTTAACGCTCCCCAAAATGTCTCTGCCGCGAGTTTCCTTCCGCTCGCTTCCCTGCCTTTCTGCTTTTATCTGCCGGGGCTTGCAGGTCCGCGGCGCAGGCTGTTCACGAGCCCTTGGACCCTTTCTTAGTTCCTCTGAAGTGTTTTACACCGCGTTCGCTCTTCTTTTCTGGCGCTGGTGGCTGGCCTAACTTCGGTCTCAGAGTCTTTGTTTTCCCTCATTTACCTGGCAGTCATTTGGACAGCTAATTCGGGGACAAGTTGGGGAGGATGAAGTCGGAGAATGGGACAGTGGCCGGGGTGGGGTTAATCCGTGAGCCGAGCTTTGGGTGGGATTAGAATCAGAGAAACAGGAAAAGTAAGACAGCGTCGGACTTGGCTGGGAGGGCTTAAGGCCAGAAGGACATTTTCATCCTGATCCTGTGACCTGCCCTATTCATCTGGTAATCTAGTTGAAGGGAGATGAAATAGTAGGCCAGAGCGAGTATCAGGGAAGGAGATTCTTGCCTTTCGCCAATTGCGTTATTTGCTTTCGTCTGATTTTATTCTGAAAAGTAATGTGTCTTTTAGGGGAATAGGATGGAATCTCTTTACTGGTGACATCAAAAAGAGAACAAAAAACAAAAACACTGTTTACTTTCGGAGTATTTACTTGTTTCTGCACATTCCCACCCGGCTTCAGTGCGGTGTCCTTGAACAGTGATTACAGCTGTGGGGTTGTGGTTTCTCTTGCTGTCTACAGGAAAAGTTACCGTGCTCCTTTCCATGACAAGAGAAAAAAATGATTTAAAGTTCACAAGTAATTTTGGTATACTTCACATTCTTTCTGGGTTTTTAAGAATGTCACTGAGGGCTGGAGGGTTTGTACAGGGTGTTTTTTTTGTTGTTGTTTGTTTTTTTTTAATCTAAAATGCATGAATAGGAAAGTGCAGATTTATTTATATTACTTTCTTTTCTCAAGCTCCACACTATCCATTTTAGCCAAAAGAAACCAGCTTCGTTTGATTAGTTCAGCCAAATAATGTAAAACAAATATTTTGCCTCAAATGAAACTTTAGTGTGGGTCTTAATAAATTTCAGGACATCAGAGGCTATGTGTATTGGGTTAATTTTAAAGTCAGAGTGTATTTTAAATACTGCTGTATCTCCTAACTGAATGGATGCATAAAACTGGTTAAACTTTCCATGAAATTTTCTTTATTCAGTAGTTTCCAAACTAGTCAGTCTCTAAAGGTTTAGCCTATATCTGTGATGTACATACACTTGAACTGAAGTTTCTCATTAAGCTATCTTTAAAAAAAGAAAAAAAGCCTTGTTTATATTAACAAGGTTGGTTCATGGAGATTGTGTTAGCAATTTGCTGAAGTAGATACCTGGACAAATTCTCTGAGACCCAAAAATTTAGCAAGAAGCTATCTTAGTGTAATATACATTTACTATACTTAAAATGCTGGCGTCCCTACTGAAAGATTTTTTTATTAGGTAATTTTGAATAGTGGTGTACTAGTAACAACTAATAGTAGAATTGATATTTTAAGAACATTGTGTAGCCAGTTCTTTGTAAGTGTAGTCATAGCATTGAATTTGAGAAACTTTGGCATCTGATTTTACGCTAAGGTAAATTTGTGCTTTGTGCAGGAAGGTTTTATATTTTTTTAAGTTTGAACTTATCATGGCATTCTCAGTTTACTTTGTAGTTGAGATAAAGTGTGCTTTTATCTTGTTTTCTGTTTAACTTTTCCCTCAAACGTACTCTTTATCTCTTCTCATCTTTAGTGATGAAACAGCCTTTTTTGAAAATGCCCAATTATTTTCTTATATATGACACATAATGGCACAATTGCTCTGAGTGGGTAAATAGATGGACCATAGGATAACAATTTGTTTTTAGTATGTGATGAAACATGTCTCAACATTTTAGAGTGTGAGATTTGTAAATTACATTTTAAATTTACACAACCCGGTTCCCGGCAATAGTACTAATACTAATATATGTATTATAATTATAGCTAATTACGTGTGGTGTAGTATAATTTAGGGGTCTTTAGTACCAACCAGTCATATAGGCATGTTATTTTTTTAAAACTGGATTAACAAGCAAGTAGAGGAAGAAGATATTTTTAAGTAAAAGTCTTCGTAGAGCTGCTGCTTTCTTTGTAGAATCACTTGATCTTTGGTAAAAGCTAGTGAATTTACAAGTCTGAACAATATACTTGAGGACTGATGATTGTATAAAACCACCAAAATGGAAGGTATCTCAACATTCTGTGGTCAAGTACAAAGGTTGCTGTACAGTAAGTCAAATTATGATGTTCATTACCTTTGTTAGCTGGGAAACTACATTTTTAGTATTTATACAGGTTTCTATAAAACTGTTTATAGCTGTTTACAGTAATATTGGGATATTAATTGATACTTATAGAAAAACTCAGATTTGGCTGTTTATTACTTCATGTATTAAAAAAAAATTTTTTTAAGAGTACAAATGTTTTACAGCTTTAAGAGGAACTCACTTTTTTCCTCCAGGAGAGGGAGCTACTTGTCGAATTTTTGGACAGCTGGTGACAAACTAGATTTTTCTTACATTGTCCAGAAATTAACAACTTTAGGGGAAAAAGAGTCTTCGAACTGACTTCATCAAAGTATTCTTAACAAAACTTCCAGTATATTAAGAATGCTTCAGAATAAGCATGTAAAAATTTCTTTTGATAAGGTGGTTAAGAACTGAAAAATACTTATGAATTTAATTCATTAAACTCACCTCTTCTGATTTGGAAAAAAAAAGTAAAATTTGAAGTTGCTATTATGCCTTGAAAGGAGAGGTGAAAGATACTAAGTGTCTGTAAGATGTGTACACACATACCTTATCTATGTAAGGCTGTATAGATTTGTAATATAAATTTCCCTATATAAAATGGCTTGAGAGTACGGCTTTCTTCCTATTGTTGGATAGTTTCACTAGTTTACAACAGTTTACCCATAGAATTATTGTCTTCAAAAAAATGTTTATAAACATCAAGCAACAAGAGAATGCTAGTAGTACCTTTATCTTCTGTTCTAATACTCTCTTTTCATCTTCACATTTTTACTTTACTAAGAGGTGTATTTTAGTGCCAAGTATACTGTAATCCTATGGAGAAAAATGGAGGAGAGGAACTTTGTTGATTTTTATATTGTGTAAATAGGAGTCTTGGAGTATTCAAAAATTGAGTTATTGAAGTAATTGACAAGACGACAAGTTATGGTTGATAACTTTTCTATCAGTATTTGTATTTCACCTATTGAACTTACAGAAAGAGAGAAAGAGAAATGCTGTCTGGATTTCTTGAAGTTCAGACAGAGTCTCTGACTTTATAACCTGGATGTAGTGAAGATGGTCTTGTTTGTAGGAAATGGAGAAAGTTCTTTGTTAAGGGGGAAGAGCTGGGAGTTTTACTATTTGTGGAACTTCATTTGCTTTACATTTTCTGAATCATAATTTTAGTAGGATTTACTTTATTTTTATAGTATGTGACTATCATTAAGCTATGGCTTTTAAGCTTGTTTTTCTGTTCTTGTAAATGCTGTAATACATGCAAAATACTTCACGTAGTATCTGACAAATTGTAAGCATTCCATAAATGTTAGATATTAAATAAAGTAAAGGTAATTGTAACTGCCTGGTGCATTTGATCAGCTGTTTTGAAGCTCATGTGGGGTATGGATCACCTTAAAAATAACAGTGATTTTGAATATCAACCATACTTTAGTTATACTGATTTTTGTCCATTTTTACTTTATTTTTTTTTTTGTAGAAAACCTTCAATGAATGTTTTTGCCCTTAAAAGTAATTTATATAGGGAATAACATTTTTTTTAAGTTCACTGGTAACAATAGAGTTTTTGAAGTAAACAAATAGATTATTTAGCTAATGGTACTTTAGAAAAGTTGATAGATTTTTACTGTTGGACTCACTCTCCTCTTTATAGAATGAAGCTATTGGATTAGCTCCTTTCAGCCCCAACATTCTGGGGCTTCCAAACTCTTGACTTGAGAAATTTGGGTTTTTTTTTGTTGTTGTTTTCTTTTGAACTTGACTTTAACGAGTGGGTTTAATTAAGCTCTTCTGAAAGGGGATTGGGAGTTGGATGCTGTCTTTCAAGCCTTTTTTCTCACCCCCTACACACATGAAATCAGATTAAACCAAAACCAAAACCAAAACCTTCCTTTAAGGGGAAATATGTGGAGTTAAGGGTAGCTAAGGATCTTGTGAGGCAATAGTGTGCAAGATCTTTTCTTTTCAAACAACAGCTTAAGGAACCACCTACTTCTCCTTCACTGGCTGTTTCTTTAGTTACTGTCTTCCTAGATTTCGGCTTCAAAACACATTGGAGATGGTTCCTAGTAGAGCAGTTTTTAATCTAATGAATTTTGTAAGTTTTTGGACTTTTTGTGGCTTTTCATCTGAGAGTCCATTAAACAAAAATAATAAAACAATTCTGTGTACCTCAAGTCCAAAAAGGGGGTGGGGACTTTTATTTTACAAAGACCCTAGAAACGGACAATCACTCTTAAGAAAGCATCACTTCCGAATCAGTAGAGCAAAGTCATTTGGCATCCTGGTCTAGTTTCTGGACGTATCCATATCTTTTGACCATTCTGAATTTTGTTCTTTATATACGTTTGTCTAGTCTTTGAACTATTCTTTATATTTCCATTGCATAGGTTAGCACATATTCTTCACACATGTTGGGAAATAGAAAGCTTGTTTTTATAGGTCTTCTGGACATGGGTGTCCAGCTTCCCAGGGGATTGTCAAACTGGTTTTTATTCTGTTTTTCTGGTTTGTGGTCTCTGGCTTACTTCCTATTTTTCTGTCATTGCTGCTGACTCTTCACAGAATGCTGACTTTTTCTTTCTTCACTTTCACTCATTACCTATACGTTAAATCATGGCCTTATAATTTAAATCTTGCATTTTTCTAATACACTTGATGAACTTTAGTAAATGGTTGTAAAATGACTGAAAATTATTAGTGTAAGGTGAGGTTAGTATAAGGTGATAGGAAGTTGTCTGTGAAATTCTTGGGAACTTTTTGAATTTATAACCAAAAGAACTGAATTTGTCTGTTCATTTTACAATCTGTGACAAGGCATTTGGATTGAAAAGATGGAAAAACGGCCCTAGGAAACAAGTAGCTTACTATGTAGGAGGTAGGTACACAAGTGACTAATTAATATACAATCCATGTAATGTAATAAGCCCTATACAAAAGGTGTATATATACACTGTCACATGACTCAAGGAGGGACATCTCATTGTATATTGATAGGAATGGTACCAGGGAATGTTTCAGAGATTTTGCCAATAGATGGAGGTGGAGAGTGGGAGGAAGGGTGGAGGAGACAGTATTGATAGAGCATCCGGTTCACATTCTGTATTACCACAAAGTTGTTGGATGGTATTGAGCAAGTCACTTAATGTTTCAGATTCTAAGTTTTTTTCACCAGTAAAATGGGGTTGTTAATACTTACCTAACAGGATTGTTTTAAAGATTAAAGGAGAAAGGATTATTCAAGTAATATCTGTTAAATGTTTTCAGCTGTAAAGCTTTTTACAGTGTATTATGTCTTTGAAAATCAGCTTATTCCATTTTTAGTCAGCATAATAGTTAAAAGTTCTTTAGTACATTATGCTGATATCTGTCTTAGAAATGTAAAAATCCTACTTTTCTTATTGCAGACATTGAAATGTCACCGTCCTTATATATACATACATCATATGTACCTATTCAGGCTATAATTTTTTAAGAATAGCAGTTTAAAAGGGGGTTAAGGATTTGTCTCATATGAAGTATACTGAATAGAATGAATATGTTAGGAAAGAGGGTTTAGATAAGGATTAAGAAATAAAAAGCAAATAGTTTCTTTTTTTTCTCTGTAAATCATTATTATAGTTTAATAATTCTATTTAGTACATTTGTAAATGGTAGTACAAAAAAACAGGTTAAGTCTGGAACTTAGACAGAATCTTAAAATATTTGTAATCTGAAGTAAGTATGATGCTTCAGTGTCTTCTTTGTATTTTTTCTTTAATGCTTTTTTTGAGGTTTAACTCTGAAGTGAAAAGATCTGACAGTAATTATGTGGAATTGGTCAATAGCGCCAGGAACTGATCTGTACACCCTTGGGACACAGTAAGGGTCAGTTGACACTAGTAAACTTACGCATTTTTAAAACCTGTGAACAAGTGATTTTTTTTTTTTTTTTTTTTTGGTGGGGGCAGCATTTCTTAAGCAATTGATTCTAAAAGATAATGTATTTCTGTTAAATTTAGTTTTTTAAAAATGTGTTTTGACATCAGTTTCCAATTTTAGATACAGCTGTTGGACATGATATTCAGTAAAATAACACAACTTTACTATTTCCAAGGCATTGCTTAATATCGTTGGAATTTGAGGTGGGTGGAAAATGGCATTCAGAAAATTATTTCATGAAATAAATGGGACATATGCTAGGACTTTAAAATCTTGAAATTGTTAAGCTTCTACAGTATTTGCCATGGATTTTGGCTGCTATTTAGCAGTATAAATTAAGAAGCTAAGATCTTAGAGAAATTTTAGCAAAAATTCAGTAACCATTAAATCATCCCAGTAATTTTACTATATCTCCCCTCCAGACAGTTCACCAAACTGTGAACACATTAGTCTGTCACCAGTACAGTTGACTAATCTTTATGAACAGCTGTTACAACATGTGTGTTACTACAATGTGATTTCATTCAAATTTGGGCTTTAAAAAATAATTTTAAAACTTAAGTTAGCTCTTTCTTTCTTTTCTGTCTGTCTTTTGATGGTGTCTCTCTTTGTCACCCAGGCCAAAGTGCAGTAGCATGGTCTCAGTTCACTGTAACCTCTGCCTCCCGGGTTCAAGCAATTCCTGCCTCAGCCGCTGGGATTACAGGTGCACACCACCACGCCTGGCTAATTTTTGTATTTTTAGTAGAGATGAGTTTCACTATGTTGGCCAGGCTGGTCTTGAACACCTGACCTCAGGTGATCTGCCCTCTTCGGCCTCCTAAAGTGCTGGGATTACAGGTGTGAGCCACCGTGCCTGGCCCCTTTAAATGTTTTCTATCCTTTTGATGACATATACTTTGTAAGAGTATTTTCAAGCTTAAACTTTTTAATTTTTTTGTAGAAATGCCAGTTATGTAGAAAATCGATATTCACATTTTAGATTGTATGTTTTATTAATAGTTTTTTTGAAGTTAGTTTATTTATACTAAGAACTTTCAACTTTAACAAAAATCAGTCTTGCATGGTAACACATCTCTTGGTCTGTATTTGTTTTCTCTCTTAAGGCCAACTGCAAAGCTATGTTCCTTTTAGTGGAATCTTATGAGGTAATGAAGTATTATAAAATATTTTATATTGTATAAAAGGAATTTTGATCTTTTAAATTTAGTATATAATGTTTTTGGTCATGTAGGAGAAAAAAGAATGCAAGCACTTTTAAGTAGACTCTATTTTAATCTATTAGTCTTATGTCATTTATTGTTTGTAAGTAAATAAATAAAACCAAAATGTATTCGTTTATGTATCTTTACTCATATATTCCATGTCTACCTTTTTCATGACTGTGTTATAACATGATAGAGTGAAATGGCCTTATTAACCTGGCAGGATGATGAATATTGATCAAAGGGCATTATTGTGATATTTTAAAGACTTGTTTTTTAGAATAAATATACCATAGCATACTGTTTGATTTCAGTATGTAAGATAATCTTGAACATTAAGATTTTGACGTGTGTTTGTTTTTGCATGACATACATATAGACCACGCTGTAAAGCCTGTTTTGAAGATTTCTGTTTGATTCTGTAAGTCCCAACATGATCTGGTCCTTGCTTCACTTTCCAGATTCCATTACCTCAAGTCATTTCTCCATTCATTTCACTGCAGCTGCTTTGGTCTTTTATTCATTTCTGAGAAGATTTTCATGTGCCTAAACTGCCCCATCTCCAGTCTGCTTAATATTAAACTCTTCCTTTAGGTCTCAGCCTAGGTGGAGATCACTTAGGGTAAATAGTCAATCTTACATTATTTTTCCAGCATAATGGCTTCTGGAATGCTGCTATGTAATATATAACCTGTTACCTTTATAAAATCTGAAAAATTCTTAAACAGATGGTAAATAAGCAAAAACAAAAACAGAAACAAAAAACCCAAAAAAGCCACCCCAAACTAATAAAGTTTAACTTCAACAGAAGGATATTGGCTTGAGGGGGGTTGTATTAATCTATCTTTTGAATCCATTTTGACTCTTGCAAAGGTAATTATAGCTTGACCTAAATTTGCTTCTTACTACCTGTGTGACTTTAGGTAAATCATTTAACACTGTACTAATAAGATTGAATGGGATTTACAATTGAGGTACTGTTAAACTCTAAATTTCTTTGATTTTACATTTTTTTATTGATCACATAAAATACTTGATTTTGATCTTGGTAGATTATAGGTTATTTCAGCATTTGGAATTTGTTTTGTGCTTATCAGTAATAAATAAAAAGCCAGTTAAAATACTGTGTTTATGTGTGTACATGTTTCCAGTTTTTAAATTTCTTGCACTTTTAGTGCTTGTGGATGCTGTCTACATTTCTTATAGCATCAGTGGTTTTAAAGGTTTAGTGACTAGTCTATATATTTCATTATGAATTAGAAATTACTAGAGCTCAGTAAAGATGTTTCTCTAATTTAGTGATTCTTCACTCTATTTGGAAGGGGGTTCATTATTTGTAGATGCCGTTTTAGTAGGTGTTTAGTAGGTGCATGAAAATAAGCATATCTCTTGATGAATGTCTGGAATTGTTATTAAAAAATTTTAAATAGAGAAAGGTCAGGTTACCCACAAAGGGAAGCCTGTCAGACTAACAGCAGATCTCTCTGCAGAAAGCCTATAAGCCAGAAGAGAGTGGGGGCCAATATTCCACATTCTTAAAGAAAAGAATTTTCAACCCAGAATTTCATATCCAGCCAAAGTAAGCTTCATAAGCGAAGGAGAAATAAAATCCTTTCCAGACAAGCAAATGCTGAGAGATTTTGTCACTACCAGGTTTGCCTTACAAGAGCTCCTGAAGGAAGCACTAAATATAGAAAGGAAATACCAGTATGAGCCATTGCAAAAACATACCAAATTGTAAAGATAATTGACACTGTGAAGAAACAGCTTCAATTAACGGGCAAAATAACTAGCTAGCATCATAATGATAGGATCAAATTCACACATAACAATATTAATCTTATATGTACATTGTGTAAATGCCCCAATTAAAAGACACAGACTGGCAAATGGGATAGAGTTAGAACCCACCAGTGTACTATATTCAGGAGAACCATCTCACATGCAAAGACACACACAGGCCCGAAATAAAGGGGTGGAGAAACATTTGCCAAACAAATGGAAAACCAAAAAAACAAAACAAAACAAAAAAAGCAGGGGTTGCAATCCTAGTCTCTGATAAAACAGACTTTAAACCAACAAAGATCATAAAAGACAAAGAAGGGCATTTCATAATGGTAAAGGGATCAATGCAATAAGAAGAGCTAACTATATATACTTGCACCTAATACTAGGAACACACAGATTCATAAAGTTAGTTTTTAGAGACCTACAAAGAGACTTAGACTCCCACACAATAAAAGTGGGAGACTTTAACACCCCACTGTCAATATTAGACAGATAAACGACCAGAAAATTAGCAAAGATAATTCAGGACTTGAACTCAGCTCTGGACCAAGCAGACCTGATACACATCTACAGAACTCTCCACCCCAAATCAACAGAATACACATTCTTCTCAGCACCATATTGCACTTATTCTAAAATTGACCACAAAATTGGAAGTAAAACACTCCTCTGCAAATGCAAAAGAATGAAAATCTTAACAAACAGTCTCTCAGACCACAGTGCAATCAAAGTAGAATTCGGGATTAAGAAACTCACTCAAAGCCACACAACTACGTGGAAACTGAATAACCTGCTCCAGAATGACTACTGGGTAAATAATGAAATTAAGGCAGAAGTAAATAAGTTATTTGAAACCAGTGAGAACAAAGATACAACATACCAGAATCTCTGGGACACAGCTAAAGCAATGTTTAGAGGGAAATTTATAGCATTAAAGGCCCACAGGAGAAAACGAGAAAGGTGTAAAATCGACATCGTAACATTGCAATTAAAAGAACTGGAGAAGCAACAACAAACAAATTCAAAAGCTAGCAGAAGACACGAAATCACTAAAATCAGAGCAGAACTGAAGGAGATAGAGACACGAAAAACCCTTCAAAAAATCGATGAATCCAGGAGCTGGTTTTTTGAAAATATTAAAAAAAATAGACCGCTAGAAATACAAACTACCATCAGAGAATACCATAAACACCTCTACGCAAACAAACTAGAAAGTCTAGAAGAAATGGATAAATACCTGGACACATATACCCTCCCAAGATGAAATCAGGAAGAAGCCGAATCCCTGAATAGACCAATAACAAGTTCTGAAATTGAGGCGTGATTAATAGCCTACCAACCAAAAAAAGCCCAGGACCAGATGGATTCACAGCCAAATTCTACCAGCGGTACAAAGAGGACTTGGTACCATTTCTTCTAAAACCATTCCAAACAATAGGAAAAGAGGGACTCCTCCCTATTTTATGAGGCCAGTATCATCCTAATATCAAAACCTGGCAGAGACACAACAAAACAAGAAAATTTCAGGCCAGTATTCCTGGGCCAATATTCCTGATGAATAACAATGTGAAAATCCTCAATAAAATACAGGCAAACTGAATCCAGCAGCACATCAAAAAGCTTATCCACCATGGTCAAGTGGGCTTCATCCCTGGGATGCAAGGCTGGTTCAACATATGCAAATCAATAAATATAATCCATCACATAAACAGAGCCAATGACAAAAATCACATGATTATCTCAATAGATGAAGAAAAGGCGTTTGATAAAATTCAACACCCCCTCATGCTAAAAACTCTCGATAAACTTGGTATTGATGGAAGGTATCTCAAAATAATAAGAGCTATTTATACAAACCCACAGTCAATATTATACTGAATGGGCAAAAACTGGAAGCATTCCCTTTGAAAACTGGCACACGACAAGGATGCCCTCTCTCACCATTCTATTCAACATAGTATTGGAAGTTCTGGCTAGGGCGATCAGGCAAGAGAAAGAAATAAAGGGTGTTCAAATAGGAATAAAGGAAGTCAAATTGTCTGTGTTTGCAGATGACATGATTGTATATTTAGAAAACCCCATCGTCTCAACCCAAAATCTCCTTAAGCTGATAATCAACTTCAGCAAAGTGTCAGGATACAAAATCAAAATCAATGTGCAAAAATCACAGGCATTCCTATACACCAATAATAGCCAAATCATGAGTGAACTCCCATTCACAATTGCTACAAGGAGAATAAAATACCTAAGAGTACAACTTGCAAGGTATGTGAAGGACCTCTTCAAGGAGAAGTAACAAACCACTGGTCAAGGAAATCAGAGAGGATACAAACAAATGGAAAAACATTCCGTGCTTGTGGATAGGAAAAACCAGTATCATGAAAATGGCCATACTGCTCAAAGTAATTTATAGATTCAGTGCTATCCCCATCAAGCTACCTTTGACTTTTTTCACAGAATTAGAAAAAAACTGCTTTAAATTTCATGTGGAACCAAAAAAGAGCCCGTAGAGCCAAGATAATGCTAAGTAAAAAGAACAAAGCTGGATGCATCATGCTACCTGACTTCAAACTATATTATAAGGCTACAGTAACTAAAACAGCATGGTACTGGTACCAAAACAGATATATCGACCAATGGAACAGAACAGAAGCCTCAGAAATAACACCACACATCTGCAACCATCTGATCTTTTGACAAACCTGACAAAAATAAGTAATGGGTAAAGGATTCCCTATTTAATCAATGGTGTTGGGAAAACTGGCTAGCCATATGCAGAAAACTGAAACTGCACCCCTTCGTTACATCTTATAAAAAAGTTAACTCAAGATGGATTAAAGACTTAAACATAAGACCTAAAACTGTAAAAACCCTAGAAGAAAACCTAGGTAATACCATTCAGGACATAGGCATGGTCAAAGATTTCATGACTAAAACACCAAAAGCAATGGCAACAAATGCCAAAATTGACAAATGGGATCGAACTAAACTAAAGAGCTTCTGCACAGCAAAAGAAACTATCATCAGAGTGAACAGGCAGCCTACAGAGTGGGAGAAAATTTCTGTAATCTATCCATCTGACAAAGGGCTAATATCCAGAATCTACAAGGAAAAACAAATTTACAAGAATAAAACAACCCCATCAAAAAGTGGGTGAAGGATATGAACAGACCCTTCTCAAAAGAAGACATTTATGGCCGGGCATGGTGGCTCCTGCCTGTAATCCCAGCACTTTGGAAGGCTGAGGCGGGTGGATCATGAGGTCAAGAGATTGAGACCATCCTGGCCAAACTGGTGAAACCCTGTCTCACTAAAAATACAAAAGTTAGCTGGGCATGGGTGCACATGCCCTACAAAGACTTGGAACCAACTCAGTCAATGCCCATCAATGATAGACTGGATAAAGAAAATGTGGCACATATACACCATAGAATACTATGCAGCCATAAAAAGGATGTGTTCGTGTCCTTTGCAGGGACAGGGATGAAGCTGGAAACCATCATTCTCAGCAAACAACACAGGAACAGAAAACCAAACACCGCATGTTCTGACTTATAAGTGGGAGTTGAACAATGAGAACACATGGACACAGGGAGGGGAACATCACCCATCAGGGCCTGTCAGGGGGTACGGGGCTGGGGGAGGGGGATAGCATTAGGAGAAATACCTAATATAGACTACAAGTTGATGGATGCAGCAAACCACCATGGCACGTGTATACCTATGTAACAAACCTGCACGTTCTGCACATGTATCCCAGAACTTTATAATAATAAAAGTGTAAATACTTCGGTAAATAATTCCTTACTACATAGTGTTGAATGTGCAACGTACCTTTCATATCTTTTTTTCTTTGATCCTTAGATTGCCCTGATGAATATGGTGATACAAATATTCCAGTTTTACAGAGGAAAAAACCAAAGCTCAGAAAAGTTACTGCTTTGCCATCGTTATAGCTAGTGAGATGTAGGGGTGGTAGGGACTTCACAATCTAGCATTGTAATTTAAGATTCATTTTCCTACTTATATACTATATTGGCTGTTAAATATGGAAATTTTATGAAATATTGTATTCCTATAAAGAGTATAAAGTATCCAAATTTTCCAGTCTTTAATATTTATTACATACATTACATATCACCTTCTCTTAAGGCAACGTTAGTAGTTTTGTTTCTGAAATCTTGGCTTTCAGATACTGTCAGTATGTGCAATATTGTTATTAGTATTATTTGAGTTGTATGCTATCCGAGAAGTAGGTTGTGGTTTTGTAACCAAATTTTAAAAAGATGCCTAGACGTGATTTATATTACACTTCAAATTCAAAACAAATTTTGCTTTAAAAATTAAAAGTGAAAGCATTTAATATTTTTTCAGCTCTTAGCAGTTAACCTTGCTGCTTTTCTAAAGACATCTTCTTTAGTTATTACCAACTTAATTTTTAAAAAAAATACAGTTATAGAAAAGTAAATATATAATTGTTTTGGGCCTTTGTACAACCGTTAACTAATATTTACTTTAAAAAATTCTACGTTTTACACTTAATGTCATATATTCAATCCTGATTAAAAGCCTAGCAAAATTAAGTGACGTGCCTCCAATCCCGAGTTAGGACTGATATCATTCTAAATTTAAATGTTCCTTTTTTCATTTGAAAAGTATTTGTACATTTTGTTCAGTTGTAAATAATTTATTAAAATCACATTTTATTGTATTACTTTAAACTATATGCTTGTGCTAGACAATCTGAAAAATCTGATTTTAAATTTTTTTTTAAATAGAAAAATGTAGACCTTAGCAGTAAACTTTCTATCCTACCTAATGTGTTTTATGCACTGTGGGAGTTTGGTAATCAGGAATAAGTTATTTTCTGACTGCTTGATAAGTTTAACAAATCCAAGTTCTAACGTATATAAATTTTGTCTCTCAAACTCGGCTTGACCATGGTAATTTGGTTCTAAGCCCGAATTGCATTAATTGCAAATTACAAATTTTTGGCTTTCCTTGAGGATTTTGTTTGGACTACAGTGTGTTCGATATAATTGTATTATCAGTAATGAAATCTGACTTTTGATTAGACAATGAAAAATTCTTACCATCTGAGCAAATGGTGTGAATTCATTTATTAAAGTTCTTCCGAAAGATTAGGTAGCAAACTATATGAAAGAACTATAGTGCTCTTCTTAAAATGAGGCATAACAGAATTTCAGTTAACATTGTCAGAAAGCACTCTATGAATATAAAGTTGCTCAATGTGACATTTACTTATATATGTTACCCTCTTCTATGGGGAACTTGGGTAATGAAGTGTAGTTTTGACTGCCGTTTGTCAGTTGGAAAGGTTCCAAAAACAAGGAAGCATTTGTACATGTGCAGATGTTGGCCCGGTTCCTCATTTCTCCTGTTGTCAAAGACCATTTTATTTTCACAAAGATATGTTTGTATCTGTTCTACAATATGGCATGTGAATAGTATACCAGTAGTGTATGGAGGAGTTTTTTGTTTTACTTTTTGCATGACAAAACTGTGTAATCTTACATATTTCTTATTTTAGTGCTTTCATTTTTATGTCAGGGTCTTTATACCTGAATGTTTCTGGGAAATAGTTAAATCTTTTGTAATTGTCTAACAAAAATTTCAAGGTCATGGAGGTATTTTAAGTTAGGGGAATAGCTGAGAATGCTGTTTGGTTCCTCAACAGTTTTTGTATTGCACATTGGACACAAGTAATCTCTTTTTCTAATTGGACACAAGTAATCTCTTTTTCTAATTCCCAAAATAAATTTTAAAATTATCAGGCAAGGCACAAAATTAGATATGTGTTTACCTCTAATTTCTAAAGAACCAGTACCTATGACCTCCTAACTAAAATGGAATCAATTAAATTACTTTGATTAATGATTCATATATATCTAAGTTTTTCATTTACATAATTAGGATTTCATCACAAAGCTGCAATATTAAAACTTAAGAGAAAAACGTTACATACCCAAAGAACAAGTACAGATATTGTGCATTGTTATAGTTGAAAGGGAGCAATTGAAATTGGTAATTCTGGATAAAGTATAATTCTCGATTTGTTTTTTGTTTTAAAGTTGATAAAATTTTAATGCAAGGATATTGAGTTGTGACAGTTTTATAAAGCTCAGGGCAAAATTAATATTGCCTGTTTTCCTAAGAGATACAAGAATAGGAGCCTGATTTTGGGGTCACTAAGTGTATGTAGATTGTTCAGTTTCTAGCAATAGAGTATTGATACAGGCATGCCTTGGAGATATTAGGAGTTTAGTTCCAGACCACCTCAATAAAGCAAACATCATGATAAAGTGAGTCATGTGAATTTCTTGGTTTCCCAGTGCATATAAAAGTTCGGTTTACATTACACTGTAGTCTACTAAGTATGTAAGCATTATGTCTAAAAAACATATAGATACTTTAGTTAAGAATACTTTTTTTTTTTTTTGGCTAAAGAATGTTAATGATCATCTGAGCCAAATCTTCAGTGAGTTGTAATCTGTTTGCTGGTGGAGGGTCTTGCCTCAGTGTTGATGGCTGCTGACTGATCAGGGTGGCTATGACAGTTATTTCTTAAAATAAAATGACAAATGTAGTTTGCTGCATCAGTCGACTCTTCCTTTCACGAAGGATTTTTCTGTAGCTTGCCATGTTTTTCATAGCATTTTACCCACTGTAGAATTTCAAAATTGGAGTCAGTACTCTCAAACTCTACTGCTCTTTGTCAGCTAGGTTTATGTCATATTCTAAGGCCTTTGTTGTCATTTCACTAATATTCACAGCATCTTCACCAGGAGTAGATTCCATCTCAAGAAACCACGTTCTTTGCTCATCCATAAGAATCAACTCCTCTTCTTTTCAAGTTTGATCGTGAGATTTCAGTAATTTAGCGTCCACATCTTCAGACTCCACTTGTAATTGTGGTTCTCTTGCTATTTTCACTCTATCTGTAGTTACTGCCTCCACTACAGTCTTGAGCCCCTCAAAGTTATCCATGGGATTTGGAATCAACTACTTCCAAACTCTGTTAATGTTGATATTTTGACCTCCTCCCATGAATCACAGATACACTTAATAGCATCTCGATTGGCAAATTATTTTCAGAAGATTTTCAATTTATTCTTCCAAGATCCATTAGAGGAATTACTATGTATTGCAGTGATAGCCTTACAAAATATTATTTCTTAAATCATAAGACATGAAAGTTGAAATTACTCCTTGATCTGTGGGCTGCAGAATGGATGTTGTTAGCAGGCGTGAAAACAACATGAATCTCCTTGCACACCCCCATCAGAGCTTTTGAGTAGCTAGGTGCATTGTCAGTGAGCAATAATGTTTCAAAAGGAATCTTTTTTTCTGAGCAGTAGATCTCAATGGTGGGCTTAAAATATTTAGGAAAGGATGCTGTAAACCATTGTGCTGTCATGCAGGCTTTCTTGTTACATATATAGAGTGAAGGCAAATCAATTTAGCATCATTCTTAAGGATTCTGGGATTTTTGGAATGGTAAACAATTATTGTTTTCAACTTAAAGTCACCAGCTGCATTAACCCCTAACAAGAGAGTCTGCCTTTGCTTTGAAGCTTTGAAGCCAGGCATTGACTTCTTGGATCTAGTTGTGAAAGTCCTAGGGAGCATTTTCTTCCAATAAAAGGCTGTTTGATCTACATTGAAAATCTGTTGATTAGTCACTTTCATCAGTTATCTTAGCTAGATCTTCTGGATAACTTGCTGTGGTTTCTATATCAGCACTTGCTGCTTCTCTTTGTACTTTTATATTATGGTGATGAATTCGTTCCTTAAACTGCATTAACCAACCTCTGCTAGCTTTAGGCTTTTCTTCTGAACTCTGAGCCTTCATAGAATTGAGGAGAGTTGGGTTCTCGTTCTGGATTAGGTATTGGCTTAAGGGAATGTTGAGACTGATTTGATCTTTCACCCAGATCACTAAAATGTTCTCCCTATTAGCAATAAGGCTGTTTTGCTTTCTTAACATTTGTGTGTTCACTGGCGTAGCACTTCTGATTTCTTTTGATAATATTTCCCTTGCATTCACAGCTTGGCTGTTTGGGTTAAGAAGCCTAGCTTTCTGCCTATCTCAGTTTTAGATGTGCCTTCTTCACTATGCCTATTGTTTCTAGTTTTTGATTTCAAATGAGAGACCTGCAACTCTTTTCATTTGCTTACTTAGAGGCCATAGTAGGATTAATAGGCTTATTTTCAGTATTGTTGGGTCTCAGGGAACAGGGAGGCCCGAGAAGAGGGAAGAGTTGGGGGAACGGCTGGTTGGTGGATCAGTCACAACACACACATTTATTGATTCCTTTTTTTCTCCAATGTTCATTTTCTAATATGTATTTTAGCAGTGGAAAGTACCTTAGATAAAGCCTATTATTTTACTTAAGGTGAAAATGAATGTTCATGGCCATGGAACACTTTTCTTTTGATTTAGGATGATAATCCTCCCAGTAGTTTTAAAATCCATTAGAAAACCTTGCTAAGATGAGAATAATTTTGAGGCTGGGCCAAGGAGAACAGAAAATATGGCTGGGAAAGGGAAACAAGATAAACTTGGACCAGATGTGCTCAGAATGGAGGTTGCATTAATAGGATATCGGTTTGTCCCTTCCAAACCTTTGGATGTAGGGTAAAAGACACCTCTCAAGAATCTTTCCCTGAATTCCACCCCACCTGCTTCCTGACTAGGTAAGGCCCCTGCTAAATGCTCCCCTGGGACCTGCACCGCTGCTTAGTAACTAACACTTTTCATATTCGTATTTGTTTGGTGTCTGCATGCTCTTCTAAAATAAAAGCCCATGGCTAAATGGAGACTGTTTGGTTCACCCTTAATTGCCACCATAACACAGTTCCTGATGCCTGGTAAATAACTGCTGGTTAATAGGCTGCAGTGCTATCGGTTTAAATAAAAGGATTGGTTGACTACATTTACACAAGTGAAGAAGATAAGGGAAAGCGTAAATACTTTCAGATTTGGTAATAAAGACAGTATCTTCCCTCTTATTGATCAATGTGGTTCTTAGATTTTGATAAGCAAGACTTGTCATCCTATTTCAGCTTTATAGTGTAAAGTTCTCTATTTAAATATTTTTCAGGTCCATAGTACTGGTATGAATTAGGAAAAAATGAATTTAATCTCTAATAAACTGTCAAATGTAGTAAGAAAATCCAAAGTCATTCCTAGTAGCAATTTCTACTGAAAGGATCTGAGGATAGACCTAGGATATATTCATCAGAATCTCTTGTAATATTAAGATAATTCTTTTGTAGAGTTTTCCGTCTGATGAAGGTTGGCCATTTGCAAAGTATCTTGGAGCTTGTGGAAGAATGGTGGCTGTAAATTATGTTGGAGAAGAACTGTGGAGTTACTTTAATGCTCCATGGGAGAAACGAGTTGACCTCGCTTGGCAATTAATGGAAATAGCAGAACAGCTTACAAACAATGACTTTGAATTTGCACTCTACCTCCTGGACGTCAGCTTTGACAATTTTGCAGTTGGTCCTAGAGATGGGAAGGTAATCATTGTGGATGCTGAAAATGTTTTGGTTGCTGACAAAAGATTAATTAGACAAAGTAAGTATATAGTTTTTAGATTTTTTTCTACTCATTTTTTCCTATGTCAATATAATGTTTATACTTGTATGAAATGAGCCTTGAATTTCCTCCTTAGATGGCAACTTTACACGTCTTTCTTTGCTTTATATAACCACTATCAATAAACGAATACAGATACTCTTTGACTTACTAGGGGGTTACATCTTGATAAACCCAGTCTACATTGAAAATATTGTTATTTGAAATACATCTAACATATAGGGCATCATAGCTTAGCCTCGCCTACCTTAAACATACTGAGAGCACTTACATTAGCCTACAGTTGGGGGAAATTGCATAAAGTAAAACTTATTTTATAATAAACTGTTGAATATAATTATATTCATGTAATATGTTGAATTCTGTACTGAAAGTGAAAAACAGAATGGTCGTATGGGTTCTTGAAATATGGTTTGTACTTTATTTAACCATTTTGGTGATTCCTGGCACTGCAGCTGTGAGTTTGGTTTGATATTCTGATTATTACATCTCACCCAAAACTTTGCTCTCCGTTTGTTTTTGAGTTCTTCACAGGATAGATGGATAGTGTCTGAAGTGTTTTGAAAATTAAATGCCATGGAAGTTTTAAAGCGTCAGGGACAAAGCCTGTAGGTCTAGAACCAATTCAGTTAGAAAAACCAAAGGGTGAGGGTTTTATATTTTTTAATCCCTTCTTTCCCCCTGATAAAAGTAATATGAATATCTTTTGACAAAGGCTGAAAATTTGTGGCACCTGGGGAAAAGTTTATGTGACAGCCATATATTAGGTTGACATTTACTTTTTGCATGATCTTAGCATGATCCTATTAAATACTTGATTTTCCCACCCCTTTGTTCAGATTTTATACTTACCAGACTATTTTCTGATTATTTATTGACTTGCCCCGTAGATCCTCCTATGGGAGGTGAACATCCTGCTGAAATATTCTACTCTCTATTTACCTCTTCCTACATTTGTGAATATTGTAGCAGCGTATACTATGCTTTCTTTTTTAAAGTGTACACAAGCAGGTGGTTTTTATTATATTCATAGAGTGCAATTTTCCTAAGCTTAAAAAATTATTTCAGTGTTTATAAAAATAATTTTTTTATAATTCATTTTATGCAGACATTCCTGGAATAATTATTACTAATTCCTGACCTTAGATGAATCCAACCATATAGCTTCTGTATTCTTGCATTTCATACAGTGAGCATTGCTCTAGTGCTACTTTAAGTGTGGTCATTTCTTTTCAAATGTCTCATGGGTCCTCTAAGTAGCCACTTTGCAAAAGCCTCTGTCTATTCATTCACTCCCTTTTCTTTCCACTTTCTAGTAAATTACCTTTATTTTATTTCTTCACAGGGAAATTGAGATTTTGCTGTGGCAAATCCCTCAGTGTCCTTTATTGTCTAAACCTCATTAAAACAACACACATTGGTCTTTCTTTTTCAGATAGATTCTTCTTTGAGAATTTGTTACATCAGTTACCTTCTTCAGTGTCCCACCTCCTTCCTTTAATATCCAACGTTTCTTTTGCCTCCCTATAAAAAGTATATATAAGATTCTCTTCTGCTTCTCCTTGCTTGTCCACTGTTTTATTTAAAAGTATTTATTGCCCTTCTGCTTCCTCAGCCTCTGTTCATTCCTTAGTCCATTAAAACCTGACATAGACCTCTGCCTTGCCATTAGCAACCACCTAATTGGCAAATTTGTGAAGTGATTTTGACTAGTATCAACTTCTTGAAGTTTTTTCCTCCTTTGGAATAGTAACCCTAAAAAAACATTAATCTTACTACTCCTTTGCCTAAATGGTTTTAATGACTTCCCATTGTTCTTGAAGTACAATCCAAACACCTTACCAGGGCATAATCTGTAATCTGTGTGACTTGGCCCTCTTCTGATTCTTTTTTTTCTTTTTTTTTCTTTTTTGAGACAGGCTCTCTGTCACTCAGGCTGAAGTGCAGTGGCATGATCACGGCTCAGTGCAGCCTCGACCTCCCTGACTCAAGTGATCCTCCTGCCTCAGCCTCCCAAGTAGCTGGGACTACAGGCATACACCACCATGCCTGGCTAATTTTTTTATTTTTTGTAAAGGTGGGATCTTGCTGTGTTGCCCAGACTGGTCTCAAACTTGTGGGCTCAAGCAGTCCTCCCACCTTCGCCTCTCAAAGTGCTGGGATTACAAATGTGAGCCCACCCCGCCCAGCCTTATGTATGTATGTATTTTTTTTTTTTTTTGAGACGGAGTCTCGCTGTGTCTCCCAGGCTGGAGTGCAGTGGCGTGATCTCGGCTCACTGCAAGCTCCGCCTCCCGGGTTCACGCCATTCTCCCGCCTCAGCCTCCCAAGTAGCTGAGACTACAGGCGCCCGCCACCACACCCGGCTAGTTTTTTGTATTTTTAGTAGAGACGGGGTTTCACCATGTTAGCCAGGGTAGTCTCGATCTCCTGACCTCGTGATCCACCCGCCTCGGCCTCCCAAAGTGCTGGGATTACAGGCTTGAGCCACCGCGCCCGGCCATATGTATGTATTTTTCGAGTGTTTCATTTTTAATACCCCTCTGTCTATTGCCCTCAGTGCTTCTGCTACAATGGTCTTTTGTTTTCCTGAATGAATTGGCCCACTTCTGGGTATTCCCATATGCAGTTTCCTCTTCCAAAAATGTCTCTTCCTTCCATATACAGCTAGCTATTTGTTTTTCAAGCCTTGGCTCCTTCAAGTATGTGTGTGCTTATGTGTTCTCAATATGCCTATTATCCCTCTTATCTCAAACTCATGTGTCAAGTCTAGTTCTAGTTGCACATATGACATGCCCACCTGATACCTTATAGCTCCTTTATATTTATGTTGTCTATATATAAAATATTGACACTATTATGCAATTGTACATACCTTGTCATCCAATTAGAACCTTAAACTTTACCCATATACTTACTTATTTTTACCTGAAATGTTTCCCCAATCTAGCTTTTCATTCTGGGCCCTCTATAGTTGCTGTCATGGTCTTAACCCTTCCAGTCTTCAGGCCACAGTTATCTTTCTATAAAATAAATTATGGTCATGATTACACAAGTTACGACCTATTTCTCTAGCATCACCTGTATCTCCTTGCCAACTACCTTTCTCACACTGTAGCCACAGTGAACTTATTGCCTCGTCAACCAAATGGACCAATCTCTTAAGTCCATGCCTTTGCATATACTGTGTCCTGAACCTAGAGTGCTATTTTTCCTAGTTTCTTTTCAGATTTGTTACTTTTAAGACCTAAATCAGATGTTCTCCTTTTTGCAGTCTTCTACAGCCCCAGGGATAAGTGCGAATTCCCCACTATTCCTGTAGCATTGTGTCATTTTCTTTATGGCACTTTCTGTGTACCATGGAAAGTCACTAGACTAAACCTGTAAGTGGTAGGGACCTTTTTGAGTCTTTCTGCCTAGCGTTGGTGGGCTCTCAGTGAATGTTTGTATGAATTTATATATTTAAATGTTTAAAGTTATAATATACTTTTACCTAAAAGTGTAGAACAAATACTATTAATTAGTGAAATATTCTATTTTTGGAAGCAATGAAAACTATTTAAAACATTTTTTTTCTACTTCTGCTTTTCCTCCTTTCACAGATAAACCTGAAAATTGGGATGTATGGTATGAAAGCAAGTTTGATGACTGTGATAAGGAGGCTTGCTTATCATTTTCAAAAGAAATTCTTTGTGCTCGTGCCACTGTGGACCACAATTACTATGCTGTTTGTCAGAACCTCTTATCCAGACATGCCACCTGGCGTGGCACTTCTGGAGGACTCCTTCATGATCCACCAAGTGAAATTGCCAAAGATGGCCGGCTCGAGGCCTTGCTGGATGAGTGTGCCAACCCAAAGAAGCGCTATGGCAGATTCCAGGCTGCAAAAGAACTGCGTGAATACCTAGCACAATTAAGTAACAACGTGAGGTAGTCTATGGTGACCTTTTCTTTTTTCCTTCATTTAAACAGCACTGGCTAAAACTAAACCACCAAAAAACTATCTGAAAAAATGAAATTTGGAAGTGTTACATTCAGAGGATGATAAACTTGCACTGATAGATCTTAATGTTAACATCCATCAAAATAAGACATTACTTCAAAAATCACATGATGCTTCTGCAAATAAGTATGTTCTTATACTTTGGAGGCTTGAGCTGTCATCAGCTGCTCCCCACTACACCGGAATGCTTGAGTGGATTAATGAATATTGTTAAGCTATTGGAAATGAGTCTGATAGTACATTGACTTGTGTATCAAAGGGTACTTGGTACTTAGTTTGCATTTACTATCATGATTTTGTGAATCTCTTGCATTTACTTTGAATGTCAAGTCAGATTGGCCTGTTTTATAGGCTGCTTTTTCCTTCTGATGTGTAGGGTTTTTTCCCATTTTTGTTTTTCTTTTAAATTAAATTTTGAAAATTCAGGTTACTGTAGGTGTTCATTTAAATTTTTACTAGTTCTCATTCAGTGCTATTTGGTACGTATTTACTGTTAGGGCAGGATTCCCAGGTTTACTGTGTGTGTGTTTTTTTTAAAGAAAGCTAAATATTATATTATGTAAATACTTCTTTTCACCACCTTCTATAGTTTCACCATTGCATGGTATCATTTCAGGTTATTTAACAGTTACATCCCTCTATGCCAATAATTACAAGTATACACTAAACATGAAGTTTGGCATATGTTGCAAAATGTCATTTATCTTTTACTAAAGACTTTAAGAAGAATATACTAGAATCTGTATCTTGATGTTAATTTTGATTCAGAAAAAAAATACAACCCAGTATCTAAAAAGTGTTAACTAGTCCAAGATAGTAATGCATATGCCAAAGAAATCTTACAGCTAGTCTCATGTTTAGAATTTAAAATAGAATTGGTCACCTACTTATTCTTACCACCCTACTTCCAGTTTTCTAGCTCTGTCGTTATTAAATTCAGATCTTCCTGATGATTCTTTCTGTTGAAAGTTAAACTACTGCTTTTAAGTAATTTAAAGTTATCCTACCTTTTACTAGTAGGTAGTTTTGCAAAAGTAACATGGTAGCCATTGTTTGAATTTAATTGGGCATCATAACCTTTTATTTGTTGAGGAACTAATCATTATTACTGTAAAGCAGACAAGTTAGCCAGTCAGCCCACTTTGGTCTTCTTTACCTAATGGTTAAACATCAAAACATCAAATTTAATTATTTGCATAGAAATGTGTGGGCTCTTTAAAAAATGTTACGGTATGTAAGTTGACTATCACTAACAGGTAATATTTTTCTGTTTGAAGTTGTTACTTTTGTTTACAGCAAAATTTGATGTAGTGTGCAGTAGTGAGCTCTAGACTGATCTTTTTCTAAATCAGAAAGTGATTAAAGTATGCACAACCAAAGCCACGTTTTTCTTTTTCATTTATTCAGCAACTATTTATTAAGCATCAACTCAGTGCCAGGCACGTTACTAGCTGCTACATACTGTCTGAACATGACATACGGTTAAGTAACTTTACAATTATTATCAAATACTTCAATGTACATATTTCTTAAGTTGAAATAGCATTAACTAGGATAATGCATTCATGTTATTTTATTGTCTTGTGATAGAAATTCAACTTGTACCATCTAAAACTAGGTTGCTATAAAAATAGGAGGATGAAGTCAATAAAGTTAATTCCAGTTTAAAAAGTGGAAGGAAAAGGTAAGAGCTCTCCATTATAAAATAGTTGCATTATGTTAATTTTTACATATTAGTGCATTGCATATATCAACTGGCCCTCAATGAAACATTTAAGTGCTTGGAATTTTACTAAACTGACTCTTTTGCAACTTTGGGAGATTTTTGAGGGGAGTAGCTAAAATTGCCAAACACCTCTTACTCAAAACTTCAAATAAAATACACATTTTGAAAAGGGAGCACCTTTTATATTTGATAAGTTTTCATTATAAACCTTACAATACCAGTCACAAAGAGGTTGTCTGTCTATGGTTTAGCAAACATTTGCTTTTCTTTTTGGAAATGTGATTGCAATTGCAGAACAGAAAGTGAGAAAACACTGCCAGCAGTGATTGCTACTTGAGGTAGTTTTTAATAACTACCATTTCCCCTCCATGAAATTATGTGAAATTTATTTTATCTTTGGGAAAAGTTGAGAAGATAGTAAAAGAATTAGGAATTTAAAATTACAGGGAAAAATATGTAAGTGAAAAGCAATAAATATTTTGTTCACTTTGCTATCAAGAAGTTCACTATCAGATATTTATTATATGGCAGCAATTTATATTTTTAATCATTGCCCATTAATAGACGCAGTAAAATATTTTTGAATCAGACATTTGGGGTTTGTATGTGCATTAAAATTGTCTTTTGTACTGTAAGTTACTGTTAATTTGAAAATTTTATCAAACTGTCTCCCTGTGCCTTTATAATATGAAGTTGTTTCTACAACTTTTAATGATCTTAATAAAGAATACTTTAAGAATGACACTTTTCAGACTATTTCTTAATTTCAGATATTCACATTTTTCTTGAGTGGAAAGTAAGTTTGAGTAGATAAGTTACTAGTTTCCTCTTGCATGCACTTTAATTAGAATTTTGAGGGAACTACTGATTGGTTGTACACTGGGCTTTAAGGTTGTGTGTGTTTCCTTTTTCTGTAGTAGTGAGTTTTTAAAAAATTTTTACCACTAAAATGGAATTAAAAAAAAAAAAGCTCATTACGGAAATTTTCAAATGTATGCAAGAGAATAACATAATGAACAGTAGTATAACTATCATTACACTAACTTCAAAAGTTAAAAACATGTGGCCAAACTAGTTTCATCTCTAAACTACTTGCTTCCAGCTTATTTTGAAGCACATCTGAGATGTATCATTAGATTTATATTAGGCATTTTCTCCTAGTAAAACACAATACTATTTTTTTTTTTTTTTTGAGACTGAGTCTCGCTTTGTCACCCAGGCTGGAGTGCAGTGGCACGATCTCGGCTCACGGCAACCTCTGCTTCCTGGGTTCAAGCAATTCTTGTACCTCAGCCTCCTGAGTAGCTGAGATTACAGGCGCGCCCACCACCACGCCCGGCTAATTTTTATATTTTTTGTAGAGACGGGTTTCTCCATGTTGGCCAGGCTAGTCTCAAACTTCTTACCTCAAGTGATCTGCCTGCCTAGGCCTCCCAAAGTGCTGGGATTACAGGCGTGAGCCACTGCTCTGGTCTTACAATATTATTTTACATCTAAAAAATTACAGTACAAACTCAGTGTCACCAAAGGAGGAAAACTTAAACACCATTGTTTTTCTCAGAAACACTGGATCCACTACAGGGATTCTGAACCACTGGCTGTATAGACGGAGTAATTTCATGATCAGTAAGAGTAATAACTGAAATTGATTCCAACATGCTATTATAAATATGTAAACCTATGCATTCAAAATGCTACTAAAACCAGCAACCACAAACAGCAAACTACCTCGATAACCTTTGAAAGGATATTGAAAAAATCATTCTGAAAACTGCTAACTTGGAGAAGAAGAAACATTTATCCTGCCTTACCTCAGGATGATCAAATTATGAAGGGAAAATTTTGTTGACTACATAGAATTATTGCAATTAACAAATGCAGAAGAAGTGTTAGAATATCGCTGTTTTTCAATTCTGTTAAATTGACAAATCTAAGCAATGATCATCAATGGCTTCAGAGAGTATTAGTTGAAAAGCTGATGAGAAACCTTGTAAGGATAGATGAGAATGGCAATACCTGAACCCACTGGTCAATCTTACAGTAATGTGCCTTCTGATAAGACTCAGCAGGTACCCAGCACCACCTATGAAGTGTTTGGCCAAAGTACAAAACCCCTGAATCGAATCAAGCTCCTACACCTATCTGTAAATGGAGAGTGAACAGCACAAAGGAACACATTAAAGAACCACCATGGGGGCACAGTCAACAAAATTCTGAACAGGCAATTCTACAGGATAAATGACTCGGTTTTCTTTAACAAGTTGTAGGGAAAAGGAGGAGGGACTTTTACAAGATTTAAGAAACACAAAAATGCAAGTGTTACCTTTGTATACTTATTTGAATAAATCAACTTTTTGAAAAAGTTGAAATTTGAACAACTGAACAATAAGGTGAATGTCTTGGGTAAGCTCATCCATTTTAATTTTGCATCTTGACATGTCAAAAAACCACAAAGTACCTACTTTATATTAAGTAACTCATAGTTTACTAATTTATATTGTTAACTGTAACTCTAAATTTTGGATAAGAATATTTAGTAGGGTTCCTTTTTTTTCCCCCAAAGATTATTTGCCCCTAGTCACAAAAATAGGTAGTAGCAGAGCTGGAGTTCAGTGTTCTGATTGATTTTTTGATTGACTTCAACAATTTTTCTACTGCCCAAGTTCTTCAGCTTGAAGTCCTAGAAGTATATAGTTGAAGGCAAAATCATACAATTGTAAAGAAAAAAAATAATTTCTTCAATTATTATAAATTAGGGGAAGGGAAGATTTGGGAAGACAAGAAGAGGTAGAAGAATCAAGTGACATACAAGATAAAAAGAGTTAGAGGGAGGGGTGAAGAGGGTAGAAAATGAGAGAATTAACATCTCATGGAAAGAAAGGGTAAGATCTTGTTCCCTTTGACCTCAAAACTTGAGGCTTCTCACATATGTATACAGATGATTTAGATTACTCTTCTCAACATGGATCTACTAATGTATTCTATCTGTAGGGATCTACCTCGGCCTTTTCTTTCCCCTTATCTATGAATATTGTTGAAACTGCAGGCCATGCCTTGTACCCTAAATTCTAAGAGTATAGACTTGTAAAAAAAAAATAAAAACTACCTTTTCAAGTGACGGATGATTAAAAATATGCTTGACAGTTATTCAATCAGGCTTGTTATTTTGTTAATTTTAGCCTGCCTTTTCTGTCTGTATATCAGGTGTCTATGTAACTTAGTATATTGAAAGAGGTCACCTATAGGCTATTAGATGAAGATAGGAGTAGCAGATGCAGTGCTCTTTTAGTATTTCATTTTAATCCTGGAACAAAACCAATAGTGCTCCAGTATCATTAAGTGAACTAATTTATTTATTTTTTGTATTTGAAGTCATTGATTACTAGTTTTAGTTTCTTGTCATGTTTTCATTTTTTTTTAAAGCTACTCTAATTATACTCAACCGTATCCTAAGGACTCCATGTAAATTGTCCTTCTATTTTTTGAAGAATCACTTAGTAATATTTTTGGGTGGGAGGAGTGGTAAGGAAAACATACCCACTCTCACTTATTTTCTGAGACTTACCTTAAAAGGTGTGTTTTCAATAGTGTCATCAGCAATTCAGAAAGGCAACATTTTAGAGTTGGTTTTTAAAACAATGCCTATATATTTATAGTATTACTATTGATTGAGTTTCTTTGATTTTTTTTTTGGTCTCATTTGGACACTGTATATTTCTGTGGTTCTTTAATATGACTTTCTGACAAATTAGTTTCAAATATTTGGGGAAGGAGAATCAGATTACAGGCAGGTTTTGGTCATACAAACCTAAATAGATTGGTGTACTCTTTGTGAGATGTAATGCAAGTTTTGAGGCTATTTCTCTATCTCCCTCTAGCAGCATTTTTTAGTCATTGCTGTCATTAAAACCATAAATAGAAATCTCAAACAGTTGACACTCATTTATTTTCAAGGGAGAGAATATTTCTCTGATGCCATTTAATAAAAGGCAGTTAAAAAGAGGAAACAGACATCTTTGAACTACTTAAAATGAATACTTAGATGTTTCTGAGAGGGAGAATTTGAATTTCTTCTTTGACATTTGCCACTTGTGTTCCTAGACAAATCATTTAACATCTGTGAGACAGTTGTTCACACAGAATTTTCTCTTTGACCCTACTACAGGGTCACTGGACAGATGGGGTAATGTATAGGAAAGCACTTTGTAAGCTGTGAAGTACTATACAAGAATAGTTTAATAATATATAAACATTGATGGTTTGTCTAGAGAGAAAGAAGGGACTTCATTCAAGAATTAAATAATTGATTTCTTGCTAGCTGGCCGGGCACAGCCACCAATGACTTCTACCTCTTTGTAACTCAAGACTGTAAACTAGTTTTAGCAGGGGAGAGACATTCAGCATATACTTTTAGAAAACTTCCTGTGATTTAGATGAATTTGCCAAAGATATGATTTGGCGTGAAGATTTTAAGTTTCCAATTCTTAGCATTTCATAGGATAAGCATTTATAATTAGCTGGGGGAAAAATACATTTTGAGGGGAGGAGACTGTTCAAGACTATTAATTAGTATTGTCAAATTATTCTTGAAGTTAACTATCTTTTGTTGAAATATCAAAAGTAAGGAAAAATGTTACCATAAGTAACTATTTATGTTGTTATAAATTTATATACATATGAAGTATATATAAATTTATATTAAGTTATACTTAAGTATATTTATATAGTTATGTTAAATAAGTTACAGTATTTGAAACCAGTAAGTCTAACTTACATCTTGACATCCTCAAAAGAGAAAACACAATAGAAACTAACATGGCAAAATGTGCAAGCTCATTAAAAATCAAATAATGGGTCACTCCATCTCTACCCTCATCATTGGAAGGAAACAGTACCAGTAAAAATGGTAGAGAATCAGATTGAGTGTTCCTCCTTGACTTAGCAGAACATGTGTCTTCAGCAAGGAGATGGTGGAGGGACCAGGGGTGCTATAAGGCAAAGAGAGAAATCCTATGGTGGATCCAGACACTTCTTTGCCCTTTTGGATGCCTATGCCAAACAAAACTCCAAAAGAAAAATAGGCTGAAGTTGGCCTGTGGGTCATAATTTGCCAACCTGCGTTCTAAAGTATTGTATAGTATTTGTACATAAAAATATGCCATACTTCATTTAATCATTTCTCTGGTTAATGTCCAACTTTTCACTATTAAACATGCTGTTATGAATATCATTATGCAAATAACCCTGCACATGTATGAATACTACTTCTGCAAGAAGTGAGATTTGCAGGTCAAAATGTGCATATTTTTTTCAAATTTTTATTTTGGGTTCAGGAGTATATGTGCAGGTCTGTTTATAGGTAAACTTGTGTCACGGGTTTGTTGCACAGATTATTTTGTGACCCAGGTACTAAGTATAGTACCCAATAGTTATTTTTTCTGCTCTTCTTTCACCCTTCTCCCTCAGGTAGGCCCCAATGTCTCTTGTTTCCCCCTTTTTGTCCATGTGTTCTCATAATTTAACTCCCACTTTTAAGTGAGAACATGGAGTACTTGATTTTCTGTTCCTGTGTTAGTTTGCTAAAGATAATGGCCTCCAGCTCCATCCATGTTTCTGCAAAGGACATGATTTCATTCTTTTTTATGGCTGCATAGTATTTCATGGTGTGTACCACGTTTTCTTTATTCAGTCTACCATTGATGGACATTTAGGTTGATTCTATGTCTTGCCTATTTTGAGTAGTGCTGCGATGAACATACACATGCATGTGTCTTTATGATAAAATGGTTTATATTCCTGCAGGTGTATACCCAGTAATGGTATCACTGAGTTCAACAGTGGTTCTGTTTTCAGCTCTTTCAGGAACTGCCACACTGCTTTCCAAAGTGGTTGAACTAGTGAACAGTAGTTCTGTTTTCAGCTATTTGAGGAATTGCCACACTGCTTTCCATAATGGTTGACCCAGTGTACACTCTCACCAACTGTGTAAGCGTTCCCTTTGCTTCGCAACCTCACCAGCATCTGTTATTTTTTGACTTTTTAGTAATAGGCATTCTGACTGGGGTGGAATGGTATCTCCTTGTGGTTTTGATTTGCATTTCTCCAATGATAAGTGATACTGAGCTTTTTTTTTTCCTATGCTTGTTGGCTGCATGTATTTCTTCTTTAGAAAAGTGTCTGTTCATGTCCTTTGCCCACTTTTAAATGTTTTTTTTTCTTGTAAATTTAAGTTCCTTATAGATACTTTTGTCAGATGCATAGTTTGCGAAAGTATTCTCACATTCTGTAGATTATCGTTTTTACTCTGTTGGTAGTTTCTTTTGCTGTGCAGAAGCCCTTTCATTTAATTAGATCCCATTTGTCAACTTTTGCTTTAGTTGCAATTAGGTGTGCATATTTAATCATGTAAACTTCCAAATTCTCCTTCGAAGATCTTTGACAACTTCGACTCCCAAAACAGTGTATGAGAATGGGCTTCTTATAGGCCGTGCCAACACTGGCTATTTTACTTGATTTGTTTTTATAAATATTACCAATATTACCTGTAAAACAGGTAACTTTGCAACTGCTTAGTTTGCAACTACTTAATTTGTTCATGAGGCTCAAAGGAACTAATAACATCCCTTTACTTTCCTACTTGATTTAGAATAAGAAACAGATGTAGGAAGTAAGAAGCTAGGGAATATCATCTATGCTGATGTTAAAGCTGTTAGCGTAGTTTATATACAAGGTAACATAGTTTTCCTACTACTGTGTCCCAAAATTAATCCTCTCTGCTTTTGTCACAGAGTGGGGAAACCACAGACCTGCCATTGGCAATCACCCCTTGAGAAACATACATGAAGAAGCAGAGAATTTGTGATTCATGAGACAGCCATCCTGAAAGGGAAGAGAAAGTGACTGACTGCACATGCCTAGTTCCTTTTCTCAAATTCACCCATTAGATGAGTCATTGGTGAAGGGGAAAATACAGATTGAGAGTCCTCCTTGTAGGAAGTCCTTACACGGGGAAACTTGAGAAGTAGAAATTCAGTATCTTCCCCTAATCTTAGCTCCAAACTTCATGATGCTCACCATCTCTCCCATGAGTTTGATGGCCATGTAAATTTTTGTGAACTGCTTGTTTTATCTTTTGCCCATCCTAAAAGCAGTTGTGGTGAGTTCTTATCACTTAGAATTTTTATTTTATACTTATTAAAAAAAGCGAATTTAAACTTTTTGTGTTTATTTAGAAGAGAAAATAAAAGTGAAAACAAAATGATTAAGGTATTTGCAAAACATTCTATGTTGAGTTCACCTACTGTCTTGACTCACTTTTATGTTTTCTGTCTCACGTAATGATGTTGCCATTATGGCAAAAACAGCAATTACTTTTGCACCAACCTAATACAATGAGGGGGCATCAATTATGTTCATAATGTTGTGTAACCATCACCACTATCTATTTCCAATATCTTTTATCCCAAACAGAAACTCTGTATCCAGTAAGCAATAATTACCCATTTTTCCTTGTTCTAGCCCCTGATAATTTCTAATCTTTCTGTCTGTATGAATTTGCCTAGTCTAGATATTTCATGTGAGTGAACTCATACATTTTTCCTTTTGTGCCTGGCTTCTCTTGTTTAGCATAATGTACCATATTTGTTTATCTACTTATCTGTTAATAGATACTTGATTTGTTTCTACCTTTAGGCTATTGTGAACAATGCCACAGTGAATCCTGGTGTATAGGTTATCTGTTTGAGTCCCTGTTTTCAATTCCCTGGGAGTGGAATTGCTAGGTTGTATGATAATAGTACATTTAACTTTTTGAGGAGCCCCTAAACTGTCACACATCTTTTATCTCTAAGATATGATTAATACTGTGGGGATGAGTAGGAAGTTGTCCACCCTTGTTGCAGTGCCAGTAAGGAAGTGGCATTGACTGTGAGCAAATTGGGAGTGACCCATCTCTCAACAGTATCCATGCAGGTTTGTCTTACAGTTGCAAGAGCTGCCAGAGGTTCTTCAATTACATCTTTAGAAACAAAGACACTGTTGTAAGTAACCCTAAGGAGTAGGCCTATGCCCAGAGATACTGAACAATTCATATTTTAAAGGTTTGAAATGGTAGGTGGGAAAGCATTAAATGGCTGCTTGAGGAAGGGAGAGAGATTGAGAAACCACAGGCATCATTTGGGGCTTGTAAAGGGCAGAGGCCAGTATGAGGAGGTGGAGAGAGAAGGAACAATTACTTTAGATGTATTAGCGTCAATATACCCATATAACAAACCTGCACATTTACCCTCAAATCTAAAATAAAAGTTGAAATTATAAAAAATAAAGAATACCACTCCTCACAAGCACACTCTAAGTGACAGACATTGTGCTACGTACTTTAAAGCAAGATAGGTATGCTATTTTCACTTTACATATAAAGAAACTATGGATATAGAGATTAAATGACTTGTCCAAGGCCACAGAGCCAGTAAGTTGCCAAGATGGTATTTGAATTTAGGGTTCTCTGGTTCTTCATGTGCCCAAGCCCTTTTCACAGTGCCACACAAACCCTGCAAGTTCCAGTAATGGAATTGGTTTTTGACCACCACTCTCTGTGTGCAGTTGTTTTGGGAAGAGTGAGTCCTCTCTTTTCCCTTTCAGGTTTGCACTGGGACTGGCCATTGTTCTGCTGTGAGACTGCCCAGAGTGTGTTTTTCCTTTAGTGTGTCCGGTTTCTGGTTAGTGAAGCGTAAAGCTTCATTCCCAAGCTCAAACTGAGCCTTTGCACTGCTGTTATTTTACTTTCTTCTAACCTTCTCTGTCTACTTTTGGCGTGCTTCAGTGTATGAGGTATGTCTGCTGAGCTTGGAAGTTCTTCCTCATCAACAAAATTGCAACTCTGCTTCATAAGGAGGCCCTGTGTTTTCACTGGAAGAAAAAAAAATGGCATACAGGGGTGCCTTCCTAAAGTGCCAACATACCCCACCCCTACCCTGTCAACAGATTCTCCATTTCCCTTTTTAATTTATTTTTCATTTTAAGAAATTTTGTCTCCTAGATGCTATATCAAGGGGACTTCTATCTCTGGGTTGCAACTAACTACAGGGGTCTGCAGATCTGTTGTTTCTCTTTTCCCTGCTACTCTGAGAGTTACATTTGCACAGTGCAAACACCCTATTACTTATTTGTTGATAAATTGATTGTCATAACGTTCTACAGTACACTGCTGCCTCACAATGATTTCTCCTCAAGAACCTGCATTTATTTTCTACTATCCCAAATTTACTCTCTGTTCCCTCAAGACTGTTAGAAGTCAGGAGCACCAGGGTGAGGAGCAGTAGCAAGGAGCCTGAATTGAGTGCACACTCATAGGGCTTCAGGACACAGAGAGAGTATCTTAGAGGATGCTAACTCAACAACCAGGCTGAGGTGCTGGGTAATAGTTCACAGAATTAGAAAACTTAAACATCTGTCTAAGGGAATGGTTAAAAAAAAAAAAAAGGATGGTCCCTTCATGCAGTAAAATACTATGTTACTATCTGCCACTTAAAATGATAATGCAAATATATATTTATTCACTTAGAAACAGGAGTGTATACAGGTTTTGTGGGACCTGAAGTTTACATAATTTAGAAACTATCTTTAAAAAAATAGGTTCTGATACTTGGAAAAAGCCTATGCCAATGTGGGACTTTGAAGATTAAGCTTCATAAATATGCTTCATGAAGAAAGTAGGTTCCTGAACAGCATGTAAAATTTTGTTCTTAGTTTGTTTTTTTTGGTTTGTTTTTGTTTTTGAGACAGAGTCTCACTCTTTTGCCCAGGCTGGAGCGCAGTGGTGTGATCTCGGCTCACTGCAACCTCTGCCCGCTACAGGATCAATGATTCTCCTGCCTCAGCCTCCCAAGTAGCTGGGATTACAGGGACGTGCCACCATGCCCTGCTAATTTTTGTATTTTTAGTAGAGATGGGGTTTCACCATGTTCGGCAGGCTGGTCTTGAACTCCTGACCTTAGGTGATCCACCCGCCTGGGCTTCCCAAAGTGTTAGGATTACAGGCGTGAGCCACCACACTTGTCCCCTGTTCTTAGTTTTAATTGTATACATAAATAAAATATGTGTATATATTTATATCAGAAGAGCCTAATTGGCTACGTAGAGGACTGTCAGCTAAGGTTATCTGTTGTATTTGTACTTTTGGTGTATTTATTTTCGTTTTGTCTCTGCAATGTAGTGATTAAACATGTGTGTTATGTTTGTGCCTGTTTGCATTTTGAATGTGCTTACCAACCTAACTACTGTGTTTATGTACATTTAGTCTTTAGTCTTACAGTTTCCAGTCAAAATAGTACTTTCCAAGGTGACTTACATCAGCACCTTTTCTTTAAATGCCAGTTGATACTATTTGGAGCTGGCACTCAAAATATGACTGAGGAAACATAAAGACATAGTAGTTGATTGTTTGTAAAGATAGAAGGCCCAATAATTCCTCCCATCTTATGTCATACACAGGTTCCTTTGCAATGTGACTGTTCTCGCATCAAAAGGTAGATTCAATTTTCTCACCCCTTGAATCTGAGACTGGATTTGTTGCTTGCTTGGGCAGATGGAATGTGCCAGAATGGCGAGACTTGTGGACCTAAGCCTCCAGAAGCCTGGCAGTTTTTGCTGTTGCCTGCTTGGCACACTGCTGCCCCTGAGAAGGAGCCTGAGGACACTCTTTGGAGACATGTGGCTCAGCCAACAGGCAGCATCTACTGCCAGATTATGTCCGTGAGGCCGTCGTAGACCATCTTGTGTTAGCTGAACCAACTAATACCTACAGCCACATGACTGACCCCAGGCAAAACCCACAGAACTGCCCAGCTGAGGCAGCCTAAATTGCTAACCCACTGAACTGTGAGCGTATAAAATGGTGGTTGATTTATGCTTCTATCTCTGTCTTTAAGATTTGGTGTAGCAGTATATGAATGATCCTGGCACTAACCCAGCCTGGGCATTTTTTCATGTTCAAGGAGGGTCTTAAAACTTACCCCACACAAGTTTTTAGAATATTTCCAATAAGGCTATAGATCAGCTAACTTAAAACTGTTGCAGGTCACATGATAAACAATGCTACTATTTCTTTATACAAATATGAAGTCAAACAATTTTGAAAATTTCATGTTGAATGTATTTCAAATATGAATTTCAAGCAGATTTATATTTGAAAATATCTTGTTTAATTTCACCCACTTTATTTTGTTGAGACATTTAAATCTTACATGATTTTCATAAAGATTCCTGATGCTGGATCTTTAGAATATCAGAAGATAGCCAGAGGTTCCATTTGTAAGTGGCTAGATAGAACTTCCACCTCGTAGCATTTCCTCAACCATCATGACCCCTATTTGGCTTTTTTTGTAAATTTAATTTTAATTTTTTTATTCAGCTTTAAAATCGGAAACTTTCTTGCTGGGTGTGGTGGCTCACCCTGAAGTGCTGTAACTGCAGCACTTTGGGAGGCTGAAGTGAGCAGATCACTTGAGCCCAGGGTTCCAGATCAGCCTGGGCAACACGATGGAACCCCATCTCTACAGGAAATACAAAAATTAGCTGGGCACATGGCACACACCTCTAGTCCCAGCACCTCCTCAGGAGTCTGAGGCAGGAGGGATTATCTGAGCCTAGAGGGTCCAGGCTGCAGTGAGCTCTGATGGTTCCACCGCATTCCAGCCTGGGCGACAGAACATGACATTGTCTCTAAAAAATTAATTGAATTGAAAAAACCAAGAAACTTTCTACACTTTCTGATTACCCTCATCTCTCTATATACATTTTTTGCTTTCTCTTGTCTCAATTTGTATCTGGATTATTATGTATTTGTTTCTGCACCTTTTCACTTGATGCTTTTGCTCTTTCTTTCCAGTATCAGCCTGGTCAGCTGGGACCTGCTATGTCAGGTCAGCTAGGACAGTGCTGACACAGAACTTGTTAAGAAAGACATCCCCTTCTCTCCAGTCTTGCGGATTATCTTTTGGTACTAAAATCACGTTCTCTGACACATAGACTGCCTCTGTCTGTAAAGGACCACCAAAATCCAGGCAATACCTGGATTAAGAACAATACTTAAACCCAAGGCAAGGCAGCCATAGAAAGAAATGGGTATGTTACTCTTCAGTGGAAATAATTCAATAACATTGAGGGATTACAGCAGAAACTCTTTTTAAAAATACATAACTAATTCTGCTCTTTTCAAAATTAGAACTGGACAAGGATGTGAGAAGTTTAGTCCAATAGTTTTTGAAATTATTATGGGCAGAGGTAAATTTGTATGCAAACAAAAACTGCTATGAATTCCCAATAGATATGGCAGTTAAATACCGACCTACTCTGACTGATTGGTAGCCATCACCTTGTGCATCCCTATGGCGTTCCCCAAAATAGGCACTTTCTCAGAACTGTATTACTTTGAAAAACACAGTTTAAAAAAAATTCACTGAATCTGGTTCGTCATTTGGTACCTAAGAAAGCAGATCAGGAATGGTGAAGGTCAGTCTACTCAGGCAATTTGGGCGTTGATGGTAGTACCTGGCCTTGAACCTTGGTATCCTGCTTCAGTTCAGGGCTTTTTCACATACATCCTAGTTCTCATTCAATCTCCTCTCACTCAGTAATATTTCATAATTTAAATCTTATTACCAGTATTCGAGGATCTCTTCATTTTATGCATTTTGTTAAGATTTATTTAAAATGGATATGCTTTTTATATCTATCATAGTGGGATGATGTATATTAAAAAGGTATAGTGAATAAAAGAAGTGGGTGAGAAAATACTTAAAACTGTAAATATTGAATTTATCTTTCTTTTTTTTTTTGAGTTGGAGTCTCGCTCTGTAGGTCAGGCTGGAGTGCAGTGGCATGATCTCAGCTCACTGAAACCTCTGCCTCCCAGGTTCAAGCCGATTTTCCTGCCTCAGTTTTCCAAGTAGCTGGGACTACAGGTGCCCATCACCACACCCGGCTAATTTTTGTATTTTTAGTAGAGATGGCGTTTCGCCATGTTGCCTAGGCTGGCCTCGAACTCCTGGCTTCAAGTAATCCACCTGCCTCAGCCTCCCAAAGTGCTGGGATTACAGGCATGAGCCACCATGCCCGGCCACATTTATCTCATTTTTAATGGTAGCCATAATAAAAAATCTAAGTTGGAAGATATTAAATTTCTCACTTGATTCTTTTTCTTTTCTTGGGATGCATACTTTTCCCAAGTACAGATATTTCAGTGGGAAATGATTTGTCCATTCTTAACTGGATTCATAAAGCTAAGCTCTGAATTATAACTATGCTGTTACATTTTGAAAATTTAGATGAATGTTGGCAATCATGGGGAACATTGTTAAGCTCTGTAGATCTTTAGCAATGCTTTAGTTCCAAAAAGCTATCCAGGCTGTCAAAAACGTATCTAGGTAATTTGGTCCCTGAAGAAAAAGTAATTCGTGTCATGTCTTTGGAAGAAGAAACCCTTTCCTTTGCTGTTAAGAAAAAGTAATTCGTGTCATGTCTTTGGAAGAAGAAACCCTTTCTTTTGCTGTTAAGTAAACAGTTTAGTTGTTTGATCCCACTTAAAATTCTCAGAAATTCTTTCTTCAAAGTATTTTTACCAAACTAATACTGTTTCGGTTAAGAAGCATTTACTTGCTGCCTTTTTTGGTATGTTTTATGGGAATAAAAAAGGGTCTTTATAAAAACTATGAATTCAAGCAGGTTTTTTATATTCTTCATGTATGATTTTAATAAGTATTCTAAATCGAAAGTTTGCCAACAGCTAAAAGTAATGTTCATATCTGTTTCATGGTTCCTTTTAAAATACTCTTAAGTCACATGTTAGGAAATAATTCATTTTGATGAGATTACCTTGAGTTTACATGTCCTCTCATTATATTCAGTGCTACTTGCAAGAAATTTTATGTCTGCTTATTTTTTAGCTTTTTTCAAATTTTTGGCAAGATTTCTTTTCTGTGTGTGATTTTTGTTTTTTCTTGACAAGTTTCTGACAACTTGATGTTTAAAAAATATATGTCTGTGATATGATCTTCAATACTTGCCTTCACCATTTTATTTTCGACACTAAAAAGTTAGCTTGTACCAGGCCTTGAGCTAAACAAAATGTATTCTCATACGTGTTGCCACATTTTGAGAGGCCGCTCTCCCTTTGTAGGGCATTTCTATTTGTGGATGAATGTACCTAGAGTTACGTATGTGAGATACAGAGAAAAGGAGTTGTGGCCACAGGAAATCATCCTTTATCAACTTACCACTTGTCTTCAACAAGACCAAGAAGAAATGTTCAGCCTGTGACCAAATAAGAGACTGTTGAAAAATCATTCTTAAAAGAGGAAAAAGCATAATCTGAAAATGTGAGACATAGTCATTAATTTTTTTTGTCTGTTTACATTTCAAGTCCTCAGGAAACCAAGTTCACTTTTACCACTATAAAGTGATTTGTGCTGTCTTATCATAACTAAGCATTAGTCCATTAATTAACATTACATTTTAGGTGGAATTTCTTAATTGTTGAGCTCTTTTCTGAAGAGTATAGGAGTATATTTCGTAACAATTCAAATGCCTCATATACTTGTTCCCTTGCATTGGCACTAGTATCAAGTGATTATATAGATTGCATTGTCTAATATGGAAGCCATTAGCCACAGGAGGCTAATTAAAATTACTTAAAATTAAATAAATAAAAAATTCAGTGCTTCAGTTACTCTAGCCACATTTTGAATGCTCAGAAGCCACAGTGGCTTGGGCTACTACTGTATTGAATAGTACAGATGTAGAACATATGTCCATGTTATTTTCCTGACGTGGTTGAGTAATTAAGTAAAATATATTTTAGAAGAAAGCAATTTTGTACTTTAAAGTATAACACATTTAGAGCTCAGCTTGGAAACTCCGTTTCCCTCTGTAACTTGGAAAATATTTAATACAAAGTGACTGACAGATATAGGTATCTTTAAACAAAACTTCAGATCAGCTATTCTTTCATAAACTTTGCGTTTCCTTTTCTTTGATTTGCTATTGAAAATATTTTTCCACTTAAAATGTATTTTAATCACATTATTAAAAATGAAGAAATGCTTGGATTTCCCCCTTTCTCCTCTGAGCAGCCGCCTTATAAATACTTGTGCATATCCGGTCAGTAGTGACATTGGTTGAATGAAAAAGAATGTTTAGGACATTTCTGTGATTTCTGTTGAGAAAAAAACATTTATTTGTGTGCTTTTCTCTGCAAAATGCAAGGATTTTGTCAAACCTTTGACAAAAATTTCCACTGTAATTTCCATATGTACTCTGTGGACTTAAAAGAACTCCTTCTCATCTTTTGCTTTATACAGAAATGTTCCATATTTAAGTACTCTCTGTACCCACCTTTTAGCTCCTTTGCTGTCTCTCCAAAGCTGAGTCACCATAAATAATCTCGTTGTCTCTGAGGCTAGGTGAAGCCTGGAGGACAGTATAAGAAAACGCTTCATTCTTAAGGTTGAATTAGCTCGTTAGATTTCAGAATCAGATATTCTTTGCTGAGAGCTACTGCAATGTCTACCTAAATGTCTTCATCTTGGACAATGGGTGTACCAAGGTCACGATGGCTGCAACCGCAAGGCAAAGACTGTGTTTATTTCTTTTAAACATGATTTGGCAAAGAAGATTTAAATGCTGTTGCTTGTCTATGATAACACAAGTGGTGCCTATACAGTAAATATAAGGATATACATTGTCAGAGCATATTTAAGCATTTTAAGGATTTTTCTTTAACCTAAATCTTTAAAGATTTACTTTGTGTGCTAGATCATAATTCAGATTATTGAGTTTTAATATTTAGGGCATTTATGAAGTTTTAGCAAAAAGAGGTGTGACTTGTATGCGATGGTATTTATATTTGAGCTCTCTCCTTACCAATAATGAACTGAATAATCTTGGTAAAATCACTCCGTTTCTTTGGTTTTTAACTTTCTGCTCTTAAAAGGAAGCAGGGTTAAGTAGGTTTAAATTATTCTTAAGGACAATTTCAGTTTCCTATAATTTCAAGTTGATATGTTGAATGTGGTCTTTAAAATATATTTACATATTATAATTTAAGAGGTGTATTAATTTTCAAAGATCTCTGTTCTAAAATAGTAGTTATTACATCATTGGATAAGTCATAGTGAAAAAGTCATTAAAAATTGTTAAATATTTAAAAATATTATTTCAATAAGTATCTATTCCCTTAAGAAACTTGCAGTCTATGAGGGTGATAGGAAGTGAACATTCATAAATATAGTGTGATACAAGATGATCCATATTAAAATTTTGCATGAGGATTAGATATGTTTTGTAAACTGTAATGGGTTGTGGCAGATTTTGTGAGAAATGTGTTAGTACAAAAAGTAAGACCAATGGATAAAGTTCTTCTTAGATCTGTTTTCCCATATTCTCGTGAGCGATTTTAGTACCTAAATGAAATATATTTGCTTTCATAGATGTGTGTGTGTGTGTGTGTGTGTGTAGTTTGTTGGGGTGGGGTGTGGCACTGATGGAGATAAGTGTAAAGGATAATCTTGTTGCTATGTAAGTGTTATTGCTAGAATTTAGTAAGGCTTTTTTTATTATTATTTATAGGAGCTGTTTATAAAGCTTTATAAAATTGTATTTCCTTTGCATATTCTTAAAGTCTCTAAATAGCTATGTGTTCAATTAGATCCCAAACTCATTACTAATCCTGTCATTTTTTTTAAAGTATTTGCAAGACACAATTATATTCACATTTGAAATAGAAAATACATTTTTCCCTGTGGAAAAGGTGCATTAAATATGACTATACCTCTTTCTAGATTTATTTTTCTCGATGGCACTTTTTATCACCTGATGTACTGTATTTTTTAGTACTATATATTTTATTTGCTTATTGTCACTGCTTTTTCCCTCCCTTTCTTGGTGTGTCACCTCCATGAAGGTGGGGGTTTCATTATATTTATCTTTATTTCATTTGTATTTATCACTGTTTTAACCCCAATGACTGGAATATTGCCCCACAAAGACACTCAAGAAATATCTGTTGAATGAATGAATGAGAGTGCATTTCAGAACTTTAAAAGACTATGCTTTACTGTTTTGTATTTAAAAGCAAGCCCCAAACATATAGTAACTCTCATTATCTAGCAAGCATATAACCACAAGATGCAAACCAAGAAATGTATACTAATTGCATTTTATTCTTATGATAGAAAATCAAACACATTAACAATTTGGGGGATAAGACAGAATGATCATTACTTTATAATATAAAGTTGTATTTAAAGTCCAGTCAAAAAAAGTATTGTTTGAATGAAGCATTCTAATATTCTCTCTAGGGAATTAAAAGAAATAATTTGGGATACACAAAGCCTCACTTGAAAAACTTCATCCTTTTGAAATGCTGTTCTGGAGAGATTTTTAAGATCTTGAAATGGCCTTTACAGTAAAAAAGGGGTGCACAGAATAGCTTTGATGTAAATTATATTTTATTATTCTTTTTTTCTCACATTTCTTCTCCTGATCCAATCAACAAAGGTCAAGTAGATAGATTTGCATAATACAAATATTGCTGGGATCTCAGCCCAGTGTGTCCAGAGCATTTCAAAGAGAATGGGGTAAATGGCTAGTGGGCTGGTCTAATACGTTGAAAATAAACAATCTCATTTAGATATATGAAGTGATTATGTTAGACAGAAAATTAAATGGGCTGGCCTAATGCTTTAAAATAGTAGTGCCATTTCAATATATGGAGGGCCATTTCAATATATAGGCTAAATTATCCCATTACAGGCACATTATGGATTGTGAACACCAAAATATGAACACTGCACATCTCTAGTATTTTAAAAAAATATACAGATGCTCCTCTACTTATGATGGGGTTATGTTCCAATAAAGTGAGTAAGCTGAAAATATTATAAGTCAAAAATGCATTTAATACACTTGGCCTGTTGAACATTATAGCTCAGTTGAGCTTACTGTAAATGTGCTTAGAACACTTACATTAACCTACAGTTGGGCAAAATCATCTATCACAAAGCCTGTTTTATAATAAAAAAGTACTGAATAAAGTGCTGAATATTTCATGTAATTTACTGAATACTGTAATGAAAGTGAAAAACAATGGTTGTATGAGTATGGGTCTGCTGAATGCATGTCACTTTTGCACCATTGGAAAGTGGAAAAATCATATGTTGAATGATTACAAGTCAGGGACTGTCTGTATTTGAAATTAGGGTTTCCATTAGACAACAGTTGCCTAATCGTGGTTTGTTATTTTTTTAATTAAAAAAAATTTGTTGGCATAATTAAATCAAATGTAGATGGATTACTAAAATTACCTTAAAAAGAGTAACAAAGGATCATTTGTTCAGCTAGGGAAGAGACTTAAAGTCTGAATCTTTCCAACAATTTTTGGTTCCCAACAATATTTAATTCTATTGAAATTGTTCTGTATACATAGGAAAGATGATGGCTACTATTAACACAGAATTTGTTTTCTCAGGAGACCTTTTTCTCACTAGGAATAGATTCTAACTTCTTTTTTGTAAAATAGTTTCCAATGTCTCCTTTCCTGAAAAGTTTTATTGTCAATTCCTGATTTTGCTTTTATTGTGTATTTACTTGTACATGGGATTATAATTGATGGATTCTACAATATCCACTAAATACACTGAACTAAATTAACAAGGGGGAAGGAAAATGTGACATTTCTTTCACATATTACTGATCCAATAATAGAGCCTTGACACTTTTCTGCAATAGAATTCTTCATTTGGTATTTGCAATAATATTAAGGCAAATATAAGAAAGTTTTAAAAAATATTTATAGAGGAAAAAAACAATAATATTCTAATATCAAAGTGAACATTAAGAAAAATATGTGGGGGGTGATTCCAAGATGGCCGAATAGAAATAGCTCCAGGCTACAGCTCCCAGCGTGAGCAACACAGAAGACGGGTGATTTCTGCATTTCCAATTGAGGTACTACTGGGTTCATCTCACTGGGGTGTGTTGGACAGTGGGTGCGGGACAGTGGGTGCAGCCCACCGAGTGAGAGCCGAAGCAGGGCAAGGCATCGCCTCACCCAGGAAGCACAAGGGGTAAGGGAATTTCCTTTCCTAGCCAAGGGAAACCATGACACACAACACCTGGAAAATCAAGTCACTCCCATGCTAATACTGCACTTTTCCAAGGGTCTTAGCAAACGGCACACCAGGAGATTATATCCCGTACCTGGCTCAGGGTCCCACACCCAAGGGGCCTCCCTCCTTGCTAGCACAGCAGTCTGAGTCTGCTGCAAGGCGGCAGCAAGGCTGGGGGAGGGGCGCCCGCCATTGTTGAGGCTTGAATAGGTCAACAAAGTGGCCTGGAAGCTCGAACTGGGTGGAGCCCACCACAGCTCAAGGAGGCTTGCCTGCCTCTGTAGACTCCACCTCGGGACAGGGCATAGCCAAACAAAAGGCAGCAGAAACTTTTGCAGATTTAAATGTCCCTGTCTGACAGCTTTGAAGAGAGTAGTGGTTCTCTCAGCATGCAGTTTGAGATCTGAGAACAGACAGACTGCCTCCTCAAGTGGGTCCCTGACCCCCAAGTAGCTTAACTGGGAGGCACACCCCAGTAGGGGCAGACTGACACCTCACATGGCCGGGTGCCCCTCTGAGACGAAGCTTCTAGAGGAACGTTCTGGCAGCAACATTTGCTGTTCAGCAATATTCACTCTTCTGCAGCCTCTGCTGCTAATACCCAGGCAAACAGGGTCTGGAGTGGACCTCGAGCAAACTCCAACAGACCTGCTGCTGAGGGTCCTGACTGTTAGAAGGAAACTAACAGAAAGGACATCCACACCAAAACCCCATCTGTACATCACCATCATCAAAGACCAAAGGTAGATAAAACCACAAAGATGGGGAAAAAACAGAGCAGAAAAGCTGAAAATTCTAAAAATCAGAGTGTCTCTCCCCCTCCAAAGGAATGCAGCTCCTCACACAATGGAACAAAGCTGGATGGAGAATGACTTTGACGAGTTGAGAGAAGAAGGCTTCAGATGATCAAACATCTCCCAGCTAAAGGAGGAAGTTCGAACCCATCACAAAGAAGCTAAAAACCTTGAAAAAAGATTAGACAAATGGCTAACTAGAATAACTAATGTAGAGAAGTCCTTAAATGACCTGATAGAGCTGAAAACCATGGCATGAGAACCACATGACAAATGCACAAGCTTCAGTAACTGATTCGATCAACTGGAAGAAAGGGTATCAGTGATAGAAGATCAAAGGAATGAAATGAAACAAGAAGAGAAGTTTAGAGAAAAAAGAGTAAAAAGAAACAAACAAAACCTTCAAGAAATATGGGACTATGTGAAAAGACCAAATCTAAGTCTGATTGGTGTACCTGAAAGTGACAAGGAGAATAGAACCAAGTTGGAAAACACTCTGCAGGATATTATCCAGGAGAACTTGCCCAGCCTAGCAAGGCAAGCCAACATTCAAATTCAGGAAATACAGAGAACTCCACAAAGATACTCCTCGAGAAGAGCAACTCCAAGACACATAATTGTCAGGTTCACCAAAGTTGAAATGAAGGAAAAAATGTTAAGGGCAGCCAGAGAGAAAAGTCAGGTTACCTACAAAGGGAAGCCCATCAGACTAATAGCAGATCTCTCGGCAGAAACTCTACGAGCCAGAAGAGAGAGAGGGCCAATATTCAACATTCTTAAAGAAAAGAATTTTCAACCCAGAATTTCATATCCAACCAAACTAAGTTTCATAAGTGAAGGAAAAATAAAATCCTTTCCAGACAAGCAAATGCTGAGAGATTTTGTCAGCACCAGGCCTGCCCTACAAGAGGTCCTGAAGGAAGCACCAAAATGGAAAGGAAGAACCAGTACCAGCCAGTGCAAAAACATGCCAAAATGTAAAGACCATTGATGCTGGGAAGAAACTGCATCAACTAATGAGCAAAATAACCAACTAACATCATAATGACAGGATCAAATTCACACGTAACCATATTAACCTTAAATGTAAATGGACTAAATGCTCCAATTAAAAGACACAGACTGGCAAATTGGATAAAGAGTCAAGACCCATCAGTGTGCTGTGCTCAGGAGACCCATCTCATGTGCAGAGACACACATAGGCTCAAAATAAAAGGATGGAGGAAGATCTACCAAGCAAATGGAAAACAAAAAAAGGCAGGGGTTGTAATCCCAGTCTCTGATAAAACAGACTTTAAACCAACAAAGATCAAGAGACAAAGAAGGCCATTACATAATGATAAAGGGATCAATTCAATAAGAAGAGCTAACTATCTTAAATATGTATGTACCCAATACAAGAACACCCAGATTCATAAAGCAAGTCCTTAGAGACTTACAAAGAGACTTAGACTCCTACACAATAATAATGGGAGACTTTAACACCCCACTGTCAACATTAGATCAACAAGACAGAAAGTTAACAACGATATCCAGGAATTGAACTCAGCTCTGCACCAAGTGGACCTAATAGACATCTACAGAACTCTCCACCCCAAATCAACAGAATATACATTCTTCTCAGCACCACATTGCACTTATTCCAATACTGACCACATAGTTGGAAGTAAAGCACTTGTCAGCAAATGGGAAAGAACAGAAATTATAACAAACTGTCTCTCAGACCACAGTGCAATCATATTAGAACTCAGGGTTAAGAAACTCACTCAAAACCTCTCGACTACATGGAAACTGAACAACCTGATCCTGAATGACTACTGGGTACATAACGAAATGAAGGCAGAAATAAAGATGTTTTTTGAAACCAATGAGAACAAAGATACAACATACCAGAATCTCTGGGACACATTTAAAGTGGTGTGTAGAGGGAAATTTATAGCACTAAACGCCCACAAGAGAAAGCTGGAAAGACCTAAGATTGACACCCTAACATCACATTTAAAAGAACTAGAGAAACAAGAGCAAACACATTCAAAAGCTAGTAGAAGGCAAGAAATAACTAAGATCAGAGCAGAACTGAAGGAGATAGAGACACAAAAAACCCTCCAAAAAAATCAATGAATCCAGGAGCTGGTTTTTTGAAAGGATCAAAAAAATTGATAGACTGCTAGCAAGACCAATAAAGAAGAAAAGAGAGAAGAATCAAATAGATGCAATAAAAAATAATAAAGGGGATATCACCACCGACCCCACAGAAATACAAACTACCATCAGAGAATACTATAAATACCTCTATGCAAATAAACTAGAAAACCTAGAAGAAATGGATAAATTCCTGGACACTTACACTCTCCCCCAACTAAAGCAGGAAGAAGTTGAATCCCTGAATAGACTAGTAACAGGCTCTGAAATTGAGGCAATAATTAGTAACCTACCAACGAAAAAAAGTCCAGGGTCAGACGGATTCACAGCTGAATTCTACCAGAGGTACAAGAAGGAGCTGGTACCATTCCTTCTGAAACTATTCCAATCAATAGAAAAAGAGGGAATCCTCCCTAACTCATTTTATGAGGCCAACATCATCCTGATACCAAACCCTGGCAGAGACACAAGAAAAAAAGAGAATTTTAGACCACTATCCCTGATGAACATTGATGCAAAAATCCTCAATAAAATACTGGCAAACTGAGTCCAGCAGGATATCAAAAAGCTTATCCACCATGATCAAGTGGGCTTCATCCCTGGGATGCAAGGCTGGTTCCACATATGCAAATCAATAAACATAATCCAGCATATAAACAGAACCAAAGACAAGAACCACATGATTATCTCAATAGATGTAGAAAAGGCCTTTGACAAAATTCAACAGTGCTTCATGCTAAAGACTCTCAATTCGGTATTGATTGAACATATCTCAAAATAATAACTATTTATGACAAACCCACAGCCAATATCAAAAACTGGAAGCATTCCCTTCGAAAACTGGCACAAGACAGGGATGCCCTCTCCCACCACTCCTATTCAACATAGTGTTGGAAGTTCTGGCCTGGGCAATCAGGCAGGAGAAATAAATAAAGGGTATTCAGTTAGGAAAAGAAGAAGTCAAATTGTCTCTGCAAATGACATGATTGCATATTTAGAAAACCCCATCATCTGAGCCCAAAATCTCCTTAAGCTGATAAGTAACTTCAGCAAAGTCTCAGGATACAGAATCAATGTGCAAAAATCACAGGCATTCTTATAAACCAATAACAGACAAACAGAGAGCCAAATCATGAGTGAACTCTCATTCACAATAGCTTCAAAGAGAATAAAATACCTAGGAAGTCAACTTAAAAGGGATGTGAAGGATCTCTTCAAGGAGAACTACAAACCACTGCTCAATGAAGTAAAAGAATCCACAAAACAAATGGAAGAACATTCCATGCTCATGGATAGGAAGAATCAATATCGTGAAAATGGCTATACTGCCCAAGGTAATTTATAGATTCAATGCCATCTACATTAAGCTACCAATGACTTTCTTCACAGAATTGGAAAAAACTGCTTTAAAGTTCATATGGAACCAAAAAAGACCCTGCATTGCCAAGACAATCCTAAGCCAAAGGAACAAAGCTGGAGGCATCATGCTACCTGACTTCAAACTATACTACAAGGCTACGGTAATCAAAACAGCATGGTACTGGTACCAAAACAGAGATATAGACCAATGGAAGAGAACAGAGCCCTCAGAAATAATACAGCACATCTACAACCATCTGATATTTGACAAACCTGACAAAAACAAGAAATAGGGAAAGGATTCCCTATTTAATAAATGGCACTGGGAAAACTGGCTAGCTACATGTAGAAAGCTGAAACTGGATCGCTTCTTACACCTTATACAAAAATTAATTCAAGATGGATTAGAGACTTAAATGTTAGACCTAATACCATAAAAACCCTAGAAGAAAACCTAGGCAATACCATTCAGGACATAGGCATGGGCAAGGACTTCATGTCTAAAACACCAAAAGCAATGGCAACAAAAGCCAAAATTGACAAATGGGATCTAATTAAACTAAAGAGCTTCTGCACAGCAAAAGAAATTACCATCAGAGTGAACGGGCAACCTACAGAATGGAAGAAAATTTTTGCAATCTGCTCATCTGACAAAGGGCTAATATCCAGAACCTACAAAGAACTCAAACAAATTTACAAGAAAACAACAACCCCATCAAAAAGTGGGTGAAGGATATGAACAGACACTTCTCAAAAGAAAACATTTATGCAGCCAACAGATACATGGAAAAATGTTCATCATCACTCTCCATCAGAGAAATGCAAATCAAAACCACAATGAGATACCATCTCACACCAGTTAGAATGGTGATCATTAAAAAGTCAGGAAACAACAGGTGCTGGAGAGGATGTGGAGAAATAGGAACACTTTTACACTGTCGGTGGGACTGTAAACTTGTTCAACCATTGTGGAAGACAGTGCGGCGATTCCTCAAGGATCTAAAACTAGAAATACCATTTGACCCAGCCATCCCATTACTGGGTATATACCAAAAGGATTATAAATCATGCTACTATAAAGACATATGCACACGTATGTTTATTGTGGCACTATTCGCAATAGCAAAGACTTGGAACCAACCCAAATGTCCATCAATAACAGACTGGATTAAGAAAATGTGGCACATATACACCATGGAATACTATGCAGCCATAAAAAAGGATGAGTTCATGTCCTTTGTAGGGACATGGATGCAGCTGGAAACCATCATTCTCAGCAAACTATTGCAAGAACAGAAAACCAAACACTGCGTGTTCTCACTCATAGGTGGAAATTGAACAATGAGAACCCTTGGACACAGAAAGGGGAACATCACACACCAGGGCCTGTCGTGGAGTTGGGGGAGCAGTGAGGGATAGCATTAGGAGATATACCTAATGTAACTAACGAGTTAATGGGTGCAGCACACCAACATGGCACATGTATACATATGTAACAAACCTGCACGTTGTGGACATGTACCCTAGAACTTAAAGTATAATTAAAAAATAAAAAGATATGCAAACATAATAAAACCAAGAGCATGGACACATTATTATCAACAGGCAAAGTCAGTAGATGAAAGATGTGGTATAACAGTTGGACAATTTGAAGGCTAGATGCTGCCAATATCATATTTGAAAAAGAATATAAGCCACCAGCATTAAGAAATGACAGGCTGTATAGTGAAACTTCTTCACAATCAGAAAGAAACTACATGAGAAAGCTGCCCAAGTGTGGTTACTCATCATTATATTAAATTACTGGGTGCATAATTCAGAACTGGCATTAAATAGAAATCCATGATAGAGGAAAAATTGAAGTGCATTATGGGTAATATACTTTGATTGAAAGTAACAGAGAGTAACTCAAACTAGATTGTGTTTGTAATGTAAGTATTATTAGTGCCTCATACTCCAACATTAGAAAGATGACCAGGCTTCAAGAAGAAGTGAAGCCAGGAGTCAGAAAGCATCAGTTTCTTTCTCTCCATTTCTTGTTTCAACTTCTTGCAAGTGTACTTTTAACACAGAGCTAACTCCTGACTGGGAAGACACCCGAAGGCAATTTCTACATAGACTTATAGGATAAAGCAAATGGAGTTCATAGAGTGTTGGTTACTAGCAGAAGGTTGGGCCTGGAGTGGGGACCTCTTCTAATAAGAAACCTTAGGCCTTGTACTTAATACAGCAGGTAAGAAAGTCAGTGTCCATGAAATCTGATGTCTAGGAGGCCAGAGGCTTCAGGATGGAATTGGGGGAGTATAGGACCTTACTTTGACCTTACTTCTCTTTTAAGTGGGAGAAGATTCTTACCTGGGCTCCTTATGTGCCTTGTATTCAATGTCAGCTCAAATGTCACATACTCAGAGAGGCCTTTTATGACTACCCTATTTAACCCCCACATCACATATAAAGCACTCTTTCATAATTACTCTGTTTTGTCTCCTTTACAAGCACTTATTTTTCTGGAATTACCTTGTTTCTTTGCTTATTATTTGTTCTCACTTTCCTCTGCCTTTCATGATGTCAGAGGTCTTTTCCAACTTGTTTTTTGGGTCTAATAGCTAGCACAATGCCTAGGAAATTTCAGGAACACAATAAATACCTGTTCAGTGGATGACTAGGAGCACGGATTGCTATTGTAGAATTGGATCTAAGATCAGGAAGTAATTCCAGGACTTGGAGATTGCGTGGTGCCTTGATGTTCTAGAACTGAGTGAAAATTTTTCTAGTCCTATCATAGGGAGAATCTCCCCTGCCATGTTTCTGGGGCCTAAAAGTACTTAATTATTACATCTGTGTTTCAGTGAAGTTGGGAAATCAAGACTTAGCCAGTTTGTGATCATATCTCAGTATAGAACAGGGGATTATGTGCTCAGAGTATAGAGGGCCCTTGGGCACATCTATGCTCTATAAAGAAAGGCTCAGCTACCTCTGACAGATTATTGTTACACATCTATTGACTGCCTCCCGGATTCAAGGGAAGACAAATGGGACTATTGGTTAAGGAAGAAGTGGCTGCAGCTATTATTCTGGGTTTCTAATAGGAATGTGTTTTGTCATTGTTGGTCATGGTAGTTAATGAAGCAGAAATTTAAGTCATCTCCCTATATTTGAAGGATCTGAATTAGATTCTATGAACAGACAGTATATCTGCCTTTAAGCCTGAGTGTTGGTATTAGGACATAAGTTTTTTCTCGTAAAGTTTATCAACATGTCTGATGTCATGAAAGTCAAACAAGGTAATATAAATATACAGTTTTCTTTATTTTTTTCTTCCTTTTGGACTCTTTCTGAGGAAGTAACTTTATAAAAAGATAGAAATGAGTCTTAATTTAAACAGAAGGTGTTTCTTCAAGAAGAAAGTCAGAGTGAAGTTTGGAAGAAGTCAGAGAAGCTAGTTAGTTGTGAGCATTAACATTTTTAGTAGAACTTCAAAGCAAATGGTACGTTCTGGTAACACTGCATTGGAAATGCACTGCAACCTGAGTCCCAGCTACTCAGGAGGCTGAGATAGCAGAATCACTTGAACCCAGGAGGCAAAGGTTGCAGTGAGCCAAGATCGTGCCACTACACTCCAGCTGGGGTGACAGAGTGAGACTCCATCTCAAAAAAACAAAAAACAAACAAACAAACAAACAAAAAAAAAAGAGAGAAGAAAAGAAAAAGAAATGCATCCGTCTACGTAACTTGAAAATCATTTTTTTTTCTGAAATGGTAATTTCTTTGTTTTGCTCTAAGAATAAACTTGTTTTTACAGAGCCAGAATGTATTGCTCTCTAAAGATCAAGTTTTAGCAATCTTAGACTAAACAAATGAGCTTAACTTTAAGAACTTGTGGCTTTCACCACAGCTTCTTCTCCCTGTACTTATGAGTTCATTATTTATACTCTATTCTGGGGAAAATGAAGCAATGCAAGTAAAGACTGCTTATTCTAGAATACATTAGGAAAGGGGAGATTTTAGCATGTGTTCCTCCTAAGTCCTCTTAGAAGAATTTGCACTTTAGGATCATGCACACTTCCCAGGGCTGGTGTGAAAACACACTGAAAGCATTCAGGTCTTCACAGAGATATGTCAGGTACTAATCTCAGCTCTACACCCTCAGTTCCAAATTTCTATTGAAAGTGTGCTGGGTGAATCTCACTGACCTTTCAGAAAAGCCCAATGCCTATACAGAGAAGTAGGATGTAAGTATCCTAGACCCCTTTTCCTAATAATACATTTCACTAAGGTTGAGGTATTCTGCTAGTTGGTTGATGATGGGGACTAAAGAGGCAAGAAAGTTCATCGGTGGTGATTGCTAGAATGCCAGATCCAACTGAAGGGAGAGAGGAATAGGCAGAGCTGGGTTTCTTCTTCCTTGACTATACAATTTCCATATTTGGATTCCTTCAAGATCTTTTCACCAGCTTTCTACTTCCAGCTAAGATAGAATAATGGAGATTGAACTTACCCTCTTGTCAAAAACAAAAAAGAAAACAAAGCAAAATATAGAAACAATGGTTTTTAAGGCACTGGACATCAGGCAATGATACAACTGTGCTGAAAAAGAAAGCTTAAGAATATTTATAGGAATATAAAACTATACAGACCCCAAAACTATAAAATTCACAATATTTGGCATCCAATCAACAACTAGTAGTCATTCCAAGAAACAAGAAGATATGAGTCATAATGAGAAATAATGATCAATGGAAACTGACCCAAAATTGAGTCAAGATAAGGACATCAAAACAGTTATTATAACTATATTCCATATCTTCAAAAAGCTAAGTAAAATATCTTTAAAAAAATCAGACTTCAGGAGAGGAGACTTATAATGGCTAAAATATTAAAATATAATAAATAGGATAAATAACAGATTAGACATTACAGAAAAAAAAGATCAGTACACTTGAAGACATATAATAAAATTCACCCAAAGTGAACAATAGAGAAAAAAAAAGAGCATGAGTGAAGTTGGGATAAATTCATGCAGCTTTATATGCATGTAATTAGAGTCTCTAAAGGGAGAATAGAAAATATCTAAATAAATAATGGCTAAAAATGTTCCATATTTTTTGACATTTTAAACCCACAGATTCAGTAAACACAATGAATTCCATACACAAGAAACCTGGACAAAAGTACAAGGCTAATCACAATTAAATTACCTAAGAGGAGTGATAAAAGGAATACTTTAAAAACAACCAAAGGAGACAAGAAAAAAATGCCGTAGATAAATAAAAATAAATGGACAACAGATTTATTTGTATGAATCAATGCAGAATATATATGTCTGCTCCAGTATGGAGGGTTTTGCTGGCTTTGCTTGCTGCTTTGCCTTCTTTGACACTACTCCAAAGGGGATGTTGGAGCACCTCATTACCGCCTCACAAAGCAGGGTGTCCCAGGCTCCCTACTTAACGTTTGCTGGCATGGCACAGTTTTTTTTTTTTTGTTTGTTTGTTTGTTTCCATGGTGTTTGGTTGGAGCATAGTGATAGTTGTTTAACGTGTTCTGTCTTGCCAGGTTCCTCCCCTCTTGATCCTTTGGGTGAGGAAGGCAGGCTTTTTGTTTGTTTGCACCCATTGGTGTTTCTGGATCACTGGCTTCTTCAAACTGCAAATTCGTGATATATAGGAAAAAAGAAAACCTGTAGAACTCACCAATTTGTCGTTCTTTGGGTCCTGAGTTCCCTAGGCAGTCTGCCTTCTCTTCACCTCTCAGGGTCTTTTATATTTGCTTTATATAAAATGCATAGGGTTTTTAGCTGTATGTCATTGGACAAACATGAAAGGTACATTTACTTCATTTTCTAGAAGCAAAAGTCTTGACAACTCGTTGTTAACAAAATTGCAAACTTAAATCAGTGAAGAGCAATAGTCTTCTCAAAAATGTTGCTGGAACATTTGGGAATCCACATGCAAAAAAATAAACTCGTTCCATAACTCACACCACGTAATAAAATTACCTGGAAATGTATTGTAGATTAAAGTGTAAAACCTAAAACTATAAATTTTTAGCAGAATACATAAGACAAAATATATGTGGCCTAGGCTATTTAAAAATTGTTTAGATATAATACCGAAAGCACAATTCAGGAAAGAACAGACTGATCTATTGTGCTTCTTAAAATGGTTTCTTTTCAAAAGTTACTGTCATGAGAAAAAAAAGACAAGCCACAGAAATAGAGAAAATATTTGTACAGCATATATCTGGTGAAGGACTTTTATCCAAAACATTTTAAAAATGCTCAAAACTCTGTAAGAGAACAAGCAACTCAAAAAAAAAAAAAAATGGGCAAAGGATTTGAAAAGACGATTCACAAAGGAAACATACAAATGAAAAATAAGCACATAAAAAGGCACTTGTCATCATTATTCATTGGGAAAATAAGAATTAAATTGCAATGAATACAATTATGTACATATTAGACTGGTTAAAATTAAAAAGACTGACCATAGCAATTGTTGATGACAAACTGGAACTCTTGTATGCCTGATGTTCACAATATAAAATTGTACAATCACTTTGGCAAACAGTGATAATTTTTTATAAAAAATATGTTGTATGATTCAACTCTTCCACGTCTTTGTATTTACTTAAGAGAAATAAGGCTTATGTGAATACAAACAACCTGTACACAAATGCTTATAGAAACTTGATTTGTAATAGTCAAAAACTGAAAACTACTCAAATATCCACTAACAACTGAATTGATAAATTGTGGTGTAGCCATACAATGGAATAGTACTCTGCTATGAAAGGAATAAACTAAAACATGCAACGAAATGGGTAAATCTTAAAATAATTTCATAGTTGCAGAAGCCAGCAAAAGAAAAAAAAAATACTGTTAATACTGTTGTGGGTTGAATTGTGTTTCACAAAAAAAGATGCTGAAGTTCTGATTCCATTACATGTGAATATGACCTTACTTTGTAATAGCATCTTTGCAGTTTTATTAATAATTAAGTTAAAACTATGTCATGATAGGTTAGAATGGGCCCTAGGTCTAATGACTATTATCTTTATAGGAAGAGGGTGATTTGAAGACACAGAGGAGATAGAAGGAAAAAGGCTGTGTGAAGACAGAGTCAGTAATTAGAGTTAGGCTGCCATAAGGCAAGGAATGCCAAGGATTACTGGTAACCACCAGAAGCCAGAAGAGGCAAGGAAGGATCGATACTTCCCTAGAGCCTTTAGAAGTAGTAGAGTCCTGCTGACACCTTTCCTTCAGACTTCTAGTCTCCAGAAGAGCGAGAGAGTACATTTCTGTTATTTCAATTCACCCAACTTGTGATACTTTTAAAACCCTAGTCCCAGGAAACCATTGCAAGTAGGTACCATATGATTTCATTTATAGACAAATTTTAGACAATGACTGAAAGCAGATTAGTGGTTGCCTGGGGACAGGGGTGAGGAGAGGCAGGTAGGGAGCAGAAGGAGAGATTTCAAAAGGGTATGAAGAAACATGATGTTCGTGGATATATTTGTTATATCTTGCTTGTGATGATGGTTTCATACGTGTGTACACATCAAAACTTAACAAGCTTTATACTTCAAGTAGGTGCAGTTTATTGTATGTTGATTGTACTGTCATTAAAAAGAAAAAGATCTCATCGCTGTGATTTTCAGGACTGCCTTTATCTTTTTCTGACTTATTGAAGTCAGTCATGAATTCTCATAGATGGCAGAGTATACATAAGGGGTTGTAAAGTAATGCCATGTAAGCTAGATTTGGCATGAAGTCCTATTGGCTGGCCCTATTGTATTTTAAAAATCAGGGGCCAGTCGTGGTGGCTTATGCCTGGGGCTTTGGGAGGCCCAGGTGAGAGGATCACTTGAGGCCAAGAATTTGAGGCCACACTGAGCTGTGATCATGCCACTGCACTGCATCCTAGGTGACAGAGCAAGAACTTGTCTGTAATAAATAAATAAATACATAAATAAAATCAGGAGATTTCACATAAAATTTTATTATTCTTGATGCTTTAAAAAAGTAATTAACTCTAACCACTGAATCCTCCTTCCTGTACGGCAACAACTGGCTGTTGCTGGGTAGCCGTTGCCACCTTAAATTGTGCATGCATTTTCCAGTTTTCCTCAGTCCCTGCCTGTTACCTGCCTCTCCTTATAGACATTTGAGTTATATGACTGCTTTCTGCTCTTAAGTTCATAAGGAGAAAGAAACCGATTTTCATTTACCAGGCTGCTTCAGTTACTGTACAGTTTGTATTTCACATTGTTATTTAGAGTAGTGTCAGTTTTCTTTACTCCTTTCTTGCCCTTCCTTCAGATCCAACTTTCAAAACAGGTACCCTTGTGTCAGCTTGCATAGCTACATATGGTTATCAGTTACTTTGAAATGATCAGTTATAAGGGCTTGATTAAATACTTCTTTTTCCATAGGCGATTCTTACATCTGTCTATATCCATCATAATAAAAAAAACAATCTAAAATAAGCTCTATAAATAAAAATTCATATAAATGTTAAGCATAATTTATCTAATTCAAATTAAACTCCTAAAATTGTACTGAAAATGGAATTTATTTTATGTCTCTTTGTTTAAAAATTACTGTCTTGACTCATATTGGACATTAAGCCCTCAATGGAATTTATGATTTGGAATTAATGGTATTGCTCTCTAATGCTGCAGTTATCATACCCTTCGCTTTCCCACAGGAACACAGGACCTAAAGCCTGTGAAGATGAGGTTCTTGCATTTGCTTTGCAGTCTTTTTTTTTCTTTATATGTTCACTGTAAAATATGTGCCAAGAATGGACAATATAAGAATATATAATACTTGGAAAATAATTCCCCTTTGTCATTTTAATTTAGTGTTGAGACTTTCATTTCTATCAGCTGGAAAAAGTGAAAACTAATCTTTTTTAATAATGTTCTTCAAATTGCATTTTTGTGGTGTTTCAACAGTTCACTTGCATCAAGCTATCCATATTAAGCATTTGTAAAACTTTTATATAAATTTTCTAATAAAATATTATTAACTGCAAATTTCTATTTCTAAAACATTTTACTTTTTATTTAGAGAATTGGTTATGTCCCTGGGAAACTCCACTCAGAAGAAAAGTCTACAGTAAATCTTTGTAACCACTGTTGTAGTTCTAAGGGATTTGTTGGGGGTTGAAAGTGACTGAAAATTGTAGTGGCTTTGAAAGCTTAGATTCACATAAAAACCTGCACATGGATGTTTTTAGCAACTTTATTCATAGTTGCCCAAACTTGGAAGAAACAAAGATGTCCTTCAGTAGGAGAATGAATACATAAATGGTAGTACATCCAGACAATGGAATATTACTCAGTGCTAAAAGAAAATGAGCTATTATCCCATGAGAAGAGAAGGAAACTTAAATGCATACTACTAAGTGAAATAAGCATATCTGAAAAGGCTACATGTTATGATTCCAACTATGTGACATCCTGGGAAAGGTAAAACTATGGATATAGTAAAAATATCAGTGTTTGCGAGCGGTTAAGGGGATGGGAAGGATGAATAAGCAGAGCATAGAGGATTTTTAGGGAAGTAAAAATACTCTATGATACTACAATAGTGGATGCATGTCATTTGCCATTTGTCCAAACCGACAGAATGTACAACATCAAGAGTGAACCCTAATGTAAACTATGGCCTGTGGGTTATAGTGATGTTGATGTAGGGTCATCGATTTTAACAAATGTACCATTGTGTTGTGGGATGTGAATAGCTTCGGAGGCTGTGCATGTGTAGGGACAGGGGTATTATATAGGAACTTTGTACTTTCTGCTCATTTTCACTGCGAATCTAAAATTGATCTAAAAATAAAGTTTATTAATTAAAAAATTGCTGGTAAGCAATTGGGATTAAGAAACTGTTTGAGATATTGAAAATAACATGACTTTTGGAATAAAACAGTCATTATTTGAATCTTGACTCCACCAATTTCTAGTCTAACAGCTATGAAATGTAAATTTGCTGGGCATTAGTTTTCTCATGAATAAAATGAGCGAGTAATATTCACCTTGCAGGATTTTTATGAGGAGTAGACTGAGATAACTTCCAACAAACTCAACAAATGGCAGCAGTTATTATTTATAATACATTTCAAGTCTGGGGCCAGGAAATTGATCCTCCATATCAGTGGGAGACGAAGGAGATACGCCCATTGCTGTCTGACCCCCAGGGGTTGGAGCCTTATGAAGTGAATAGATAAAACTACACGCTTTTCAAAAGAGCAGTGTACAGCAGACAGAAAAAAAGGTTAAAGCTGGCTAGTGTCAAGTATACGGTTTTAAATGTTTAGCTTTTACTCTAGCAGTGAAAACGTGAGATCACCTTAGATAAATCGATGCTCTTTTTTTTTTTTTGAGACGGAGTCTTGCTCTGTTGCCCAGGCTGGAGTGCAGTGGCCGGATCTCAGCTCACTGCAAGCTCTGCCTCCTGGGTTCACGCCATTCTCCTGCCTCAGCCTCCCGAGTAGCTGGGACTACAGGCGCCCGCCACCTCGCCCGGCTAGTTTTTTGTATTTTTTAGTAGAGACGGGGTTTCACCATGTTAGCCAGGATGGTCTCGATCTCCTGACCTCGTGATCCGCCCGTCTCGGCCTCCCAAAGTGCTGAAATTGATGCTCTTTAAAGAAATGCCACACATACCCCCACCCCTGAAAAAGCATTGGAAATTATACATGGAAAGCCTTTATTTCTTAATGAATTTTCCCTTCGAATATTAGAAAGTTGACTAATATTTCCAAAACTAGAGGAAAGAAGAATACATACATGAAAAAAGTTACTGGAGGTCCCAGTGTATTAGACCCTGATCACTAATCTTATTGAGAAATTAAACTTGCAAGTAGGCAAATAAATGGAAATCAATAACAGGGAAAATATTAGGAGAAATATAAAAAGAGAAAAACAAAGGCAATTGTGGGAGTAGGTAACCATAAGAACTGTCAAATAGCTTCTTTTCCATTTTCTCCATTACTCCACACCAAAGTTTCCCACTTAAAAACCAAAAATAATATCAAGTGGCAGAGCTTGTTAGTCTGCCATAGCATCCATTCTTTCCTTTCCTCTTTGTAACAGGCCCCTCCCTCCCTCACTGCATCTCCTTTCTTTGTTATTATATTCTCTTTCCCCCTCCTAGCCCATGGAATTCAGGAAAAAAAGACCTTTCTCCCGATTCTAGGCATCGATATCACAGACCTAAGATGATTCCTGTTTGGGCCAATGAGACAAGAGAGAAGGTTTGCTAAGGGCTTCTGAGAAAGAAATTTTCTTGCTCTGAAAAAAGACCCACTGAAGGAGACACACTCTCTTCACCTTGTCACTGTGGAGTTGCAGATGAAAAGCTCAGAATTGCCGCAGTTACTTTTCCACCATAGGAAAGTTAATCTATGAACAAAATTAATACACAATAGAGGTCTTAGTGGAGGGATTTACAGAAAAACTGGGCTAGAGTTATTGGCTTGTTCAAAGCCTACATTATGCCCTCCTCCGAATTTCTAGATATTTGAGCCAATACAGATTCTCCTCTGAGTCAGCTGATATCAGTTTATTATTCGCAGCTGAAAGCTAATATCAACCAACTAATGAACCATTAAAAAATGGTTATTTCTGACATGTTGGCTTTTACTGACATTGTGTACAAAAATGTTAACAAAGATATGGGAAAACCTTGATGATCATGGCACAGGATAAAAGAAACTCAGGAATTTGATACCCTGGGAAAAGAGTTCTAAAGGGGCAGCTGGCTTGCCATGTGAAGCTAACACTGGATGATTAAGCCCTTACACTAATGTCCTTTTAATTTACTTTTTATTTGGACAGTTTCGTGAATTGTTATGTGACCTTCTACATATCTGGGTTAGAGACGTAGCAGAAACACCATAAATAACTACGTAAGAGAGCTGGAATAGACTCAGAGGAACTTAATCATATCATGGATAATGGAAGCTGAGTAATACTGACAAGTATAGCAAAGTTGAAGGCATATAATTTGGTATAAATGGGTTTAATGCAATGTCGAATCTAGATGCAATAAAATTTTAAGACCAGGCTTATTAACAGATATTTTTAAAAGGATGGAATGTGTTATGAAATTGTGGAGATAGAATCACACTGATATTTTCCATGATATGAAAACAACCTGTCTTGATTTTTCAATACACAAGTAATTTCCAGCATACAGGAGACAGCACACATTCTGTAATTATCCTGAATTGACTTTAGCCTGCTTTGAATTTTACTTGTAAATCTTCTTAATGGGAATAGGATTAGAATGTCGTTGATGTAGAATCAATGATATATGTCATTTGTGATGCAATAAGTATATATCTGTTGAATAAATAAATGAATAAATTAATTAATGAAGATTATATTCACCCCTGTTTCAATGATTACTTAAGCTACTGGCCTATTTAAGGAGCATCTAGATAGTTAAGATGGTGGATTCTACAAACCACTCTTGAAACTCTTCACATTTCTTTATTTCCGACTTCACTCTACACTTTATTTCTGAGTTCATCTTTCCAGGTACCTGTAGAACATTTTCATATGCATGTCCCACAAGCAGCGCAAATGTAAATATCCCAAATTAAACCTACTTGTCATTGTGATCTTCCTCCCATCTCCTCACTCCACTTTTCAGTTGGTGGTATAACTTTCCCCCAGTCACTAAGGAATACATTCTTCATCATCACTGACTTTTTCCTCTTTACCATGTGTCTTAATTAGCCATGGAGTCCTGTTTATTATTCTTTACAGTGCTCCTCCTTCCTAGTCTCATGACTATAGCCATCGCTCACTCATTGTTGTAGACATGTAACCCTTTTTTTCAGATTCTATTTACCCCCAATTTAAACCACCCTATGTACTTTCCCATACTTTAATCTTTCTAAAACATTGTTTTCACTATTGCTTTCTTTGGCTTGAGGACTCACAGGAATTGGATATTGCTTGAAGTTTGAAATCCAGTTGTATTAGACTATTATTCAAGTCTTTTATCATTGGTCTAATATTACACAAAAGTTGTCTTTTAAATATTATCAGAATACACTTTCTGCTATAACTAGATTGGTTTCTGCCATGTACAGACATGTTCCCAGTGCCACACCTTTGCTTATGTTGTCTCTGCCAGAGATGTTCATTTTCAAACCCTTATAAAATTCAATCCTTTCCCATGTTCTTTTATCTTTACCCTAACTCTTAACCCAGATACCCATGCCATGCTTTCTTTCAGGTCCAGCTAAATCTTATTTCTGTGTATATTTCTGACTATCTCAGTTCATAATTATTCTTCTCTGAAGAAGCATACTCCCAAGCCTAAATTGTCTGGTGTTGTTTTAAGTTGTTTGAAGTTATAAAATTAGATGTCAATATTATGCAGCTTTAACAGGAATGAGCCTTTGGTCCCATCTCTGGCTGGACCCAGGCAGTGGGGAGCCCTGAAGGCATGATTCCAATTGTAATATAGCTTAGTGGTTATCTACTAACTATGATTGTCCTCTTTGTGGCTTCCCCAATAGGGATTTCTCTAATGGAAAATGGTAATTAAATATTGACTTAAAAAATCCTTTCTTATACTTAAGTGCATTGTAGTTGTATAATCTACTCTGTGATTGGAAAATTCTTCAAGACAATTTAATAATATGTAGAAAAAAAATAGTACTATGTGGCCTGTTAAAAAAAACACAGAGGCTGGGCGCGGTGGCTCACACCTGTAATCCCAGAACTTTGGGAGGCCAAGGCGGGCGGATCACAAGGTCAGGAGTTCGAGACCAGCCTGGCCGATATGGTGAAACCCCGTCTCTACTAAAAATACAAAAATTAGCCGGGGTGATGGTGGACGCCTGTAGTCCCAGCTACTCAGGAGACTGAGGCAGGAGAATCGCTTGAACCTGGGAGGCGGAGGTTGTAGTGAGCCGAGATTGGGCCACTGCACTCCAGCCTGGGAGACAGAGTGAGACTCCGTCTCAAAAAAAAAAAATAAAAAATAAAAAAAAACACAGAGTACAAATTCATATATAATAATTTTGAGTATGTAAAAACATATGTACTCAAAAAAAGACTAGAATATCAGTATTAGAAGTGGTCATTTTGGGTGGTAATACTGTTAGTGACTTGCTATCATATAAAATACTTTTTAGTGCTTCTCAAAATGTCTGCAATAAACAAGAATTACTTTTATAGTAATAAAGAATAAAGAGTAAATTTAATTTTCAAATACATATTTTAAGTTATCTTCCTTTTCCAGGCACTCAGTGCAAGCTGTCAGTGGATCTACCATTCTGGGATCTGGAGGATGGTGGCTCTCTTCTCACACTTCCCCTAGGCAGTGCCCCAGTAGAGACTCTGTGTGCAGGTTCCAACCCCACATTTCCCTTCCTCACTGCCCTAGCAGAGGTTCCCCATGAGGGCTCTGTTCCTGCAGCAAACTTTCACCTGGACATCCAGGAGTTTCCATACATCCTTTGAAATCTAGGTGGAGATTCCCAAACTTCAATTCTTGACTCCTGTGTACTCGCAGGCTCAACACCACGTGGAAGCTGCCAAGGTTTGAGGACTGCACCCTCTGAAACTATAGGCCAAGCTGTACCTTGGTCCCTTTTAGCAATGGCTGGAGCAGCCGGGATGCAGGGCACCAAGTCCCTGTGCTACACACAGCATGGGTACCCTGGGCCTGGCCCAGTAAACCATTTTTTCCTCCTAGGTTTCCAGATCTGTGATGAGAAGGGCCACTGTGAAGACTTAGGACATGCCCTGGAGGCATTTTCCCCATTGTCTTGGGGATTAACATTGGGGTCCTTGTTACTTACGCAAATTTTTGCAGCAAGCTTGAATTTCTCCTGAAAAAAAAAAAAAAGGATTTTCCTTTTCTACTGCATTGTTAGGCTGCAAATTTTCTGACTTTTATGCTCTGTTTCCCTTTTAAAATGGAATGCTTTTAATAGCAACAAAGTCAACTTTGGAATTCTTTGCTGCTTAGAAATTTCTTCAGCCAGATACCCTAAATCATCTATCTTGAGTTCAAAAAGTTCCACAGATCTCTAGGGTAGGGGAAAAAATGCTGCCAGTCTCTTTGCTAAAACATAACAAGAGTCACCTCCAGTTCCCAACAAGTTCCTTATCTTCATCTGTGACCACCTTGGCCTGGACCTTATTGTTAATATCACTATCAGCATTTTTATAACAGCCATTCAAGAAGTCTCTAGGAGGTTCCAAAGTTTCCCACATTTTCCTGTCTTCTTCCAAGCCCTTTAAACTCTTCTAACCTCTGCCTGATACCCAGTTCCAAAGTTGTTTCCACATTTTTGGGTATCTTTTCCACAACACTCCCACCTACTGGTAGCAATATACTGTATTAATCCGTTTTCACACTGCTGATAAAGACATACCTGACCCTGGGAAGAAAAAGAGGTTTAATTGGACTCACAGTTCTACCTGGCTGGGGAGGCCTCAGAATTATGGTGGGAGGCAAAAAACACTTCTTACATGGTGGCAGCAAGAGAAAAATGAGGAACAAGCAAAAGCAGAAACGCTTGATAAACCCATCGGATCTCATGAGACTTATTCACTATCATGAGAATAGCACAGGAAAGACTGGCCCCATGATTCAATTACCTCCCCCTGGGTCCGTACCACAACACGTGGGCATTCTGGGAGATAAATGTGAAACTGAGATTTGGGTGGGGACACAGCCAAATAACATTGCTCAGTCTATTTAAAAAAAAAAATTTTTTTTTTTTTTTTTTTTTTTAAAGATTCAGGGTCTTGCAATATTGTGCAGGTAGGTTTCAAACTCGTAGCCCCAAGTGATCCCTCCACCTCAGCCTTCCAAAAATCTGGGATTTCAGATGTTAGCCACCTACCCTGGTCTATTGCTGTTCTTTATCTTGGGTTCTTAGGTATCCCAGCAATCTCACTTCTAATAATCTACCTCAAAGATTCATAGGCAAAAAGTTAAAAGACATTTACATGCTATTTATTGCAAAATTATATGCAGTAAATGACTAGGAAAAAATGTCAATGCCCATCAGTTGGGACTGATTGACAAAACTATATTATATTCATACTGAAAATCCTGTTCAAATGTTTAAGGAAATGAGGAATACCTCTGTATACTTCTATGTAGCAATATTTGGGATATATTGTTCAGTTAAAAAAAAACATAATGCAGACAACGCCATGCTTAATATCAACTATTTATACAATAATCTTTCCTCCTTCATTCATTCAACAAATATACATTTCTTTGTATCATTAATGACATAGTACATGTATTTTACACCAATGGCATTCTCATCATATTCCCATTAGGAAGATTTACAAGTGAAATTCAAAGACTTGGTGTTATCTTTGATTTTTCTTTTCTTTCCTTGCCAGCCCCTTTATAAGTTGAATCCATAGGCAAAAATTCTGTCAATCCTATATGCGAAATACATTCCAAATCCTGTGACTTCTCACCATCTTCTCAACTATCCTCCCACCTAACTGTTATCTCTCATCTAAGTATAGCAAAACCTGTTTTCTACTTCTTATGTCCACTCTTGCATCATGAAAGCCTATTCTCCATAGAAGAGTCAACATGGTCATTTTAATCCAACTTCTTAAAATCTCCAATGGTTACATAACACATTCAGAATAAAATCTAAACTCTTGACTACGGCCTATGAGACTTGCTCTGGGTCCTCTTATTCTATCACTTATATCTTTATTAACTATAATTAGGCTACAAAATCTGGTCCTGCAATCTGGCAAGCTGTCTTGCTCAGAAACTTTGCTATTCCTTCTGCTTTGAATTCTCCCCTCTTAGATCTTCACCGGATTGATTCTTTATCATTCCCATATTGCTTAAATGTCCTTTCTTCAGCAGGGCTTCTCTAACCACCTTATATTAAATATCCTTGATCTTATTTCAGTTCTGCTCAGTCCCTTTTCTGTTGTTTTTTTTTTTTTTTTCAGAGTGATTTTTCCATCTCTGAAGTTATACTAAATTACTAAATTATATTTGTCTCCCTAACTAGAAGGTATGCTTCTGGAGAGCCGACAGGGTCTTTCTCTTGTTGATCACCAAATTCCTGGTTCCTAGCATGTGATAGGAACTCAGTAAATACTTGCTGAGAAAATGAATGTATCTTTATAAAATGAGACTGAGTAACTTACAGATGCTAAATGGGGAAGTGGGAAAGGGGAAATGGAGTGAAAGTAAGAAGTGGTACTGCCACGTAAATTTTCAGAGCTGAGAGTAATAGTGAACATCTTTGTGTTGTTTTACATCACCACCATCTGGATTTGCCAGCAACATTGCTCTCTGGAGCCCATGTCATTTTTCCCGTGTTTCCAGAGTGCTCCCAGGGCATCCGCGTGTGTGTGTGTGTGTGTGTGTGTGCGCGCGCACGTGAGCATGTGTGTGTAGGCAGGCTTCTCCAATAGACATGAAGAATAATGGACTGACAGTTTTTACTACTGCTGCTTCCCTTTCCACAAGTAAGATGTTAGTGGCTAAACCTGGTGCTGCATTCATGAACACCACAGAGGCTCAGCAACAGGAGATGGGCAGAGTGGTGTTGGGCCCAACAGCAGGGTCTGAGAGCTAGTTGAATGGCCTGTGTGACTTGTAACTCATTCCATGCTTCATCGTTCCATGTCAACAATGGTCCAGGCAGTATGCCATCAGGAACTGCTGGGTGTCCCCCAACTTCTTATCAACTTTTTTGTTTGTTTGTTTTAGACAGAGTCTCACTCTGTACCCAGGCTGGAGTGCAATGGTGTGATCTCGGCTCACTGCAACCTCCATTTCCTTGGTTAAATTGATTCTTGTGCCTCAGTCTGCTGAGTAGCTCGTACTGCAGGCGTACACCACCACACCTGGCTAATTTTTGTGTTTTAAGTAGAGACGAGGTTTCTCCATGTTGCCCAGGCTCGTCTTGGCCTCAAGTGCTCTACCTGCCTCGGCCTCCCAAAGTGTTGGGATTACAGGCGTGATTTACCATGCCCAACCTTTTTCAACTTTTATTCCTCTTATTCTGATATTATATCCATGGGGAAATTGTGGAAATGTATCTATCTATCCATCCATCCATCTATCACCTATCTAGATATGTATCTATCTACCTATTGTTCTTATATCTATCTATCTATATCTATCTACCTAATATCTATCTAATAGGTAGATGATATAGGCATAAGGCATATCTAGACAGATAGATAGATGATAGATAGATAGATAGATAGATAGATAGATAGATAGATAGATGACAGATAGATAGATAGGTAGATAGATAGATAGACAGATAGATAGAGGGATAAGGCATGTAAGTATTTGGGACTTTGATAAAATAAGCACTCCGAATCTTAACTATTATGATGTTTAGACATCTGAATATCAGTGTGATCACTTCATTCTTTCTAGCTAAGTGGTTATATCACATGCAAGATCAAGATGTTGTGACGTAAACTGTTTTCTTCTCTGTTGCACTGGAGAATTTTCCACTCCCCTGCTGCTCACCCTTGATATCCCCTTTCCTTTCTCCTGTTGTAGCCTTTGTCAACAGGAGTACTTAAATGCAACTAGTTATAAGTCTCAGTTTTATTTGAGAGACTGATCACATTTGCTATAAAAAAAAATATTTTGATATGTTAAATAAAAGACACCATGACTAGGCCCAAATGAAAATTTCATATACAAATTTTGCAATAGTAATAATTATTATTACATTTTCATTCACAATTACCCTAAAAATAACTCTGAATATTTTAATGTAAATAATGAGCTCAAAAAAATCAAGGAAGTTGTGCATTTGAAATACCACATTTGATCAGATCATATTTGCTTTAAAATGTTTTTAAAATAAAATTGATATAGTATTTTTATCTAGATTTCAATGGAGTGGAAAAAAATATACTCCTAAGTGTTCTACAAAAGTTATTGAATTAAGGCCCAGATACCTGCTTTTTCGGAAACAATTAAAAAATAGGAATAAATGGAAGATCAAAAGTTATTCTTTAGGATTTATCAAACAGGAAGACAATTAAATGCAATAAATATTATTTTACTTTGAATAACTAAAGTTTAAAAAGGATGTAACAGAAACAACTTTAAAAAAATGGTAGCTTTGTTTTGCTTATATTATTAAAATTTAAAACACATAAAAAGTAGAGGGAATACTACAAAAAACTCCTGTATATCTACCAGTTAGATTTATAGTTATTAAAACTTTTGCCATACTTACTTCATCTATTTTTTTCTGAAGTTTTAAAAATTAAATTATGGACAACATGACATTTCATCTCTAAATTCTTCAAAGTACATCTCTTTAAAAATAAGGACAATTTTCCAAATAACTATAATTCTATTATCACAATAAAAAATATAATAATAATTGCCTTATTCTCTCTACTGAGCTCATAGTCAAATTTTCCACATTATTAAAAAATGCCTTCTACAATTGTAGTTGTTGGGACCAGGATCCTCATGAGGGACACACATTGCATTTATTTGTGATGTCTCCTGTATGTTTTAATTTAGAACACTCCCTTGTCCTCCCTTACTCCTTTTTCCATCTTAATGATATTAACTTGTTAATGTGACTGGGCCAATTGTGTTATGGAACAGCCTGCTTTTTGAATTTGTTTGTTTCTTGGTGGTGCTGTTTTAACTTGTTCTATCACATTTTTCTATAAACCAGAAGCTCAATCTTTAAGGTTGATTATATTCAGGTTGAATATTTATTCAAATATTCAGCATTGAATTAATGCTTTATGAGTAATGTCACCTACTTTGTGTGGCATCCTATTCTGAGATGCGTGATGTCCAGCTGTCTCTCCACTGTTATGCCAAGACTGACCCCTGAGTCAAGGTGGTCCCAGACAGATACTTCTCAAAGCCACATTCTTCCCATCCAATCAACAGTCTCTACAGCGATGCTGTGGCACCACTCATTAGCTAGATTTTAAGAATGATTACTTTTTTTGAAAATAGACATCTTTATATAAGCTCATATTTAAATATGCTTAATTTTGAAAAGCCCCTAGAGTATGTGAAAAAAGTCCTTGACTTTGAAATACGGCCATCTAACATCAACTTTCTTTAGTGGGTAATAGAAACACGGTCTTAGACTAATCACTTTAACAAATTAATTTTTCCTGAAGTATAAGCTCAAAATTCTTTTAAAACCTTCTTTCCTGTTCCACTAAATACAAATACTGACATGTTTCATTCATGCTGCAAAAACTATGACAGCTTTTGCTGTGTAGGCACTCAGGGGTCCCAACACTGTATCTTTTCTGGGGCTCTCAGGACATGGAACATAAGTGTGCTTTGTGTGCTTTGCTGTACTTCTCAAACTGTGCCTTCTGCCAGTCAAAACTGACCGATCCTGCTGTGCCAGGCTCTTGTGTCAGTTCCTGGGCTTTTGCCAGTCCCTAAACCTGGCAATAGGACTTGTGTTACAAACCTTGTGTTGTTACACTTCTGCTCACTTTTAAATCCTGGGCAAATACATTACTCCTTAATGTTTCTTTGGGAGGGTACTTAAACATTTCTTGTGAATTTTGAACTCTGGGCACATGGACTTGCTGATATATTTTTATAAAAGCTGACATAATTTATGCAATTTAAATAAAGATTTAAATAAGTGATTTTAATTAAAATTGTCCATTTGCTGTGTTTGTCATTGGGCATCATTTACCTATTTAATGGAATATACACTAGATTCATTGGTAGTTTAGCAACATTTCAGAATGGAATCTAGAATGTAGCTCTTGAATTCATAACACTTTTAGTAACATTATTCTTGGAAATTGTTATATACTTAGAGTAAGCGGGAGAGTAGATCGATCACTTAGTATTTAACTTAGTAGATATAAATCTCAGGATACTTTCTCCTTGTGTTATTTTTGTATTAAAGAAAATATTCTCTTATAAAGATAGATTATTGAAAAAATGCAAGAGTGAGAAATACTAAAAAGGTGGACAAATGAGTAGGTAGAAATAGAAACTGATTTACTTTTCACAGTTAGGAGTAATCTGCTTTCATTTTTAGTTGCCGCCTTTGACTAGAAAAGATGATATAGTGTATGTTCTCCCAACTGTTACGTAAAGTTTTATTTTTTCCATGAGTTCTTAAGCTAGAAGCCAAAACAATGTTTTTCTGGGCCTAAGAGCATTGCTTGATCTTCCAAAGCCTATTTCATGGTCTGCTAGATTCTAATGGAGGTGGTTGGTAATGAGATAATATTTATTTATATAGAAAATAAATTTACAACAGAGTGCAAAAAGCATGTAAGCAAGCAGCACCAGCTTTTAAAAATTCATAGTGAAACCATATGAATGTTTCTAGTTTCTCCAAGAGAACACTTTCTCCACACACATGATAAATTCTTCAGGCACATACCTATAAACATATGTATGTTTCAAACTCATAGGGACATGAGTACTTCAGGGTTTCCTGGTGGGTGTTTCCTGCCGTCTAATTAAAGCTGTGGCATTCTTATTATCCCCAGAACTATTCATCAGCTTGCTGCCTTCATTGAAATAAAGAGGAAATGTTAAATTTTTCTTTGCTTAAAGTAAGTCCTATGTACCAGTTAAGTGATTTATACATTTCACCATCTAAGAACAGTAAAAGAAACTTCTATAGTGTTTTTTGGTGACCTTGATAGCTGATGTCTTAACATTGCCGACTGACAATGTGCAGCAGGCTTCTTGCTCAAAGCTGTGCAGTAATTTATTGCTGCATTGCAGATTACAGTTTAATTCCTTAAAAAAAATGAGCATTCTGGGGTCCTCAATGATGTTTGGGCTACAGAATCCAAAGCCACAGTCTGCTGTATCTAGGAAGAATCATTCATATAGATAGAACTTAATGTGATTCATACATATTCTTTATGCCAGAAAATGTAAGTGTGTTACCTTGATTAGTGAAAACTCTGGGAATTAATCTCCTTTATAATGAAGTTGGCAGAGTTAAAACTGTGGGAAGCAAAGCTTTGTATGTGGCTAGGTTTGACAGGTGTCTCTACACAGCTTCTACTTGTTCTGCTTAAATAGACAGGGCTGCAATGAGCAAAATTGTGAGGCTTTCAAAATATACCTCACCTCTTTTTGCCTCATCCACCTTAGGCTAGTGCCTTCCTATTCTCTTCTAGTAGAAGAGATTCTAGTAACTCCTAGTTGACCATGGGGAGACAGAATACTCTTTGGTGAGCAGGTCACAAAGCATTAATCTGTGCCCTGCATTTGCTGTGTTTGGATAGCAAAATTGTTTTGTTTGCTCACACCTGGTTTTTCTGTTTGCTTTGCTTTAATAAAGTAGTTACCAACATTTGAAAAAAGGGTTTTTACATAAAATTTGAGATCAACATCCATTTTGAAATATATGAAGCTCTTGCAATATTTGTAATGATCCAGACTTTTCCTTGGTCACACCCAGCTGAAGCTAGGTAATGTTCTGTCCCCTGCAGACAAGACATGTCCTCTACAGTTACACATCTCTTCTTTTTTTTCCCTCCTCAGTGGCTTCACTCAGTTTTGTCACTAGCTAGCCCCTGTGAGCATTTGAGTCTTTGACTGTTGAGTGAGCTTTTGACTATTGAGTGTGTTTAATAAATGTCTTACCCTGAATAGCACTATGTCTTACAAACTTAAGTTTTATACCTGTTCATTTCAATTGCGAAGGGAAAGATTTGGTTTTCTCTTAAAATAATACCAGACCTTGGGAAGGAAGTGTGGAAGAGAAGCTCTCAAGGCTAGGAAAGTGAAATTGAGTTACTGCTATTAAAAATGAGAGGGGAGAGATGATGCATCAATTTTTTTCCCCAGCATATTCCTCCAACACACCCTCCATACCTCTGTGTCCCTGATGGCAACTACAGGAGTGGCTGGAGCTACATCAAACTGTGTCCATTGAGTGTCTTACTGAAACCTATGCTGCCCTGCCCTTCAACAGGTCAGTTGGTGACCCTTCTCCAACCAACCACTATTCAAACCTTCCACCTGTCTTGACCATAGAGTTAATATTGTATTTCTTCACTAATATCCTTTAGTGTGGTTTCTCCTCATTTACTTATATGCTAAATCTTAAGAGGCATATTTTATCTTTTCCCCCAGATTTGGTGCTATTTCCTTTAGTATTTTGTCGTATTTTCATGCCACATGTCATATTTTTTTACTCTCCTACATGGAGTTTTGAGGCTAACACCTCAATCTTTTGTATTTTCTCTGTCTTGCTTATGAAATGCCTGACGGACAAGTGTGTCACATTCTCTTCATTAATAGAGGTATTACAGCAAGTGAGTGTTAATGTCCCACTGGAAATAAGCCTGCAGGAATGCTCATATTTTCAACAGGCTTTATTTGTTGAATTTGTCCCTAGTGCATTCTTTCAGAGTAAAGTAAGAAAAATACATTTCTTATGCCTGACATTTGGGTCTTATTGTTTTTGTTCACAGTTGTATACGCTAATACCTAAGGCTGCTTTGTAACATTTCTTATACTAGAAACCTGTTGGTCATAAAATTCTCACTCTGGGCACCTCCATTGGGTCTCAAGTTGGGCCTGCTGGCTGAACAATGGATGTAGACAGGGACCAACCCTGGTGCATTTCTCCAGCTCTAATCAAGGTGGAATCCTCTATGTTGTGTTTCATTTTACCCCATCTGGGGCTTGTGATAATGGGATTTTACTATCAATATTTCTTGGGGGTGTTGGTGGTATAAAAAGAATGTCCAGAGAGGGAGGATATTTCTTTTTCATGTGATCTTAGAGACAAAGGCTTAGTTATTGAAGTATGTCCAGATAAGCGTCCAGATAAGTTCAGAGACTGGAATGTAAACTGAGAGATAAGGAAAACTGAGTCACCAGAGAGAGGGCATTGGATGAGGGGCAGAGGAATAGTATGAGCTTTAAGCAAAAACCTTGATGGAAGTTCAAGGGGGTGTTCTTTTAATGAATCCACTTTTCCTTCTTATTTTACCTACTTCCTAAGTATGTAAGCATTTCCAAGCACTCTATCCACAACAATACCTTTAGTGGAGAACTGATCCAACTAGAGTATTTGGTCCCAAGGGTTCTGAGGAACCCACTTAAATAAAATTTTCAATAGTATGGATTGCAGCCATTAAATATATAATTACATTTAGAAGTCATTATGACACTAATACAAATGCAACAAAGTAAAATTTAATTTTTTGGCTGAATTTCCTTAACCTGTGGATACAGTATTACATTCCTGGTATAGCATTGTTGTATCTAACAAAGAAATTAACTAATAAAATCAGCACAAAGGCAACATTTCAGTCAAAATTGCCTTTCAACATCCTTTAAATGTCCATAAAATAAAGTATATATAGCTTTGTATGTCTAGGACTATACACTAATTCTTATGCATATCGAGTTTGAAACTCTCTGAGTTAGATTAAATGAAAAAATAAAAGAAACTTCTATATGGAAATATCTGAACCTTAAAACGACTCAGGTTTTACACTAAATCTAAAGTTCCTGTAAGTGAATTAGAGATAGGGGAGATTTTAAACAGTTCCTATCTGCCTGCAGATTTACTCCATTCTGCTTTGACATCAAATATCTGTAATAGATCGTATTTTAAAAGATTTGCCATAGTCGTGATGATTAAGTGAAATAATATGGGTACAACAATTGAACTTCTTTTCCACTTTGGATATCTTGTGCTTCATCCAGACCTAACCGACTCCTCTTTAAGATTGTATTTAGGATTACATTACAGACTTCCAGCACATATCTAGTTCTGGCCCCACATTTCAACTACTGATTAGGTATTTACTTGGTGGTTCCCTGACTGCCCCTCAAATCCCCACATTGGCCAGCTTTTCCTGTTCTCTCCCACCTCCCCTTTTGACCTTCACCAAGTTTAATCACCATGTCACTGAATGACAATGCTACTCTCTCAGACCCACATGTGGTACATCTTCTAGAAAGGAGGGAGAGGGAGTTCCTCTGACCTCTTCTTCTCTCATCTCTTCAGGCACTTGATTAGTCATTAGACTGGATATTACCTGCTTAAATTGGTCTTCCTGCATCCAAGATCATCTCACTTTAGCCCACTGTTAGCCCACTGTTCTGCTGCCAGAGTCCAGGTAATCCTTTGCCCGGAAGCCTTTAATGGTCCTCACCATCTGCAGCATAGAGATCTCAGCATGGCATACAAGGCCTCCTTAGATATACTAGTAAAATATATTAATACTAGTATTAATAGTTGGAATCATAATGCTAATATTTATATTAATGCTAATAATTATATTAATACTAGTATATATTATATTGTATATATTGTATTGGATTTATATTAGCACTAATGATTATATTATATACTAGTACTAATATATTAATCTCATTATATACAATCATGCAGTACCTAACAACGTTTCGGTCATCAACAGACTGCATATACTGTGGTGGTCCCATAAGATTATAATACCGTCATTTTACTGTATGTTTTCTATATTTAGATACACAAATACTTATCACTGTGTTACAACTGCCTACAGTATTCTGCACAGTAACATGCTGTACAGGTTTGTAGCCTAAGCGCAATGAGCTATACCATATAGCCTAGCTGTACAGTAGGTTATACCATCTAGGTTTGTATAAACGAGTACGCTTTATCCTGTTTGCCTGACAACGACATTGCCTAAGAATGCATTTTTCAGAATATATCCCTGTTGTCAAGCAACACATGACTGAATATAAAATTGTATTTAAAATATACGTATGTAATCTCACAAAAATTATGTGTTTGTTTATATATATGGGGAGAGAGAGAAAGAGAGAGAGGACTGACATATGTTGTTTATATTTTTATGTTTTGCAGTGCTCAGTACAGTATCTTAAGCATAGTTGATGCTCAATAAATGTTTTTAAAGTTACAGATATCTGGAAATGCATCCTGTCAAAAGAATTAACTTGACACCTTAAACATGAGGAAGAAAGAAACAGTATTTTTGGCAGAAAATTTAGAATTTGCCTTATGAAAATGTGGTAATTTAAAGTAAATCATGAAGAAAGTATAAATTTCAAAGCAGTTGAAACAATACCATGTTCAATGCGAGAGTCAAGAAATAAGGAAGAACTAGTAATGAAAATATTTATGCCTGCTAGGGTCCGATTGTCTCAGTAACTCTCAACATACACGTATTTTAGTTCAAGGAAATCAATCAATTTGTGCAATATACTTTAAGCACTGTAATCTCATCTGTCATCACAGGCGTAATGAATATTTGTGCAAAATGCAAGAAAAAATATGATTACAGTATCATATATATCCAGTGTAGGAAAGAATAGAAAATATAATCTAGATAAGTAGAAAAGTTTTAAAAAGTTTTCTTAGAATTATACCACCCACATATAATCACTACTATGTTGGTATTTTGTTTCCGATCATATTTTTACACACCACACACACACACACACACACATTTGGGGGAAGAAGTCTGATGCCAAAATTCTCCCACTTATGTAATATCACGGTTCAGAAAATGCAAGTCCTCAGGCTCTGCATTGATGTTAAAAAGTTTTTATGATGAAAATTTCAGAATATATGCAAGAGCAATCAGAATTGTTTTAGGAATCCCTTACCCCTCTTCATTAGCTGTCATCTCATGGCCAATCTTCTTCCAGTTGTGTCCTCACTCACCCATTCTTTCACCTCGTGTGTTATTTTGAAACAAATCTTGTATGTGTTTCCAAAAGACAAGAATTGTTTTCTTAAAAACATAACCAAACACATTACCAAAAAATAATAAGATTCCTTCTTGTCATCAAAATTTCCAAATGTCTCATCAATCACAGTTTTTAATGTTTATTTAAAATTTTATTTGAATTTACTTAAATTATTTGAATCAGGTACACACGATGATTAATATGACTTTAAGTTTCTTTTAATCTGTGGGTTTCATAATTTTTACTTTTTTATCTTTATTGATTATTTGTTGAAGAAACCACATAATCTGTTCTGTACCTTCCCACAGCAAATTCTTTATTAATTTTGATTTAGATAAAGCCTCAGGAATTACAGCTACCTCTGACTTAACATGAGAAGAAAACACATTAGAAATTATGGACAGATATAATTAACCAGGAATGTACAGTGTCTGAAGAATAGCTTTTTGTATTGAAATATCTTTGGCATTAAAATCATACACATATGATTATAAAATTGTCAACACAAATACATGAGCTTTTTTGGAAATTAATTTCTAAGAGGGCCTATCCTTCAGATGGGTTAACATGTACTACTGTATCAAATCTCTAGAAGTGCTTGCCAAGTAAAGTATTCAATGCCATGGACTTAAATAATATGCAGGGTTTAAATGTCTTTTTTTGTAGCAAGCTTGTAGAAAAACCAAATAAAATGGTAAAAAACATGCGAAAGAAAATAAATAAGTTGCTGTTTGAAAAGTATAATTGCTCTGAAACCCTCAAAGGCATTACACATTGTGCTCTTGTTCATTTGTTTGTTTTTTTTTAAGAAACAGGGATGTGCTCATGCTGATTCAAGTTATCTGGGTTTGTTGTTAGGATACATGGGACAGAGCAGAGGAATGGAGGGCTCTCTGTACAGTCCTGGAAGACCTGGAACAGCCATGTGGTCAGGACTCATTGGGGGACAGCAGTTGTCCTGCAGTTAACACAGTACTCCTGCTGACCTAGTGGCCACTCTAAAAGCTGTACCCTTTGGAGCCAGCATCCTGACTCTGGAGGGGCTCCACATAAAAGTGACCCACTGAGCATTGTCTCTGCTTCTATTGTTTTTACCTTGACCAGCGGACTTCTCTTCACTCTCCTTTTGTCATGGTTTTTGATGCCCTGTGTCTTCTACCGCCTTATGACTTCTACAGGATCATAGCTCCTTCTTACTGCTCTTATTCTGAGCATTTCTCCACTTCTGATTATGCTACCTACTCCTGTCTCCCTGTGCACTTTGCACTCAAACACCCCTTCAGAGACTTTGTTTCAGTTATTTCCAATTGTTTTTCTTCTTGTAGAGCATGGGGATCAGGTATGCTTTTTTCAATGTTTACTTTCTGAGTAAATCTATCTATTTCTGTACTCCCTAGCTTAACTGGTGGTGTCAATTATCCAAACCACAAATCTGTGAGCCATCCTTTTTCTCATCTCAACTAACCTGATGGCCACTGACTCCTATTGATTCTACATCATAAAGAGTTCCTAAATCCACCTTCTTGATGTCCTTGGCTACTCCCTCATTATCTTCCACTAGAATTATTGTATAACACTCCCCCAACAAGCTTTCCTGTCTCTAATTTCTTCTTTTACTCTAACCTTGACACTACAACCAGAGTGATATTCTAAAACCATAATTTTTTATGTTATTTGGCTGGCTTTTAAACTTAAAAACATACACATATACACACAACAATAACAGCTCCTATTTGCCTGTGGAATAAAATATAAACTCCTTAAAATGCCTGACAAGGTTCTTCACGAGTCGTCTACATGCACCTGCACCTCTCGGGCCTCATTCCTCACCAACCTCTTCCCCTGGGTGCTATTCTCCAGCCACTAAGAATTATCATCAGTTCCACAAACAAATTATTGCCTTTCATTCATCGCTGCCCTTCTCGTACTGTTCTTCCTCCTTGAAATATCGACACCTTCTGCCACCCTTCTCCACCTATTAAAATTCTACTGCCCTTCAAGGCAAAAGTAAAGGTCATCTCATCAGTGATTCCTCAGGATGATGGAGCTGTTCACCTGCAGTGTTTCCACAGTGTTTTATATGCTCATGTCAGTCCACGAATCACATTGTTCTGTTGTTATTTACTCCTACAACTGTTTCCATTGCTGCTGTGAAACCTCTTTTAGGATGTGGTCTTTGGCTTGTCGTGGTCTCTTCTGATGAGTGCAGAGCCTGGCACTTAGTATGCATTCACTAACATGCATGTTTGTTGTGTAATAATAACTATGAAATTACGCTTTGGTTTTGCTGCAGTGTTTAAAACTCATGTTTCTGTTAAGGATGCAAGGCTGTTGAGGTATCATTTCTAAAAAATTACCTTGCTGAAATATGCATAAAATGAAATTGCTGCTAGTGGCAATTCTAGCTGAAGAGGAAATCCATCAGTACTAAATTTTGCTAAACATCTGACCGGCAGGTACCACTAGGACTGTTGCCTGGGAACAAGGGTTTCATTTTATTATTTTATGAGTGAAAATTTACTGCTTTCTGATTAAGAAGGGAAAATAAGCCACAGGAATTTTATCATCTGAGAAGCATTACTCTGTTCTCCGCTTTTTTTTTTTTTTTTTTTTCTCCCTTGTGGAACAGATAGATGAGATGCTTTAGGGAACTTGAACCTGTGGGAAATGATTCAGCAGCAGGTCTTGAACAAGGAAAATCACAAAAATTATTCTTTGACCTTAACACTCATGACCAACAATTACAAGACCTTTCGAAAATTTTGGCGCTAAATTGTTGTGAAGTTTAACTCCAGAATCTTTCCTCTTTTCCTCTGTGTCATATGCCTGTCAAGTGATTGTTTTATTATTATTAGCTGAAGGGGAGCTGGTTTAAAATCTTGCAATTTCAGAAAAGATTTAAACTTTAAATAGAGCTTCTTTGTTTCTATGAAAAATGACACTTTAGAGTCCTCAAGTAGTTGATGTCAACCCTCATGTGACTTTGCCTGTTTAACTGCTACAATCTCAAAAACAAACAATAAACAGAAACTGCAACAATAATTCACTTTATTTTCATTAGAGACAGTTTCTTGTAGTAGCTGTGGAGCCATGGTGCTAGATTTGAATTTTAGATCTGTAACTCAACTATCTGCATGACCTTGGACAAGCCATGTGACCTCTGCATGCCTCAGTTTCTTATCTGTAAAATAGGAATCATAATGATAGATATTTCATAGGAAGTTGTGGATTAAATGCATTGTTATTTACTAATTGCTAAGAACAGTGTCTGGAATATAGTAAGTGCTGTGTTCGTAAAATATATAAATGTTCCTATAGGAGTAGACAGTGTATGTAAATGTCATCTGTTATGTGAACTTTGGTAGTAAAAAAATGGTTGAGAAGTGTAGCCTTATTAGTTTTTAACTTTTTGAAGCGCTATCATGTATATTTTCTTGTTTGATCTTATCACAATACTCTGAGGAAAGAGAATGAGAGTTAAAAGTGTTAAAATCAAGATGACTTGTGCAAGGTACTACAGATAATTATAGCACTGAGAGAAGTCACACTAGGGTCTCTTGGCTCTCCAGGGGCATATGCATTTTTAAAAAGTTACACTACATGATTAGAAATCAACCCATGGTGGCCAGGCGCGGTGGCTTACACCTGTAATCCCAGCACTTTGGGAGGCCAAGGCGGTTGGATCTTGAGGTCAGGAGATCGAGACTATCCTGGCTAACACAGTGAAACCCCGTCTCTACTAAAAATACAAAAAAATTAGCTGGGTGTGGTGGCGGGCGCCTGTAGTCCCCGCTACTTGGGAGGCTGAGGCAGGAGAATGGTGTGAACCCGGGAGGCAGAGCTTGCCGTGAGCTGAGTGCCACTGCACTCCAGCCTGGGTGACAGAGCGAGATTCCATCTCAAAAAAAAAAAAAAAAAAAAAAAAAAGAAAAAGAAAGAAATAAACCCATGATCATGATAAGTTTAAAAAGATTTTATTGATAAAATGACAAAACTTAGCCCGCTTATTTTTAAAATGCATACAAAAGTAGTTAAAGAAGCATTTTGTCCAACTTTATGGTGCAAAGTGCAAAGTCTGAGTTCTGATTATTGATTAATTTTGATCTAGTCCATAAGAATATTAATATTTAACATAGCAAAATAACCTTGCGCTATGACTAGAGCTGTTCAGCAGCTGTTCAGCAATTTTTAGGCTCTTTCAATAAATATCAAGATTTTTTCACACTCTTTGTACAAGTGGTTTTTCACACTCTTTGTACTAGGGGTATGTTACAATGAAAGGAAGATCTATGCCAAATTCTACCAAGTGAACCATTACTTATTAACAAAAAGATACCATGGAACTTATTAGGTCTGTGGGAAATGCTCCACACTCTGTCTTCAAACACTTGCTCAATGGGATACTAGGTTTTATTCCCAGACTCTTCCATGGATACAAGTATAGATTACATTTGGAATCTACTGGTTTTTGGAAACATGGCTCTTATTATTTATTTAAAATCTTCATGCAGGAGGAAAGAAAGAAGAGAGCACATATCAGAAGTCAGACACCTTAATTCTTAGGACATCAGTTTCAAAGTGGTTCAAATAAATATTTTGAAAATGAGACTATTAACAATAAATTAGATCAAATATGATTTTTAAAAAATTAAATGTACATTCAAAACCCAGGGACACACCATAAAGTAAATATAGGTGTCAAAATAACTGTAGATATACTTTGAAAACAACTGGAGTTGTTATTATTTGGAAGAACAAAGAGCAATACGACTTTGAAGGGCTCATGAAGTGTGTTACATAGAGTAAAAATTAAGGATTTAAAAAAATATAATTGAGATTTTAAATTTTAGAACATATATTGCAAGTTTATTTTGATTATAGGGGAACTAATCTTATCATCATATTCTTTCCTCTTTGGACATAAAAATATACATATTTATACTGTTACATTATTTAGCCTTACCTCTGCCTTTTAAAATACTGTCATTGTTCACTGTAAGAGACACTGGAGAAGATGGACATGATGAGAAGTAAGTAAGAAGGATCTTTTGGTAGGCAGCAGCAAACTACAACTGCACATGAGGGCAAGATGGAATGAATCCTGTAGCCACTGTTAACCCAATAGTTTTTCCAATTTATGTCAGAGTCCTGAAGTTATTTGTCCTGTGCCTCCATGTAGTTCTTCCAGGCTTACATGTTGTGGTGTATATGGTTGTACACTACACATATGCTCTTTTAAAAAATGTGCTGAATCCTATTTGCAGTTATTATGCCAATTATTCTATAACTTCAAGAGAGTGGTGAAACCTATAGTCCTGAAATTGCATTATTTTTATAGCCGAATTCTTTTTATTAATTGTATGAGTCTGCAGTTTCCACCTAAATCAATCTCCTCCTCGCTCCTGAGAAATATAGTCTGGGGATTTGATGAAATCTTGCATTTTTCTCTATTCTTTGGATCATACCATTCCTTCAAAACACTTATTATTTTAATTACTTTTTAAACATTTTATGTGGCTTTGTCTGACTCCAGGTCATGCCTTATGGAATCTTGCTAATGTTATTTCCCTAGAATCAGAAAAAGACTTATAATTGATGTATTTACATTTACTTATTTGTATATTCATCATAATAAATGAGTCAATAATATCATCTTGATTTAATACAAAACAAAATAGAAATACATTTTTTCTCTTCTTCCTTCTTAGGTTATTTTGTTAGCTTTTTCTTTTCCATTGATGTATTTACATTTACTTATTTATATATTCATCATAATAAATGATTCAATAATATCAACTTGATTTAATACAAAACGAAATAGAAATACATTTTTTCTCTTCTCCCTTCTTAGGTTATTTTATGTTAGCTTTTTCTTTTCCATGTATAATTGTGGATTTATGGCTCTTCAGATTTGATGTATGGCAGTCAACGTCAGTCAATTTTGTCTTTTTGATGCTCAGTGATCGCAACTTTGGCCAATGGAAGCCCCATTTAGATTGACTTTGTTGTAATTTTGACATGATCTCATAAACTTTGAAAGTTTTCTAGCTTTTTGGCACAGTAAAGTCATCTTCATTCACTTTATACCTTCTTGCCTCAAATACAGCATCAGTCATGTGTCTAAGAAGCCTGGCAAAAAGGTATTGGATGCCAGAACCTGAAGCGTGCTTTGTTAGAGTGGCATTATTTCTGGGATATTCAGTGTACAAAGCTAAAAAACAAGTTTTTTTTTTGTTTTTTTGTTTGTTTGTTTGTTTGTTTTAAGATTCTCTGTAAAGACATGAGATCATCTTGCTTCAAAGGCATATTGCTTATGGGAAATTTCTAAACTCAATCTATCAGTTCCAATTTTAATTCTCAATTATAAAATACTACCTTCTTTATTTTCTCCTATATGATATATAGTATATGATAAATCTTATGGAGCTCTAGGTTCCTAACAAAGTCAATATAAATAGTTATTTACTTCACTAAATGCATAATAATAATTATTAATATTTACTAATAACACCATAGTGCCAAGATAAAAGTACAACATTAATACAAACAATAAAACTGCTGGAATGAAGTTCAAACATGTCTGTGTATTTCCTTTTGTTTATAAATTGCATTACTCTAAGGATTTGCAATCAAATTACTTTGTTCTGGAAAGTATATAGTCTTTGTGTGGCTGCATAATTACTTAGTGATGGATAGTTTGGTTCAGTTATTTTCATTAGCTTTCAATTTGAGGCTTTGGCATTCTTACAGATAATTATATAAATTCTAAGAGTAGGAGCTGTTAGCTACTCGTCTTTTCTTGGTGGCTATTGTCAACTACTGGGAGAGAGAAGAAATTGCTCTGCCATGTGATAAAATAAAATGTAAATAGCTTGGTCTTCAAAAGTTTGTATATTATAGTATCACCAGTATCTTTAATGAGAACATAATCATGACTGCATATACATTACATCTTCATATATATTACTGACTTTTTAGTAATATCAGAATCTGTGTTTTATACATTCAATTAAATATATTTTAAACTCTGCTAAATAATATCTGTATCTTCCAAGCTTTTAAATTTATTTTGTTTCCTTTTCTGAGCTAAATTAAAAGAAAATTTTTCTAATGTATAATATCCCCTCAAGAACTCAACAAGTCATGACTTAAATTGATATACCAAGTTTACAGTATAGAAATCCAGATCTCACAATTAGGATCATATTAATTCAGTACAAGTCAATCTTTAATTTTGCACCTGGGATCTCAAGGCAATACCCCATATATTACGATTCATGTAATTATCAAAGAACAAAAGATGGATATAGAGGTACTTAGATTTGCCTAGAATTATGGGTCAAAAGTAAACCTACTGCATATATATTATTGATATCTTTAGTTTAATGAAAGGTCTAATGTACAATGCCAGTTTTTCAGAAGCTTTTTGATAGACACAAGTAGATACCTTATTACCTTAGCACTACTGAATTCAGATTCTAAAATCTAAGAATATTATAAAACATATCAAAGGCATATCAAAATAAAATGCAATTGGTTTAAAAATGACTGGAAAATGTGAAAGATTTTATACTTGAGAAATTCAGGTGGAAACACTTCTATGGATTAATGTAATTTTTAGATTATCTGGGACCTGTTAGAATGATATTTGTAAAGGACACTGATGTTTACAATTATAACACATTTCAATTGCAATTCATTTCAAAGAAAAGGAAATGTCATCTTTTACATGATATTGACATAAAGCATTAATTAGCTCTTTAGTTTTGGTACAGAACTTCAAATTCTTGTCTGGAAACAACTATGCTGTGCCTGAGATTTCCAATTTCATATCCTGTACTAATTACATTTGTAACTGTAGAGTATAATGTAAAATTATATTCTTTAAAATTAATGTAAACCAATAGAAATTTTATTCTTACTATGCAATATTTTTAAACCATTGTTTGAAATTTAATGATGTCAAAATATAATACTCAAATTGTTAACATAATTCTTGCATAAATATGTAGTGAGTCAAAGATTTATTTAACTCATCAGTGAGGGAGCCAGCAGGATACAAAGCTGGGGTCGAAGGAAGATTCAGAAAAGAATGCTGAAATATGAGCATGAAATTAGGTGAAAAACAGGAAAATAAAGTCTTAACCTTTAGGTTTATATTTCCTACAGAGCAGAAATTATCTATATCCTTACCAAACAAAAATTATTTACAAGTTATCAATTGTCTACAAGTTAATAACTAGCTTTACGAAGTCTGGACTTCAATCAATGGTAAATAGTCAACTAAAGTCAGCTGACTTTGAAATTTTTATTTCATTTTATTTGAATTGAATTAATTTTTTGAGACAAGGTCTCACTCTGTCGTCTACGCTAGAGTACAGTGGCTGATTACGGCTCCCCACAGCCTTGACCTCCCAGGCTGAAGTGATCCTCCCACCTCAGGGTCCAGAGTAGCTGGTACTACAGGTATGTACCACGATGCCCAGCTAATTTATTTATTTATTTATTTTATAGAGACGAAGTTTCTCCATTTTGCCCATACTGGTCTTGAACTCCTGGACTCAAATGATCCACCCACGTGGGCCTCCCAAAGTGCTAGTATTACAGGCGTGAGCCACTGTGCCAGACCCGATTACTTTGTAGACTATGTTCCAGTATGATAATGAAAGAGCACACAGCCATCCTTTTTCTTTATTTCCATTTCTATGTACTAGATAATTTTTTCTTTTTTCTTGTTTTTTTGAGATAGAGTCTCACTCTGTCACCCAGGCTGGAGTGCATTGACGTGATCTCAGCTCACTGCAACCTTTGTCTCCTGGGTTCAAGTGATTCTCCTGCCTCAGCCTCTCCAATACCTGGGATTACAGGCACCTGCCACCACGCCCGGCTAATTTTTGTATTTTTAGTAGAGGCGAGGTTTCACCATGTTGGCTAGGCTGGTCTTGAGCTCCTGACCTCAGGTGAGTCACCTACCTCAGCCTTCCAAAGTTTTGGGATTATGGGCGTGAGGCATTATGCCTGGCTTGATAAATTTTTTCTAACAAGGCATTTAACTCAAACAAGACACAAAACTCCTCCCAATTGCAATGAATGTTTTGGAAATAAAATAAAA